>NC_134540.1:88678738-89303738 GCF_050624435.1 Tenrec ecaudatus | reverse complement strand
CCTTCGCTTTGGCTGGTGTTTTCAAACTGATGACCTGATGGCTAGCTCACCAACTTAAAGCCTGTTATGCCACAAGGGCTCCTTATTTTAAAAAAAAGCAAAACCCAATTCACTTCCACTGAGTCGATCCCGACTCCGAGTGATCCTGTAGGGGAGGTGGAAGTGCCCCCTGTGAGTTTCTGAGACTGTGCTTACATGCATGGACAGCTTTTTCTGAAGGAGGGCGGGTGGTTTTGAACTGCTGAGGATCAGAGCCCAATGCATGGCCACGCCACCAGCACTTCTCATAGCTCCGGATGGGTACAATAATATCCTTAGAAAGGTTAGTTGTGAGAATTCCCCAGTGGAATCCATGGCCCAGAGTATATAGCTAGTAGAAGGTAGTTACAGTTATCGCATCATTAGAGTAGGCATTCCAGTGTATTCTGGAATAAAATTGAATGAAATAAATATACTTAACTGGTTTCTTTTTTTAGGTACTTAGGTGCTGTCAAAAATCTGTTAAACTGGAGGAATTTCTTATTTGGTTTGTGGTTTTTCTATTACGGATCATTCTAGTAATTTACAATTAATGGAAATAATAAGAGCAATAATTTTTTTTCATAAATACACTAATCTCTGTATCACTGACATGAAGTAAATCTCCAAAATATGAATATGTCTTTATTTGAATCCCTGAACGTTCAGGTTTTGTTTAGTAAAGTATATCAAGTTTGCCAGAATCTTTAGTAAAGTCAAATACGGCGTTTTAACCAGCTGGTCAGTCCCTGTCCAAATAAAAGAGAAACAAATATGGTTGGGGGTGGGGGTGGGGGGGATTACTCATGAGTGTATTTGGAACAGGGTGCTATTTACAGCACCAGTTCAGATCTATCTTAGGATAGACATTTTTAAAGATAACTGTGTTTGCAGGAAGATGGGCTTCTTCCCCCTCCCCTTCTTTCATTTAAACAGAATGACTCCCCCGCCCCACCCCCCTTCTTCATTTAAACACTGGAACTTTTGTTATGTTAATCAGGCAGGGAACATTTCCAATTCAATTTTACCTGAGCCTGGTCAGCTCCCGGTTCCTTTTGTTTGCTGTCTCCTGGGACCTTCCTTGTCTTTTAAACTGTAATTTAGTCGGAGCTGCCGTCAATTTCCTCTGCCCATTACATTTGCGGTGATATTACAGATAGTTAATCGTGTCCATGTTCCTTGACCTGAAGGGAAACGTGCCTCCCATGAACCCGGAGCAAAGGCCGAAGAGAAGCCTGGCCCCTGGGCCGCCGGGACCCCGGCTGCCCCATGAATAAATCATCCTGGGACGGCACAATCAGGGGCCTCATCCAGACGTTCCATTTCCAGATTTGGGTTTTCATTGAATCTGGGAATAGAACCTTTGGCTCAACAGAGGCCCGTCAGGCTGTACAGTTATTAATTAGCGATTTCAACCAGGCGGACATGCCTTAGCTGCCCATCTCAGGAGAACTGTGATTCTCAACCCCACTACTTTTAACTCTGCCCAAGAGCTCCAGCCAGGACAAACGTTGTTATTAGTGGTTATCACAATTAGCAGCTGCCGGGGAAGTCAGCACACGGCCATTTCCCTACCCGTGCTCTCTGCCCACAAGGCCCTGAATCTTGGTTGTCCTGGTGGGAGTTGAACTTACAGCAGGCTACTTTGTGAGAGTCAAGAGAGAGGGAGAGGGAGCTGGAGGGGAGAGAGAAGGGAAGGGGGAGGGGAGAGAAAGAAAACACATGGAAGAAACTGGACGCAGTTTACTGTTGAGCTACCACATACAGCCAGGGAGAGCTTGCCTTGATGTGTTCATGTGCTTTGTAAACAGTTTGTTTTAAGGAAGAAAGCAAGGATCTTTGGATCAATCTTCAGGGGATCATTTTGATCCCATCATCAAGGATGTTTTTCGTGATGACCTTACGTATAAGCAGACCTACAAGGTCATTGTTTTGATTTTGACACATAACTATCATATATAAGGTTTCTGAGGCTGTAAATCTTTATGGGAGCAGATAAAACTCTCTCTTTCACACACACACACACACACACACACACACACACACACACACACACACACACACACACACACACACACCCTCACTGCCATTGACTCAATGCTGACTCATAACGACCCCTGTGGCTTTCTGAGATTGTGAGGATTTATGGGAGTAGAAACCTGCTGGTGATTTCTAACTGCCAACCATGCAGATGACACCACTATAACCCAGGGCTCCTACAGGGACAAATACCTGCCCCTTTATCTCTCAGAGCATGCTGGTGAGTTTGAACCACGGGCCTTCCATAGCAGCTCACACTCTCCTTCCGCATCGAAAAAGCTGACTGCTGTCTTTATTATGATTGGGATGGCCGAGGCCATTGTAGGGACAGTTGTGTCAGTCCATCTCATTGACAGTTGATCTTGATGGTTGTTTTTTCCTGCTGACAGGTCCAAAGTAAGTGCATGATAAGACTAGTTACCTTTACCCATAATTTGTTTGTCTTTCTTGTTAAGCTGATCCCTCCTCCCCCCGACTTTTGACAGGGCAATATTCACCACCAACAGCAATCAAAATGCTTCAATTCTTCTTTTGTTACTTATTAAAAGAGCATTTTATTGGAGGCTCTTACAGTTCTTATAACAATCCATACATCAATTGTTCCAAGCATATTTGCACATATGTGGTCATCATTATTTTCTAGGCATTTTCTTTCTATCAGCTCCTCTTCCCCCCAGCCCCTTGGTAAATTATAAATTATTATTATTTTCATATCTTACACTGACTGCTGTCTCCCTTTCCCCTTGATTTCTGTTGTTCGTCCCCCTGGAGGGAGTGTTTGGTTATGTGTCAATCTTGGAGATCCCTTTCCCCTCACTCCCCTCCTCTCCCAACTCCCGCCTACCCTTCTGGTATTGCTACTCCCATTCCTGTTCCTGGATTCCATGTCTTGTGGGCTCTTATTTCTCTCCCTTTAAAAAAATCATTTTACTGGGGGCTCATACAACTCTTATCACAATCCATCCATCCATTGTGTCAAGCACATTTGTACATATGCTGCCATCATCATTTTCAAAGTATTTTCTTTCTACTTGAGCCCTTGGTATCAGCTCCTCATTTTTTTCACTCTTCTCCCATGAACCCTGGATGATTTATAAATTATTATTATTTTTTCATGTCTTACACTTACCGATGTCACCCTTCACCCACTTTTCTGTTGTCCATACTCCTGGGAGGGGGTTGTAAGTAGATAATTATGACCAGTTCCCCCTTTCTACCCCACCTTCCCCTTCACCTCCTGGTATCGCTACATTCATTATTGGTTCTGAGGGGTTGTTTATCTGTCCTGGAGTCCCTGTGTTGTGAGCTCTTATCTGTACCAGTGTACATGCTCTGGTCTAGCCCTATTTGTAAGGTAGAATTAGAGTCATGATAGTGGGGGGAGAGGAAGCATTAAAGAAAGTTGAGAAAAGTTGTGTTTCCTTGGTGCTACACTGCACCCTGATTAGCTCATCTCTTCCTTGTGACCATTCTGTAAGGGGATGTTCTATTGTCAACAGATGGGTTTTGGATCTCCACTCCACAATCCCCTCACTCAGATTGATATGTTTTGTTCTGGGTCTTGGCTGCCTGATACCTGATCCCATCGGCACCTCATGATTACAAAGGCTGGTGTGCTTCATCCATGTGGAATTTGTTGTTTCTTAGCTAGATGACAGCTTGTTTATCTTCAAGCCTTTAAGACTCCAGACACTATCTCTTTTGATAGCTGGGCACCATCAGCTTTCTTTATAACATTTGCTATGCACCCATCTGGTCTTCAGCATTGGTGTAGGGAAGGTGAACATCACAGAATGTCAGGTTCTTAGAACGTGTTCTTGTGTTGAGGGAGTACTTGAGTAGAGGTCCAATGTCTGTCTGATACCTTAATACTTAAAATATAAATATATGTACACAGATCTATTTCCCTATCATTATATATAAATATATTTACATATGTACATGCCTGTATTTAGACCTTTATAAATGTCCCTTGCCTCTTAGTTCTGTCCTCTATTTCCTTTTAATTTCCTCTTGTCCCAGTATCATGTTTGGCCTTCATTTGGGTTTCAGTAATTTCTCTCGTTACATTGCCCTTGATCAAGCCCCACCAGGCATCCTACCCTCCATGTCATTGATTTTGGATCACTTGTTGCTACCTTGTCCCTGGGTTTGTTAACATCCACTTCCTTCCTTTCCCTCTCCTCTCCCTCTCCCTTGTCCCCCCCTGGAACCATCGGTCCTGCTGTTTTCTCTTCCAGATTGTTTATCTCACCTATCTTATCTAGAGAGATATACAGAGAAAATAATAAGTAAAAAAACGAGACAGAGAAAAACAAAACAAGAAAAGAAAACAAGCAAAACAATAACATAACCATCAACCAAAAAAGAAAAGATAAAAGTGAAGAAAGGCGTTCTAGTTCTGTATGTTGACCTTTAGAAGTGTTATCGGGTTGAGTCTGATGGGCTGCTACGCCTTGGATCCAAAGTCAGTTTTTGGTGCCCCTAGGGACTTTGTTGCTTTGTCCCCTTGCTGCTCTATTGCACACCCTTAGAGTTTTACCCCGGTGTGCTGCAGTCAGATCGGTCACAATTCCCGCACTGTGCCTCCGCTGTTGTCCCATGTAGCGCTATGGGTCAGTGAGAGACATTGTGTCTCAAGGTGGTGCTGGCCCTATGGTCCTCTCTGTGCATTGGCTGCTCTGAGCAGGAATATCATCCTCGGGGTTTGGTGGGCCAGGATGTGTTCCACTCTCTCTCCTTCCCTCTTTGTTTGCTCCTGTGTGCTCTGATCAGACATGTCCCTCTCCCTGAGCTGTAGCTCCAGTGCTGTCCTCTGAAGTGAATTCTTCTGGGGAAGCGTGGGTTGGTGTCTACATAGTTGGGTTTGGGGCCGACCCCACAATCTATTGGTTTAACTGTACCTGAGCACATGCTCTGGTCTACCCACATTGAAAGGCGGTGCTGAGGTCATAATTGTGGAGAGCGAGGAAGCCTCAAGGAAGCAAAGGAGTATTGTGTGTTTCATCATTGCTTTACTGCACCCTGATTGACTCATCCCTTCCCTGTGACCCCTCTATAAGAGGATGTTTCATTTTAAACAGATGGTCTTTGGGTCTCTGCCCCAAACCCCTCCCCCTTCTCAATAATATGTTTGTTTGTTTTGGATCTGCTGATGCCTGTTACCTGGTCTCAGGGACACCTCATGATCACATAGGCTGGTGTGCTTCTTCCATGTGGGCTTGTTGCTTCTCTGCTAGATGGCCACTTCTTTAACTTCAAGCCTTTAAGACCCTGGATGATATTATCTTTTGATAGCAGGGAACCATCTGCTGTCTTCACCACATTTGCTTGTGCACCCATTTTGTCTTCAACAATTGTGCTGGGAGGGTAAGAATCACACAATGCCAGGTTATTAGAACAAAGTGTTCTTGCAATGAGAGGTGGCATGAGTAGAGACCTGAATCCCATCCACAACCTCAGTGTACTGTTATATGTACACAGACCAATACATCTATTTTTATGAACTAATGATTTTACATATGTACGTACCTATATTTATACCTCTATCTGTAGCTTTTACCTTCCTCTTACCCCACTGTCACCCTAGCCCTAGCCCTCCTTCCACCTCTTGGTAAATTCTCTCATCTAGACTGCTGTTGCTCTAACACACTCAGGATCTCTAAATCATCCTTGTTGTTGATTTCATTTCCTTAGTTGTTTCCCTGACTATAGTATTGTTTGCTCACCACCCCCTTACCCTGCCTCCTTCTCCTACCAGTCCCTCCAGGACCATTGGTTCCATTGCTTTCTCCTCAAGCTTGCTTCCCATGCCTATCTTATAGAAGTAGGCAACCCAGCAATAACAGAGACCGAACAACAAGTGATCCAATTTGGTGGTGCGATGGGTGTGGGAGGCCTAGTAGGGCATGATCATGGGTAATGTAAAGAAGAAGTATTGCTGAAACCCAGGTGGGGACTGAGCATGATAGTGGGACAGGAGGAAAGTCAAGAGAAATAAAGGAAAGAGTTAGGAGGCAAAGGACATTATACAGGTCTAGATAAAGACATGTACATACACAAATATATTTATATATGAGGATGGGGAAATAGCTCTATCTACCTACATTTATAGGTTTAGTATTAAGGTAGCAGGAGGACATTGGGCCTCCACTCAAGTACTCCCTCAATGCAAGACTACTTTCTTCTATTAAATTAGCATTCTATGATGCTCACACAACCGCTGAAGACAAAGCGGGTGAATAAGCAAATGTGGCGAAGAAAGCTGGTGGTGCCCAGCTATCAAAAGGCATAGCATCTGGGGTCTTAAAGCCTTGAAGGTGAACAAGTGACCATCTAGCTCAGAAGCAACAAAGCCCACATGGAAGAAGCACACCAGCCTGTGCAATCATGAGGTGTCAAAGGGATGAGATATCAGGCATCATCAGAACAAAAAATCTTACCATAGTGAATGAGGAGGGGAGTGCAGAGTGGAAACCCAAAGCCCATTTGTCAGCCACAGGAGATCCCCTTGCAGAGGGGTCTAGGGAAGGAGACGAGTCAGTCAAGGTGCGATGTAGTACTGATGAAAAATACAACTTTCCTCTAGTTCGTAAATGCTTCCTCCCCGCCCCCCTTCCCACTATCATGATCCAAATTCTACATTGCAAGTGTGGCTAGACCAGAGGATGTACACTGGTGCAGATAGGAGCTGGAGGCACAGGGAATCCAGGGTGGATGATCCCTTCAGGGCCAGCTATGTGAGTGGTGATACTGGGAGGGTAGAGGGTGAGTGAGTTGGAAAGAGGGAACCGATTACAAGGATCTGCATGTGACCTCCCTGGGGGACGGACAATTGAAAAGTGGGTGAAGAGAGACGTTGGACAGGGAAAGATATGACAAAATAATAATTTATAAATTATCAAGGGTGAATGAGGGGTGGGGGTAGAGGGAAGGCAGGGGAAAAAATGAGGGCCTGATGCCAGGGACTTAAGTGGAGAGCAAATGTTTTGAGAATGATGAGGGGAATGAATGTACAGATGTGCTTTACACAATTGATGTATGTATGGATTGTGAGAAGAGTTGTATAAGCCCCTAATAAAATGATTAAATGAAAGAAAACAAAAGATTGGGGGGGGGAGGCGGGAGACAAAGAAAGAAAGAAAAAACAACATATACATAACTTGAGGTCTGTCTGCTGACCTCTTTGAATGTTTCCCCCCTGGTCCTGGGGGAATTCCAGAAGCTGCCCCTCCTAGCCTGAAATCTATTTTTGAAACTACAGGGGGCTTTGTGGTTTGCTCCCGCTGCTGATCTGCCATGTGCCCCCAGTATTGCCCTTTGCTGTCTAGGTATGATCCAGTGAGGGGGCATCACGTCTCCTGCTATTGGCTGCCGTACAATCCTCTCTGTGCCTTAGCAGCTCCGGGCAAGGAAGTCCCTTTCCCTTTTTCCTTCTTGGTTTGTTTCCATGTGGGCATGGCATGCCAGCGCCTCTCCCTGGAGGTTTAGTGTTGTTCTCTGTAGCAAATACTCCTGGGAGGGGGTCAGTTTGGCTGTGACTGGGGCCGGCCCTGTCCCCAATCTTTTCACGCATTTCTTCTCATGGCTACATCGCCCTCAAGGTTTGGTGCACTGTGGTGGGGTCTGTGCGCACACTCCCGATACTTTGGACACATAAACAATACTCTCCCCCTGAGTGGGTTAGTGCCCTGTTCCCAGAATGCTATCATCTCCCCATTCCCTCTTTGTTCCCTTTCCCTCCCCTTCTTTGTGTTGGAATGACATGTACCTCCTTGGATTTGGTTTGATCTTCTCCCGACTGTCTGTATCTCAACCTGTATAGTGTGAGAAAAGTGGCTTTCCTTCTATACCTACTGTGCTGATTATACTTACCTCAGGGGACTCGTGTTCTTGTCCTTTTGTGACTGCTAACTTTGCTTCGCATAATTTCCCCCAACTCTTACCATGAAACGACATGCTTCATGTGAGCATCAGTGCTTTTTAGTGATGTGTAGTACTCAATTGTGTGTATGTGCCAGTGTTTACTAATCTACTTGTCTATTGATGGGAGTTTAGGTTGTTTTAAATTTCTTGTGATTGTGAATTGCATCACAATAAACATTGGGGTGCAGAGGACTGGGCGTGGTTTATTTCTTAGAAAGGGTGAACTTGAAATCGACAAGTAGGATATACTACAGTTAAAAACCTGTGTATGTCAAAAGACTTCACCAAGAGGTAACAAGAGAACCACAGACTGGGAGAGGAGTTTTAGCAATGACACAACAGACAAAGGGCTTATTACTAAAATAGATAATACTCTCCTATCCTGAAAAAAGAGGAAAACAGTTAACCCCCCAAAGAAGTGGGCCAAAGACCCAAACAGAAGTTTTACTAGGGAGGAGACCCAGATGGCTAATAAATATATGAGAAAATGTCCCCGATCATTAGCCATCAGAGAAATGCAAATTAAAGCAACCATGGGATACCATCTAACACCCTTGATGATAGTCCAAATCAGAAAATCAGAAAGCAACAAATGATGGAGGGGATGTGGTGAGATAGAAACTCTACTATACTGCTGGTGGTCGTGTAGACACATACAGCCTCTGTGGAGCACGGTATGGTGAATGGAAATTTAGTTATCTTCTTTCTTTTTCATTGACCCACTTTGACATACACATGGCTCTTGGGTCAGGAACACCTGAGCCATCAAAGTGACATTTCTGATCAACAATCATAACTTCTAAAGAATCTCTATGAGAAAGTGAAATGAAGAAACATGTGTGTATACACACACAGTGCACACATATCCACAGAAGAGGGTACACTCTTTGTACTAGTATAGTTGTTTTTATATTTGAATAGTTGATATGCTTTATCTATGAATTTCTCAGCTAGTATCCTAAATCCAAACCTTGACCAAACCCACGGTGTCCAGTCGATTCTGATTTGTAGCAACCCTACAAAGGGTTTTCAAGGCTGTACATCTTTATGGGACCAGATAGACTCATTTTTTTCCTAAGAAGCAGCTTCTGGGTTTGAACTTCCAACTTTGACGTTAGCAATCCAATGTTGATGTGATAGTACCTTGTTGGTTTTAGGTGTCATGGGGTTGGTTCCAACCCACAGGGACCCTGTGCACAACCGAAAGAAGCACTGCATGATCCTGCACCATTTCACAATTGTTCCCATGCCTGAGCCCACGAGTGGAGGCAGACACAGAGTCCCAGCAAGGAAGAAGGTGAAGGGTCAGAGAGAGGAGAACAAGTTCTCACATTCCTATAGAAAAGGCCACACCCCCAGGAACATCATTAGCCTGTGATCTGATTGATGGGTTGGACTCTATCCTTACTGTTCTCACACAGGGTCAAGCTACATAATATCTACCTGCCACAATCTCTTATCTCTCTGGGAATTGTTGACAAACACACAGGCCACATTCAGATATTCTAAAAAATGCAATCAAGTCATCAAGGGGTCTTTAAGTAGTTCTGATTTTCTAATTGCCATCCTCTTAAGATCTTTTAGGAGTTCAGTAAGAAAGCATTCGGTTTACTCATTGCCCCAAAATGACATGTAAGTCATATGTAACATGAATTGTTGAGGAAGGCTGTGCACCTCACGGAGAAGATGGGCTGGGTGTGTCTGGGCGGTGTGGTGGCTGAGTGTTGCATGGTCTTCCTGTCATGCATGGAAGGTGGGTCAGTGCATATACATTTTATCAAAATAATAATCAGGTTTGTTTTTCCCCTCATGCAGGCCTTGGTGGTGGGATCGTGAACCACTTGGCCGTGTGTTTTTCCTTAGATCTTACTTTTTTGGCAACAGAGATAAATTGGGTGTGTTTGATTTTATCTGTTTGCTCTTTCTGAGGGAAGTCCTATTAATAAATATGCCCGTGTAACTTGTCTTTTTGTGGGTACATTGTCTAACTGCTAATACCACTGAATGACTGGCATACAGACGGCCTACCTGAGTGTATGGTTGACTGTGTGATTCATAGACTCATTTGCTGCTTGTGGCTGTGTTTTTCTCTCTTAAGCCTCAAGTTCTAATGCTGATACACTTTTGCCTGCTCTTTTACTGAAGTGAAATCATGCGGGACAGCTTGACACATAACAGTGTCAGCCAAAGGTCTCGGGGGAAACAATGGAAGGCTAGCAAACAGATGGCCAACAGTGGATCAAGTGAAACAGCATGTCCTGTTGTGATACATAATATTTGGGAGACAGCTGAGGAATAGTGGAAACTACGCTGGACTTGCAATCAAAAGACCTGGCTTGGGCACAAGGTTTACTATTCAGAAGGTGCATGACTACCAGGACATTATTTAACTTCTCGGTACCTTCATTACTTTATTTGGAAATAGTTGTCATAATATAAAATGAAATAGGAGGAAGAGAACTTATAAATGTTTCTAGAGCAATCAAATACCAATTTTATTATTATACTTAGAAAAGAAAGTTCCTGAGTAATTTCTTCGCTCCATAAGGTTGAGCATGTTAATTGGATTTTAATACTACTTATTTTTAGAAAAATGTACCTATGTTTTGGTCAAATTTATGTTGTAAATCCACCATCCAACTTGGATAACTGCCAGGTAGACTAGAGAAACAAATCCAAGGATACTCATACAAGTGTAAGAAGAGCTTTATATGAAGGAGTAATTGGATATCAAGAAATCATCATAGCCAAGTCTAATCATGTTCATAATCCAATACTAGTCCATAAATACCTATTCGGATTCTCACAGCTACATGCAATGATGGAGAATGCAGGAAGACCACAGGCTGTGGGTGCAGAGTCTGGTGGATCCAATGGCAGTGAATGCATCTCTGAGGCTATCACGGTCTCAGGGTGGCTCCATGTGGATTGTCAATAGGAAGGGGAAAGCAGAGAGATAGAGAGACAGAGAGAGAGAGACCCACCACCTCCAGGGAGAAAGAGTGACAGAGGCTGGCTGCGGAAACCATTTATCTCGGTGACTCTCCAATCAAGCTTTGACCTGATTGATAGCCTAAACTCTGCCCACATGTTCCGATGGGAGCCATGTTGGCAGAGAAACCCTAACTATTACAATAGCCAATTGCTTAGCATTATTTTTATGTCCAAGAGCTACCCAAATGAGTAAACCTATGTTATGCAGAGGACACAACCTTACTTGCTGAAAGCCAAGAGGATTTGGAACACTTAATAATTAAGAGTAAACACTACAACCGTCAGTATAGATTTTACCTTAACGTAAATGAAATGCAAATCCTCACAACTGGACCAATATGCATCATCATGACACATAGTGAAAAGATTGTGATTGTCAAGAATTTCACCTTATTTGTATCCACAATCAACAACCAGGGAAGCAACAGTCATAAAATCAAAAGACATATTACACGGGGCAAACCTGCTGAAAACAGCCTCTTTAATGTGTTTAAAAGTAAAGATATCACTCTGAGAACTAACCCACCCCATGGTCTTTTCTTTCACCGCAACTGCATGTGAAAGTTAGATAATGAATAAGAAGACCAAAGAAGGATCGATGTCTTTGAATTATAGTGTGGACAAAGAATCATAAATGTGCCACAAGCAGTCAGAAGAACAAGCAAATCTGGGACAAAGTGTAGTCAGACTTCTGATGAGACTTGCTTCATGCACTGCGGACATGCTATCAGGAGGGATCAGTCCCTGTGGAAGGACATCATGCTTGACAGGGAGCCAGCCGGAAGGAGGAAGATGCTCCATGAGCTGACCTGGCACAGTTGCTGCAATAATGGGCTGAACCACAGGAATGCTTGCAAAGCCGGCTTTAGGCAATGCAGTGTTTTATCCTACACAGCATTGTTATGAACTGGAACTGACTCCATGCCATTACTAACCCAAATAATTAAGTAGGTCATTGCAAAATTATTTTAACACTCTTTTTGGGGGTGGCTATGGTGATTGCTTTTTAATTATCTCTCCACCTTGAGTGATTTAATTAATTGTCCATCAATAAGGCCTGATTTGTAAAACCATTCAAATTGTTGGCTGAGATAGAACCGTGAGAATAAGGACCTTCTTTTTACGTAGTTATGCTGTTGAGGGCACCCAAATGCGGCTTTGACTTCTCCCAAGTCCTTCCCTTTACACAGAGTAGTAAAGCTCCTTCTAGCACTGCTAAGTGGAGCACGAGAAGGTGAGAGAATTGCAAGACCACATCCCAAGTGGGATACAAAGTAAGACCAATGATTTGCACATTTTGATGTGTTACCGTGTCAGAAAGGATGGAAGAGTGCCTCTAAGGGAGCATGGTCCTAAGTGCAGTAGAAGGCGAGAAAGGAAACCAAGGCAAGTGTAAGCAGGGTTGAAGGACTTTGTGAGCAAAGTAGGGTTGGCCCTGCACCATGAGTCAAACATTCATCTCTTTACTCGATAGGGACAGCTCCTATTCAAGGGCACAATTCAGTTCTAAAGCAGAAAGTCCCAGAGTGATAGGTGGGTGAGTGATGGAAGAGGACATTACAGAAAAAGCTGAATCAATGGTATAAAGCTCAACAAAGAAGGTAGTCAGTGTGGGGTGCCACAGACCACTGTAGAAAAGAGAAGAATTAAGGCTCTATCTTAGCAAAATTATTCCTGTGATGATGACATATAGGATAGATTTGAGGGCATGTAACTAGCCAAGAATGGGAGCTCAGCTAATGCAGTGGTTATGCTCTAGGTCAGTAGTTCAAAACCACCAGCTGCTCTGTGGGGAAAAGATGAGGCTTTCTACTCCCATAAAATGTTACGCTCTTGGCAACCCAAAGGGGAGTTCTCCCCTATCCTACAGAGTCACCTAGTAGTCAGGATTGACTCGAGGCCAGTGAGTTTGATTTGGTTTAACTAGCCAGGAAAACCATGCTAGGACCAATTACAGTGATTGATCATCAGATAATGAACACAGGACCAAAGAGAAAGGCAGGAGATAAAAAATTTTTCTGAAGAAGAAAAAGAACAAGTGTTTGAGACTGGTTGGATACAGGAGATAAAGAAAATACCACAAGGAGGCAGCTGAGCGCTCTCAGCAGATCTGTTCTTTTTTCTCTCTGTTGTACTTCACTTCCCATCGAAGGCAGATCACTTGTTACTACTTTTCGGTAATGGTATGAAGTGGGAACTTCCCCGAGAATGAAACAGGGGATGCAGGAAAGAATGCTTACTTGTGCAGGAAGTATTTTAGAAATGCTAATATAGGATGAAAATATCTGGTATAATATATTTCAGAATGGCAGAGCCTCCTAAAATGCATTCTCACATGGGAAAATTTGGTCCCTTAAATTGGCAATAATTTGTGGCATTGGTAAACTAGCCGATACAATAAGAGGAAGTACACTACTTACAGCAACATGATTAATATGTGTGCCAGAGAGAGACTGAGCTTTCTACACCCATCTCAGAAACCCACAGTGGGGTCGCTCCGAGTCCGCAGTAACTCGAGGGATGGCCGTGATTTGACCTGGTTTGATCAATATGATTACAGATAACCTTAATAGTACTCATGGCCAATAAAAATACACTCATTCTCTTTTTATTTCTTTTAGTTGTCCTTTGTATAAATTTCATTTTCTCTTTTGTTTAAAAATGCTTGGACCATTTCCTACTGGTTGATGTCTTTTTGTAAACTGCTCCTTCTGGATTGCCAGTTTTAACTCCTCGCTGGTGGTCCACAGGCATCCCTAAGCCCTTCAGTACAACGAGTCTAGATGAATAAGCAGATGGAATTCTATCTATTGCACAAGTGAATGCATTTCTCATCAGAAAGTAGCAATTATTGAATACAGCACAAATCAAGGCATCGGGGAAAGAGCTGCTCCTTATCCTGCCCAGTGGACCATGCTGCGACACCTGTGTTCTGTCTGGAAACCTTTCTTTTTGCTCTAAAATTATAAATAGCATCATTAAGTCACATCAGCTCAGCTTCATACCTTTTGGGAAAGAAATCTAGAAACCATGAAAACAATCCAAGCATCCTATTTACATGATATGTATTCTTGTATTAAAAATGGGCTTTCTCATTTGTCACTAAAAACTGCGACTAGTCGTGGGGAAAGAGAACAAAGCCCACTTATTACTTCAATGATTCAACTTTCTCTCTGGGAAAAGTCCCGCTTCCCCTTTATTGTAGACACATGCATGAATGTTTGCAAAGATGCTTTACATTTGAACAAGTTTCACATGTTGAGCATTTCAATGAACTGGAATTAGTATACCATTTGGAAACAGTGATGATTCTATTATTTTGAGTGTGATTTTCCCCCTCAAAGTTAAATCTATTTTGCGGTTTGAGGGAGATCAAGTAACTAATAGTGGTATTGAAAAATGATAGAAAATGTGGGGGTAAACCAGTGTTCATTATTGAATCAACTGACTCACCTTATGTCTCCAGGTGTTCACCCTAATAGTGTGATAGGGAGAAATAATTTTTGTCCCTCAACACTGTCTCTAGAGCAAACTACCATTGCAACAGGGGCATGTGAAAGTTGGAATATGAGCAGGAAAGACCAAAGAAGAATGTTGCATTTGAATTATGGAGCTGGAGAAGAACATTGAAAGTACCACGGACTGCTAAAAGGACAGCTGGATCTGTCTTGGAAGAACTATGGCCAGAGTGCTCTGCAGAGGCAAGGGTGGCGAGACTTCATCTTGTGCACTGTGGACATGATGGGAGGAGAGGCCAGCCCTTGAAGAAGGACATCATGCTTGATAAAGTAGAGGGGCATCAAAAAAGCAGAATGCCCATACAGAGATGGACTGACCCAGTGGCTGCAACAGTGGGCACAAGCGTAGGGACAGTTGTGAGGATGGCCTAGGACCCATCAGGGTTTTGGTGCACAGGGTCACTATGGGTCTGGACAATCCAATGGCACCCCTAACAGCAACAACCAAAGGGGAAACGAAAACGAAAGTGCAATGAAAGCTTGTACAGTACTAGGGCCTCACTCAGGAGCTGTGGCCTTTTGAATACCCTGTGAGAATATGTTCTTTAGACCGAACCATTCACAGCACCCTTCGACAATTGTGGAATGTGGGCTTGGATCACACATGAACACCCTGTTGGCTTTGTCAGGCTATAGCCACGGCCAGCAGAGTAGCATCCTGCTGACATTGGAAAAGACGGCCCCTCTTTGGCAGCCAGACTTTCTTGTATTCGTCACTTATCCCAAAGTTGCAATAGACAATGGCCTCTCTCTTACCTCAACAAATGACTCCATTGAATAACCATGGCTTCATGGTTTTGCAGAGAGCACCCAATCAGCCACCTCCCTCAGGAAGTGGGTTTACTTCCTCACCTCAGGCTCAGAGAGCAGAGCTTTAGAGAGAAGTGTACACTGATCTTTTCCCTCTAACATCTGCACCTTATTCCTTTCCCCTAAGCCCTCTCCTCAAGAGGAATCTTCTTACCTAAGAGAGAAGGTTCCAGATTACAAACTCCTTCAACATTTCCTTTAACAGATGGGTTGTATTCATCACACACCTCTGTAGATGAAGAACTGAAACTAAGTGCAGTCTTAGAATAGCAGATTTGAACACATTGATAGCTTTTTATTATGTCCTGTTCCGTGCCCCCTCCCACCTCTCAAATACTGCTATCATCTCTTACAAATGAAAACTGAGGCAGGGGGCTAAATGCCCTTGGCCAAGGTCTCCCAGCAAGCCAGCATCAGACCACTGAATAGCCTGGCTCCCTGCAAAAGGCTGAGGCAGCTCTCCACAATCACTCCCAGTGGGCCAGTGAGGGAGGCCATGGAGACACCCAGAGAGGCAAAAAAAGGTTGGACACAATGCTCTGATATTGCATTGTGATGTCTGCATTAATATGTGATGACACACTGCAGTGACACATTTCACAATGGAAATGTCACAATGAAGTTGGAGATTGTCACTGAGGCGAGGGCTCCCTGGGAATCCAATCAGGGAGGAGGTGTTTTCCGTTCTGTGGACTTCTTAACGTTTTGTTTCAGAAAGGCCGCTTCACTGGGATTTCTATCCCCAACTGAAACATTAGCTTCATTGGAATAAACACGCAGTTTGGAAAACTGCTAATTTTATGACCTTCCTTTGACGCTATTGAAATGTCACCTGCTGGTTCCTAACACTGGGGTCTGTTTCAAAGACAGCCGGTAGCATTCATTTTTTTTTAAATAAGAAGAAACTAGAATGGTCTTTACTATTAATATAGATTTCAATATCCCTCACATACGTAGATGTAGATGAAATATTCAAGATAGATGATAATTTTGCATACGGGCATTACAAATATTACAATGAGGAGGAATTCACTTGGAATTTGAGTAACTCCCTGCCAGAGCTCTACACTGCTCAAATATATCTCTTTAAAGAATGGTCACAGTGTCGGACATGCTACCAAAAGAAATGTAATCTTTTAGACCAGTGGTTCTCAACCTTCCTAGTGCTATGGCCTTTCATACAGTTCCTCATGTTGTGGTGACCCCCAACCATAAAATTATTTTCATTGCTACTTCATCACTGTAGCTTTGCTACTGTTATGAATTATCATGTAAGTATCTGATATGCAGGATGTATTTTCATTGTTACAAACTGAACATCATTAAAGCATAGTGACTGATCACAAAACAATATGTAAGTACATATTGTGAAATATTGATTTCTAATGACAAATAAATGAATTTTGTCTTGAAGCATGGTGTAGCATGGCTAAAAGTCCTCACGCCGAAGCCCCCTGGAGAAGGATAGAGAGAGGAGTGGTGTTTTGGCTCCTAAGACCATCAGAAATATGTGTTTTCCGATGGCCTTAGGCGGCCCCAGTGAAAGGATCATTCGAAGCCAAAAGTGGTCTCACCCCACAGATTGAGAACTGCTGCTTTAGATTAATGTGGTTTTGTAAAGAGTCTATTAGACCCTAAACTATGGCTCGCGGGCCACATGTGGCCCGTCGAGGACATTTATCTGGCTCGCCGGGTGTTTTTGCCCCGCTTGTTTTTTTTACTTCAAAATAAGACATGTGCAGTATGCATAGGGCTTTGTTCATAGGTTTTTTTTTGTGTGTGTAAACTATAGCCCGGCCCTCCAACGGGTCTGAGGGACAGCGAACTGGTCCCCTGTTTAAAAAGTTTGAGGACCCCTGCAAGAACCCCTAGCAAAGGGAAGCACCATTCAAGACCATTGTTAGGGTGACAGATTTGAGATCATAGCTGTAAGTTTAAGAGTATCTGATAATTTTTAGATGAACCGTGATCCTTCAAATTTAAGAAAACCTCACTGCCATCGAGTCAATTCTGACTCGCAGTACTGTGTGCCACGGGGCAGCACGGTTCTTGCGTTCCCGAGACTGTGACTCTTTACGGAGTAGAGAGCTTCATCTTTCTCCTGCGAAGCAGCCAGCCGGGGCTCCCTAACTGACATGCGGTTAGCAGTCCACCAGTTAATTAACCCACTGCTCCAATTGTTAGTGGCTGGTTAATGTGCTCAGCATGACTCTGGGTACCTGTGTTTCCCCGGCCTCGGGCTGTGCTGATGGTGGTGGGAGCTTGCTAACCTTGCTCTGTGGTTGCTTTTTCTCAGTACTTGAAAGCCAGAAGTGGTCATCTGTCTCTTTGTCAAACACCCCTTGACCTAGCATCGCCACGCGCTAGGGACCAAATCAAACCGTACTCACTGCCATCGAGTCCATTCCGACTCATAGGGACCCTGTAGGACACAGTAGAAACCCCTTTGGGTTTCTGAGACGTTAAATCTGTCCGAAGTAGAGCGCCTCATGGTTCTTCCACAGAGCACCTGGTAGGTTAACCACAGACCCTGTGCTTAGCAGCTCCATCCCGAGCCCCCTAGTCCCACAGAGCTTCTTTTCCTGCATTATATGGGACTGTAGCCTGTTATTCCTTACGGATTTGTATTTGTATGGTCTAATTAGCTGAGGTAAGTCAGCAGGCCTTTCTTCTTAGTCTGCCCCATTTAGAAAGCATGCGTGAAATCTGTCTCCCAAGGGTGATGGAAGTAGAAAGCCTCATCTTTTGCTCACAGAGTAGCTGGAGGGTCCAAACTGCGGACCAAGTCCACTGCCAATTCTTCTCATTGATTCTTTGGATATTTGCCCCAATGCTCCTAAATCCCATGCTTATCTTTTGTGATTTTCCAGCTTTAAATATCATTTATGGATGTAAATTTCTCACATCTCCCCAAACACACAGCTTCATCTAGTAATATTTAAATGTTTGGCTACATTGATATCCAATATTTGTCTTGACTTGTTTTTAATTGCTTTCATGGTCAAATATGCAGTGGTA
The DNA here is from genome assembly GCF_050624435.1 of Tenrec ecaudatus. NCBI lineage: Eukaryota > Metazoa > Chordata > Mammalia > Afrosoricida > Tenrecidae > Tenrec > Tenrec ecaudatus. Next base: position 89,285,415 of record NC_134540.1, on the reverse strand, counting down.
TACAATGATTGCTTTATTTTCTTTTTTCTTCTGCAACTCTTTGTTTTACCTAGGATTAATAATTGCTTTATTGTTAAATGTGCTTAATTTTCCACACAAGTGACAAAAAATCCAAACCCACTACTATCAAATCAGCATTGATCCATAGTGACTCAATGTAGAATAAAGAATGGTTTCTCAGGATCTCTGCACCTGCACATCTTCCAAGAAACATCCTCCTACTCCTGTGGAAGGTCTTGTGGGTTAGAGTTGAAGACCTGGGGTTAGCAGCCCAAAACTTAACCCACAGTGCCAGTGGCTCACGAGTTCATTCCTAAATGTAACTTAAATACAAAAATATTAAGTATATTCCTTATGAGCAAACTTTTTTCCCTAACAGGCAGAAATTATTTCTTTTCTCAACCAACTCTCAAGTTCCTTCAGTATGAGGTCTAAACAAAGACGAAAACTTTTGACTAATAGTCTTTCTGAATTTCACAAAACCATTTTATAAAAATGCTCACGGTATTATTTTGAAATGATTACCTTCCAATGAATAAGTTAGTTTTAATTTGGCTTTTACTTCTCAATAAGAATGTTGGGTTTAGTTCTTTTGTATGCTCAAGAAACTAATTTTTATGAAGTGTGCATTGGTTTTATTCTATTCTTTATTTAAAAATATTTATAATAGTAATTAACACCATACCCTGCATAAATGTGCTTAATATCTGATATCAAGGGAACTAACTGAATGCCCATTCTAATATGATATTTTAAAGCATTCAAAATAGAGAACCCTATAGTTAAGATCCGAGGCATATTTTGATTACCTTTTGATTCTCTTTGAAGTTAAAATAAAAATTAACTTATATGCATATATCATTCATAACAAAACTAATATTATCTAAGCCCAATATTTTCATCTGAAAATTATGGCATTGTGAATAGGAAAAAAATATAAACAGCTAGAATAAGACAATCATGAAGAAATGAGATAATAGTCTTCAGATGAAACAATTAAATATGAATTATGACATAATTACAGACCCCCTGATGGGTAAAGAAGAAAGCTACTGATGATATAATAGTGTTTTCTGTAATGTCTACTGCTATTTAGGCTAAAAAGATATTCCCATTGCAAATTCTTTTATTTTGTTGTTTTTAAACTTGCCCAAAATGTTCACTTAGATTGGGGATTACTGTGCTTCAACTAAATCAAAAGTAATACTGAAAAAAAGTTCAATCAAAGTCCTAGTGAGTTTTTTTCCTCCAGAATATCATTTTCTTTAACTATCATACTCCCAAAGCATGAAAATATGTCATTCCTCCCTCAGTACTTAATTTGGTCACCATTTCAGAATATCAACAATATAAACTTCATTATTACCAGGAATTAATTTTTCTAAGTAGTTATGTACAACGATTATTTCAAAGGTGAACATACTAAACTATACAGGATGAATGCAATTATTTTTCTCTTAAAGTTTTTAAGCTGCTTTTATAGCCTATGTATTCATTCTGCAGTAAACTTCATCATCCAGACAATCAAAATCACATGTTTAAAGGGAAAATGTAGGTCTTGAATTATGCAGGACAGGGAAGCATTTGACTTTTGTACCTCTACACATATAGAGATACATCTAGAGATAGTTTAACAGGTACCTTGGTATGTTATGTGATCATGCCCTCAGATACAGGTTATATAGGTTTAGGAAAAATCAAACTGTAGCAGCTATACAGATTTGTTTGTATTTACTTGTAAATTAATTTTAAATTATAGTCCTGAGTTGTTGGCCTACTCAGGCACCTGTACCCACTTTGATTGGTTGTAGCTCAAATTCTTTTCAATGGCCCTGTTAGTAAAGTCTTATAGGACAGCATCCTGCTCTGCATTGGTTTAAAAAGATTAAGGAGATGAAATGCATATGATGACTGATGATAGACCTTTCATGTGTAAATTTACAGTCTCTTAAAAAAATAAATATTAAATGTAGTTTGTGGGTACTTTAAATTGCGGAAATCATATGGATCAGCCAGAGCTATTTAGCTCCAATGCTGATTAGCATTAGATCATGATCAAGGTAGAGCCTTCTTTCTGTGTTCATTATTTTACAATGCTGAGATCCTTATATGTTAAACCTTGGTATGCTGTTTTTCTTGTCGTGTAGCAATTATACCATAAACGTCTTCTCATGAGAATCATATGACTTGTGACTAGCGTTCCAGTGTTTGTGAAACATCCAGGATATAGCTGCATTTGGATTTACTTATCCAGGGTTTTATGATTGGCTATTTGCTTGCTTTCCATGCTTTGTAGTATTATAATTATCGTGCAGTGAACATCTTTGAAGCAAGGATTATTTTCTATGAATTGATTTTTAGAAGCCAAGTTCTAAGAGATCTGAATACATTTAAAGTTCTGGGTGCATTGCCAAAATGTTTTCTCAAATATTTTATAAATTTGCACTCCCTTCAGCAATGTGTGAACATACTGTTTTCACCATTTTTTTTTTTTAACAATTTGGCATTTCCAATTTTCCCACATGGCAAAGATCAGCCTCTGTTTTCTTTTAAACACCTTGTGGCGGGTAGGATGTGAGGAGGAGACTATGTTTTCTAGTAAGATAGCAGAACCCCAATATTTTTTTAATCATTTTATTGGGGACTCGTACAACTCATCACAATCCATCCATTCATTGTGTCAAACACATTTGTATGTTTATTGCCATCATCATTCTCAAAACATTTGCTTTCATTTTTTTTGTTCATAGGTTTTTTAAAATCATTTCATTAGGGGCTCATATCACTCTTATCACAATCTATACATATATCGATTGTGTAAAGCACATCTGTACATTCATTGCCCTCATCATTCTCAAAACATTTGCTCTCCACCTAAGCCCCTGGCACCAGCTACTCAGTTTCCCCACTCCCTCACTGCTCCTTCCTCCTAACACGAGCCCTTGATAATTTATAAATTATTATTTTGTCATATCTTGCCCTGTCTGACATCTCCCCTCATCCACCCTTCCGCTGTCCGTCCCCCAGGGAGGAGGTCACATGTAGATCCTTGTAATCGGTTCCCACTTTCCAACCCACTCTCCCTCTACCCTCCCAGTATGGCCACTCACACCACTGGTCCCGAAGCGATCATCTGCCCTGGATTCCCTGTGTTTCCAGTTTCTAGCTGTACCAGTGTACCTCCTCTGGTCTAGTCAGACTTGCAAGGAAGAACTTGGATCATGATAGTGGGGGGTGGGGGGAGGAAGCATTTAGGAACTAGAGAAAAGTTGTATTTTTCATTGTTGGTACATCGCACCTTGACTGGCTCGTCTCCTCCCCTAGACCCCTCTGCAAGGGGATCTCCAGTGGCCAAAAATGGGCTTTGGATCTCCACTCTGCCAAGGGTCTTAAGTTGGTCCCAATTCCCCTCATTGATGGCCCTAATAGTTTTGGGTTTAACTTGAAGGTCTGTGATCCACCTTGAGTTATTCTTGTGCATGAAGTGAGATAAGGGCCTTGCTTCATTTTTCTGCAGGTAAGTATCCATTTTTTCTACCCCCACTTGTTAAAGAGGGCATCCCATTGGATATTTTGGGGGCCCTTATCAAAGATCAGTTGTCTGTATGCTGATGATTTTAGTTCTGGGTTTTCAGTTCCTTTCCATTGGTCTGAGTATCTGTCATTGTACCAATACCGTACAGTTTTGCCAACTGTGGCTGTATAGTATGTGCTAAAGTCAAGTAAAGCAAGCCCTCCCACTGTGTCCTCAACACACTAATGAGGAAGGAAAGCAGGAAAACTCCCAACACGAAAGGTATAAAATGACATCACAGAGTTCGTAGATGGAGATTATAACCCTGAATATCAATGGCCTGAATTCAATCATTAGAAGATTGGCTTAGAAAACACAACCCATCAAGCTGCTGCCTACAGGAGACACATCTCAAGGCTACAGACAAAAATAGGCCGAGACTCAAAGGCTCGGGAAAGTCATACCAAGAAAACAGTAATTCATAAAAAGCAAGGGGTTGCAATCCTAATCTTGGATAAAATTGACCTCAAAGGACAAACCATAAAAAGAGTTAAGGAAGGACATTATATAATGCTCAAGGGAATGGTAGACAAAGAACCACTAAGCATTGTAAATGTATATTCCTCAAATGATAGACCCGCTGAATACATCAACCAAACACTCCAAAGATTAAAATGAAATCACAGACTCAATAATTATAGTGGGTGACTTCAACACACCACTCTCCGAGAAAGATCGATCACAGGGAAAGAAACTCAACAAGGAGGCTAGAGATCTAAATACCACAATTAGACTATTTGACCTGATAGATATTTACAGAGTTTTTCATCCAAATACAAAAAATTCACATTCTTTTCAAGCCCACATGACACATATTTCAAGATAGCCACATGCTGCAGCATAAGGTGAATCTACATAAATTTAAGCACATTGAAATCATACAGACCCCTGTCTCTGACCACTGTACCAGAAGGCTGGAAATCAACAAAAGGAAGACAAAGAAAACAGGAGCAAACAATTGGAGGATGAATAACTCTTTACTGCAAAAGGAGTGCGTACTGGCGCAGATCAGAGATATAATTAGGAAATTTTTAGAAACCAATGAGAATGAGCACGTGATGTACAAAAACTTGTGGGACACAGCAAAGGCAGTCATCAGAGGAAGGTTCATAGCAATACAAGCACACCTGAGAAAGGAAGAGAGACTCATGATTGATACGCTGACACAAAATTTACAACAACTAGAACAGAGTCAGCAGGACAATCCTACTAATAGCACAAGAAAAGAAATTATAAAAATCAGGGCAGAGATTCAGGAGAGGGAAATAAGAAAACTATGGGAAAAATTAATGCTGCTAAAAGTTGGTTCTTTGAAAGGCTAAACAGAATCAATAGACTACTGGCAAACCTAACCAAAGAAAGGAGGGAAGAAATCTCAATAGCAAGAATAAGGGATGAAAGAGGGGACATTGCAATAGACCCCAATGAAATCAAAAGGATAGTTACATAGTACTACGAAGGATTGTACTCCAATGAATTCAACAATTTGGAAGACATGGACAAATTCCTGGAAAAACAATCCCTCCCTAGACTATCCTCGGTGGACATCAAGAATCTCAACAGACCCATCGCAATAGAAGAAATAGAAAAGGTTATCAAGGGATTACCAACAAAAAAATCCCCTGGACCAGATGGATACACTGGAGAATTCTATCAAGCACTCAGGGAAGAACTAATACCAATCCTACACAAACTTTTCCAGAACATAGAAAAGGATGGCAAACTCCCAAACTCCTTCTATGAAGCTAGTATAACTCTGATACCCAAACCGGGCAAGGATCCCACAAGAATAAAGAATTACAGACCAATATCCGTAATGAACATCGATGCAAAAATCCTTAACAAAATAGTAGCCAATAGAATATAAAAGTATATAAAACAAAATAATTCACCATGACCAAGTGGGATTCATACCAGGGATGGTTCAACACATGAAAGATCATTAGTATTATTCGTCATTTGACATGAAAAACTATAAGAAACATGATAATATCAATAGATGCAGAAAATGCATTCAACAGCATGCAACACCAATTCCTGGTAAGACACGAGAAAATAGGAATGGAAGGAAAGTTACTCAAGATAATACAAGCTATACATGAAAAACCAACAGCCAACATGGTAGTCAATGGAGAAAACACTAACACAATCCCACTGAAAAATGGAAACAGACAAGGATGCCCCTTGTCCCCACTCTTATTTAATATCATGCTGGAGGTTTTATCTAACAGCATAAGGCAAAGAAAAGCCATCAAAGGTATTCATCCAGGGAACGAAGAGGTGAAACTATCGCTATTTGCAGATGATATAATTTTATATATGGAAAATACCAAAAGTTCCACAAGGGGAGTACTGGAAGCAATAGAGGAGTTTGGCAGAGTGGCAGGACACAAGATCAACAAACAGAAGTTCGTTGGACTGTTATACACATCAGATAAGACCACAGAAGAGGAGATCAAAAAGGTGGTACCCTTCACAACAGCCAAATATAAATTGAAATATCTAGGGATATACCTGACTAAAAGAACAAAAGATCAATATGGGGAAAACTACAGAACACTATTATAAGAAACCAAGAGTGACCTCAACAAATGGAAGAATATCCCATGCTCGTGGATTGGAAGATGCAATATAGTCAAGATGTCAGTTCTACCAAAGGCACTATATAAATTTAATGCAATCCTGATACAATTATCCTCATCTTTCTTCAAAGAAATGGAAAAACCAACTTCATGTAGAGAGGGAAGAAGCCCAGAATTAGCAGAGAACTCCTCAAGAACATTTGCTTTCTACCTGAGTCCTTGGTATCAGCTCCTCATTTTGTCCCCTCCCTCCCCCAACCCACCCTCCTTTACGAACCCTTAATAATTTATGAGTTATTATTTTTTCATGTCTATTACTATTCAATGTCTCCCTTCACCCACTTTTCTGTTGTCCACCTCCCTGGGAGGGGGTTATATGTAGATCATTGTGATCGGTTTCCCTTTCTCCTCCACTTTCTTCTTCCCCTCCTGACATTGTTACTCTTACTATTGGTCCTGAGGGGTTTATCTGTTCTGGATTCCCTGTGTTTCCAGCTCTTATCTATCCATATTCTGGTCTAACTAGATTTGTAAAGTAGAATTGGGATCATGAAAGTGGAGGTGGGTAGGGAGGAGGATGCATTAGAGAACTTGAGGAAAGTTGTATATTTCATTGGCGCTATACTGTACCCTGAGTGGCTCATCTCCTCTCTGCAACCCTTTTGTATTGGGTCTCCACTCCGCACTCCCCCTCATTCACAATGATATGATTTTTTTGTTCTTTGATATCTGATACCTGATCTCATCAACACTTCGTGGTCACAGAGGCTGGTGTGCTTCTTCCATGTGGGATTTGTTGCTTCTCAGCTACATGGTTGCTTGTTTATCTTCAATTTCTTAAGACCCCAGACACCATATCTTTTGATAACCAGGCACCATTAGCTTTCTTCACCACGTTTGCTAATGTACCCGCTTTGTCTTTGGTGATCGTATCATGGTGTGTACCATGGAATGCCAGTTTAGTAGAACAAAGTGTTCTTGTATTGAAGGAGTACTGGAGTAGAGGCCCAGTGTCCATCTGATACCTTAATACTAGACCTATAAATACATGCACATAGAGCTATTTCCCCATTGTCATATGTAAATATATTAACATATGTACATGCCTGTATTTAGACCACTATAAATGCCCTTTGCTTCCTAATCTTTCTTCTATTTCCTTTTACTTTCCTCTTGTCCCACTATCATGATACCTTCATTTTGGTTTCAGTAATTTTTCTCAGTTACATTTCCCTTGATCAACCTGTTGCTCCAAGATGCGAATGCAACATACTGGCATGAAGCAGGGAACCAACAGAGAGGTCTGAGGGGCCAGCGCTAATCCCAACTACGTCGACAGACCCCTATTCCCCCTGAAGAATTTACTTCTGAGGATAGCACTGAAGCTGCAGCTCAGGGAGAGGGACATGTCTGATCAGAGCACACAGGAGCAAATGAAAGGAGAGGAAGAGAGAGTAGAGCAAAACCTGGCCCACCAAGCCTTGAGGACAGCAGAATCATCCGGCAGGCCCCACTATGAGTCATGACTTCCCTCACTGACCCATAGCACTATGGGGGACAACGCTGGAGACACAGTGTGGGAATTGCGCCCAAGCTGACCCCACCATACTGAGGTGAAACACTAAGGGTGTGCAATAGAACAGCAAAGGGTACAGAGCAACAAAGTCTCTAGAGAATACCAAAAGTAGTCTGATGGCATGGCACCCCATCAGACCCACCTGAAAACACTCTTAAAGATCAGCAAACAGACCTTGAGTTATTTACAGGCTTTTAGGTTTTTTGTCATTGGTTTGTTGTTTTGTTTTCTTTTGTTGCTTCATTTTGCTCTGTCTTGTTTTTGTGCATATTATTATCTCTGCTTATCTATCTAGATAAAATAGGTGAGATAAACAATCTGGAGGAGAAAACAATGGGACTGATGGTTGGGGGGGGGCATGGGAGAGGGGGAGGCAGGGGAAAGGAAGTGGGTGCTAACAACCCCAGGGACAAGGGAACAACAAGCGATCCAGAATTGATGGCGAGGAGGGTGTAGGAGCCCTGGTAGGGCTTGGTCAAGGGCACTGTATCCCCAATCTTAACCCTACAAAAATATCGTGATGATTTTCCGGGCTCTTCCCACTCCCTGCGTTGTGGAAGGCCACACTCTCCTCGTGCTCACATCCCCACTGTCACCTCTGCTTCTTAGCTCCTGCTCCTTCTAAATCCGTCCAGCTTTTGGATTTTCCTCATCACCCCCAGGCTCTTTTCTGACTTCCTATAAACAAACAAGAGGAGCCTGGCGCATGATGGGTCACACGTTGGGCTGCTCCTGAAGGGTCAGCAGTTCGAAACCATCAGCTCCTCTGTGGGAGAAAGATGGAGTCTCTCTGTTCCCATAAAGAGTTACAGGCTCAGAAACCCACAGAGGCAGTTCTAGCTAGTCCTATCAGGTTGCTATGAGTCAGAGTTGACTTGATGGCGGTGAACTTTTACTTTGTAGTTTACAAACCAGCAAACAGAAAACTAAGTTCTCCGTGGGACAAGTAGAGCAAGCAGGAGAAAGAGGAGGTGATTTGCTCTCATAAAGATCGATAGACTCGGGAATCCTAGTCGTACTGCCATGAGTTAGAATTGACTCGAGGACAGTGACTTTAGTTCTGGTGGGTGGGAGAGGCTGGGGAAAGGTTGAGGACACACTTCTGACAGATATCGGACCCTTTGCACAGAGAAGAATTCTAGATGGTCCAGTCAGGGCTTTGCCATGTAGTCTTAGAGGTTCCTTGGTTCTTATACTCTCTCACCAGCCTACTCTAAATTCTTATCATTCTTGTGCCCAGAAAAGTATTAACCACCACCACCCCGCCCCCCCGCCCGCCCAGAGAAAGAGAGAGAGAGAGAGAGAGATTCAAAGCAACCAAACCAATTGTCAAGTCACTTCTGACTCACAGTGACCCTGTGAGGGTCAGAGTATAATTCTGCTTCATTAGTATGACCTTTCAGAAGCAGCTCACCAGGTCTTTATTCTGAAGTGTTCCTGAGTGGGTTTGAACACCCTACCTTGTAGTGAGTAGTCAAGCCCCTAACTGTTGAGTCACTCAGGGATTTCTCTCAACCTCTCCAGGTCAGTCCCATGATATCAACACACAGAGGTGTTCTGTAGAACAAAAGACCTCCTACATGAAAAATCTATGTTCTGCTGAGACAGGGGCTGTGATTTGTAACACAATTCTAGTCCAGTTATAACAAAATCTGGTGACAATACAGGGCTCACTCCCTCTCACCCTGGGTTTCATGATTTGCAGATAAATATAATTTGAGGACTGAGGTAGTTAGTTTATTATGCCAACCTGGCTGATAAACATATGTGGGGTTAATTGAAGGGCGGAGGCATAAATGGTTCATGAGCCTCATCCTTCTAGTTCTTGGGTCTCTTGCTTTGTGATGGTCGGACCAGGGTGCAGCTGCCTTAGGAAGTTCCCTGCTTCTGCTGGCAAGGTTCACTTCCTGTAAGATATCCCTGAGGAGAAGCCCCATGGACCTATCCCGATGCAGCCCTGGGTGCTGGGGCACCCATGTAGAGACCGATTCCAGCACTGAGATGCTTACACGCTCACTGATTCAGCTTTCTTCCTGCAGTCGGCGTCATTGCATGTGTTTCGTGAGATGGAGGAGGAATTTGTGGATCGCTGTCGGACATTTGGGTTAATGTTGGACTTGTGGGCTTGGGCAGCACTGGACTGGGATGTTTTGTTGATGTGCACTTACCCTTTTTATAAAACTCTCTTTTATACACGAGTTTCTATGGATTTGTTTCTCTAAAGGACCCGGACTAACACAAGGACGGTGCCTAGGACCACAGTCATTATGTTTGTTCTTGTCTCTTTTGTTCCTTCCCTTCATCCTTCTTTTTAATCAAATCCAAGGGCCAAACAGTGGGCTGCTAACCACAGGTCAGCGGTTCAAATCCACCTCAGAAACCCTTTGGAGCACTTCTCATCTGTCCTATAGTGTCTCCAAGTTGGGTCCCACTTGGTGACAATTGGTTCTCTTCTATTCTGAAGAGGCTTGGGTTTATTTTTAATGTTCTACTTTTGACAACACCATTTCCTAATAAAATGAAATATTGGACAATGATTGAGGATTCCTAAAGCAATGTATAAAGTAATGCCCTCAGAGGGCTTGTAAGTGGATGGATGCTACTAGAAAGAATGAGTCCCCCCAACCCCCCGCACCCATGCTTGTCTCCTTATGGTGGAAAGGTGAGGATAACATAGTGTTAAAGATCAAAACTCAGGAAAGATAGAGGGAAAGATGCGGGGAAAAATCAAACAACAAAATAAGCCCCCCCACCCCACCCCCCAAAAAAAGAGAAAAAGAAAGAAAAGAGAGAATAATAGTGGTAAAAAGACATCAGCATTTCAGAGAACTCTGAATCAATGATTCATCCTGAGGAGTTTCTTTGACTCTTGCCAGCTCTGGGAGAAAGCCTTGGTTCTCCAAGGGGCTTCGCAGACCAACAGCATCAGCATCTCAGAGAACATGTAAAACTGCAGCATCTCACATGGACTGAGTCAGCCACTTGGCTGGGGGTGCAGAAATCTAAATTGTAGCCATGTGTCGGCTGGGTGACACTTGGGTAAACATTGTACTGCTAAATGCAAATCCACCAGCCTCTCCGTGGGAGAAAGATGAAGCTGTCTGCTCCCTTAAGGATGTGCAGCCTGGGGAAGTCTGTGGAGTGGCCATGGGATGGAGTCCACACGAGGGCAGTGAGTCCAACTGCAAAGTCAGTGGTCCACACCCACCAGCTTCTCTGCGGGCCCAAGCTGAGGTTGTCTGTCTCCGCAAACAATGCCTGAAGCGACCCTAGACAGGGTTGCGATACGTCAAAATTGACTCAGTGGAGAAGGTGTTTTCACAATTTGGTTTGCTTTGGGGTTATAGGATTGTCCTACTCTCCCTATGGGAGGAAAAAAAAAGGGAACTGTTCATGTTTAGCCGGGGTGATTTCACTGTCATTTTGCATTTCTCTGGTTTCTATGGCGTCAGCGAGACGGTAGTGGGGTCAGGGTTCTGGGGACAGCGCACTCCACAGGAGCCTCTCTCAGAATGGTTTATGATGACAGTGCTGGCACCTTTTTTTATGTAATTACAGTCCGTACTTATTCATTATTTTCTACTTAACTAGATCTATACTTCAGATGGATGTAGGGCATAATACGTGAACATTGTGTATGTATAATGCATACATGCGTATCCACCCACATTCAGTACCTATGCAGACAATACTTTATAATAATGTGCTACACCAGATTTTTAATCAAAGCATCCCTTTGTCAGGGTGCAAAACTAATTGTGTTGTTGTGTGTTGGAGGTCAAAGTTGTGATAATAAAACATCCATCTTGGAGCTTTTTAGAGGAACCTGTTTAAAAAGGTTAAAGTGGGTAATTATCACCACCCTAATTTACAACTGCTTGCCAATAAGAGTTGCTTTTCAGTGAACCATTTATTCATGATCTGCTGCTCCACACTGCAGGATTCTTCTTGACTAGGTTAGCAAATGTAATTAATAAATGATAGGATTATTTATGGTTCACGGTGCCAGATTGAGAAACACAATGATATGCAGAACGAGCTAAAAATGATTATCACGAGCAGCCTAGCTGCCTTTAATCCCAGGATTGATTTGTCATTTCACTTGATACAGTGGGATGAATTCTTAGTGGTTTTGTTGGTACCTTTCCTGCATATTGACCCTGCTTTGTTATTATTATTTGTGTTTTTGGTGAGTGTTTACAGAGAAAATGAGGTTCCCATTCAATAATTTCTATATACCATTTTTTCAGTGACATTGGTTTTATATATATACCTGCACAGCACTTCATGATTCTCATCATTTTCATTCCACTTGTTCTGTGCACCATAATTGAGCTTCCCTGCCCCCTAAACTTTCCACATTTGCTTTAAAGCCAATATCGGCCATTTGGTCACATATAGGTGATGATTTGTCATATCCCTAGGACTCATTGGAGCTCTGGTGGTGTCATGGTTATGAGTTGAGTTGTGATCCCCAGGGTCAGCAGTTTGAAACCACCAGCCACTCTCAGGATGACTTACAGGGCTTTCTACTCCTGTAAACAGTCTCAGAAAATCACAGGGCAATTCTACCCTGTCCTATAGGGCTGCCATGGGTTGTCAGCGACTTCATTTTTTAAAATTTATAACACTCATCAAGGAGGCCTGGTGGCTCTGTGGGAGAAAGAGGAGGCTTTCTACTCCCATAAAATGTTACCGTCTCACAAGTATGAGAGGGATCAGTTCTCTTCTGTCCTACAGGGCCACTGGGAGTTGGCGTTGACTCCATTGCAGTGAGTATAGTATAGTATTCATCAAGAGTTCTCATAAAGACTCCTGGTGCTGCCATCAGGGAAGCATTGGACTTCAACCCCACCCACTGTCCTGAGGAGACAAGGCTATCTGCGTCTAAAATGATGTGCAGCTTCAGAAACCTTAACTAGGTCACTCCAATTGATACAAAGGATAGACATACTCTATGTGGAAAACTATGGGAATTTTAGTTTTCAAGGGAACTGTTCATGGTTAGCCTGAGTGGATTCAGTCATCTTGTTGCATTTCTGTTTTTGATTCAGCAGAAGTAGGTTTAAATTTTTATTATTTCAGTACTAACACATACTACTATTTATTTTGCAATTATTATTTATTATTATGTCAGTGAAAGGTGACCTCTGGGGGTGGTTTTATTTCCATATTTGAAGTGTTTTAGAATCCTCTCTTCATTCTGTTGGTGGTGTGGTTACTTGTTGGGCTGTGATTCACAAGGTCAGCAGTTTGAAACCACCAGTAACTCCTTGGAGAAAGACAAGAGTTTCTACTCCCTTAAGCAGTACAGTCTCAGGAACTCTTAGGGGTAGTTCTACCCTGTCTTGGAAGGTCACTATGATGCAGCATCGACTCGATGGCAAGGAGTTTACAGTTTGGGGAAAGTTATTGAGCAAGTTGGCCATCTTTGTTAGGGTGTGTCTAGTGTTTTTTTGTGTGTTGTTGTTTTTTGAGGGCTGTTCCAATGATTGTTTATAATAGCCATTCTCTGGGGTTATGGATAACTAAAAAAATGAGACTCACTTTTATATTGTCACAAGAAAATAATGGAAATGGAAAACACAGGGAGGAAGTAGCATAAGTGATGCAATTGATCCATTGAGGAGATTGCAAGGGCTATGCTGGAATAAAATGTGTCTGAATGCTGTGTTAGACAGGGTTCTCTTGAGAAACAAAACCAGAATGCTAATAATTTTATATATGTATTTATATAGATAGATATATAACATAAGAAAGAAACAGTTAATTAAATCTTAAAGCAGTACAAAGGGCTCAGTGCAACTCACTCCTGTGAGACAGCTCTGAGACACTGACAGTACTTCAAGTCTTGAGGGCCACCAAGTAGTACTCTGTAGAGCAATTCAGGCTATCTGGACACAGGCAGCAAACAGTAAGGCAGGTCACTACAGTCAGCCAGATGACAAGGTCAGCTCAAGAGATGTACATTCCAATGGTGTGACGAAGCAGGTCTTGAAGGAACCTCAAATTACAGCGACACAGTCCATAAGTTAGGTGTCCCACAGGTAGTGTAGCTTGCAAATTGAGGCACAGAACAAGCAAGGCAGCTGCACACTGGTCCGATGATCAAAGAGCAAGAGACAAGGAGGGCAAGGTTCACCAAGCCATTTATCTCTCCACTCTTCAATTAATCCCACATATGTTTATCGATCAAGTAGGCACAATAAACTATCTCAAATGCTGTACATAGAACTGATGACCTGCTCTGTAAACCTTTACCCACTTCACACTAAAAAGTTTAAATGAACAAACAAAAATAAGCAAAGAAATCTGACACATTCAATAACTATGCCTTTACATTGTCAAATCTAAACATGTCGAACCTGTGCTGCTGAATTTTCTCCAAAGGTGATGGTTATGTTTACATTGCTGCTTGTTTTCCAAGCCTCTTGTGACACTAGGGCATAGGAGGTGTTTATGTGTGTCGTCATTGAAAACATAAACTTGTTTTGACCAGCGTAGATAGCATATTTCTCCCAGGGTTTGCGTATTTCAATATGACAAGGTTATTACCTACCACCATGATGACAATGACCAGAGATATGACAGTCAGTGCAGCAAACATGTAACTCTAGTTTATTAAATTACTAATCTGTACCAGGCACCATTTACAGTGGTGAGCCTTCACAGTAACCTGCAAAGGAAATGATGTTCATCTCAATCCCCATCTGGAAAATGTAGGTTCAAAAGCTTAGGTCACTTTTCCAAGTCCGTGTGGAACAGTCAAGTCAGAGGTCAGGATCAGGGAGGAATGACCTGTCCTTAGCCAAAGAGGGTACTGCCCACAGCCATGAACTGAACACAGTTTGCCATGATTTACCCACCACCCACTAGGCTTCATTCTTCCCTGATGTCCCATGAGATGCTGTTATTTTAAGTGGTTGAAAGTCAGTTCTGACTCAGGGGGACTTCATGTCCAGAGTCAAACTGTCCCAGACGGTTAGCAAGGCCCTTCCAAAGTCCACCACCAGACCTGTATTCCAAGGTGACTCTGGGTGGGCTTGAACACCCAATGTTTGCTTAGCTTAACCGTTTGAGACACCCAGTGACTTCACCCCATGGAATAAGCCTAAACCATCCCTTCTTTTTCTGCCTCAGTTTCTATATTTGTTTAATCCGCAACATAGTGGTGACTGCTGATACGGTTGGTGTAAAACTTGGACAGATGAATATAGGAAAACGATGGAGCCATGCCTGTATAGGTGTTAGCTGTATTTGCTGCCTTTCTCCACGTTTTATAGATAAGGAAGCTAAAGTTACAACTCTGGCAAACAGATTGCTGTAGGACAGCAAGCTAGTTAAGATCAAGTGCACAATAACATCACCATCGTAGTTGCCACTTGTGTGTGACTCACTGTGCTAAGTATTTCTTTACTTCTAAATTTAAAATGTCATCTCTGTCACCCCCAAATACAGTGTACACTGGGGAACTAACTCACTGTGCTGCAATTTTTTACACCTATAGGATGGGCGCCATGCTAGTATCTACCTCATATAATTACGATGAGGGACAAATGAATATCTGTTCACCCACTTTATCTATCTATCTATCTATCTATCTATCTATCTATCTATCTATCTATCTATCTATCTATCTATATCTCTCTAATAAAACTTACAATGGATTCCAATACCTTGTAAATTGCCACTGTATTAGTAATATGCTTAAGAGCAGAGTCCCTGAATGACTGAAGGAGGACGATATGGCCATCTGCACTATAAGTGAATGAGCACACAAATGACTGAGTGTTTTCATGCTCATGCTCATGAAGGGAGTTGCCAACAAAAGTAAGCTATGAGTCTGGTGAGATCAGCTAGTGTGATTTCACCTTGAACAATGGTCTCAGTCCGTTCAGACCCATTGCTCTCACTAATAGTTTGCACATCCCCTTCAATCATTTGATGCCAAAATATGTTCATGGTGCTAAAAGGTATGAGGTTCTGTACGAATTGAAAGCCTTGAAATCTGCTTGAGGCTAGTGTGATAGTTCGGTTTATTGTGCCAACCTGGCCAATAGGAACATGTGGGATTAATCAGGTTGCAGTTTGATCGGAGGGCAATGGGATAAATGCAAGACCTATCCTTGTCTCTCTTCGTTTCTGGGGATCAGACCAGCGCACTGCTGCTTTAGCTAGTTCTCTGCTTCAACCTGTGTCCTGTACACCATCTGTGGGCCCAGCCAACCCATGATCGTGGATCATGGCGATAGAGCTTGAGGCTCCTTTGAGATCTGCTTCACCAAGCTACTGCTAGTTTTGGCATTGTTTGACCTTGAGGCTAGTAGATCCTGTTGCTTTACATTGCCTGAGTTTGAGATCCCAGCCCAGCCTGCTTCGCTAAGCTCCTAAGCTATTGACTGTTGCTGATCCACCCTGCTGTTTGCTGTGTAGCAGACTTTACCTGTGTTGGCCAAGGGAGGACTTTACTGTCTGTTTCCTTGACCTTGGACCTGGTGGCCCACGTGAGTCGAAAGACTTCTAGTATATTAACTGTCCCATGGAAGTGAGTTGAACTGAGCCCTCTGTGCTGCTGTGTGGACAAGTAAGTTGTTATATTCCTTCTCCTTGTATAAACACATCCCTTTGTGGTGTGTGTGTGTGTGTGTGTGTGTGTGTGTGTGTGTGTGTGTGTATGAAAGCATAAGTGCTCTGGTTTTGTTTCTTGAGAGAATCCTGCCTAATCCAGCTGGTATGTAAATCTGTTTGAGGCAAATACTTTTATTATTGAAGTTGTATAACTTCAACTTTCTTTTGGTAGGGGTTCTGTTGTTGGGTGACAATAAAGATTGTGAGAGGATTTCCCTAATTACTATGAGAAAGGTTGGAACCCTGCAAGGTGACTCTCTGGAGCGACCCACACACTGCCTCCCCAAAACACAGCTCTCAGTGCCATCGAGTCAATGCCAACTCATAGTAACCCTACTATCTACTCCCTAGTGTCTACTCCAATCAACAGTTAGTCCTGGAAATTCACAGGGTCAGTTCTGTGAATTTCTGTGAATTCTACCCCTGTGAATTTCTGAGAGGAACTGTTTATGGGAGTAGAACGTCCTGTTTTTCTCCATGGGGTGGTGATTTTGAACTGCTAACCATTTGGATCACAGCCCAATGCATAGCTATAAAACTCTGGAAGATATAATTGTTGAAATTGGGTATTGACATGATTAGGTGTAGATTTAATGGGTTATTAAAAATTATCTGCCAAGTATTTTTTCTGTATAAATTTACTGTTATTTAAACATTTTTATCTGCAAAATATTTCTTTTCTGTATGTGTTATAGATGCATGTATGGTCTTCTCCAGTGATAGTTTTGATACAAGACTGGGGAATATTTTCCCCAAATGGAAGGATCACCATTCTAGTAACAGCAATTGTCATTATTGAGCCCCCGTTTCAAGGGTCATATTGTATATATGGTGCTCTTGATTTTTGCAGGGAACTGTGATTTTCATCTTTTCTTTGAAGCACAGAGGTTAAATATTTTCCAGTTCAAGGTGACAAAGCTCTAGGTGTCCTAGCCAGTCTCTGAGCCTGGGTTTGTTTGATTCTAGCTTCTGCACTGTTTGTTTCTACAGTGTGACACAATTTTCTGACATGGCTTGAGCTTAACTCATATAAAAAGCTCAAAACTGACACGACGAAACACAAATGCTTTCCTACCGTGGAAAGTTGCATTTGACTTTGAATTATTCAGGTAGGAATCACACAACGTGTGACGTCTCAAAAATTCAGGGCCACTGAGTCATTTCTGACTCACAGTGACCTTATGGGACAGGGTTGGACTGTCCCCGTAGGTTTCTGAGACTGTAACTCTTTAGAGGAGTGGAAAGTCTCGTCTTTCTCCAGCAGAGAAGCTGGTGGTTTCAAACTGCTGATTTTGCAGCTAGCAGCCCTGTACCTAATCCATTATGCTACAGGGGCTCCCTGTGTGTAACTTACACTCTCCAACTTTCCATCCTTTCTGACTTTTTTTGGTGGTTTGTTTATATGTAAATTTTATTTACTTATTTTAAAAATCATTTTATTGGCTCGTACAACTCTTATCACAACCCATACATAAATCCACTGTGTCAAGCACACTTGTGCATTTATTGCCATCATCATTCTAAAAACATTTGCTTTCTACTTGAGCCCCTGGCATCAGGTCCTCATTTTTTCCCTCCCTCCCTGCCCCCTCTCCCTCATGAACCCTTGATAATTTGTAGATTATTATTTTGTCATGTCTTACACTGTCTGACATCTCCTTTCACCCACTTTTCTGTTGTTTGTCCCCCAGGAAGCTGGTTATATGTAGATCCTGGTAATCAGTTCCCCCTTTATACCCCCACCCTCTCTCTACCCTCCCAGTATCGCCACTCTCACCAATGGTCCTTAAGGAATCATCTGTCCTGGATTCCCTGTGGTTCCAGTTCCTATCTGTACCCGTGTACATCCTCTGGTCTAGCTGGATTTGTAAGGTAGAATTGGGATCATGATAGTAGGGGGAGGGGAGGAAGCATTTAAGAACTAGAAGACAGTTGCGTGTTTCATTGTTGCTACACTGCACCCTGACTGGCTCGTCTCCTCCCTGAGACCCTTCTGTAAGGGGATGTCCAGTGCCTACAGATGGACTTTGGGTCCCCACTCCACACTCCCCCTCATTCACAATGATTTTTTGTTCTTTGGTGCCTGATATTTGATCCCTTTCTGACTTTTTAATAGTTTGATTTAGTTCATTCATGAGCAACTTTACCTAGGAAGAGCATCTTGAGCAATGAAGTTGGAGCAGGTAATATATGGTTGTTGTTGTTGTTGGTAATGTTCTGGTAAAGTGGTAGAGAGGGGAAGTGCATGTAGATGTATAGAGGGGAGTATTATTTTTAAAACTCATTTTTTGGGGGTCCTACAGCTCTTATCACAATCCATCCATCCATTCATCCATCGTCTCAAGCACGTTTGTACATATGTTGCCATCATCATTTTCAAAACATTTTCTTTCTACTTGAGCCCTTGGTATCAGCTCCTCATTTTTCCCTTGCCTCCCACATTCCTGAACCCTTGATAATTTACAAATTAATATTTTTTTCCTGTCTTACATCAAATGCTGTCTCCCTTCACCCACTTTTCTGTTGTTCATCTCCCTGGGCTTGGGGGGATTATATGTCAATCATTGTGGTCGGTTCCCCCACTCTCCCTCCATTTTCCCCCTACCCTCCTGGTATCACTACTCTCATTATTGGTCCTGAGGGGTTTATCTGTCCTGGATTCCCTGTGTTTCTAGCTCTTATCTGTACCAGTGTACGTGCTTTGGTCTAGTTGGATTTGTAAGGTAGAATTGGGGTCATGATAGCAGGGGTGGGAGGAAGCATTAAATAACTAGAGGAAAGTTATATGGTTTGTCAGTGCTATCCTGCACCCTGATGGGTTCATCTCTTCCTTGTGACCCTTCTGTGAAGGGATGTCCCATTACTTACAGATGGGCTTTGGGTCCCCAATCTGCACTCCCCCTTATTCACAATGATATGATTTTTTGTTCTTAGATGCCTGATCCCTGATTCCATGGACACCTCATGCTCACACAGGCTGGTGTGCTTCTTCTTCCATGTGGGCTTTGCTGCTTCTCAGCTAGATGGCCACTGGTTTATCTTCAAGCCCTTAAGATCCCAGATGCTATATCTTTTGGTAGCCAGACACCATCAGCTTTCTTCACCATATTTGCTTATGCACCCGTATTGTCTTCAGCAATCACGTAGGGCAGGTGAGCATCACAGAATGCTGGGTTATTAGAACAAAGTGTTCTTGTGTTGAGGAGTACTTGAGTAGAGGTCCAATATCCTTCTGCTACCTTAACACTTAACATATACATATATATACATAGGTCTATTTCCCTATCATTATATAAAAATATATTTACATATGTGCATGCCTGTATTTAGACTTGTATAAATGCCCTTTGCATCCCAGTTATTTCCTTTGACTTTCCTCTTATCTCACAATCATGTTTAACCTTCATTTGGCTTTCGGTAATTCCTCTTAGCTACATTGAACTTGATCAAGACCCCTAGGCATCCTATGCCCTTCTTGCTATCAAGTTTAGATCACTTGTTGTTCCCCATATCCCTGGGTTTGTTGGCTCCCCACTTCCTTTCCCCTACCTCCCCCTTTCCCGTGTCCCCCCAGAACCATTGGTCTTGTTGTTTTCCCCTCAGGATTGGATATCTTTCTACATTATCTAGATAGACCTGCAAAAAATAATAATATACACAAAAAGAAAACAAACAAAACCAAAAAAACTACAAAAAAGAAGAAGACAGCCTCTAAACACTTCCTGTTCTGTTTGTTGACTTTTATGAGTTGGTTTTCCAGTCAAGTCTGATGGGGTATCATGCCCTGCCCCTATAGTCTATTTTTGGGATTCCTTGGGGACTTCTTTGCTTTGCTCCCCTTGCTGCTCTGTTACACTCCCTTAGTGTTTCAACCTGGTGTGGTTGGGTCAGATCATGAACAATTCCCACACTGTCTCCAGTGTTGTCCCCCATAGTACTATGGGCCAGTGAGGGACATCTTATCTCAAAGTAGGCTGGCCCTATGTTCCTCTCTGTGCATTGGCTACTCTGAGCCGGAAGATCATCCTTGGGGCTTGGTGGGCTAGGTTGTGTTCCATTCTCTCTTTCATACTCCTTCCCTCTTCCTTTGCTCCTGTGTGCTCTTATCAGACACGCCCCTTTCCCCAAACTATAGCTTCAGTGCTGTCCTCTGTAGTACATTCTTCTCAGGGGGTGGGGGTCCATGTAGATGTGATTAGGACTGGCCCGGTTGACCTCTCTATCAGTTCCTTGCTTCAATATGTTGCATTCACATATTGGTGCACCAGGTTGAGGTCTGGTCCCTCTCTCCCTCTCCTGGGGAGATATAAATAACACCCTCCCTTTGGGTGGGTTAGTGCCCTGTGCCCTTGCTACCCATGCCTATATTTTTTCTTTTCCCCTTCTTTTTAGTTGGCCACCATATGTATGCCTGGATTGGGTCTGGTCCCTGTCATAATACCTGGACCTCAACTCAGGAATATATACATTATACTAGCTTTTCCCCTGTGCCCCTTTGCTTTTTAAATTTGCCTCAATGGCCTCATGTTGTACGTGTCCTTTTGTTCTTGCCTTATTGGGCTTAGCATAATTTCCTACAATTCCTCCTATGTGGTGATGTGCTTCATGTGTCATCGCAGCTTTTCTGGGATGCGTACTACGCCATTTAGGTATGTACCACAGGTGTTTAATCTGTTCTTCTGTTGGTGGAAATTTGGATTGTTTCCAACTCCTTGTGAATGTGAATTGTGTTGTAATGAACGTTGGAGCAGAGATGTCTGGCCATGATTTTTTTTTGACTCTTCTGGGTATAAGTCCAGTAGGGGATTGCTGTGTCATGTGGTAGCTTGATTTCCATCTGTTTTACATATTTCCAAATCAATTTCCATAGTGGCTGTACATCTCTACAGGTTCACCTGCAGTGGACGAGAGTTATTCAACACTTGTTATTTTCTGAAATTTTGAATTGGGCTATTTTTGTGGGTAGGTGGTATCTCAGAATTGTTTTAATTTGCATATCTCATAAGGCTAATGATTGGGAACAGTTTCTCATATGTTTATTGGCCATTCAGATTTCTGGCCTTGTGAAAATTCTGTTCAGGTCCTTTGCCCACCTCCTCAATGGGCTATTAGTTTTTTTTCTTATGGTAAACTAGCAGATTATTGTAGATTTTAGTAATAAGGCCTTTGTCTGATGTGTCATTGCTAAAGATATTTTCCCAGTTTATGGATTGTCTTATTACTCTTTTGGTGAATTCTTTCGATGTACACAGGTGCTTTATCTTCAGTATATCCCACTTGTCAATTTGTGACTCGACTCATCTGAATTTGTGTCATTCCTGATTTCTGATAGCCTATGTATTCCCTGTGCCAAAGTTCTCAGGTTTATCCCAATTCCCTCATTGATGGCCCTAATAGTTTGGGATTTTACCTCAAGGTCTTTGATCCACCTATTGTTTATTCTTGTGCATGGAGTGAGGTAAGGGTCTTGCTTCATTTTTCTGCAGGTGCATATCCACTCCCCACCCCCAGTACCACTTGTTGAAGAGGGCATCCACTTCCTGTTAGATAGTTTGGGGGCCCTAATCGAAGATCAGTCTCTGTATGCTGATGATTTTATTTTCGGATTTTCAGTTCTTGTTCATTGGTCTGAGTATCTGTTATTATATCAGTACCAACTGTTTTGACCACTGTGGCTGTATAATAAATGCTAAAGTCAAAAAATAAATAAATAAATGCTAAAGTCAGGAAAAGCAAGCCCTCCAACTTTGTCCTTCTTCTTGAGGAGTTCTCTGCTAATTCTGGGTTTCTTCCCTCTCCACATAGTTAGTAATCAATTTTTCCACTTCTTTGAAGAACAATGATGGTATTTGTATCAGTATAGCATTAAACTTATATATTGCCTTTGGCAGAACTGACATCTTTAGTATATAGAGTCTTCCAGTCCACGCACACGGGATATTCTTTCATTTGTGGAGATCACTCTTAGTTTCTTGTAATAGTGTTCTGTAGTTTTTCTCATACAAATCTTTTATGGTATTTTTTGTTGTTGTTTAGTTATATCCCTAGATATTTCAATTTGTTCTTGCCTATTGTGAAGGGTACAACTTTTTTTTGAAAGGGGAGTACTATTAAGATTTGATTCTGCTAGGTTCTTGCTGTTCTTAGAGAATTGATGGACTAGAATGGTCTCAGTACTATCTTAGGTGATGAAATAATGTGCTGTTTTTTGACAGACAGAGTAATATTTCTTTACTCCAAAGTCTATCTAGAAGAATCTTTGTTTGGCAGTTGGAGAGTGGAACATAATTGAGAGATAAAAGGACTGGGATTACTCAGGCTGAATAACGCTGGCATTTTCAAGAGATTGCCAGGGAGTTAGGATGGAGCAGATGTTCTTAAAGTTGTACAGATTTTTCTGCGAACTCAATGTGAGACACAGCAGGAAAGATAACCCCACAACTTTAAATTGCAATGAACTTTTCCTTAAAGTATGACGAGTCTTCAAGAAGTTAATGGAAAAATTCCATTATCTTCTAATTCCCTTAATCCACAAACTTTTTGATTGTGGATTTTCCTCAGTGGATAAAATACCTGCCTCTAATTCCAAAGCCAGCACTCTAGAAAGCATTGTTATTAGTTTCCATAGAATCAGGTCCAACTCCTGGCAGGCTGATGGTGTACAGAGCAGAACTGCTCTGTCTACAGTTTTCAGAGGTGTTCGCCAGGCCTGTCTTTTGGGTGCTTCTGGGTGGGTAAGGAGTCCTGGTGGTGTAGTATTTGAGTGTTGGGCTGCTAACTTCAAGGTCAGCAGTTTGAAACCACCAGCTACTCCACTGCAGAAAGACAGGGCTTTCTATTCTCCTAAACAGTTACAGTCTCAGAAAATCACAAAGGGCTGTTCTATCCTGTCCTACAGGGTTGCTATGGGTAGGCATGAGCTCAATGGCAGTGAATTTGGTTTTTTGGTTCTGGTGGGTAAGTTTGAACCATGAACCTTTTTGGCTAGTAACCGTCTGCTTAAACATTTGCTCCAGTCAAAGACTCCTTTAAAAAACATCACTAGATGCTAAAATCTTCAAAGGAGCACTGGAGATCAACTGGTTAAGCACCCTGTTGTTATCAGAAAGGCCTTTGATTTGAACTCAACAGCCAATTCATGGGAGAAACATCTTGCTATTGTTTGGTGCCATCAAGTAATTTCCCACCCATAGCTGCCCATGTGCAACAGACCAAAACCCTGCCCAGTCCTGTGCCAGCCTCACAATCGTTCTTATTTTTTGAGCCCACTGTTGCAGCCACTGTGTCTGCCCATCTTGCCTGGGGAATTTCTTTTTTTTTTTTTTTCCACCCCTCCACTTGACCAAGCCTGATGTCCTTCTCTATGGAATGGTCTTTCCTGACAACGTGTCCACAGAATGTGAGCTGAAGTCTCATCATCCTTCTAAGGAGCTGTACTTCTTCCAAGACAGAATTGCTTTTTTCATTGGTAGTCCATATTACTTTCAATATTCTTTGCCAGCATCAGTGTTCAAGTGCTTTGATTCTTATTTGGTCTTCTTTATTCAATGTCCAACTTTCACATGCAGATGAGACCATTGAAAATACCGCCTAAGTCCTCAAAGTAATAAAGGAAACTATGGCAATCTGTGAAGATCTAGGGTCTTGGAAACCTGAAAAGGTAGTCCTACTCTGCCCTATAGGGTGACTGTGAATCAGCAAGGACCCACCACAATAGATTTAAAGGTGTTAGACATTGAAGCTTTGTAAGGACCAGTTCAGAGGCGTTTGACTTATTTTCCAAAGAAGACTTCCTATTTGGGTGTGCGAGGGTTACTCGAGTTTTGTGTCTGATCTGTCTAACATCCTGTTGTGACTCAGGTTTACAAACAATCGAAGGTCGAAAGGCATTTGCATGCTCATCACCAAAGCAGCTGTAGCGATGGGTTCAGTTTCCGTCTTCTCCAACGTTGGCTGCTATGTTGGAGTCTCTGTTTTGATTTGGATGCTTGTTTTCTGGTAGGAAATTTAATTCTGCCAATTAAGGTAGGACACCTGCTTTTCCTCTGATTTTTTAGATTTACATTTTGAAAAGCAAAGCAGGTGCTTGAATTTTGTAGCATGATAATGAAATGGGAAATCATCAATGTCACCAAAGTGATTGAATATTTTCCAAAATGAACTTGAATTCATGAAATATTATGAGGCTGTGAGACCAAATTCCGAAATGGTTTGGGGGAAGAGATTCACCCAGGGCATGTAGTGGAAAAATTTGGAGATGAGTCTTTACATGGTACAGAAACCCATGGACTTCACGGATTCCCAGAGGAGTCTGAAAAAAAAAGTAGTGCAGGATGCAATTTTATGTAGTATGTTTAATACAGCATTTGTGAATCACAAATTGTCAGGAACTCTTAGGAGCATTATTATAACTGTTATTCGGGAGCCAGGAAGAGATATGAGAAATTGCTGCAATTACAGTCCCATTTCATTGATTAACGCCGATTGCAAAATAGTCATGAAAATATTGGCATGGAAGCTTGAGTCTGTTTTGCCTAATACTGTCCATGCCAATCAAACTGGGTTTATCAAAGGCAGGCACTAAAACAACAGCATCAGAACCATTTATCATCTCGATGTACGTAACTTGATGTATATAATGCAAACTCGGGCAAATCTTTCCAGAACCAATTGCTTTCCAGTTGTGATTGGAATCACTATTTCTTTGCTAAATCGCAGTACATAAAGATAATTAACTTTAACTACGATATGTTTTGATATATAAAAATGCTATCAAATTGTATACTATTGTAACTCATATAGTGAATTACTCTCAAAGACAATATATGAATGCTATCTTTTTTTCCTCCCCAAGGGAAAGAATAATTAATTCAGGAATAATACTTATTCTTTATATATTTTGATTAATTTCTCAAATATATGGAAACTGCTTCTTTTTAATTCAGGAATAATACTTCTTTATATATTTTGATTAATTTTTCAAATATATGGAAATTGCTTATATTGGCAGGCTTTATATTTCTATGTCTTTTGTTTCATTAAAGAACCTGTTCTGAATCTTTATGTAGCAACACGTTTCCCATATATTTATATTCTGCATCCCATTCCATTTCTTGTTTCATGACTATTTCTTTATCTGTGTGTAGATAGACCTTTGGTCATTGCCAAAAAAAATCCAAAATATTTTGCTAAAATTTTCTCCCAGGTAGTTGGGATATTTTTGTTTGTTTGTTTTTGCTGCTAGTTCTCCCCACCCCCCGTATATTAATGTGAATACAATGTGTTTTGACCTGAGGTTGACAGGTTTGGAAGGATGATAAGGTCCTTCAGGACAGCTGCCGGTCAAATCCTGTGAGTTCTCTGCAGCACAAATGACAACCCTTCTGAGGTGGCAGCGAGGGGTGAGGTGGGATTCCGCTCCTGTAGTTGCACACCTTCTAGACGTGTTTGGTTGGATACAAGTAGAATGGGAGAACATGGATACAAGTAGAATGGGAGAACATTCTTGAGGAAAGTGTGGTTTCTAGACCCAGAGAAATCCTTGTATCTAATTTAGGGTTCCGTGAAAGCCCATTAAGACAATATGAACAAGAATTCAGCTAGACGTATACGCTTGCAGATTTCCAGAGTCACCCACATAGTATATTCGCTGTGCATTCAATCAGTAGTTTTCACTTCTCATGTATGTAGTGCCCATCTACAGGTGTGAAATGAGATATTTGATTTTATGGTACTTCAGAGGCTAGCAGAGATACAGATAGTAATGACCGAGTTTCGTGCATCTTGAAACTTACCACACAGTTCTTTCTAGCCTTCCTGTGTCCAACAAAGAAGCAGTCTTCAGCATATCAACTTCCCTTTTAAATCAAATAATTCCTTCTCATCCCTCTGGACAACCTTTCTATGCCCCTTTGGGGCAACCTTTCTATGTTTCTATGAGAATGAGTGAATTGCTCTCTCTTCCATGCTCTTTGAGTAGAATTCATACTTCTATGACAATTTTGGTACTCTGAATTCTTTTATTTGTACATTGCCCATAAGTTAAGAAACTTGAAGTTAGGAATTCTGTCCTTTTTACCCAACACTTAGTGCTCTCTAAATATAGGTCCAATCAATGAATGAATGAACCAATAAATTGAATAATATATACCAATGCAAATAAACAAGGAAACTTATAGATAATAACAAGGACATGATGATATATATTTCCCAGAACTGTTCTCTGCCTCTCATTAAATTCATAAGTATGGGCCCTCTAGTTCTGAAGACCACAGAGGGGTCATGTAGGGTCTCTTGGCTGAGCTCAAGTCCTAACTCTTAATTATTATTATAAAATTTTAATGAAATACTGAAAACAAAATGTCTCAGCATGCTTTCTGGAACCTCGTGACTACTTAGCAAAAATAGTTTTTATTAGTAGTATATCTAAAATACAGAGTTTGAGATAATGCAGTATGCTACCATAGACTCCCCCTTTTTAGAATAACAATATTAGCTCGCTGCTTGCTTTGCACAACCCTTGCTTACGTTAACTCCGTTTATACCCGCAGAAGCCCTAAGAGAGAAGCACTTATACTTTGATTACAGATGGGTGAATGGAGCTGTAGAGAGGCTTAGTCATTTGAGAACGTCACATAGCTAATGAGTAGCAGCTGTAGAATCCAGACCCAGTTCCTACATGTCAGCATCCCTGCTCTAGACTACCATGCTAACCGGTAGCCCAATGAGTAGCGCAGTCAACAACATCCTCTGGTACACTCACAGTCAGGAAGCTCTCGAGCTCACGGATGCAGAATCAAGTTTGACAAAATTCAAACTTTGCTTGGCAGCAAGTATTTTCCTGAAAGCAACAGGATTATTTTGTTCATTTTCCCTCTGGTAGACCCCAACTAGAATCCCACTACTAACTTCAGTTAGCGGTCAAGAGCGTAACGATTTGCAACAGGGATTCACAATTGAGTATATACTGTGAACCAAATCGGAATGACCATTGTATGTCTGAGGGTCATGCCTTCACATCAATTGGCACTCTGGTGGAGGGAGCATTGGCAAATGCAGCTCACAGCTCCATGGGTTGCCCATATGCTTTTCCTCCTCCTGGCGGCCATTGTGTTTCAGCACATGGCTGAAGTGTGTTCTCTAGCTAGCCATCCAGAATATGAAAGATATGTACCCTGAGGCTGAAATTTAATACAATAACTAATCGCTTCTACAAGGACCTTCTGAAGTGAAATTAGCTTGATTTTATTTATTGGAGATGCCTGGGTGTGGTTTCAAGGACTACTAGTATAGTTTGCTATTACAACCTTGACCTATGACTTAGTGCCAGCCATTTTACTGACCCAGTGTGAAGAGATACCCTATCTTCATCTGATTTATAGAGCAGCATTCTAGAACAATTATTCTAGAATAAGCAATCTAGAACAAATACATACAGCCAACCATTTGCTGTGGAGTTGATTCTGATCCCTGGACTCCACTCTGACTGCTGGTGACCTCATGTGTTTGAGAGAAGAACTGCTGCACATGGTTTCAGTGACGGATTTTTCAGAAGAAGATCGCCAGGCCTTCCTTGTGAGGCACCTCTGGGTGGACTCCAACTGCCAACCTTTCAGTTGGGAGCCGACGTGTGAACCATTTGCCCAGGCACTCCATTATTCACATCTCATTCAACTCACTGCCATCCGGTCAATCCCGAATCACAGCTACCCTGTAGGACAGGGTGGAACTGCGTCTTCCAAGACTGTCACTCTGCAGGAACAAAAAGCCTTCTCTTCCTCCCATGGACAGGCTGGCTGGTGGTTTTGAACTGCTGACCTTGCAGTTCCCAGCCCAATGGGTAACCATGACACCACCAAAGCTCCTCATTTAGACAGATAGGACTAGATAATGTTAGAGACTTCTCAAATTAGACTCAAGAAATCTAATTTTTGGCTTATGCATGTTTCATTCATCACAACTTGTCTTAACTAAATGTGCTTATTGGCAGGAAAGCTAAGTGCTTGCCATATTCCGCAATCATTCGCCGCCCCTTCCGACATCATCTTTCCTTCCCGTTTATTATTATTCTTTCAGAAATTTTTTGCTTCAGCCCCAAGAAAAAACTTTATCAGGCCTTTCTATCTTGCCTTGGAAAGAATAAGCCAGTCCCTGACTCCGGTGAGGCCTGACTGCAGGAGACTAATTCTCTCAAGCTTTTAGACTATTTGTGGTCATGATCATCATTATCATCGTTGGGGCGTTCCAGTTTCTGTTCATGGGTGATTGTGTCTTTGCATTAGCTCGGAAATAAAGCTAGAGGGACCAAATGCAGAAGAGGTCTAGGGGGCCCGTATTCCTTTTTATCCCACCTCTCCCCCCTGCATGGACGACAGATCGCTGGATTCCAAACGGGTTGCTTTGAAAGCTGTGTGTGTTCTAAACACACTGAAACAGAATAATATTTAGTCTGCCAATTTCATGCTAAGCCTTTTTAATAATAGGAAAAGGTTTGCCTGTCTGCAAACCAAGGAAATCCAAAAGAGCTTACCTGATTCGGGCTTGTCAGATTGTCTAGTATTTTTATCCCCCAAACCCTCTGCTACCCCCAACTTTGCTGCCCAATAGCGTAGATCATTCCTTAAAGGAACAAGTCCTCATTGCGTAGAACAACTGCGCTGCTGTTTAGGATGACAGAAATTTAGAAACAGATAATAGTGATGTCTGCACAACAGGATGAACATAATTAATGCACGTCAGAGTCTGTGTGAAGAAGATTCAATGATGCAGCAAGTGACCATCTTTACCACAACAACACACACACACACACACACACACATCCTGGAACCTTCTAACTCACTTGCCAGTGTTCAGATAAGGTTTGCACCTTAGATTCACTTTTGATTTGGACATTTGGCCTTTGACTCTTGGAGTTGGTTCAGCTCCAAGACATTGAGCAGACATTTTGTGGGGTTGGGCGGGGGTGGGAAATATTTCTGAAAGAATTATTAAATGACTGATTCTGCATTACCCTCTGGAGCGACTAGGGCATATGCTTTGCAGAGGGGCTAGAGAGGCTCATTAAAATTGTAATGGGATTCACAGGAGGATTAAAGAGAAAGTGTGTTCAGGAACTTAGAGTGAAGGGGACATGAGCCAGACAGTGGATTCTCTGTCAAGCTAGTTACTGTAAAGAGTGCTGAGGAAGGAGGGCAGCTGTGGGCATCTCGATGGCATCCCTTCAACGGCCAGCGGAGGCCCTTCCTCCTACAAGAAGATTTCCTTAAATCACACTTGCCGCTCATGTTTTTTCTCCCCTCTCACAAAGCAACATGACAAGCTTGTGCAGAAATCTTTGATTTTTTTTTTCCTATTTACCTGCTTGATGCATGTGTAAACTGCCTTCCAGTCTATAAACTCCTCAGAGGTAGGGAATTTAGATTTTACTGCTCTTTTCTCCTTACTGATGCAGAAGAATTGGATGGGTTTTGAATGCAAAGTGCAATGGACTAGAGCTGGAAGGGAGCCAGGGGAATTGATATTAGTGAATGTACTCCCCCGCAAAAGAAACAAAAATACCCCCCAAAAAACCAAACCTACAAACCTGTTGTCCTTGAGTCAATTACAACTCATGGCGACCCCAAAGAGTGTCAGAGTAGAAATCCACTCTGCAGGTTTTTCAATGACTCCATAGGTATCTCTATGTGCAAGGTTTTCAGTGGCTACTTCTGCCACAATGGGCAGCCAAGTCCTTCTTTGCAGTCTGTTCTTAGTCTGGGAGCTCTGCGGAAAACCGTTCTCTTTGGGCAACCCTACTGGTATTTGAAATACTAGTGACAAATCTTCCGGCGTCCCAGCAACACACAAGTCACCACAGTCTGACCAACTGACAGACTGGGGTGAATTGTGGCATTGGCAAAGAATGGCGAAAGGACCATGGATTACCAAAAGGACAAACCAAGCTGTCCTGGAAGAAATTCGACTGGAGTGCTCCTTGGAAGCAAGAATGATGACACTTTGTTTTATGTACTTTGGAAATATTGTCAGGAGAGACCCATCCCTGGAAAAGGACACCGTGCTTGGTAGAGTAAAGAGACAGTGAGACAGAGGAAGACCCTCAATGGGATGGACTGACACAAAGACTGCGACCCACACAGGAACAATTCGAAGGGTGGTGCAGAATGGGTGGTGTTTTGTCCTTCGAGTTGCAATGAGTTGGAACCAACTTAATGGCACTAAGAACATGGTACTTGTGGTGAAATTCAACCAGTATCTAGCCACTAACTTCAGTTAGCAGCCACAAACTTTATTCTTTTCAATAGGGACACGCAATTGAGTTTACTATGTACCAGAGAGTGTGTTTGTATTATATGGCTGTTACTTATGCACATTATACATTTATGACAAAGGTTGTATTATCTTCATTTCATAGACAAGGAAACTGAATTTCAGAGGAAAAGTAACTTGTTTGAGGGTACACCTATGAAATGGGCATTTGGTTCATATGAACTACATGTATGTGTTCTTTCTAAACCACATGATTCTTCCATCCAGCATCAGGCTTTATTTCTTTAATAGGAGTGCTGGAATAAGAAAATGCCTCCATATAGTTATCTCAAAGTTGATCAAAGTTTAAACTACTGACAGTTCTCTTATCCATGTTTTTATTTGTAAGGCATATAATTTGAAAGATCATACAAGATTGAGGGCAGGAGCCCTGTCTTCAAAGAATCTAGAAGCTGGCATTTCAAACAAGGACGAAACAAAACTCACTGCCGTCAAGTCACCCCCCACTCAGAAAGTCAGTAGGACAGGGGCGCACTGTCCGGTGGGTTTCTGAGGAAGTAACTCCTCACGAGAGTAGAAGGCCATGTCTTCCTTCCCAAGCGGCTCCTGGTTTGGGACTGCTGGCGTTGAGGTGCAAAGCCCAATGCATTACCACCACACCAAGAAGGCTTCTTTCAAACAAGGCTCAAAACTGAAAAACAAAACCAAACAAAAACATAAAGACCTCACTGCCGTCGAGTTGATGCCAACTCATAGCAAGGCTCAAGGAAGAGAAAAATGTTTAGTGGATAGGGTATTGTTTTATGCTATAGAAAGAGAGGTTTTGGAAAAAGTATTAGGTGGGGTAGGAATTACAAATGATTAGTACCTTATGCATGTGTTCCTGGAGGAGTGTCATTTTTATTTGGTTTTTGACTTTTTTCCAGATTTGCCATTAGCATATAATAATTAAAAAAACAAAAAGTGAACAATACAAAAATTGTGAGACCTCCTTATCCAAAACAGTACCTTCTGACTAGATTGGCACCGCATGCCAATTGTTAATTTTCATGCATATAATTATGATGATAAAATACATTATATTGTATAATCTCATATTTGAACATATGTATATTTGATCACTTTCTTTTATACCCACAGACTATGAGGTTGTCTGTGTTCCACATGTGCAACGAGACTGAATGCTATCATTTACAATTTTTCTTTCCACAGGGGACATTTTTTATTTCATAGACTACAAGTGAAGTTGAACAAAATGTTTTCATTGTGTAAGACATTAATTTTCCTTTAAGTTCCTTAACTTATAATTTTTGGTGTTGGATTATAAGTGATAAATAATTACATGTAACCTATCTATATGATCTAACTACAAAATCCTTATGTATGCTATCAATGTGTATAATAAACAATCTTCCTTTATATGTGTTGAAATGAAGGAGGCCTGATGGCACAGTGAGCTGCTAACAGCGGGGTAACAGTTCAAGCCCATCACCCACACATTGGGCGAACATTAAGGCTGGGAAATCCTAAAGGAGTAGCTTTACTCTTTCCTATAGGGTTCTAGGAGTCAGAATCAACTTGATGGCCATGATCTTGGAGTTTTGTTTTGTTTTTGAGGCTGACGATATGGTTTCCTAGTCTAATTTGTCTTTTTTTTAATGTATAAGAAAGAGCCTTATATCAAAGAGTAATTGTATCATAAGAAAACATCCCAGTCCAGTTCAGATCCAGTCTGCAAGTCTGATACTAACCCATAAGTCTGATACTAGTCCATAAATCTCTCTTCAGACTCACACAGCCACATGCAATGATGCAGAATGCAGGAAGATCACAGGTCAGTGGGTGCATAGTCTTGCAGACCCAATGGTGGTGGAAGCATCGCAGGGTTGGCACAGGTCTCTGCCCCATGGCTCACCCAAGTCTCAGAGTGGCTCCTCATGGCTTGTCAACAGGAAAGCGAAGCAGAGAGAGAGTGTGGCCCATCTCCCGGGAGGAAGAGAGGCTGTTCCCAGTATGTTCATGAGAAGGCCACGCCCACAGAAGGAGGCTAGACTCCACCCCTACACTTTTTTATCAAGTTGACATGAAATTATGTAACTGCCACATCATCCTATTCTTAAATTCCTGAGTGGCAGGAGGCCAGGAGTCTGCCATTGGGCTTGTACTGCAAAGAAATAAAGGTGCAGAAGTAACAAGTCCCCCACACTCTGGGTCTCACTCAATGCTACAATGA
Source organism: Tenrec ecaudatus (assembly GCF_050624435.1). Taxonomy (NCBI): domain Eukaryota; kingdom Metazoa; phylum Chordata; class Mammalia; order Afrosoricida; family Tenrecidae; genus Tenrec; species Tenrec ecaudatus. The sequence goes on along the minus strand of NC_134540.1, from coordinate 89,252,557 downwards.
GGATAACTCTTTGTTCACCTATTTTTTGATATTTTGTTTAAAATGACTTTTGCCATTTCATTTGCTTGAGAATCTTGACTCTAGTGTGAAATCTCATTAAACCCACTCTCCTTTGGCTCAGTTCTCAAGTCACCATATTTGTGTCAAGGATAGGCACTTTCTCAAATGTCTTCTATTGACCCCCACCTCCAGGGATTCCTATTCTTAATGTATTTCCCTCCATTGAGTGTGCCCTAGAGCTGGTCCTTGTTTTTTAACAGAGGACTCTGTTTAAGGTGGTAGGTATAACTTGCCAGATTAGGTTACAAAATACTGCTGTTTTCCTCTTGTTCATTTGATCTCTCTTCATCCTACTTGCTTGCTTTGAGAAAGCAGCTGCGATGTTGTATGCTGCCCTTTGGAGAAGCTTGAATCCAAAGGACCAAGAGAGGCCTCTGGTCCACAGTTTATGAGAAACTAAAGCACTCACTTCAAGAGGTCCTGAAGAACTGAATCCTGCCAACAACATGGGTGAGCTTGGAAGTAGAATCTTCCTTAGCTGAGCTTTGAGATGGGGATAGTACTGTGAGAATCCCATGGTCAGAGAACCCAGTGAAACTGGGTCCGTATTCCTGACCCACAGAAACTAGGTTATAACAAATGCTGTTGTTGTTTTAAATACTTTTATTGGGAGCTCTTATATCTCGTATCACAATCTATACATTCATCCAGTGTGTGAAATGCATTTGCTCATATGTTGCCATTATCATTTTTAAAGCATTCTCTTTCTACTTGAGCCCTTGGTATCAGCTCCCCAACCCTTCCCTCATTAACTCTTAATAAGTTATAGATCATTATTTCCATATCTTATTGCCCTTCATTGCCCCTCACCCACTTTTCTGTTATTTGTCCCTTTGGGAGGGGGTTCCAGATTGATCCTTATGATTGATTCCCTCCTCTCCCCCCACCCTCCCCTAATCCTACCGATATCTCCACTCTCATTGTTGGCCCTGAGGGGTTTATCTATCCTGGATTCCGTGTTTCAGGCGCTTATCTGTAGCAGTGTGCATGCTCTGGTCTAATCTGATTTTTAAGGTAGAATTGAGGTCATGATAGTGGGGGGAAGGAAGCACCAAAGAACTAGAGGAACGTTGTGTGTTTCATCGGTGCTATACTGTACCCTGACTGGCTCATCTCTTTGCTGTGACCCCTCTGTGAGGGAATGTCCAATTGTCTATAGATGGGCTTTGGGTCTCCTCTCCATGCCCCCCACCCCATTCACCTGGAGTATGGTTTTGTTCTGGGTCTTAGATGCCTGATACCTGATCCCATCCACACCTCGTGATCACACAGGCTAGTGGACTTCTTCCATGTGGGCTTTGTTGCTTCTGAGCCAGATGGTCGCCTTTTTATCTTCAATCCTTTAAGACCCCAGATGTTATATGTTTTAATAGTCAGGCACCATTTGCTCCCTTGACCATATTTGCTTATGCACCCATTTTGTCTTCGTCTATTGTGTTGGAAAAGCCTATAAATAGCTCAAGGTCTGTTTATTGGCCTTTATGGGTATTTTCTAGCTGAGTCTGATGGGGGTACCAAACTCTGTATCCAAAGTCTATTTTTGGTTTTCCCAGGGGATTTCATCACTCTGCTCCCCCTGCTGCTTTGCTGAGTGCCCTCAGTGCCTCGCCCCAGCATGATGGGGCCAGACTGTGGACTATTCCTGCACTGTGTCTCCAGTGCTGTCCTCCACAGTGCCATGGTTCAGTGAGGGATGCTGTGGTGGGACCAGCTCTATGGTCCTCCCCGTGCATTGTCTGCTCTGGGAAGGAACATCATCCTTGGGAATTGGTGGGCCAGGATGTCCTCTCTTCCCCCTCCATCCCTTTTCAATTCTCCCATGTGCTCTAATCTAATGTGCCCCTCTCCCCAAGCTGTAGCCCACTTGCTGTCCTCTGAAGTGCATACTTCTGGCCGGGCGGCTGTGTGGGGGGGGGGGCGGGCGGGCGAGGTCCACATAGTTGGGGTTGGGGCTGGCCCCACAGACCTCTCTATGGGTTCCCTGGTCTAACTTGTCTTTTAATGTGTGGCGTTTTCAAATCTATCACTCTCTTTCTTTTTGGTTTCTTGAATTAGAAGAGCCTTCTTTTTATCAATCCCAAGATTATTTAAAACTTTTTTTTCTACAATATATTTAGTATGTTTGTAATATTTTGCATTTATACCTTATAGTATATAGAATATGTTTCTGTATAAAGTATCATGGGCTTTCTAAATGAGTAGTCAAAACCACTTATTGAATTTCCAGCTTTCCCCATGAAGACATGTAATCCCTATTATATATTTACTGAGTTCCATATGTGTATATTTCTCTTTCTGGACTCTCTATTTTATTCCATTTACTTATCCTATTTCATGGCAAACATTACAATGTCTTTGTTCTTATAGTTCTATTCTTTGATATCATGTGCTGCTAATCGGTTTTTTAAAATGACTTCTCTACATTTTCTGTCTTTTAAAAAATCTTTGATTGTGCTGAATGACTTTGAAGAGATATCAACTTAATAGTAAGGGTTATAGGTTTGATTTTTATTTTCTATTTCTCACATTTTTTCATTTGCCAGTTATTTTCCTTTGTAAAAGTCTTCTACTTCTCTTAGACACCACTGATTCACATTTCTGCACTGTAAATTCTGCTTTTGAATGCTTCCAGTGCACATTTTAATTCATCTTTTTACTGTATTCCCTACCTTCATATTTTTGTTGAGAATTCCCAGATAAAACTTTCTAAAAGTTCCTTCTATTGGAAAAATTTAAAAGGTATGATTTCCCATTAAAACCTGAATTGATATTACCTTTCTCCAGTGTTGTATAGCATATATCCAGGTTCATATTAAATGAGCTCCTGCTGGACATGAGGCGTGGAGTGAAGCTCATTAAAGTAATCCTCAAACTATAGTCCTGAAAGGGGGATTCTCCCACAAGACTTAAACTCCTGGAGGACTATTTGTAAACAAAAGGCCAGTTTCTTCACATTAAGACAATCAAAGAGAAAAAAAAATCACGTGAGTCATAAAAATGTCTGTCAAAGTACAACTACCAAAGTAAACCAGAGTCATTCAAGGGGTCCCACTTAATTCTAGCTCCAATCCCCCAATAATTAGTTCTTATAAGATGACATGCTCCATACTCGCCTTCATGAAGAAATCACTGAAAATAAGGGTGCTACAGCTAAGAGTGGCGAGGAAAGCAGATGTGCCCGGTGCCAATTGAAATAATGTCTGGGATCTCAAAGGTTTATATTCTAACAAGCAGCCACATAAGTGAGCTACCCATGCTATCCAGAATGAAGAACCACACCAGCTTATGTGATCCAAAGATGACAACCACAAAATCCAAATATGATAAAGGGGAACGTATTAGAGCCTAAATTGTGAACACCCCATTGGTAGAAGGCTATGGAGAACAGTGGGAGCCCTCAACCCATCTACATATATTAGCCATGTTAAGTCCCTGGCACATCTCTTTGAGCCACAGGTGAGGGACCCAACCAGCTCCACCATCAGACAGGGATTCCTCTAAACTTGATTACGGTGGACCAAACGGTCCTATAATATTATACTTGGTCGGTTGACCTCCCATTTGACCCAATCTAAATTTACTGTTGTCTCAAGTATTCCGCACTTATTCCACATAGACATTTATTCACCAGCTTTTTTTTTGAGGGGGGGAGGCTTTTGTGTTTAAAATATTGATTGTTGTTTTTTCTTTCTTCCTTGAAATTTTTATCTTTATATTCTTTTTTTGGTCATTTTGTTTTCTTTTTGTTGTTTTGTGGTTTCTGTTGGGTTTCCCAGTTTGCGAAGCACACGAGTCGGTGCAAGGAGACAATAACTGATGCAATGGTTTGGGGAGGGGGCATGTGGGGTGGGGAAAGAAGGGAATTTTGGGAGCAAACAATGAATGCAGGAGTGGGGAGAGAAGCATTAGAATAGACTGTGATGATGTATATACAAAGCCCCAATCCCAACTTTGTGGACAGCACCCCTCCCTGCAGAATTCACTTCAGAGAATGGCACTGAAGCTGCAGCTCAGGGATAGGGACATGTCTGATCAGAGCTCACCGGAGCAAATGAAGGGGGGGGGGAGGAGAGAGTGCAGCATATCATGGCCCACCAGGCCTGGGGACAGTATTCCTGCTCAGAGCAGTCAAAGCACAGAGAGCACCATAAGACCAGCCCCACTAGGAGACACAATGTCCCTCACTGACCCATAGCATGATGGGGGACAACACTGGAGACACAGTGAAGGAATTGTGCCCGATATGACCCCACAACCCTGAGGCAAAACTCTAAGGGTATACAACAGAACAACAAGGGGAACAGAGCAACAAAGTCCCCAGGGAACACCAAAAATAGATTTTTGGGGCCAGGCATGGCACACCATCAGACTTGACTGGAAAATACTCCCAAGGGTCAACAAACAGACCTTGAAATATTTACAGGCTTCTCTCTTTTTTTTTTGTTGGCTTTGTTTTGCTCTGTCTTGTTTTTTGTGTGCATATTATTATTTCTGCAGGTCTGTCTAGAAAAGATAGGTGGGATAAACAATTTGGAGGAGAAAACAATGGGACTGATGATTCTGGGGGACATGGGAGAGGGAGAGGCAGGGGAAAGGAAGTGGGTGTTTTCAAACTGAGGGACAAGGGAACAGCAAGTGATCAAAAATCAAGGAGGGTATAGGAGGCCTGGTAGGGCTTGATCAAGGGCAATGAAACCAAGAGGAATTACTGAACCCCAAATGAAGGCTGAGCATGATAGTGGAACAAGGAGAAAGTAAAAGGAAATAGAGGAGAAAACTAGGAGTCAAGGGGCATTTATAGAGATTTAAATACAGGCATGTGCATAAGTAAATATATTTATGACAATGGAGAAATAGATCTATGCATATATATTTATAGGTTTAGTATTAAGGTAGCAGATAGACATTGGACCTCTACTCAAGTACTCCCTCAATGCAAGAACACTTTGTTCTATTAAACTGGCATGTCATGATACTCACCTTCCTGACATGATTGCTGAAGACAAAGTGGGTGCATAAACAAATGTGGTGAAGAAAGCTGATGGTACCCGGCTATCAAAAGATATAGCACCTGGGGTCTTAAAGACTTGAAGATAAACAAGTGGCCATCTTGCTGAGAAGCAACAAAGCCCACATAGAAAAAGCACACCAGCCTGTGTGATTATGAGGTGTTGATAGGATCAGGTATCAGGCATCAAAGAGCAAAAACTCATATCATTGTGAATGAGGGCGAGTGTGGAGTTTAGACTCAAAGCCCATCTGTAGGCAACTGGACATCCCCTTACAGAAGAGTGGTGGGGAGGAGATGTATCAGTCAGGGTGCAGTGTAGCAACGCTGAAACATACAGGTTTCCTCTAGTTCTCTAATGTTTCCTCCTTCCAGTATCATGATCCCAATTCTACCTTAGAAATCCAGCAAGACCAGAGGATGTACACTGGTATAGATAAGAGCTGGAAACACAGGGACTCCAGGACATATAAACCCCTCAGAACCAATAATGAGAGTAGTGATAGCAGGAGGATAAGGGGAAGGTGGAGTAGAAAGGAGGGACCGATCACAAGGATCTACATGTAACCCCCTCCCTGTGGGATGGACAACAGAAAAGTGGGTGAAGGGAGACATAAGACAGTACGACATGAAAAAATAGTAACAGTTTGTAAATTATAAGGGGAGGGAGGAGAAACATTGAGGAGCTGATACCAAGTAGAAAGCAAATATTTTAAGAATGATGATGGCGACAAATGTGCCAATGTGCTTGACACAATGGATGGATGTATGAATTGTGATAAGAGTTGTATGAGCCCCCAATAAAGTGATTTTTTAAAAGTGATTTAAATATGGAAGTGTATGACATGTGAACACTATAGCAAGAAAACTACTAAAAAAAAGAAACTACACTTGACCAACACATGAATGAAGGAGGAAGAACTATTGTTTAGGAGGCATTGAGTTTTGTTACTAGTGGGGCAATAATTTGGAAAAGGATAACAATAATGGTTGTCCCTCACGAGGAGTACATTTAATGGCACTGAATTATACATGTAGAAGTTGTTGAATTGGAGAATGGTTTGTTGTGTATATTTTTTCACAATAAAAAATTACATCAACGGTGATGAGTAAAAGGAAGAAGGAAATGTTTTAGAATTGATGGCAGTGATACTTGTAAAACTCTTCTTGATTTGATTGCATTATTGAATTGTCTGACATGTGGAAGTGCCAATGAAACTGCTAAAAATCTCCAAATTATTTTTTTCATCAATTTATATCTCAAATGAAAATAAATGGTTCCTGTACCAATAAGAATGTTTGGAGCTAGTTGATGTTGTCAGGTGCCATCACGTCAGTTCCAACTCACAGTTCAACAGAATGAAACACCGCCCGGGCCTGGTCCATCCGTGTAATGTTGGAGCCCATTGTTGCAGCCACTGTGTCAACCCATGTCCTTGAGGGCCTTCTGCTTTGTGACCACTCCTTCGTACCAAGCATAACATCCTTCACCAGGGATTGGGCTCTCATGATAGCATGTTCAAATTCCATGAAACAAGTCTCTCCATCCTTGCCTGTAAGGAGATGTGCTTCTTCCCAGACAGAACATAGGAGAAAGGAAGTGGTTTCCCAGTAGTTAAAATTTTAAATGGTGGCTTTCCAATTTAAGTGAGAGTCATGAGTGGCCAGAATCTTTTTTTATAATCCTTTTATTGGGAGCTCATACAACTCTTATCACAATCCATACATCCATCCATGGTGTCAAGCACATTTGTACATTTGTTGCCATCATCATTCTCAAAACATTTGCTTTGTACTTGAGTCCTTGATATCAGCTCCCCATTTCCCCCCTCTCTCCCTGCTACCCCCTCCCTCATGAACCCTCGATAATTTATAAGTTATCGTTATTTTGTCATATCTTCACTCTCCATCATCTCCCTTCATCCACTTTTCTATTGTCCATCCCCCAGGAAGGAGGTTATATGTAGATCCTGGTAATTGGTTCCCCTTTTCTATCCAGCCTTCCCTCCATGACACCCACGCTGCCGCCCTGGTATCAGAGTGGCCAGAATCTTGCATGTAACCTAATTACATGAAATTAACCAGATTGATTCAAATTATTTTCCAAAATATTGATATGCAAAACAAGGAACAAAGAGTTCAGTAAGACAGCAGGACTTGTAGAGGAGTTGAGATAGAAATAATATGTATCGCTGACTGGGTCTGAAGTCAGCAAGAGTTCACAAGAGTACTTGTAAAAGTGTGGGCCATTGTACTTGCTTCTCTGCTTTGTTTTCCTTCTGAAGTATGGTTGCTTCTGATATAACTTGGCTAGCTGTTCAGGGACTGTGGTATTCTGTCCTGTGGTGTCACTATGGCTGAGACTTGGAACAATTTAGAGGGCCTGATAAAAACTCAATTGTAACCCCGCCAAACATTTGCATGTAGATCTGCCTGTAGGTAGTATCTGCATGTGGGTAGGTGTGTGTGGGAGGGGAGCTATAGATGTGAGACGCATTGTGATTCCAACTCTAGCTTTCCTTCTACCTACCTGCCCACCATTCTCCTGCCAAATTGCCTGGTTCTTGACAAATTTTCCCAAACCCCATACCAACTCTTTTCTGAGAATGGCTATAGCCATGCTTGTTTATCAGGAAAACAAACAAATGTTATATGTATAAAAGATGATCACTGAGAGCGCCACATCGCCAGTTATACTTATGGGGAAACGCTGACCACTCCAGAACTTCCGAACTGCAGTTTGGTACTTAATGGTATGAAATATTCCTTTCACTAGGTCTTTGGTTGCCATTCATATCTGTTTTGTAGCCATGACGTTTCTGTGATTTGGTGTGCCAGAGCTACAAAATAATGTTGGCAGCCACAGCTCACGTTGCAGGCGCTTTTAAAACACTCTCCTCTTGAGTGACTTGGAGGTCTCCGGGGTCTCCCGGAACTTTGCATTTTTCTTGGAGACCAGCATTGTATTCTGGGCTCTGTGTTGGCCGTGTTATTTGCTCTCAATCGCCTATGAATCAATTCCTGGATTATGTCTATGTGAAGGTCTAGTAAACCAGCCAATGTCAAATAGTAAATGGTCAAATCAAGATCCAGCTCTCTGACTACAAATACTATGCTGCTTATCTGCCTTCCCTTGCAGCCCTCCCACCCCCAGGCTTTTCAGGGCTTGATTTCGACACCTATCTCATGTTGTGATTACATTAGATACAGGCTTATGTCTCAGTGCGGGTCATTGAGTAGTAACAGCAAGAATATCATCCACAAACCAGATTCCAACAGATCCTTGTTCCCCAATGTTCATTGCAGAACTATTCACAAAAGTCTTAAGGCAGAAAAAACTCAAATGTCAATCAACAGAGAAATGGATAAGCAAAATGTAGTATCTTTATGCAATGAAAGATGACTTAGTCTTAAAGATAAATGAAGTTCTGATACATACTACACAAAATGCATGAAGTTAAAACTATGTGAAATAAGTAAGAAACAAGACAAATAATGTATGGGGAAAACTGTATAGTCCAATGTATATGAAATCTATAGAAAAGGCAGGTACATTAAGACAAAAGTTTTTGATATTTTTTCTAGGAACTCGGGAAAGAGGATTAGGTATTATTGCTTGGTTCTGAGATTCTGTTTGGGGTAATGAAAAATTTTTGGAAATGGATCATAGTAATGATTGTACAACATGATAGCTGTACTGGACATTATTTGTCCATTTAAGATGGGGGATTTTTGTTGCCTATATTTTATCACAGTTTTTCAAAGAACAGAATATGACCTAAAGTCTTCCCCATGTTCTTAAGCATGGATTCATGTCACCTGCACTTATGTCATGGTCTAATTACTAAATTCCAACATCTTTTTTGTTGTTATTACTATTGTTGTGTGTTATTTAGTTGGATCCACCTTATAGCAACCCTGTGTACAACAAAATGAAGCACTCCCCAGGCTTGTGACATCTTCACAAGTGTTGTGTTTGTGTCCATTGTTGCGGCCATTGTGTCAGTCCATTGCATTGAGGGTCTTGCTCTTCTTTGCTGGCCCTCTACTTTAATGAGCATGACGTTATTCTGCAGCAAATGGCCCAGCCTGACAGCATGTTCAGTCTCTCCATCCTTACCTCCAAGACGCAGTCTGGCTTCTTGTCTTCCACGATGGATTTTTTTGTGCATGTTCTTTTTGCAACCAGTTTTGGAATATTCAATACTTTATATCCACAGACACCATATTTTAAATGTATCAGTTCTTCTATTTTCTTTCTTATTCATGCCCAGCTTTTACATGATTGAAAGTACCATTGCTTGGGTCAGGCATAATTTAGACCTCTTTGCTTTGTCACACTGTAGAACATTCTTTTGTAGCATATTTCTACAATGTAATATGCCATTTGAGATCTTCATTGCAATTTTTTGTGGATGTTCTTTTTGGATCTGATAGAAAGGAATTCCTTCATCCAAATAGGTGGTGAGGAGGATGTACAAGGCCTGGTAAGGCATGATCAAGGATAATGTATCCAAGAGGGGAATGTAACTAAGAGGAATTACTAAAACCCAAATGAAGACTGAGCATGATAGTGGGACAGGAGGAAAGTCAAAGGAAACAGAGGAAAGAACTAGGAGGCAAAGGGCATTTATAGAGCTCTAAATAAAGGCATGTACATATGCAAACATATTTATATATGAGGATGGGGAAATAGATCTGTGCCTATATTTATAGGTTTAGTATTAAGGTAGCAGAAGAACATTGGGCCTCCACTCAAGTACTCCTTCAATGCAAGAATACTTTCTACTATTAAATTGGCATTCTATGATGCTCACCTTCCCAACACAACTGTTGAAGACAAAGCAGGTGAATAAGCAAATGTGGTGAAGAAAGCTGATGGTGCCTGGCTCTCAAAAGATATTGCATCCAGGGTCTTAAAGGCTTGAAGGTAAACGAGAAGCCATCTACCTCAGAAGCAACAAAGCCCACATGGAAGAAGCACACCAGCCTATGCAATCAAGAAGTGTTGAAGGGATCAGGTATCAGGCATCATCAGAACAAAAAAATCATATTATAGTGAATGAGGTGGGGAGTGTGGAGTGGAGACCCAAAGCCCATTTGCAGGCCGCTGGACATCTCCTTACAGAAGGGTCTCAGGGAGGAGATGAGCCAGTCAGGGTGAGATGTAACAACGATGAAACATACTTTCCTCTAGTTCCTAAATGCTTCCTCCTCCCCTACTATCATGATCCCAATTCTACCTTGCAAGTGTGGCTAGACCAGAGGATGCACACTGGTACTGATAGGAACTGGAAGCACAGGGAATCCAGGACAGATGATCTGTTCAGGACCAATGGTGTGAGTGGCAATACTGGGAGGATGGAGTGAGTGTGGGTTGGAAAGGGGGAACCAATTATAAGGATCTACATGTGACCCCTCCCTGGGGGACGGACAACAGAAAAGCGAGTGAAGGGAGCTGTTGGACAGGGCAAGATATGACAAAATAATAACTTATAAATTATTAAGGACTCATAAGGGAGGGGCAAGCGGGGAGGGAGGGGAAAATGAGAAGCTGATGCCAGGGGCTTAAGTGGAGAGCAAATGTTTTGAGAGTGATGAGGGCAATGAATGTACAAATGTGCTTTACACAATTGATGTGTGTATGGATTGTGATAAGAGTTGTATGAACTCCCAATAAAATGATTTTTTAAAAAAGAAAGGAATTCCTTGAAAACTTCAGTCTCTCCTCTGTTTATCATAATGTTGCTTATTAGTCCAATTGGGATGATTCATGGTTTCTTTATGTTGAGGTGTAGTTTTTGATCTTCATCAGCAAGTGCTCCAAATACTCTTCTGACAGAAGCCTTTCTGACAAAACCCTGAATATAGATATGACTATAGAAGGAAACTCACAGATACCTTCAATGTTGTACATGTTTCTTTTGTTTTCTAGAATTAATCTGGTTATATTTTTCATTTTGCCATAATTCAGAAAACATGCTGAGGTGTATTAGCTGTAAGGACATTTCATGTCACTTGAAAGAAAATGGCACTTGGGTCTAATGAAACCATTGATTTACAATAATACTCAGAAAATGTTTACACAAATGAAATGTCCTCCAGGTTACGATGAGTTTGTCCCTGCCTTCAGAAGCTAAGACCATGTCCACAATGCCTTTCTCCTCCTGCAACTACTGAATAGCTCATAGCAAGTGTAGAACCTCCTGAAGCCACGTTGCTTTTTCTCAGGGACAGTCATCTCTGAACCTCTTTACTCTTTTGAGTAATCACAGGGAAGGTGCATTAAAGACGGTGCAAGAGCAACGTACAGTGATTCCTGATGTTATATTTGCTGGTGAGATATAACATTCTTTCACAGGAATGTTACTCTTAGCTTAAGAAGAACTCCTTTTTTCCTGACATGATGCGAAGGTCAGACTTGGTGAAAGCACGGGTGTTTTATTTGTTGTTGATTTGGGGCAGTTGAGTCTGTTCTGACTCACTGCCTGGGTGCACCCAATGAAAAGCTGTGTTGTCACTCACCGACCTCACCACTGTCATGTTTGAGCCCACTGTTGCAGTCATGGTGGCAATTCATCTCATCCAGGGTCTTCCTCTTTCAGGCTGGCTTTCAACTTCACCAAGCACGATGCCTTCCTCTAGGAAGTGTCCCTGCGGATACCCGACATCTGGTCTCACCCATCCTCCCCGCTACAAAGCATTCTGGCTTTGAGTATTACAAATTATTCTGTAGTCGGTGATCTATTTGTGGTTGTTGTTGCTTCCAGTTTCTTCTAAGCTGATTAATTCATCTTCTCGCACTCTGTTGGAGAATGCCCCGCTGCAATTTATAAGATTTTTCAGTGGCCAGCGTTCTTAGAAGTGGATTTTTCTCGTCGCCCTTCCTACCCTGTCTTAGTCTGGGAGCTTTGCTGAAACCTGTTCACCATGAATCACCCGGTTTGTTGTTGAAATACTGGTAGCATGGCTACCAACATCATGGCGACACGCAAGGCACCACCTTACAGGAAACCGACAGATGAGTGGTGGATCATTTATAGCAGGACCACTGAAATCCTTACCACTCATCAGTGGAAGAAAGTATACTGGATTGAGTATCAGAAGATCTGGACCTAGTTTGCTCTGATTTTGTAACAAGGAACAGTCTTTTTGATTCTCAGCTTCCTTATTTTTGTTATAGGGATAATGACATACCCAATTTCATTCACAGAATTATTATAGAGGCTCAAAAAAGGTTGAACAGAAAAAATTAGAATATTGTATAAGTAGATGGTAGCGTTTTTATCCAACAAGTCTACTACTTGTGCATCTATTTTTGGCTTTCACTTATAATTGCCATTCTTGTTAACTGTTGTCATGTCATCTCTGACTCGTAGGACCCCACATAAAATGGGCAAAGATGCAACATTCCCATGATGAACTACCGAGTTGGCTGCTGTGAGTGATACACAGGGTTCTTGTTGGCAGATTCTAGGGAGTAATCACCAGGCCTTCCTTTTTTATTATATCATTTTATTTGGGGCTCTTACAACCCTTATCACTATCCATATCTACATCTATTGTGTCCAGCACATTTGTACATTTGATTCCCCCATCATTCTCAAAACATTTGCTTTCTACTTGAGACCTTGCTATCAACTCCTCATTTTCCCCCTCCCTCCTCGGTCCTCCCTTCTCATGAACCCTTGATAATTTATAAATTATTATTATTTTGTCAGATCTTACACTGTCAGACATCTCCTTTCACCCTTTCAGTCTGTCTTCATCTAGAAGCATTCCTGAGCCCTGTTCAGCATCATCGCAAAATGCAAGCCACCAAAGACGAATGGAAAGTGGTTGTGCTTTGGGCCATTGGTGGAGAATTGAACCCAGGCCTTCAGGCTGGAAGGTGTGAATTGTACTACTGAAATACCACTGCTACCGTTTTCTATAGCAAGTGCTCATTCATTATATTTTAATCCACCCCCTGTCCCTCATCCCTATATCTCCATCTATTTCTCTTCAACTTGGTTTCCTGTCAGTAGCACCATAAAATGACCACTCCTCAATTTCACTGGAAACCCAGGCCCATTTCTTTAGGCAGAGACCCAGGGATACTGTCCTCTGGAATCAGAGCTGAGATCCTTTTGTTGATTAAGGAGGCTGACTTTCTTTTTTTTAATTGAGAAGGTCCTTTCATTGCTCTGCTTAAAATTTGTATGAACTCAGAATATTTTGACCTCCTTGGGAGCATCATCTGCATGTTTCTTTCCTCTTTTCAGCCCCTCCCTGTTTTATATGATGTCTCTTGAAGATAACCTCTTATTTGCTCCTCTTTTCTTGCTCTTTTTGACCAGGCCCTCCCTTTGAAATCTTCAGAATGGCCTTGATGTGCAGTTTCCTTTTGCCGCTATTGGTCTGGCCCTTCGGGCTTAAAGCGCACATGCGTCCATAAAAGAAAGGTCTTTAACCTCTGAGTTTACTCTGCTGGTTCTAAGGCAGGAGACCCGAGAGTTGAGGGAAACTTTGAAGAAGTCTAGTTCAATTAGTAGAAAAGTTTAAGAAAACCAATTGCAATCTTTCTGTGCACAGAGAATGAAACACGAGGAGCGGGAGGGCTGGGAAGATAACGAGGCACCTTTCAGAGAGGAATTTAATGCTCTCATTTGTTTGTTTGTAATATATCAAATTATTTTCACTTTTAGCTTGACATATCCATCGATGGGAATGCATACTACTTGGCGCTTCCAGTGTGCAGGACCTGAGCTCTATTCCACAGCATTAGGGGCTTCTTCTTCATCTTTCTGTCTGCTCCAACAAGCACCGAACAAGACTGGAATGAGCATGGCCTTTCAACTTGAAACATATCATTTGGATTGTGGCTATGGCCTTAGATTATTCTTATTTCCTTGGGCCAATAATCTAGTTTATAGTGAATCTATTTCTAGTTATTCCTATCTCAGTGCATCTCACCATATCCCTGCATATCTACCTGGCAGAGTTTCAGTGAGACAGCATGGCTTAGGTACCTTACCTCGTGTCTCATCATCATCTACAACATTTTTCTAAACTGTCCATCCATGTAGTTCCAAATCTCCTATCCTAAGAATTGGGGTCAAACTTCTCTAGCAGGCAGGATGCAGATGTTGAATGTGGAGCCATTCTTCTTATTAACACACTCAGTGATTACTAAATATTTGGTATGAATTCTTGATTTTAATTGTTGCATCACCTGTCTGGCAGTGGTGGGTCAGAGAACCAGAAATGCCACCTACAATCAGTGCTTCTGAGAAAGGAAAGTTGAGGTCTGTTTGAACCCTCTCATTCATATATGTAACTCTTAGCATGGCTTAAAGGGAGCCTATGGCACGCCACAGTTTCTCTGCAGTGTTAATTGCCTTCTTGAAGGGAGAATGCTGCATCTAAAGCTTTAAAGGCATTCCTGGGCCGTGCAAATGAATGCGCTTGGCTATTAACAAAAAGACTGGAAGTTTGAGTCCACCCAGAAGTTTCTTGGAAGAAGACCTGGTAATCTACTTCTGAAAGATCAGCATGGACAACCCTAGAGCACTCTTCTACTCCAACATACACGGGGCTTCCTGGAGTCAGAATCCACTCAACAGCAACTAGTAGGGGTAATGCTTTGAAAATATGAAAATCTACTCCATCTCTACTGCGTATCAGTGCAAACTTCTCACTCAGCCATTCCCTGCCTCTGTTTCCAGCCTGCTTTTCTCTACTGGCACTTCTGTGAGTGAAAAAGAGCGCGCTTGATTAGATTGGTTGAGAGCTTTTTGGAGACCCCAATCTCCTTTGCAACTTGGCATCAGTTCCTTCTCCAGGAAGCTGCCCAGCTTCTCATCTGCTCCTCTTGTTCTGATAGGATGGCGAGCTTCCCAAGGGAGCATCGCGATTCCAATCAGGCTTTGCTGGACATGGTTCATGGTTAAGCTCAGTCACACTGAAGGCACAGATTTGACTTGGCATACATTCAGCTGTGCAATTATTCCCACCGGGATGTGGAGTTCTCTTTCCTGGCCAAAGGACTTGGCAGAGCCTGAACCCCATGGGGAGGTGAGGGTACCTCACTCACCACTTCTGTCAAGCAGACATCTCCAAAGCTACTCACCCACATTGACCACACACTTCAGCATGAAACTCCTGTCATCATCCAATTATGGTCAGAACAACAAGGGGAAGAATGGAACTACCACCAAGACAGGAAGGGAACCACAGGGTCTCCTACCTCCCAGCGCCTCCCTCCTCGTGACTGTTTCTTGGCAAGCTGCCAGCTCCCCACAAGCACCATGCAAAGCAAGCATCTCTTCTCATTTATTCTTGGGCCGCCATCATTCAGAATGCCTGGGTGGTGTGAGCAGGGTTTGGCAGCCATGATTGACTCCAGGATTGTTCTAAACCCCGGAGTTGGCATTCCTGAGGTGGCATTGGATGACTATACATTTGCACTTGAATCATCAGTAGGACAGAGGTGAGAGTGCTGGTTGGAGCTTTGAGGGGTATCAGCTCACATGGAAGTAGTTAGAAAACGCCAAGATCAATAGCAAACATTGATTATAGACCTCGAAAGGAAAGAGGCCAGGGGTCGGAAAGGAAGATACCCAGTGCTTTTGAAGAAGGTGATCCCCTCAGAGTCACAGACAGCTGCTGAGAGTAGTTAAGGCCATCCTTTGAGGTGGTTTGATTTCGATGTTGACTTGAAGGTATGAGATCATTTGTGATGATTCTGCCCCATCTTGTTTTTCATTCCACCATTTTCTTTCTAAAATAGTTTGTCCATCAAGATGGCTATTTTTAGTAGGCACCTATTTTGTTTTTTAAACAGAAACTAAATTTGGCTATTTTTAGTAGGCGCTGGTTTGTTTTTAAACTGAATTGAAGGAGAGGCTTAAGCATCTGCTTCTGAAAATGACCCAAGCCAGGGAAGCTCTGGGGAGTCTGGGTAGCAGGAAATTCTGAGCAGTCTTGCACGCAGGCTGCTGAAAGGATAAATGTGCCTCCACCTTTTCTGTTTTTGAGTATTTCTATTGCATCTCATTCTACCACAACTTCGAAGCAAAATAATGTTGTTAGTTGTTGCTAGGTGCTTTTGAGTCAGTTACAGCCCAGAGTGACTCCTCTATCCCAGCAGCCTGGGACACCACCCGGGCCTGCACCAGCCCCACAGTTGTTCCCATGCTTGAGTCCATTTTTGCAGCCTTTCCATTTAAAGGCCCTGAGGCCTTCCTCTTTTTCACAGCCCCTCTTCTTTTCCAAGCACAATGTCCTCCTCCAGGGACTGGTCTTTCCTGGCAACATGTACAGTGTCTGTTAGACAGAGTCTTGCCATCCTTGCTTCTAAGGAGCTCTTCCAAAGAGACATTGGTTGGTTCTTTTGGAAATCCACAGTACATTTGATATTCTTTGCAAGCACCACAATTCAAACTCATTGGTTTATCTTTAGTCTTCCTTATTCAATGTCCAACTTTTATATACTTATGAAAATGGCACGTGATTGAAAATACCATGAACTGGGTTATGTGCGCTTTAGTTCTCAAAGTAACATCCTTGCTTTTCAACACTCTACAGACACTCAAAAGACATGAAAGAATTTTCTGATTTAATTTGATCAAGGGCTCGCTCCTGGGTCAGAGAAGAGTCGCACTGAGACTCTGTATCTTCATTGCTTATTGAAACCATGGGACTAGAAAGGAATGGATCTGAAAAGAAACTAAGCATTCTGTCCTAGATTTCTATGTTTATGGAAATGGGGAATGGAGGTAAACTAGCAAATTTCGTGGAGAAGAAGAGAAGATCAATGGTTAAAATGCGACAGGTTAAGTCTAGAATGGAACATGTCTACAGAGAAACCCACAGCTAACAGTCTAGATATCAAGAGACTGTTCTTTACTAGAATAAATAACTTGGTGTCATGTTAGGGACTAGCAGACAATGAGAACATACATAAGCTCATACAGAGTAAGTAAACAATACGAGGAGAGAAAATGCCCAGGGCAGAACTCCGGGAGTACACTGATTTCGAGAAGTTTCCATGGATCTGGAAGAACTCATTTGAACAAGTCAAGGTTGGCGGAGACATTCACAAGGAAGAATGCATGGTTCGTACTTAAAACATGCTGTAGAGAAGTCAAGTATACCCTCTTGCTTGCCTTTAATCACCACTTCCTCTCACTTGTCCCCTGGTCCATCGATGGTACCGAATTGAAAGCAGGTACTAGAACTTACCAGGTGTTTACCTGTAACCCTCTTTTAGCAGCATATTCTTTAGGTGGAAGCTCATGAAAATTGCTAAAGTGTTTGTAAAAATTAAATATGAACTCTGGAGGAAAGCACTATGTGGTCCCCAGGAAGGCTTCAGAATGACAGGGTTTAGAAGGATGCTGTCACTATTTGGAGCATGGTGTGAAAATGCTCTCTCCTCACAATCGCCCCTTTGACTCTGACCGTGTGCACACATCACCTTGCTTATCAAGCCACCCCTCCTTTGAAAAAGGGACCGTCTGTTTACCTGGGGGGGGGGATGTGGAGGGGGTGTGGAGGGCAGCTGACAAGGAAACAGTGCAGGGCACAGTCAAGGTTAGGCTTGCTACTTCTCTGGGGTCCATAGCTGTCATAGTCTATCTATTCACATATTTTTTAAAGAACACCACTAGTTTGGCTTCTCATTGCTGAAGAAATATGCAACATGGCAAATTGTCTGTCCTATCTTTTCCCCTCCCTTTTCTGTGCTCAATAAAAAGATAATGATCACGGCCACTGGCCCCTCTCTGAGTCTCGGTGCCTCCTCATTGGCTATTCATCCAGAATTCTTTGATTGTCCCCGTATTATTTAGACGCAGCGCTTCGGTGCGTAGTGAGCAAACATAAAAGACCTATGGTGCGTGCGGCCATCTTGGCATTGTCATTTGAGGTATTTTTTTAATTAAAAGTCTGCTTTAGAGTATGTCAAGTACTCCTGTATTTTTGCCATTCTTCTTATCTCTATGGCAACGCAAATATTTCAACATGTACATGGACATCATAGTCTTTGCTAATGTACTATCTGAACTGCTTGTAGGCTGAGAAGGGGAACTGCCGAGATTAGCTTCCGCTTGCTGGGAATGCTGGAGTTGTCAAGACAACCAAGAGGCCTAAAGATGTCCCCACAAGAAACATTAAATGGAAGCTTTAAATTAATTCCCCCTCATGTGTTTTTGTAGCTTATGTTGTTAATTGAAATAATAGGAATGACCTTCCACGTACATTCAAAGCACCTGTCCTATTAAAATTGTCTGCGCTATTTACTTAAGTACACTCATCTATCAGGCAAATCTAGCGTGAAATAGGGGAAAATGGAAGACACTTACATTGCACTGCTATGTATTGACTTGTAGTCATGGGGGAAGCAGTTTTTCTTATGTCAGGCTTACAATACCTGCCATGAATAAATGCTTTATTGTAAAACTTCATTTCTGCTCACTTCTTTGCAGGCTTTAAAGCTGAGACCCTCTGTGTAGTTCTGTGGTGTTGGGTGAAGGAGCGCACTCTTTGCTGTCCTACCCAATGTATTAAAACCAACTAATGTGATGCTAAGACATCATGTCACTCTGGACTGCTTTGCCCGCCTTTCTCTGAGAAACTCCTTCATCAGCAAAGTATTCCTCTGGTCCGTCTCTCCCTGATGCAGTTTCGCAGTACCTCTGCCCTGACCATTCTACCTCTTCCTCGGGACTCTAAGAGAAGAGCTGGTCATAACTGGGAATCTAATTCACTCCATCTCAGAAACGAAGTCCTGGGAGTGGTGTTGGAAAATTGGAGGAAGAAGAGCTTTTCACCCACCTAAGTGGGGAAACTGAGGACCAGAGTTGTTTGCCACATTTTCCTTCTAAAGAATGTTCTATTTGGTACTACAGATTAGACTTAAAGTTGATATGTAAATTTGGGTATTCAGAGAGAGAGGGAGAGAGAGAGAGAAAGAGAAAGAGAGAGAGAGAGAGAGAGAGGAAGCATACATTTAAATGAGCCACATTTTTAAAATTACCACCCTAGAACGAAGCTCAATGTCAAAGTGAATTGACAGGCACTGACAAATCCACACACACACAAAGACTCTTGTTCTATCACTCTCCATGACATATACTTATCATTTAATTCTAAACATTTTTAATGTGATAAATCCATCGAGCTGTTGTTGTGTTGGCTGTGGTCAGGTTAGCCTTGGGCGTCTTGGCAGCCTCCTTCATGGTGGAACAAAACACTACCCAGTTCTGCCCCAGGCCAGGGCTGGTTTCAAATGAGACATTGGGATACACAGGTGGCTGCTCAGTGGTGGTGTTTGGAAGTGTACTTCTAGATCGCTCTTCTTAGGCTGTCTTCCTTCAGAAGCCCTGCTGAAACCCGTGTAGTGTCATAGTAAGATTGACAGACAGACAGGTGGTAGCGGCACATGAGGCACATTGAGGATTCAACCCAATGTTCAGTATAAAACCACAATTCGCTCCCACTGAGTCGATTCTGACACAGAGTGACTCTGTAGGACATGATGGAATTGTCTCTTTGGTTTTACAAGGTTGTACATTTTTACTGTGCCAAGAATCTCATCTTTTCCTCTCATAACAGTTGGTGGGTTTGAACTGATGACCTGGAAGTTTAACAGGTTTTATTTTATTTTGGGGGGGGGGCATAAAAGATGGAAAGTATGTTGCTGGGCTACCAATATCTCCCTGACATTCTGCTTTTTAATGTTTTGCCCCGTAATGTTTGTCAGACTATGAAGCAAGCCACTTACCCAGGCTTTGCGGCAATAAGCTAGCTACACAACTGGCCCAGCGTAAGAGGACAGACACATCAGTGCATCGCTGGGCATGATGCTTCCTTGTCACTTGTCAGTGTGAGCATCGGAGTCATCAGCAACATTAAGTCTCTGGCTTTGTGAGCAGGCGTAAAAGTAGGGAAGGAAGAGGAGAAATTACCTGCAAAGAGTGAACCTTCCACCCTTTCTACTTACTATCTCTGTAGGGGATTACCTTGCATGTTTGAGAGTGTATTTTCTTCTCATTGCTATCTTGTATACATTCAGAATTGCAAATTAAATTCCTGATATTCTACTTCTATCGCTATGGGACAAACCCAAACCAATAAACGAAAGCAAACCAGAACAAGCCAAAACACAGTCTTTCTGCATGCTCTGTGTTTCTCCATAATACTTTTTCTGTCATAAAAGGTATGTGAGCATTTTTCTTATCTTATATATGTAAGATTCAACCCCATGCAAGTGTATCAATACTAAGTGTTATAGAGGGGAGAGGCAAGAGCAGGGTTGGAAAATACATTGACTATGGAAATAAAATGATCCACATTCCATTCCTGGCTCTAAAATCACCAACCTCCAGACCTTCCTGGGACACAGGAGCTCTGCATTTCCTGTCTGCCAACAGAAGGCCATTCTCTGGCTGTGCACAGGAACCGTGACCTACAGGATGCCCGGGTGAGAGAGATTTCACCTCCCGCCTCCACACACATATCAATCCTCTTTTTTATGGCGAAGGCTCTCTTTTGCTCCAAATTAAGTTACCTTGCTTTGCTTTGGGCAAATGTTCCTCCTAGACCTGGCAGTTGAGCTCTTTCCCTCGGTGCATGGCCGTCTTGGTGGAGAGGGTTAGGGAGAGATGAAGAGTCTAGAGCTGTTCACAGAGTGATTTCAGAAATGATGAACCGCAAGGTTTCTAGGGGATCGGTAATTACCGTAATGGTTTTCTGACTGCTGACTGTAAAGGCATCACCAGGAGGGCTTTTAAAATGATGACTTTCGCTTTTCAGCTGAAATATGTACTATCTTTCCATGCTTGACCCTAAACAGCACTAACCTTTGTATGGTTCAAAGGGAAAGCTAGCTTGTGACAAGTCATGAGTATTGTCTGTCCTCGCAGGGTGGGGGACAATTTTGGTTTTCTCAGGCTATATGACGTATTCCTTTGGTCTAGCTTTTCTTGATTGTTCAAAGAACGATGGCAAATGGCTAGTTTGGTTGATAAGGCAAACGCAGAGTGTGTCTTTATCGCTCTCCTTTTCAAAGAGTTGATAGTCATGATGGTCACATAGCTCTGACTTCAACTCAGCTGTAATCGTAGCCAGCTTTGCTGCCAGGAAAAAACAAACAAAGAAGAAAGAAAGAAAACAAAACGTCTCACTTAACTGATAGCTATTGTGTATCAACAGATTGTTCATTCTCTTGATATGAAGATATCAGTGTCACTTAAGGAACGCATGCCCAACTCCTCTCTAAAAAGGTCCTCAGAACTTGCAAAAAGTTTGAATATAAACCCTTGGCTGGTTTTCAAGCAAGAGTATATAACTTTGTCTGGCTTGAATGCTTTCTTCTTTATACTGATTTGTAGATTTAAAAGGAGAAATAAAATGCCTGGTTGGGTTTGTGATACTATGGAATCCTTACCGGGTAAGAGAATAGTATCATTATACGCAGGGCTGGCTGATGCTACATCAGAAAGTGGATTGCCAATTGAAATTTTATTTGGGGGAAGTAAAATGTGGTTATTTTCCCTAAGTAAATGATTGGGCCCTTGGAGGAATCAAAGCAGATGCAGCTCCTCCCAAAGCACATTTCCTTCTCAAGAAACTCATCTCTTCACTGATCGGTGAGTTGAAACATTTATTTCTAGCTCCCTGGGTGTCCATTCATGGCGCTGAGGATCTGCTGATATGAGATGGACCCTCCAGCCACAGTCCTGCGGATACGTGATGAGTGACAAGAAACAGAATAATGCAATAATGCATGTTTTATAATGAGTTATAAGAAAAGAATAATGCTTCTTATAATTTCTAACCTAATGGTGGTAGCTTAGGCTTCAAGTAGGTCTTATTTCATATTGCTTCTGGAATTTACTAAGTTCATTATTGCCTTGCAGTGATTTTCCATACCTTTGTATATTTAATTTCCTTTTTAATAGACAAACTGTCATGGGAGGTTACACAAAGCATTATTATTCAAAAGAATGTTTATATTATTCAGATAAATATCATAGAGAATTATGGAATGCAAGTGTATTTATTACATATACAACTGAGAAAAATGACTATGTATTATCAAGTAAATAAATGCTGTATTTTAATAATATGATAACAATCACCAATCACCAATTTTTTCCTTGGTGTTCTGAAATTAGAATATACAGAAAGGCAAATTAATATTTAAACTCTGTATAATTTCGAGAATCCCTAATATGCATAACAAAGAGAGATGACTTTGGACCATGCTGGGGGTAAGATGATATCATAAATGGATTGACTGCGGGAGGCAAGTGAGAAGTCGCGTGGGCGTGTGGGCCTAAGTGACTGGAGGTAATACCACGAGCCCTAAAGATAAAGCTTTTATTGCCTGGGACTCCTCAGCGGGCACTGTTCAAAGTACTTGAAACAAAACAATTTGTGATCTTTGGGAGCTTAGAAATCAAGGCTCCAGAAAGGATCGGCAGGCCGAGGTTAACTGGATAATTATCAAACACGCACGTATGTTATTTTTTACAAGTCAGAGGAGATAGAGGATAAGAGTGGAATGAGCCACAGGAATTACAAATTTTGACCAGGTGTGAGATAAGAAGCACCTGTTGTTATCCAGATGCTTGAGGAAGTCCTGGGATCCCAGCGGCTATTAACCGACAAGTTGGGAGCTTGAACCCAGAAACTACTCTGCCAGAGGAAAGTATGGCAATGTGCTTTGGTAAAGGCGACAGCGCTGGAAAGCTGATGGGACCAGTATGCTCAAGCCTACAAGGGCCCTGGGAAGATTTGGGCTCTTGGATAGTCCAGTAAGAACAAAGTCCCAGCTTTAGCAACTGTGTCAGCACTTTTTCATTTGGGGTCCCAAACTGTCTAATGCACCCCAATTTCTTTTTTAAAATAATTTTATTAGGGGCTCATACAACTCTTATCACAATTAGTACATACATCAATTGTGTAAAGCACATTTGTACATTCATTGCCCTCATCATTCCCAAAACATTTACTCTCCACTTAAGCCCCTGGCATCAGCTCCTCATCTTTTTCCCCCTCCCTCCCCGCTCCCCCTTCCCTCATGAACCCTTGATAATTTATAAATTATTATTTTGTCATATCTTGCCCTGTCCGATGTCTCCCTTCACCCACTTTTCTGTTGTCTGCCCCCAAGGAGGAGGTTATTTGTAGATCCTTGTAATCCGGTCCCTCTTAACACTCCACCCCACGAATAAGAAAAGAGGTGAGATAATCCAAGGTCCAATTACCACTAAAACCTGTATTCTATGATGGTAAATAAAAATGTGGCTATAAAATCATAGAAATCTTTATTAAACAAATGCACTAATGTGGGAAGCTACTATTTGTTGACATATCCTCCACCTACGTTTATGCACTTCTGAAAACAGTATTTACATCTTCCCAATGCTCCCCAAATAGAGGGAAAGTAGAGGGGCGTCAAAAAAGAGGAAGGCCCTTCCCACTGGCCCTTTCCAAGCTGGCTTGGCACAGTGGTCGCAGTAATGGGCTCCGAGGGAAGAACAATCGTGAGGATGGAGCAGGCCTGGGCAGGGGTTGTTCTACTATCCATAGGGTCACCGCGAATCAGGGACATGCGATGGCATCTGACAATAGCCCTTCCCCAGAGAATTCTGAACTCTTCAATTCACACCCTGTCAAAATGCAGCATTGGCATCTTGAGAGACTCAGGTCCTTCTAAAGGGTCTTTGAGGTTGGGCCACAAACATCTGAATAGGCCAGCTCAGCCCTGCAGAATGGGTGGAGTAAGGTTTCCTACTTCAATTCTCATCGGACAGCCCTTGCTACTGTTGAAGAACGAGCGAACGCCTGGTCGGGCTGGACCACAATTTTGCTGCAACTCTCTGGCCTTTTCTTCACCAGTGCAGTCTTCAGTTGCCTTAAAACTTCTCCCCAATAAGCCTACCTGGAAGTCCTGTGTCCTTCAAGAAAATCTATCAATATTTCCCTTGGGAATTCCCATCCCCCCCCACCAAACTGCAATCTTCTCACTTCTCACTTTCTGAGTCATGTCCTTCTGATGCTGCAGATTCCTGTAGAAGCCACTGTTTGGATTGGACCTTGTTATAGAAGGTCCCATCACGAAAATCAATCAATCTATTTCTGATCACAGGTCTATGTTTATTTGAAATCAACCCGCGCAGGTGTGAACTGAAACCCTAGTAGCCGTCCTTCTCGATTTACGCTTGCATGTCTGTAGCTGGCCAGATCGTATCTGCACGTATATGTCATGGTGGTCAGAGTTATCTTTTTCACTGTTCGCGCCCCGTGCCTCGGAGCTGCTTACTCTGTGTAAAGACCTTAGTCAAGAATGCCTTGTGATGGAAAATGCCGCAATGCAGTATTCCATGCAGGGGCTTTCTGCTACCAATAAAGAGCCTTTCCTTCACTTTTTCCGCAGGCAAACAATAAGAACCAAGGAGCAAGTTGTACCAGCAAATAAATAGCAAGTAGTAGGAACCACGTAAACTCCCCCATAACGAGAAAAAGAGCAAAATTAGAGCTGTTGAGTGCCAGAGAGAGAAAGAGATGTTATTCATTCTTCACATGCTGTTCCAAGCAGAGATTCCATAACCCATTTTCATGGCTCACTCCTGTGGGGTATTATCCTGGCAAGGAAGGTATCCTCCTCCTTGATTTGGCTCACCCAAGTCTCCTTTGAGTACTGAATGGAGTTTTAGAAATGATCACGTTCAATATCTTTGTTTCATAAGTAAATCAATACCTTTATTTCACAGATGGGTCCATGGGTGACATGTCTTACTTAGGTATGCCTTGAAAGATTGTCACAAAACAGAGATCCCTCTTACTTGCTGATTGTTCAGACAACCTCTTATCATAGAAGCTACCTCACCAAATAAATCACTCTGTGTCTGATAAAGAAACTCAATTCCTTTATTTCCAATTATATTATATTTTCCATCTCTCTACTTTTTAATCAACAACAACTTTGTGTGCAAAATATATTTAAGTACATACCGTATATATTTATGTATAAGCTGAGCTTTTCAGCACATGTTTAATGCAGTTTTTGTGGTAAAATTAGGTGCCTTGGTTGATATTCGGGTCGGCTTATACTCGAGTAGATACGGTACATAAAATCCAAACCGGTTACCATTGAAGTAATCCAAGGTGGTTCAGAGTAGAATTGCATCCCAGACAGACTTCACCAACAAGACTTTGGTCTTTCAGAAGATCACCAGGTCTTTCTTCCAGGGTGTCTCTTGGTGGATTTGAAACCACTAACTTTTCAGATAATAGCCAAAAGCTGTCAATGTGCCACTAGGCGTCCTAAATACATCCCGTGTTCAGTCTATAAGGTTATTGTTATTATTATCATTATTTTGCCAAACATGCTCCACCATAAAGTATTTTCATAGCTTAGCTATGCTAATATTTTACAGAAATATGTAAAAGATTAGCATAACATGTTTATGAAAATACCTCACAGGGAGAGGACATGGTTGGAAAACAAATACAACATGCATTGTTTATATAAAAATGTATAGGAAAGTATAAAATAAGGTATGATATGTATCTTAATTATGGAACTATTAGGTTCCTGGAAGTGTGCTGGATTCTTTAAGATAGTATCTAGTTTAATCATATATAAATAAATTTACATATCTCCTATAAAATCCAGCTACGTAAATGTTATTCTCATTTTAACAGATATGAAAGCGGCCATGGCTCCATATATTGTCCTGAGAAAATGAATGAGTAATAACAGAAGTGGGAGCCAAATGCTACCATTAGCTTGCAAAGCCGGATTGCAATATGTCGTAGAATATCCATCTTCTCAAGTCCCTTCAGTTCAGTCCAAATGTGGTCCAAACATAAAAGCTCTACTGAGGATCAATGCCAGGACAGGTCACAGTGAACTGGCTTCTCCCCAGCCCTCTACCATGCTGATTATTGAACTCATCGGACATGACCCCAGGTGGTTGGCTCTTATTCAAATCCCAGTCCTGATCTCCAGTGAAGGATTTTATTTAATGTTTACAATCTGAAGAGATGATTCTATTATACAGTGGTTAATAACTGAACAGAGAAGATCAGAGTTCTGTCCTTTAATCAAATAAAACTTAATTCAACACGTATTAATGATGTGCATAATAGTCATTTTGCATATGGTAATTAGCCATAAATTGTAAACAGCTCTCATAAATGACAGTAATTAGTATACCATTACAAAGCCAAACCAAGTTTCTCCCATTTTTCTTTTCTTTGTCATTTTATTGACATCTATAAACACCATCAGTGTTGACAGTTTTCCATAACTTTCCTACAATGGAATCCTCTCCCTGGTTTCTCATTCCCTTGCTCTCTCCATTGCCGTCCTCTGCTTTCTCCCTGCGTCTCTCCCAAGCGTGGACACGTGCAAGCAGATGCTATCATGGATCTTTGCTCTGCATTATAAGACTCCAACTTTTTCCTCCTTCCATAATCTTTCTTGCAAGGCCTTATCTTGAGGAGTACTTTCAAATTCTCCTGGATGCGGTCCCTGGTGTCCAGAAACTGGGACAACAAATTAGTGAGTCAGAAGGTTCTAGGCCCTGGATCTCTAACTGTGAGAATCCAGACTCCTTTCTCCTAGAAACACAAATGTTACCTTTACACGAAAGTAATCTAGGCATTATCACATGCAGGGAGGAAGACAGAAATCACGAGAGCCCAATATTTTAGGAGTTTAGTGTAGCAGAGTAGGAGAATCAATTTAACTGGTGTTTAGGTAGAATATAGTTCTGATTTTCTCTTGGAGAAAACCCCCATCACTAACTGTATTTGTTGGTTTAAATACAGTCTGCTGGCCTACTGCTATGTTCTGTTTTTTTTGAGACAAGGTCTAAAGTGGCTTCTCAAAGAACTGAAACAGGTGAAATTATCCACTCTCAAGAGTCACTGGTGATGGAGGCTTTGTAGTAAATAGGAATTGAGGAAGAGGTACTGCACGTTTTAGAGGCATGGAGACAGGAAGACTGCTTCAGTAGGTGTGAGAGAAAATGCTTTGCATTGAACTGAGACTAACCAATAACCCCAGAAGCAGCAAACTGATATAAAGTCAATATCAAGGGGAAGTGACTTGATGGCGCCCAGCAAGTCAACAACAAACTTATCCGGGGGTTTTATTGTTCGTAACTAACCGGATGATACATTAGTCAGAGCTGGTGTACTGGTTCAGCCGTGTTCTCAGGGGCCTGGTACCTTTTGCCTGTATACTCTGATGCTGTATCAGTTCGTGTGATTGTTCCAACATCTCAACATAGTGACTTCATTTTCAGTTTTGGATTCTAGACAAGAAAGGAAACACGGGTGCACACACATGCCAACTAAGCAACGAAAGAGCCCCTTGAGGAAGTTTTCTTGGAATTCCTCCCTATCAACTTCTCTGCAACATCTATCCAGAAGTTTACCGTATAACTACTGCTAGCATCAAGGTAGTCTGAGCAGCGAAGCTTCACTGCTAAGCACGTTGTCACTACTAATGAAATCAGTTTTGTTAAAGAGGAAGAAGAAAGATGCATACCACATAAATGACTTCCAGATTTGATACAGAAAGGTCTTTGGAAGCTGACCTGGTCAGGAGAACCGTGGCTGGGTTGACTTGCTTCTGGAAACCAGAGTTAGGACTTAGTTTGGGGCTGGACTTCTTGGCCGAGTGCCACATACATTCCTAATACCAGGTTGCTCACTAACACTGGCTATGCGTTTGGATGCTAGTTGGTAATTATGAGGGCGGATGATCTGGATTAAAATCTTAAGTCTGGTTTATCACTGTGGGAGCGGAAGTTTATGATCAGCAAGGGAATGTGGCAAGAAAAATTCATGTGGTAACAAATTGAAGCTGGAGCCATTAATATAAACTCATGTTTAGTCTAACAGAGATAAAGATGTTAGATTAGGGAAATATTAGAGATACATATTCATGTATGAATCAACACACACACACACCCGCACTTTGCATTGGCAACTGAAAGGGCCTAGAAACAATGATATTCCTGTAGCACATTAGTCCTCAAAGTAACGTCTTCACTGACCACTTAGGAGTCGTGGGCAGCAGACTTACCCAACGCAATGCCTCATTTCATCTGCTGACGGCTGCTCTCAGAGCACTGATGGTGGAGGCAAGCTAGACAGAATTCTTGGCAACTAAAACCTTTTCTCCACTTATGCTGACATTACCTATTGGTCCAATTGTGAGAATTTTGGTCCTCTTCACATTGAGCCACAGTCCACACTGAAGGTTGCAGTCCTTGATCTTCATCAGCCAGTGCTTCAAGCCCTCTTCACTGTCAGCAAGCAGGGTTGGGTCATCTGCATATCTCGGGTTGTTAATAAGCCTTCCTCCAGTGCTGATGGCTACTCTTCATATGATCCAGCTTCTCTGATTATTTGCTCAGCATTCTAATTGGATAAGTATAGTGAGAGGATACAACCCTGACACACCCTTTCCTGATTTAAAAACTCTACAGTGTTCCACTCTGTTCCTACCACTGCCTCTCTGAATGGGCACAATGAAATGTTCCGGACTTTTTAGAGTTCACCTACATGTTTCCGATTGTTAATAAGCCTTCCTCCGACCTTGATGCAACATTCTCCTGCAGCTTACTTGGACAGCATATGCATTGAAGAAATGTAGTGAAAATATACAACTCTAATAATACACATTTTTTCTGATATTAAACTATTCCCTTGTTCTGTTTGAATGACTGCCTCTTGGTCCATATATAGATTCTACCTGAGATCAATTAAGTTTTCTAGAATTATCATTCGTTACACTGTTATTCAGAGTTCGTTATGATCCACAGAGATCAATGCCTTTGTATGATCAATAAAATGCAGGTAAACATATTTCTGGTATTTTCTGTTTTTAGCTGAAGTATCCTCGATGTCAACATTGATATCCTTCATTTTAAGTCCTATTCTGAATCCAGCTTGAATTTCTGGAAGTTCTGTGTCAATGCATTGCTGCATCCATTTTTGAATTATCGTCAGCAAAGCTTTACTTGCATGTGATATGAAATGTGACTGCTACTGTCTGATAATTTCTGCATTATGTTGGATCACCTTTGTAATGGACACAAATATTTATTTCTTCCAATTGTGTAGCCAAGTAGCTGTCTTCAAATTGCTTGGCATAGATGAAAAACATCTCAATGGATATTCCTTGTTTCCTAGAGCCAAGTTGGTCACCAAGGCCTTCAGGTTAGACTTCTTCCTTTCACACTGTCAGTTTCTGGTCAAATGCTTATCATTTTTTTCAGTATATTAATTCTGCATTTATTCCATTTTTTTTGTTGTTTTCTAGTCCACAGCCTTAACCACTCAGCCACGACTACACTCTTTGTTGTTTTCTGTAATTCAATACTTTGCTCTTAGAAGCTTTCAAAATTCAACTCGAGGCTTTAATTTCTCATCAGTTCTTTCAACTCAGGAAGTATCGATTGTATTCTTCTTTATTGGTTGTCTAGCTCCAATGCTTCGCACACTTCATCATAATATGCTACATATTCATTATAATCTTCTCTTCAGCTCATTTACACCATTCTCTTCCCACTCACTTTGTCATACATTCAAGAGCTATGTCTCTCTGCCAACACCCTCTTTTTTTTCATATATTGACCTTTGCTTTCTTTTATAATGCCCCGGATGTTATTCCACAACTCATCTACGTCAGTCATTAGTCTTTAAGACATCAAGTCTATTTTGGAGATGATACCTAAATTTGAATGTCATCAACTAGAGGTACTATTTGGTTCTCATGGACATGCTTTTATTTTAATTTTTAGCTCCAACTTGATCTTTCATCTGAGCAATTAATTGACAGTCTGTTTCACAGTTGGTGCCTAGTCTTGTTCTGACTCATATTGAGCTTCTGACTCATATTGAGCTTCTCGGTCATCTCTTTCAACAAATGCTGTGAGTTTGATTCCTTTGTATTCCACCTAGCAAGGTCTACGTGTATAGTCCTCAGTTATGCTATTGAAAAGGATATTTGCAATAAATAAACCATTAATCTTCAAAAATTCTATCATGTAATCTTTGATGTCTTTTCAATCATCAAGGCTAGCTTTCACATTCCAGTCACATGCAGGCTTGTAGTGATAAGTATGTAATGCTTTGTATATAAAATGTTACCACCATATCTGGCTTCTTACTATTGTCCCTGACAACATCAAATATCTGTGTTGTAGAAGAGGGATACCAATCCCTAAATTTCAGGCTGATTTTGGATAATAGTAACATGTGGTAATCACTTCATACACATAGCATTACTTATTTCTCACCATACACCTACTTGAGTATGATTCTGTATTTCTAATTTTTCTCTTTATAAAAAATATCTCTCTTCTCTCAAATTAGAGAGGAAAGTAAAAAAGTTAATATGAGAAACTATTTTTTAAAGTTTAAAAAATTTTTAAAATATTTTTTGTGTTGGAAAGAGATTGGGTTTGGAAGGAGGGTAAAGAGGGTGAAAAGACACCTCTAAGAGAAAGTTGAGGAATTGAAGCCAGTGGCTCTGTCTACCAAGGTGTGGAGTGAAGTGGTCAGGAAGAATAAACTGGGATGCACAAACAGGGGAGTGGTCCTTAGCTGTCTGTCTCAGGGGCATGAGATGCAGTCTCTGTGGTTGAATGGTAGTCACTACGTGAGGAAGGTAGGAAGGCTATCATCCACGGGATGACTACAAAGTCCCTGCAGACCCACCAATAGGTAATAAAGGGCTTTTCTGGAGGATGAAGGTATTTGTGATGGCAAGTCTGCTCCTTACTTCATAGCAGAACTGTTTCAAAATGTGGGGCATCGAATTGCCAGAAGAGCTATAACTTTAGGGTATATACTCTTTAGGATAAGCCACCATTCTATCAGGCATCAAAGAACAAAAATTCATATCGTTAATGAGGGGGAGTGTGGAGTGGGGACCCAAAGCCCATCTGTAGGCAACTGGACACCCCTTTATAGAAGGGCCTCAGGGAGGAGGTGATCCTGTCAGGGTGCAGTGTAGCAACGATGAAACATACAATTTTCCTCTAGTTCTTCAATGCTCCTACCCCCCAAACCCCCACTATCATGATCCCAATTCTACCTTACAAATCCAGCTAGACTAGAGGATGTACACCGGTACAGATAGGAACTGGAAACACAGGGAATCCAGGACAGATGAACCCCTCAGGACCAGTGATGAGAGTGACGATACCAGAAGGGTAGAGGGAGGATGGGGTGGAAAGAGGGAACTGATCACAAGGATTTACATATAACCTCCTCCCTGGGGGATGGACAACAAAAAAAGTGAGCGAAGAGAGACGTTGGACAGTGTTTAACATAACAAATTGATAATTTATAAATTATCAAGGGTTAGGGAGGGAGGTGGTGGAGGGGTGGGCGGAGAGGGAGGGGAAAATGAGGAGTTGATACAAAGGGCTCCAGTAGAAAGAAAATGTTTTGAGAATGATGATGACAACAAATGTACAAATGTGCTTGACCCAATGGATGGATGTATGGATTGTGATAAGAGTTGTATGAGCCCCCAATAAAATGATTATTAAAAAAAGAATAATACACCATTTGAGATCAAAAGAGCAGCATTTTCTCAAAGGCAACAGGTTAGGAAAGAAAGAGGAATGGAAACATGGGGGGGACGTGGGATAAGTCATGTTACCTTGGAGGAATTGCAATGAATGACATGAAACACAATGAGCATGGCTTGTTGAGTGCAAAACTGATTTGTTCTGTAAACGTTCACCCAATTCACAATTAAAAAAAAATCAGGCAAACAGCAATCTTCCAGTGAAGTTTTACATAATGTTGTCAGGTAAAGTGCATAAGTAAGTTACCGCCAACACTCCTTGTGCCAGCTCTGCTGCCTCCCAGGCGACTGCAGCGTGCCAGTAACACTCAGAAACTAAAGCTTTTAGAGGCTGGTGGAGAACCACCTAGCTGGCTACAATGATGAACACATTAAAGATTTCCTGATGGCAAACTCACTGGACTTCCCTAGTTGTTGTTGTTTTAACCGTTTTATTGTGTCAAGCACATTTGTACATTCGTTGCCCTCATCATTCTCAAAAATATTTGCTCTCCACTTAAGCCCCTGGCATCAGCTCCTCCTCCCAACCTAAGCCTCTCTTTTGAGACCTCGTTATTTCTGCTTCTTAGTAGCTTCAAAGTTTACATATGGGAGGAAGGACCCCTCAAAGATCATCATATTCAACAAGTTTCAGAAAGCATTTAGAAATGCCATTACGTAGTTAACAATGCACATTACACATGCATATCTGTAAGTTATTTCCTCTCAACAATCTGATAGAAATATCCATGTGGTCCTATGGCTAAGTTTTTTACCATCCTGTTGTGTGTTGTAATCTTAGATGGTAGATTCTAGAAAGGAAGGTCAAAGTTCCCCTTCCTGTTTTCAACATGAAACTACCAAAGTCAATCAGATACCCTGACCATGTGCTGTAGGCTACGTTGTGTGTGTTTTAATTTTTGAACATACTAAAGTAACAATGGGTCCATTTTGTTTCACTTTAGAGCTTGGTTGTCTGAGGGTGAGGAGCCGAGGGCCTGAGAGCTCAATTCATTGACAGAATACAGTGATCAGAAATTCCTCTTTTGGAATGACCTAAGAAAAACATTGTTCTGTAAATGCTTCCTAGTGCCAGGGAACCTTGACATTCTTACCTACATAGGTGAGGATTGCGAACACTTTGAAAATCATTGACCTCGATGCATAACTTCTCAGAGAAAAGCACACAGGATTGGTAGACAAGGGACGATACACTGATAGACCATAGAAGAAGAAAAAGGAGTCTGCAAAAAAGGCAAATTTGGATACCTGTTGACTAGATATTTATTTGGACTACTGATAGCAAAGGCATCGGTGTTTCGGTTAGATTCCCAGCATCTTTCCAATGACGTGCACTTACTGTGCTCTGCTACCTGTAAGAGTTGAACGGTCATAATGCTTCAGAGGTCTTTTGTACATTAGTATCCATTACAAGGTAATGAATGTCTATCAGTATCAATATGTCAGTAACCAATTAATTCAGCTCACTACTTCCTCCCAGCAATCGCTAATGATTGCGCTATCCAGTGCTACAAGATAGTAAGCACCCCTTTGACCACTGTAAGCAGCATTTACAGGAGGGAAAGTGACAGTATCTCAGCCATAAACAGGTAGGCAATATTGGTTAGAAGAGAAATATATATTTTTATGAAATAGGGTGTTTACTATTTGAAGGAATGTTTATTGTTTATGGAGATAATTGCATTTAGAAGAATATTCATTAGGCAACAAGTTAGATGCAGTCAAGGTAAAGAGGCTTCAGGCCCAAAACAACTGAGTTCAAACAAATTAGACAGACCTATTAATATAGACTGAACTGAATAACAGGGGCATGAGGTATAAAGAACTCACTTTATGTTAATGATATTATAATGAGAAATCTCACTAGTAAGTGGCCATTTGAGAGGGAGGGACACCTTTCTGCTGGTTGCCTTGTGAGAAGGGTGTTATGGAGGCCATGTGGAATGAATGACGTAGCCTTGGACTATACGTAGGAGGAAACTTACCAAATCTTGGAGCTTGAGAACTGGATGCGACCATTGCCTCTCTCCCATATGCACTGAGGGCAGTTGCTGTATTCAGTAAGTGCCCCAAGTCCAGGGTCTTTGGAAGAGCTCCAGAAGAGGGAAGTAGCCCTGGAGCCTCTTGCTGGGTGAAGACACACACGTGTCCGAGGGGCTCTGCGCTCCACCGAGTTGTCAGGGCTCCTTTTTCGGATGTAGTTGCCAGACCGTTCTTCCAAGTACTCAAACCGCTAACCTTTCCAGTAGCAGCCAAACACATGAACTGTTGGCATCACTTGGGGCCTCCTTTGGGGGCAGTTGGCTTTTAATAAATCTATGGATATTTAAGATTTTTTTTGAAAACCAATACTGCTAAAATAGGATAAGAAAACTAGGGAATTTAAATTAAACGTATCAGTTCATTAAGTGTGTCAAAAATATTGCATGTCAAATTCATTAATGGCTAAGTTTAGTTTCCAGCATCAACATTGCATTACCTTTGAAAATAATAAATAGCTAGATTCTCTTATTTATCAAGCACCCCTGAGTGTGCATGATAATTGCCAAGGTGGCATAGCCAATTACAAGTTAAATGAGTTAGTTGTTGTCAAACAGGAACACAAGAGAGCACTTGTAGAATCCAAAGCACGTATCTGAGTTCTTCTACATCAATTACATGTGAAATTAACCCATGCTCTAGTAACCCAACCCCCTCAGATTCATTGCTATTGAGTCGATTCCCACTCACAGTGACCCCATAGGACAGAGTAGCACTCCCCTCTCCCCCGCCCCCGTGTTCCCAAGGCTGTAAGTCTTTATGGATACAGAACCCTTCCTTCTTCTGCCACAGAGCGGTTGGTGAGTTCAAACTACTGACCCTGCAACCAGCAGCCCCATGCATAATCTTCTATACCATGATGCATGCACTATTAAAATTGCTTTTTAATCAATGAGGCAGAAGATGTTAATTAACTGGTTCAGGTCACACTGTTTGTATAAGTGGAGCTGGGATTTGAACATAGTACTTAATCGCCACTCCATGCTATCTCTCACAAGAACATTTACTGAACCCTTGCAAATTTTTTAAGTAACAATAGCAATGCTTAATGTGGAGGTTGTAGGCATGTCTGAATGCTTGAAGTGGTGTGGGACAGGGCTTTTAGAAATAAGGAGTGCTTCCAAAGAAAAGTCAAAGTCACCGCCATCAAGTCAATTGGTGATGATGGCTTCCATTGGCGCTGCTCTGTGTTCAAAGGCTTCAGGGGTGTACTTGAGCCTTGCACATCCTGGGGAAACCATGAACTTGGAAATGAGGGCACAGATTCTGCTGGTGGCTCTGTGCACTCATGTGGTGGTCTACTGAAAACGCTAGCATTTTCCAACCTTGGTTGTTCTTTTAAGCCAGATGGAGCTCAACCAGAGGGAGTAGACAAGGACGCAGTTTCCACCAGAGCCCGTGCCTTCTGGTTGCCATGGTCCGTGCATCCTTCATGGGAGAAGAACTAGATCTTTTCTGGATGTGCAAACTTTGAATACATTGGGCTCGCTCTTATTTGTCTTTCTGTATATATGTAAGAGCCCTCAATAAAATGTTTAATATATGTGTAATACATATAATTATATCTTATAAATATTATATATTAAACATTTTATTGAA
Source organism: Tenrec ecaudatus (assembly GCF_050624435.1). Classification (NCBI taxonomy): domain Eukaryota; kingdom Metazoa; phylum Chordata; class Mammalia; order Afrosoricida; family Tenrecidae; genus Tenrec; species Tenrec ecaudatus. The sequence continues at coordinate 89,217,233 of NC_134540.1, read as the reverse complement.
GGTTCTTACAGCTCTTGAACAGTCCATACATCAGTTGTATCAAGGACATTTGTGCATATGTTGCCATCATTATGTTCTAGACATTTTTATATTAGCCTGTCATTAAGCCATAACTTTAGGGTTAAAAAGAGAGGAAAGCAATTACCAAATACTATGTTTTTTTTTACTGTTGATCCGAATTCGATGACAGACTTGCCACAAAGTTAAATTTACCACATTCTATTTTAACAGTCAGGCCATTGGATAACATCTCCTAGTGCAGACAGAAAGTAATTTTTACAACAGTAAAGCCAATTGATGTAAGATAGCGCAGAAGGATACCAGAGGCGGTATCACCAAAGTTCAAGATTTAAAAAAAATCATTTTCCCTGTTATTATTTAACTCTGTGAGACGAACAAGACGGGAACCTCTCACGCACAAAAGGGAAAAGAAAAATGAACGATCTCTCCTGTTATGCTTTTAGAGCGTGACATTTCCTCAGTTGCTTTTTCCTCGTAAAAGTCATTTGCCAGTGCTTATATATTTTTTCTTCGTGCCTTTAGCATGGTAAGGCATTTCCTTAACACTGAGGCATTCTTCTCATGTGTCTCTTCCTCCTGGATATTTCTACCGGAATTTAGAAAAGGCAGGGGAAGCAGCTCGTGATGCTCCCACTGTGAAGTAAGAAGTGCCCATAATGTTGGGGCAGCCACCCGAATGGCAAGAATCCATCTTGATGAGTCGTGTGGTGCTTTGTGGATTCCATTTTAGCTATAGGTGAACATTTACTTTCATGATTAGAAAGATTCATCAAAGTTATCAGCTAGTTGTACACTGGTACAGATAGGAACTGGAAACACAGGGAATCCAGGGCGGATGATCCCTCCAGGACCAGTGGTGTGAGTGGCAATACTGAGAGGGTAGAGGGAGGGTAGTTTGTAAAGAGGGAACAGATTACAAGGATCTACATGTGACCTCCTCCCTGGGGAACGGAGAGCAGAAAAGTGGGTGAAGGGAGACGTTGGACAGGGCAAGATATGACAAAACAATAATTTATAAATTATCAAGGGCCCATAAGGGAGGGCGGAGTAGGGAGGGAGGGGTAAAAATGAGGACCTGATGCTGGGGCTTAAGTGGAGAGCAAAAGTTTTGAGAATGATGAGGGCAGTGAATGTACAGATGTACATTCGAATGTACTACGAATTAGTCGCACCTCTGGTGGAATAGTGTTTACATGTTGGGCTGCTAACTGAAAGGTCAGCAGTTTGAAACTATCAGCCACTCTTTGGGAGAAAGATGAGTGTGCTGCTACCATAAACAGAAAATTTGTAAGATACCTACTTGGCCAACTGATGGAAGAGATACATATTTGTGCCCATCCCAAAGAAAGGTGACCCAACAGAATGCTCAATCTAAGGATATCACACAGCAGTCTAATTTTGCTTAAGATGATTCAACAATAGTGTCAGCAGTAAATTGACAAGCTGTCAGAAGTTCAGGTCACATTCAGAAGAGGACATGGAATAAGAGGGATCATGGCTGATGTCAGATGGATCTTGGCTCAGAGCAGAGAATACCAGAAAAATATGTTTCCTTGAGTTTCATTAACTATGCAAAGGCATTCGACTGTGTGGACCATAATAAACTGTGGATAACCTTGGAGCTCTGGTGCTGTGGGGGTTATGCATTGGACTGTGAGTCTCAGGGTCAGCCGTTCGAAACCAACAGCAGCTCCATGGGAGAAAGCCTGGAATTTCTATTCCCATAAATAGTTCCAGTCTTGGAATCTCACAGGAGGTCACTGTGAGTCAGCACTGACTGGATGACAAGGAGTTGGGTTTTTTCCTTAAACCTTGAGAAGAATGGGAATTCCAGAATTCCAGAACATTGCATTGTGCTCACATGGAACCTGCGCTTGGATCAAGCAGCAACAGCTGTGCAATGAGAAGACGGGAATGCTACTGCATGGTCTAACAATCAGGAAAGGTGTGTGTCAGGCTGGTATCCTCTCACCAGATTTGTCCAAACTGTATGCTGAGCAAATCACCAGGGAACCTGGATGAAAGGAAGGAGAGAGCGACATCAGGATTGCAGGAAGGATTATTAAAAACCTGAGCTATGCAGGTGACACAACCTTGTCTGCTGACAGTGAGGAGGACTTGAAGCACCTGCTACTGCAGGACTTCAGTCTTCAGTGTGGATGACAATCAATGGAAGAAGACCCAAGTCCTCACCACAGGACCAACAGGGAACATCACGATCAATGGAGATAAGGTTGCAGTTGTTAAGGATTTTGTCTTACATGGACCCACAATCATTGCTCATGAAAGAAGTAGTCAAGTGATCAAAAACATATTAGGTAAATCTGCTGCAAAAGACCTCTTTCGAGTATTGAAAACCATACTTTGAGGTTACTTTGAGGGCTAAGGTGCACCTGACCCAAAGCATGGTATTCTCTATTGCATTGCATGCATGTGAAATTGGACACTGAATAAGGAAATGCGTGGAAGAATTAATGCATTTGAATGGTGGGGCTGGAGAAAATATTGATAGTACCGAGGATTGCTAAAAGGACAAACCAATCTCTATTGGAAGAAGTAAGGCCAGACTGCTTCTTGGAGGCAAGGATGGCAAGACTTTGTCTAACCCCATTTGGACCTATTGTCAGGAGAGACCAGTCCCTGGAGAAGGACTTCATATTTGGTAAAGTGGAGGGGTGGCGGAAAAGGAGGGAGACCCTCAAGGAGGTGGGTTGATCCAGTGGCCGCCTCAATGAGCTCAAGCCTAGGAACCATTGTGAGGAGGGCGCAGGACCGCACTGTTTCCTTCTGTTGTGTGTAGGGTCTTTATGAGTGAGAGCCAATTCAATGGCACTTAAGAACATTCTGGTAAAGAGTTACGCTTTGTAAACCTACAGGGGAAGTTCTACCCTGTTCTATGGGGTCACTAGGGGGAAGAAACGACTCAGTGGTCATGAGTCTGAGCTGTGAGAGTAGTACTACTTAAGAGAAAGACATGAAACACTCTTCTCTATATCGTTTCTTAAATTGAAAAAGAATATCAAAATGGGGGATTGTGGAACTCATTTGCACCTTCTATTTACCGACTCCTCTTCTTGAAAAGTTGCAAATACGATGATGAAGCTGTTGGCAAGCATGACTGGCTTCTCATTTCCAAATCAGTTCCTTGGAAATACACTGGAAAATCCTGGAGTTTAAAGACTATTTTAAAATAATTTGCAAATCAGGTTATGTCTTCTGATTCCTTAATATTCCATAAACTTGCTACTCTGCTGAGGTGATTAACTGTGTAATTCAATGAAGGAATATTCATTTTCACTGTGATTCTATCACTGACTAGCATTCCCTCTAGAGATCCATTATTTTCTAACCTGGAAAATGGCACCATCATCTTCTCCTGCAGCAGGAATGGTGGTAGAGACAGCTTTACTCCTTTATCATTCTAAGCAAAGTAGATTTTTCCGTGCAATCAGTTCCAGAATTGAGAAGACACCTTCACAAAGAACATGGTTCACAACCTCCTCTCATCATATGGTGGTCTATTTTGATCGATGGCAATCATTTCATGAGTAACAAATCCCCAAATGAACGAACAAACAAACTCACAGCCATAGAGTCCATTCCCACTCAGAGGGACCCTATAGGACAGGGGAGAACTGCCCGTGGGTCTCTAAGACGGGGACTCTACACAGGAGTAGTTGAACTGCTGTCAGCCAAACACTTAGCAACCACCCCGCAGGCTCCTCTTCACTAGTAATAATGAACCCCTAATACGAAGCACGTTCTGTATCTGGGAGTTCTACAGAAACAACACAAGGATGTAGTGTGTTCCTTCATTTCTATTGGCTCTTTCTTTTTAGTGACACATGGACGTTTCCTGAGAATCAACTAATGTTGTTTTGTGTAATCCAGCTCTGCATTACTGCTTTAAGTCTCTCAAGAGGGAAACGTTCGCTCTTTTGCCTCTGGTTTTATAAATCTGTAAGTTGGGACCTTCAGTGTGAAGATGAGGAAAGTTGAGGAAATTGTCCGAGAAGCTCCCAGAGGAAATGAAGGTGCACACACGGTCACGCTGCTGGTGACCAGGCATAGTATGTGGGCTTGATGAGCTAAAAGAACAAGTGCTAGATTGTGCTCAATAATGGAAAAACCACACATTTTAAAAATTCCCAACTTTAGAAGAAAAAAGCTATTACTGATTCTCTTGAAGCTATAACTTTAGTGAGTTTTTTTTAATGACTTAGATGAAAATGTTTTTATATTTTGATAGCCATGCCAAGGCGGTTTGTCTACAATGACAAATTAGATAAATGAAATAAATAGACTGAAGAAAAAAGTATGCTGTAGAAGTTAAACATTTTGTTGCTGCTTTATATTGTGGACAGGACAGAGAATTGTTTTGCTTTGTGCAACTTTATTTTTAACTAGAGATCAATAGACCCAAGTTGTATTTCTTCTTTGATTTTAGTGTAATATATACTATAATAAATTAAGGCCCATATAAGAAACAGACAAATGAGAACCTTTTAGGGAAGATTTTGTGACATATTGGATTATGTGTTGGGCTGCTAATCACAAGGTCACCAGTTGAAATCCACTAGCCACTCTTCAGGAGAAAGCCAAAGCTTTTTGAGCCCTGGTAGTACAATGGATTGCACATTGGGCTGTTAACTACAAGATCAGCTGTTCAAAACCACCAGCCCCAGCCCTAGGGAGAAAGACGAGGTTTTTTGCTTCTATAATGAGTTACAGTTTCAGAAACACAGAGGGGCAGTTCTACCTTGTCCCGGAGGATCATTATACGTCATAAATGACTCACTGGTAGTGAGTGAGAAAGATACTCTGTCTTATAGACTTATTATAAGTCAAAATTGACTCGATGACAGTGAGCACAATACTCTTAGAAGCCATCTTTATTCACCTCGTTTAATAAGTGAAGGGAGGTGACGTTCTCAGAGTTAAACAACAATTTGTACCAGGACCATCCCTCATGGAGGAAGAGCCATACTTGGGGGCCTTCCAAGTTTCCCCTCATTTGGGGAAAGTCACTTAACTTCCAAAGGTCTCATATTTCTCGACTGTAGAGTGCAAAGAAGCATGTGTGCATTGAATAATTTCTAAGAAGCACACCAGCTCTAAGTGCCTGGAGTCTACGTAGGCAGAAACAATTTGCATAATAATATCCCCAGAGCCAAAAGAATGTTTTCAATGAAATAACTGAAGAAAATTCACATTTTAACACCAAATAGTGAAGTTCTATAACTATTACATTTTATTTATGCTATTAATATTTTATTATTTTAAAATAATAAAATGTTAATTATAACTAGATTCAAATGGAAATACTGATGTCATATATTTTATAGAAAAATTCTTTTCTGATGTGGGTAGGGAATAAAAACGGTGGTGCTGTGAATAAAAATTTGTTCAGTTCTCCTGAGTTGAACTTGTGGCCAAGGGACTCCTGAAAGGGCAGCAATCAAGTTTCTTCATTACATTACTTTTATTAAACATAACAGATAAAAATTGTAATCTCTTTTAACTTAAGAAGAGAAATGTCAAAGGCATTATTTCTTCATAATATTTGGTGTTGATACCTTTTAAGAGAAAGGGGACTTTATTGGTCATGTAGACATTACCTCCCACACATAAATGTACATGGCTGGCATTTTTGCACACACTGAAAAGTTAAGGTTGAGGAATCATTTACATTACACTCTCTGGGTGTCCAACAGTGACTGATATAAATATTTTATTAGGCAAACCTGCAGGTTTCTGAAGATTATATGTCTTATCAAGTTGACCCTTATAATTATGCTGTCTTCTGTAACCATGGGATCTCTCTTAATTTTTCAGTTCTTTAGTCAATATTGAGCCAGCAGGAAGGTACACAACTGTAAGCAAGGGATGCGGAGGATCAAAGATGACACAAACAGTTGTTCTACATATGTGGAAAGATGCATGTTTCTCCTAGTCCTCTGGAGACTAATGACTTGGAGGAAAGACCCAATTAGGCAAGAAAATAAATCAGGTCACGGGGATTTTTTTTAATCATCACTTTGTCATCTGTTTCTCTTTTAGGGCCTTTGCCTCCCCGCCCGCTCTTTATTTCTCCTGCAGTGGAGCTTCAGTTTTGAGATCAGGTTTAACCTGGGGAGGGACCAGGGTTATGGGGACGAGAAAAGCCCAAAGGTTAACTGAGCCCTTTTCGATGTGTGTTTTCCTCCCCCTGGCTTGATGTTTTTGTTTTTTATTTTATCATCGTTTTGTATGTAAGCCGCTGACTGCCCCATGGGTATGGCCATCAAAGTGCCATGCGCATGACCCTCTGGGGCAAATGCCTCTGCTGTGCAGCATGGCGCAGCGCCAAGTGATAAAGAGTCTCTTAGCCCCTGAGTGTGCACCGGGTGGGGCGGTCACAGGTCAGTCCTACAATCATTGATGTGCTGCAGTCCCCTCTTTCGGCTTGTTTCTTATCTCGCGCTGTGTCCCACAGAGCTCAGCCCAGTGCACAGCCCCCTTTGAAGCTAAAGGCTGTGCCTTTGCAGGCGCGTGGCGGGGGTTCAGGATTGGGAGGTCAGTTGAGTTCTGCTTTCGCCAGTCTGATTCATTCTCTCTTAATCTCTCTCTCTCTCTCTCTCTCTCTCTCTCTCTCTCTCTCTCTCTCTCTCTCTCTCTCTCTCTCTCTCTCTCTCCTCTCTCTTTTATTTTATCCTCTCTCTCCTCTCTCTTTTATTTTATCCTTTCCCCTTCCTGTTCATCTCATTTAGCTCACCCAAAGATGATTATCTATCCCCCATCCCACACAGATAAATCACAAAACACAATTTTAAAGAAATATTTGGCTGCTGAACCAAATGGCAGACAATGAACTCAGGGGTCACCATCCATGTTGAATTCTGAGTAGGAAATGTAGAACTAAAGAAATTTGTTTGAAATTGTGAAGCAACTTATGAAATATTGTTTTCCCTCTGTTTTTACTGAGGGTGGTTTTTGTCAGAGAGATATTTAGTTACATTCTGAGAATAGTTTCAAATGGTGTCTAAACTAAACTATATTTCATCATGTCTTTGACCAATCTTGGCATGGATAGACTGCCGATTGGTCAATTGTGAATATATTAGCTTCAAATACTCATGACTTTTCAGCAACTTAAAACCAAGGGAGGTAGAACTCAAAAGCTTACTTTCTCCCCACCCCTCCCCCTTTATAGTTGGCCATCATATGTCTCCCTGGGCTGGGTCGGACCCATGTGAGTGCATGGACCTCGCTCCTGGAATTCCTGCATTTAATAGCCTTCCCCCTGTGGCCCTTGTGCATTTTAAGCTGACCACAGTTAGCTCCTGATGTATTTGGCCTTTTGTGCTTGGCTTACTTCGCTTAGCATAATTTCCTCCGACCCGTCCTCTGAAAACAGATCATCAATTTCTCCTATGTAAATTCAGGTTGAAATTGAAGAAAATGGAAACAAGTCCATGAAAACCGAAATAAAACCTCAAGTAGTTCCCACTTGAATGTCCAGAACATTTCAAGAATAGAGTTAATACTTGGAACTCTAATGACTGAAGACCCGAGGAGCTGTGATATAATATCAAGACTGTCATACGTGAAGACAGCAAGAAAGTCATTAACAAGGTAGGGGAAACAAAAATTAAAGTGTCTGTCAGAATAGACTCTGAACTTGCTCTTGATCACAGAGTGGCTAGAACAAACGTAAGAAATGATGAAGTAAAAGAGCTGTGCAGAAACCATCAAAAGGCAGTTCAAGAAGACAAAGCAAAGTACCATACACCTACAATAGTACTATTCAAATCACTAAAACTATACAAAAACCTAGAGTTCGAAAACCAAAAAGCAAGAACATGTTTAGCATATCTCAAGGTGAAATAATTGAAGCAAAATTGAAGGTTTGAGTTTAATATTGAAGGATTCTATGCAAAAAACATTGAATGATGCAGGAAAGCACCAGGGCACCGTATCAAACGATAGCAGTCACTGTTCAACCATTTCAAGACGAGCAAGAAGGAACAGTGTTGAGGGAAGAGGTCCAGGAACATGGAAGGCGGTAATGGAAAGCTAGACTCCCAGAACTGACAGAATTCCAACTGAAATGCTTCAATACTCCCATGAAGCACTGGAAGCACTCACTCATTTGCAGCAAGAATTTTGGAACACAGCTAACAGGCTAACTGACTGGAAAGGATCCATATTTGTGACAATACAAAGTAAGATTACCCAACAGAGTGCAGACATGATCAAACAATATCATTACTATCACATGCAAGTGATTTTTCCTGGTGATCCTCCAACAATGGTTGCGGTCGTATGTCAGGGAGCCGCCAGCAATTCAACTGCGTTCTGAAGAGTACGTGCCATGAGATACACCGTTGCTGATTTCAGATGGGTATCAGCTGAAACCGATCAGCATCAGAAAGGTGTTTACTTGTGTCTTATTGGCTATGCAAAGGCATTCAACTCTGTGGGTGATGACAAACTATGGAAACACTGAGGAGAAGGGGAATTCCACATATCATGTGCTCATGTGGAACCTGTGTGTAGAACAAGAGGCAGTTGCTGCGCTACACCAAGGGACTACCGCGTAGTTGAAAACCAGGAATCAACCTGCGTGATATACAAGTTACCTGAGAAGCTGCGCTCCATTAACAGGAGTGCAGCATCAGGATTGAAGGCAGGCTCACTAAAACCTGTACTATGCAGACACACGCTGCTTCCTTTGGGGGGTGGATGGATGACTAGAGGCACTTGCTGCTGAAAGTCCGACTGCAACTTTCAGCATGGATTGCATTTCAATGTACAAAAGCAAAGTTCTTACCACTGACCCAATAAACAACATAAAGGGGGAAAAGGCTGGAGTTGCCAGCGGTTTCCTTTGGCGTGGATCCACTTTGCTCTTTGAAACTGCTGTCAAGAAATCAACAGACATTGCAGAGGGCAAAGGTCTCATTACAGTGTTGAAGAGCAGAGATGCCATTTTGACCCAAGCGGTGGCATTTCCTATAGTTTTATCTGCATGTGAAAAATGGTCAGCGAAGAAGGAAGGCTCCAGAGGAGCCAATACGTAAGATGACAAAATAATAATTTATATAAAAATAATAATAATTTATAAATTATCAAGGGTTCATGAGGGAGGGGGAGCAGGGACAGAGGGCAAAAAATGAGGAGCTGATGCCAGGGGCTTACGTGGAGAGTGGGTGTTTTGAGAGTGATGAGGGTAATGAGTGTACAAATGTGCTTTATACAATTGATGTATGTATGGATTGTGATAAGCATTGTAGGAGCCCCAATAAAATGAAAAAAGGAAAAAACAATAGGAAGAACCTGAAGGAGATGGATCCATATAGTGGTTGTAACAATGGGCTCAAACGGCAACAATGGTAAGCGTGGCATAGGACCAGACAGTGTTTCATTAGAGTACCTAGCAGCAGCTTATATATATTACAATCATATATTTATGTTACATATTATATATGTATATATAATTCCTGCTAGGTACTACAGTAAAATGTTTGGAATATGTAATATTACTTATTATATGTAAAATTATCATATGCCTTAATTTACCTACTACCACAATCAAGATCTATAAATGAGGTACCACAACAATATTCGTTTTCTCATAAAACATGCATTGTTTCAGGATCCCTGATGACTGACCTACCTGCTGCTCTGTGGGAGAAAGATTTAAAGTCTTAGAAACCGGTAGGGGCAGTTCTACTCTGTTCTAGAGGCTCAACAGGAGTCAGAATAGATTGGAAGGCAGTGAGTTTGATTTGGTTTGATGTGCTCTTTGTGATTGATCGTTATCATTCGGCACAATTCTCTTGAGGGCCAACCAAGTTTTCCATAAATAATCATTTGTTCTTTTTATTGCTAGATGTATTCTTTATCATGAATTGCCTTAGTGTAGCCATTCACTCGTTGAAAGACATTTGGATAGTTTCCTATTTCTTACTATTATTAATAAAGATGCTATGGCCATTTGTGGAAACCTGGGCGCATAGGGGTTACGCTTTGCGCTGTGACCTGCATCGGCAGTTAGAAACTACCAGCTGCCCTGTGGGAGGAAGACAGGGCTTCCTAGTCCTGCGAAGCGTTAGGATCTTGGAAACTTACAGAGGCAGTTCCGCCTTGGCGTACAGAGTCACTCTCAGGCCACATCGACTTGATGACAGTGAGTTGTTGTTTAATGAACATTTAGAGACAGGTTTGTGTGTCTGTGAAAATTAAGCTTCATTTCTTTTGGATAAAGTACCCAGGAATACAGTCACTAGATCACGTGGTAAGTGCTTGGTTTTCAAAGAAACTGTCAAAATTCTTTCCACAGTGGTTGTGCCATTTTAATGTCCCCAGCAGAAATGAAGAAACAATATACTTTCTCATCATCTTCATCAGCATTTGCTGTTGTTTCTATTGCTTTGCGGCATTCTCATAAGTGCATATTGATAGCTCGTTGTGGTTTTCATTCGCATTTCCTTAGAGACTAATGATGACGAATATTTGTTTTCAGTCTTCATGTCCTTGTATATGTGTCGGTTTTCTGTGTTGAAACACCAATTCATGTCTACTGCCTATTTTCTAATTAGATTATGTATTTTTTTCTGTTATGTTTCGAAAGCTTTTAAAAAATAAATTCCAGCCATAAGTCCTTTGTAGGACTTGTAATTGGCAGATATTTTCTCCTAACTTGTCTTTTAATTTTGGTAGCATCTTCTTTTTTTATTTTGACAAAGATCAATCCATTATTTTTTCCTTTTAAGGATAACACTTTTGCTGTCAAAGCTAAGAATTTTTTGCTGATTCCTAGATTAAAGATATTCCCCTATGTTTTTTCTCTCTCAAGTTTTATAATTTAAACTTCAAAAAATCAGTGGGGAAAAATCTATTATGTTTTGATAGCATTTTTTGACAAACTTTTTGAAGTCCCCTCATATGGCTGTGGTCCACTTTGAGTTTAGTTTTTATATGAGGTGTGAGGTGTAGTTTGAAGTCCTTTTATTTTTTAACTACTTACAGATGCCCATTTTCTCTAATCACATTTATTGGAAAACAATCTCCATATTTTATTATATTTGTACCTCTGTCAAAATCCAATTCGGCATATTTGTTTGAATCTATTTTTGAGTTCTGTATCAGCTACTTCTCTTTTAAAAAATTCTTTGACTCTTTAATTTCTCTTTAAAAAATCTTTTGACTCTTCTAGGATTGTTCCTTTTCTATACAATTTTTTTAGTGAACTTGTCTATATTTACAAAAAAATACATTGCTGCGATTTTGACAGGACGTCCCAAACCCTATAAATCAACTTGAGGAGAGTTGACATCATTACTGTGGAGATTCTTCTCACGTTCTCCAATTATTTAGATCTTTTATTTCAGTATCATCTTCTAATTTCCATCACACAGAGTCTATACCTGTTTTGATAGATTTGTGCCCATTAATTACTATGTATAAATATTCTTTGGAGCAATTGTAAACAATATTGTATTTTAGTTTTGTTTTCTACTTGTTTCTTGCTAGTATCAGGGAGGTCTTGCGGTACACCACCATCAATTAGCACAGGAGCGTTCCCAAATAAATGTTTTACTTCTTACTTGTTCTTCAAAGTTTGTGAGAGCAGTTATCTAACGTGCAATTATTAGTCTCTCCCCATCTGGAAGACAGAAGATTGATGAAAACCAGACGTTATGGAAACAATGGACTAATGGACCACACAAATAGCCCCCACAACTCTGAGTCTGAAAGAACTAGATGGTGCCTGACGCCCATTGCCAATACCTCTCAAAGGGATCACATTAGAAGGTCCTAGAGACTGCGAGAGAAAAAGATGTGTAACAGAACTCGAAACCATAAAAGAGATCAGGTTTGTGGGTCAGGTAGAGCCTTGCGGGACACACAAGACAAGGCCCTTCGTTACCCTTCCTGTCTGGAACCAAGCTCACCTTTGAGAGAGAAAAGGGAACATGTACCCTAGGCCAAAGCCCACAAGGCTAGGAAAGAAGGAGCGATGGAAACTGGACACAGAAAGGAAGTCAGGAGAGTGACGGTACCTCGAGGGATTGCAGGGGACGCACTGAAACAAAATGCAGATGAATTGAAAATTCATGACTATCTCGGTAAACCTTTATCTAATTCACAATAAAGAAGTTGTTTTTTTTAATTTATGGAAAACTCCATCATCTTTCAACTCTACTTTTCCATCAAATATTTGAAACCCCCTCATATATAGAAATATGATATTTTGTTATGTTTACTCCTGATCCTATTACCTTTTTCATTTATTCTAGTTTGGGTAGATGGCTTGGGTTTTCTACACAGACAATTGTACCGTCGGCAGTACCACACTGCCTGGCAAATCATGACTGTTTTATTTCTTTCTTTTCCATCTGCATTCCTTTTGTGTCATTTCCCTGGTACACTGCAGTGACCGGAGCTTCTAGCACCTGGCTGAATCAACAGGTCAAAGCAGACCACCTTTCCTTTTCCTCAAACTCAAGTCTTCATTCCTTGGCCATTCCCCAGATTCAAAAACTCACGGCCATCAAGCCTGTTAGGACTTAGTGTGACTTTCTCCTACACTACAGGGCTCTTTTTGCCATTAAGAATCATATTAACCTTAGATTTTTTTATGGGTGCTTTTAATAAGACATCAGAAGCTCCCCTTTATTGCTAATTTACTGAGAGTATTTATCGTCTGTTCTGTGAGGTTTGTGTTTAGTGCTATAGTTAATGTGATCACCTGAGCTCTTCCTTTCAGGCTGTTGATGTGATGAACTCTATTGATGGCTCATTAGTTATTGTGTCAGTTTTGCATCCCTGGATAAATCCCACTTGGGCACAATAATGATGATATATTCTTTTAATGCTTAAGTTGGGTTTCCTGATATTTTTGAAGGGTTTATATCTAAGTGTATGAATGAAATTATCTTGTAGTTTTGTTGTTGTTTAACATTGTTTTTGATGTCATGGTAATAGAAACCTCAAATTCAAAAGAGAATTCTTCGTCTAGGATCTGGAAGAGTATGGGTAACACTGGTGTTGATTATTCTTGAAATATCTGCGAAATTCTCCAGGGGAACCATCGGATGTGGGCATTTCTTTTACCGGAGCCTTTGCATTACAATTGCACGTTTCTTTAATATGACACACCTCTCATGTGCAAAGCCAGGGTGAGACGCTCTGCGAGCTTCTTGGGCAGGAGTCCCAGGGCTTGTAGGGAAGTAAAGGTATAAAGAATGGAGAGGGTCTGGGCTAGCATAGGGTGAACCTGAGATTTCTCACTTGTGAAATGACTTTTGCATGTTGTATCCAACATACAGCAGCAACAACAAAAAAGTTTGGAATAATTTTGGTAAATGCTACCGTTTTCTAAGTTTTTCATTCTGGGAATGTACACTATAGCAGTACTTCTACTCCTTTGCTGTCTTCTTGCTATTTGCCTCTCCTGCTTCCACTCTGTCTACTTCTTTTGCCCCCTTTCCCTATTGTATCTAGAAGAATATGTCCAAAGTTCATCTCTTTTCTCAAGTCATTTGCCAAACAAGCAACCATCGGCTCTTATTACTGAGGAAAGTGGAAAAGGGATTCGGAGCATCATCTCTACTTGTGAGAAGTATCATTTTCAAACCATCCCAAACCACGTGAATTGATGCTCAGACTCCAAGCAGCCCTCTGTGCACAGGATGAAACACTGCTGCTCCGACGCCGTCCTCACAGTGGCTCCTGTGCTTTAGCCCCGAGGTGCAGACATTACGGGAATCGTCTCGTGGAAGCTCTTCCTTTTTTGACCCCCTCGTTTACCAATCGTGATGTCTTCCTTCAGGGACTGGTCCCTCCTGATAATGTTGGTATGTCATGGAATTCCTTCTATGATTACATAAGGGTGGGTCCATAGAGTGCTGTTTACAAAACATCGAGGTTTCTAAATGTACTCTTTTCTTTACATTGTTATTTACAAGTTATCTCTAGCTCCGTGTCTGCTACTGTGGAGTTCAATGATATGTGGCCTTTGACAGATCTACTTCCCTCTTGGTTCTATTAAAACACTTGCTACTTGCTAATATTGTAAAGCTCTTTCAATTGCATTGTTTTTAAAGTGCACTTTTTTTTCTTCCTTACACTGGGAAGGAGACGTAAATTATATCATCAAGGCCCTTGAAACAATAATTATTTGTCTTTATGAAATATAGCTTGTGGTGGTTCCAAATATATTTTTTTAAATGAAAAACAGCTGCCAAAAAGAACATTTGTCTGATTGCCCATGATTGGTAAAATAAGGGAGTGATTAGTTCTTGGAGCCATGTGATGCACATGCAAAAGCTTTTAGGGTGAAAGACCATATTTTTTAGTTTGTCTGATTGTCCTTAGGACTTTGAAAGTCACACTGATTTTTACGCAGTATCTGGTGTGAGGGGGAAATTGACCCACCACCATCTCGCCCACCTAGCAGAGCTAACGCTGCTCCACCATCGGGAATAGTCCCAGAAGAAGAACTCCCAGTATGCACAAGTGCATTGTTGCCGGTAAATAAATAAAATAGTCTCCTCTAGGTGTGCATGATCTTAAGGGAGATGGATATTGCTATCGTAGCTGATGCAGATCATGTCTCTCTGAAAGGAGGCATTGTATAAATAGCAAATGCATATTCTATCAATGATGTATCTTTGGACTGCTATTTATTTTACCTTAAAAGTGTGTGCAACATTGCTGATCTTTTTATTTCTTAGGGGATGAACAAGTGCAGCATTAGGAGACATTTAAATGCTTAATTTTTTAAAGCCAGAGAATTAGACAAATGGATGTGTTCAACCTAGAATTCAGATCAGGTTTCTGTGGGGTTTTTTTTTAAAAGCTTAATGTGTGATATTAGCCTATTAAATAGCATTCCTTTATTTGATGTATTCTCTATCCCCATTAGACGTCATTTCCATTGATGTTTTGCATTGTTTGCACGTTAGTGCTTCTTATGTTAAACTACGGGGGCTGAAGGGGGAAAATAATTAGATTTATGGCTTTGTACTTTTAGTTTTCAATTTAAAGGTCTATTCAAAAATAACTCATGATTCAGTACATATGAGACAATTTTCTATTTAAATTAAGTTATCAAAATGAAATATTTCTTTAGTGATTTGCTGGGGATGAGGAAAACAGATGACCCTTCTACTCTTTGGAAATGCAACCTGTGATTTGCCACAGCAGCAAAAAAGATTAAGCATAATAGTCATAATTAGCATAATTAATGATCATTTCCATGCATATATTTTTTAATACTCAAGTCTTTCTTAGGCTACGTGGAATGAGATGAGCCTTCCGGCAGTGTGTTAGACCAAGGGGACTAGAGAAAGAAGCCCAGAGACTCTCATATGAGCATAAGAGAGAGCTGTATATCAAAGAGTGATTGTGTATTGAGAAAACATCCCAGCTCAGTCCAGATCAAGTCCATAAGTCTCCTATTAGCCCATATATCTGATACTAGTCCATAAATTCCTCTTTAGACTCATGCAGCACATGCCATGATGCTGAAGGCAGGAAGATCACAGGCCAATGGGTGGAAAGTCCTGTGGATCCTATGGTGGTGGATGCATCTAGCTGCCATCAGCATGGCTCCATATGGCTTGTCAACAAGAAGGTGAAACAGAGAGAGAGTGTGTGTCCCACCTCCAGGGAGGAAGAAAGGAAATTCCCAGAATCCTCAGAGGAGAGATCATCAGGCTGTGTGACCTGATTGACAGGCTAGACTCCACCCTTTTGTTCTTTTATCGAGTTGACACGAAATTGTGTTACTACTGCGGGGAGGGAGAGAGATCTTTGACTAGCCAGCACATTGGTGAGAAGGAGTTAGTTCCACCCACAGTAGATGCTCCAGGGTGTGGTATTCAGACGAATCTAGTATATGTTGTGCTTTGAACGGAAATGCAGAGAACCTAAAATTGGGGACCGGGAATGCCATTGCCCTTGGAAGTATCACAGCCTGTCTCTCCACACCATCCTGTCTGCTAGGCGACTCTGCTTCCATGGGAACAAAGACTTTGTACCACAATTAGAGCCATGGCTCAAAAAGCAAACACTTTAAGCCATATGGTATTAGAGGTTTGGTTGGAGAGGGGCAAGAATGTAGGCAAGATTTGTCTATGGCTTTTGGATCACCTTAAGCTCCACTACCTCCTCCAGCCACTGCGTTGTCCTTTTGGAAACGATTTCTTTCCAGATGGCCTGGAAGGTGGAACTGGAACTGTCTTACGGCGGTGGGGGAAATCCAGGGCTCCAGATCATCTTTAAACACTCACACACCTGGCATGCTACATACAGATAGGGGCTTCAATATAGACAGCTGCAGGAACGTAAGACATTTGCCATCTCATTTTCACCCGCTTCCATATTTCCTTCTCTCCTTCTGTTTTTGTTTTTGATACCTCAATTTATTCTAACTCTGAATACTCACTCTAACTTACCATCTATTTTCATGTTTATGGATTGACTTATTGCTTCCAGCAATGGACAAGTTCTGTCCCTTCACATGGGGAGATGACTGCAGTTGGGATCCAAGGTAGTCCCACCAAGACCACACAATTCAGGTTAACGTCCTCCAGGGAAGGAGGGGGTGGTCTTAGAGAGAAGGAAGATGATACAGTGTGCTGGGAAGGTATAAAATTATAATCACAGGTTACTCTCTCACATGTATGTCATTTAATGCTAGTAAAGGTTATATTTCCAAATTAGAGATTTCGGTAAAACTATTCTCTTTCAAAGAGTGACTAATGGCATTGAGAATCATGGCTGAGTGTTTTGGAGACTATTAGAGGAAAATGATGCATACTTGCTTTTCCAGACTCCCATATTTCTTGAAAAAATGTGAGTCCTAAGAGACCCAGGCTGAGCAAATTCTGATAGCTAATGACTGGTGAGGGATGCTCTTTGGTAGAACTCTCACTGGAGAAATTCTGAAGCCATTTTTGAAAATAATCTCTTGTTTGAAATCCAAACCATGTTTTCACTGCCTTTAAAACATTGGTTACTTATACTATGTCTAAAGCTATTTTTTAGGCAGCCCTGGTGCTGTAGTGGTTATTCATTGGGCTGCGATCCACATGGTTGGCAGTTCAAAACCACCAGCAGCTCCACAGGAGAAAGACTGGGATTTCTCCTCCTGTAAACAGTTCCAGCCTCAGAAACCCACAGGGGATTGCTATGAGTCAGCATTCACTCGATGACAGCTACTTTTTTACATCTTTTTTGGTAAGATATATTTTTTATACCACTATTTTTAGGTGATACTGGATACATAAGAATTCTAGCTCTTTAGCAAGGGGAAACTAGCAATGAAGTCCCCAAGGAATACCATAAACAGACTTTAGTGCCAGGGCCTGGCACCTCATCAGACTCCACTGGGAAACCTCATAAAGGTCACAAACAGACCTGGAAATATTTACAGGCATTTCTTTTTGTTGTTATTTTGTTTTGTTTTTGTGTGTATTATTGTTTTTGCATGCCTATCTAGTGAAGATAGGCGGGATGAACTATCTAGAGGAGAAAACAACGGGACCCATGGTTCCAGGAGGACATGGATAAGGGGGTTGGGGGGGAAGAGAGGGAGTGCCAACAAACCCGAGGACAAGGGAACAAACCCAGGGACAAGTGAGCTAAAATCGATGGCAAGGAGGCATAAGATGCCTGGCAAGGTTTGGTCAAGTGAAATGTAGCCCAGAGGAATCACGGAAAGACGAATGAAGGTTGAGCATGATAGTGGGACAAGAGGAAAGTAAAAGGAACTAGAGGAAAGAACTAAGAGGCAAAGGACATTTACAGAGGGCCAAGTACAGGCATGTGCATATATAAATATATTTTTATATAATTTTAGGGAAATAGATCTATGTACATATATTTATATGTTAAGTATAGAGGTAGCAGACAGACATTGGGCCTCTACTCAAATACTCCCTCAATGCAAGAACACTTTGTTCTAATAAGCAGGCATTCTGTGATGCTCACCTTTCCAACATGATCACTGAAGACAAAATAGGAGCATAAGCAAATGTGGTGAAAAAAGCCGATGTTGCCAGACTATCAAGAGATATAGTGTCTGGGGACTTAAAGGGTTGAAGATAAATAAGAGGCCAGCTAGCTGAGAGGCAACAAATTCCATGTGAAAGAATCACACCAGCCGGTGTGATCATGAGATATCCATGGGTTCAGGTATGAGGCATCAAAGACCCAGAACAAAGAATTATATCAATGTGAATGAGGGTAGTGTAGAGTGGAGACCCATAACCCATCTGTAGACAATTGGGCATCCTTTTACAGAAGGGTCACAAGGAAGACCCACTCAGGGTCCTATGTAGCACCGATGACACATACAACTTTCCTCTATTTCTTTAATGCTCCCCTCCACCACTATCATGGTCCAAATTTTATCTCGAAAATCCACTAGACCAGAGCATGTAAACTGGTGTAGATAAGAGCTCTCAACAGGGAATCCAGGACAGATAAACCCCTCAGGACCAATAATGAGAGGAGTGATACCAGGAGGGTAGGGGGAAGGTGAGGGGAGAAGGGTGAACCTATCAAAATGATCTACATATAACCCCTTCCCTGGGTGATAGACAACAGAAAAGTGGGTGAAGGGAGACAGTTGCTGATATAAAAAATATTTATAAGTTATCATGGGTTCACGAGGGAGGCAAGTTGGTGGGTGGGTGGAATGAGCTGATACCAAGGGCTCAAGTAAAAATAAAATGTTTTGAAAGTGACGATGGCAACACATGTACAAATGTGCTTGACAAAATGGATGGATGGCTTGTGATAAGAGCTGTAAGAGCCCCCCCATAAAATGATTTTTTAATGTAAAATTATAATGGGTTTGAGATAATGTGGTAATTTCCTTTATCCATGCAACTTTCTTCTTTGGCATTAAGGATGGGCATGTCCTCCTCACATCTCATCATTAGTTGTGAGACATGTCTTGTTACAGATTGGGATAACTATGTCATTAATGGTGGCCATTTTTGGATGTTCTCTTCTACATTAAACTATATTGTCGCTTACCAGAACTCTATCCCCAGAGAGAAAAGCACAGGCTTAATCTCTCTTTCACATGACAACCAGTAAGATCATATGCCTTTAGAAACTCTGATTTGCAAGAAAACCCATCCTGATCTGCTGGCCATTTAGCTGAACATAGTTGAAATAACTAAACTGACTCCTTGACTATTAAATATCTTGGCATCTGAAATTTCACATTTAAAATCATAGTAAAAAGAATCTATCGATTTTTGTGCATTCACAATGTATATCTGACCACAACAAATACTGAGGTGTAAGGTGAGAGAAATATTGGCTCTGATGGTTAAGGTTATATGTTAATTTGTCTGGGCTATGAGTCTCAGCGGTTTGGCAGTTATGCCATGGTGGAGTCTGGCAGTCATATAATGAGGTAGTCATCTCCCATTTTGTAATCTGATGTGATCATTTTCTATTTTTACATAATACGGATGCTTATAGCTTGAAAGTTAACCATATCAAGTGAAGAGTCCGTTTATTCCTTTCCAAAAGGCATCCAGAGCAGAGGATCATGAGGTGCACTACTCTGGGTTAGCATTCTGAATCCAAGACTTCCTGGCTACGTGGTTTGGATCTGGTCTCTCCTTCTCTTTGTGCTTTACTTCACTTATATGAAAAGCAAGAATAAAAGTACTTATAATGAAAGGCAAGGTTTAGGAAATATTTGGAACTGTATATCTCATAAGGGCTTAATATACAGAATATATAAAGAATGCCTACAAGTCAATTTAAAAAATCCTCAAAAATATCAGTAAGGAACTTGAGTAGACATTTCTTCAAAAAATTATATAAATTGTTGATAAGCACATAGAAAATGCTCACCATTTCTAGTCATTAGACAAATGTACATCAAACGATAGTGAGATACCACACTATACCTACTAGGTTTTCTATTAGAAAAATGGGCAATAATAAGTATTGGCTAGCATGTGCAGGATTAGGACACGGATTCATTGCTGATGTGAATGGAAAATAGTGCAACCACAACAGAAAATACTGGTTTGGCAATTTCTCAAACAGTCACACATAGAAGCACATGAAATGCAGTCCTACTTGTGAGTAGAATTATTCTTTGTGATAGTTTGGTTCTGTGTCAACTTGGTTGGGCCCGGGTTCTCAGTTGGTTCTTGCTGTTGTTAGTTGCCATTGACTGGGTTCCAACTCCTAGCAACCCGGTGTACAACAGAACAACATCCTCTCCAATTCTGTGTCATCCTCACAATTGTTCTTATGTGTGAGCCCATCAATGCAGCCACTGTGTCCACCCATCTTGTCAAAAGTATTCTTTTACGCTGCTCTGCGACTTTAGCAAGCGTGATGTCCTTCTTCAGGAACTGGTCTCTCCTGACAACATGCTCAACGTGCCTGAGATGGAGTCTTGCCATCCTTGCTTCTAAGGAACCTTCTGGCTTGACTTCTTCCAAGATAGATTTTTATTGTTGTTTTGGCAGCCCATGGTATTTTCAATATTTTTCACCAGCAGCATAATTCAAATGCATTGCTTCTTCTTTGGTCTTCCTCAGTTAATGTCCAACTTTGAAATGTATATTAGGCAATTGGAAATACTATAGCTTGGGTCAGGCACTCCTCAGTAAGATCCTTGCTTTTCAACACTTTAAAGAGGGGTGGTGCAGCAGATTTACCCAATGTAATACATCCTTTAATCACTTTACTGCTGCGACCAGAGCACTGCTAGTGGATTCAAGCAATGTGAAATCCTTGACAATTTCATTCTTTTGTCTGGTGTGTGTGTGTGTGTGTGTGTGTGTGTGTGTGTGATGCTATCTATTGATCTAGTGTGAAGATCTTTGTTTTCTTTAAATTGAGTTTAGTCATATTGAATTAATCTTACTCCAATGCCTCATTTTTCATATAATCCAGATTCTCTGATGATTTGCTCAGGATGCAAAGTGAATACGTATGGTGAGAGGCTACAACTCTGATGTACACCATCTTGAAAAATTTAAATCATGCACAATTCTCCTGTTCTGCTCACACAACTGCCTTGTCATCTATGTACAGGTTCCACCGGAGCACAATGCAGTGGTCTGGGGTTCCCATTCTTCTCAAGGCTACCATAGTTTGTTATGGTCCACACATCAAATGCCTTAGCATAGTCAATAAAACACAACTAAACATCTTCCTGGTTTTCTCTGCTTTCAGCCAAGATCCACCTGACATTTTGCAAGGCTATTTCTTGTTCCACGCCTTCTTCTGAATCTGGTCTGACCCTCTGGCCGCTCCCTGTTAATGTCCTGCTACTACTGCTTCTGGATGATCTTCAGCAAAGCATTTCTTCCATGTGATACTGACAATATTGCTCTGCAGTCTAAGCATTCTGTTGGGTTGCCTTTCTTTGGAATGGGTACACATATGGATCTCTTCCAGTCCATTGGCCAAGTAGCCGTCTTCTAAATCTCTTAGCCTAGATATGTGCTTAATCAATTTGTTGAAATACTTCAATTGGTAGCACATCAATTGGGCTTGAACTTCTTTCTTCAATACGGTTGGTTCTTGCTCATAAGTGGTCTAGTGGAATAGTTGAATATTGACTTTGTGTATTTTGGTACTTTGTATATTTTTTTCCATCTTCCTTTTTCAGGCATTGTTCAAATGTTGCTCGTAGCATCTTTCAATGTTGCAATTTGATTCTTGATTTTGTTCTTCTGTGTACACTTCATTGTATTAGTTCAGCAGCAATCTCTCATAATGTGATCAAACAGACCTAGTTAAGGTGATCATGGGACCTAACATTAGACAGTCAACCCTGTGAGCGGTGAACTGTTGTGGTGAGATGTAGCCCCGTTGATAAGGTCACAGCCTGGATGCACTTGAAAGAAATACTTGCTGAGGATGTGGCCTGCTTTCTTTTAAGTCAACCCTGTGAGGACCCTTGTCACCTCTGTTGGGTCAAGAACCTGAATCTGGTTCATTGACTTTCTGCCTTATTGCCTGCTTATCCCAGGAGCCATTATCAGACCGCTGGCCATTCACCAGCCTGTGGTGATCTTCCTGCTTCATCTCCTTGCTTCCTAGGTTGTCAGCCCTAAGGTTACATGAGTCAGAAGAAGCCTCCAGTTTAACATCTGTCTCCTGGATTTGAACCTCACTGGTCTGACCCACTCTACAGCAGTGGGAGCCATTTCTTGATATGAATTTCTTTCTATATACCCCACAGGTTTACTTCTCTAAAGTACTCCACCTCACACACACCTACAAAGTCAAGAGACTTGAAAGCAGGTACTCAAGGAAATGCTTGTTGATTGCACCATGATTTAAAATGGTTGAAAGATAAGAGCAAAAACAAATCAAGGGGTAAATATATGAATAAATAATAAATTTATTCTGATAAGCAAAATGCAGCATATGCATGCTCATGAGTCTTATTCAGCTACTCAGAGAAATGAAATTTCCAACCATAACATAACATCGATGAATCTTGAAGACATTATGCTAAGTGAAATAAGTCATATGTAAAAAGAAATCTATTGTGTGATTCCACTTATATAAAATAGCTAGTATAGACAAATGCATTGGGTAAAAATACATTAGGCGTTGCCAGGGGATGCAGATGAAAGGAAAGAGAGTGAGAGCTGACGGGGTACTGGGTTTCTACTTGGGTTGATGAAAAACATTTGGAAATAAATAGCAGTGTTGCTAACATAATATAAATGAATAATGTCTTGGATTAATTCAGCAGTTAATGCCAATATATTTTACTCTTTAAATAGTTAAAATGGATTTATCTATGTATATGTACCCACAAGGAAACCATTTGGAAAATTAACAAAACATAAAACAATAACTCCAAAACTCGCTTTTAAAGTTGTGAGAATTATAGATATTTTCCAAAATGAGCTGGTAGCTGGTCAGCAGTGCTTGATCTCTAACTAAAATGCCAGGCCATAGTAAGGACTTTGCAGCAGCCCTGGGAGAATTACTGTTTTGCCCAATTTACAGATGAAGATATTAAGGGACAGGGTTGAGATTAAAAAAAAACATTTTATTGGGGGACTCGTATAGCTCTTATCACAACCCATCCATCCATCCATCCATGTGTCAAGCGCATTTGTACATTGTTGTCATCATCATCATTCTCAAAACATGTTCTTTTTACTTGAGCCCTTGGTATCAGCTCCTCATATTTTCCTCTCCCTCCCTGCCCGCCCCTCACAAACCCTTGATAATTTATAATTTATTGTTATTTTTACATATCTTACATTGTTCGACATCTTTCTTCACTCACTTTTCTGTTTTCTGTCCCCCAGGGAGGGGGTTATATGTAGATCCTTGTGATCGGTTCCCCCTTTCCCCCCAGCTTCCCTCTACCCTCCCAGTATCACCACTCTCACCACTGGTCCGGAGGGGGCCACCTGTCCTGGATTCCCTGTGTTTCCAGCTCTTATTGAGGTTGCTTTTGATTACAACTAGATTTGCCTGTCATTTTCACTTCAATGTTTGTTACATCAGATCCTCTAAAACAGATACCTATTATTTTCTGGCTGTCCCTAGGTCGAAGGTAATAAAGAGTGATTATACTTTCAGGCCGGAAGATAGAAGAATTCCCTGGCTTTTTGAGTCCATAGTTCTCTGCCGTCCTGTTAGGGCTTTCTTTCATGAGCCTCCTTGAAAGTCTTCCTTGCCTGTGGTCCGATGTGCTCGGTCACAGTACGGACACAGGCAGTACTTGTTACTTTGTACTACAGACAGCTGTTTCTGGAAATTGATGTGTGGCTCTGTGTGCATGGGTCACAAGTCAGAGTTAACCCAACCCCTCCTAATTGGCTTTAGTTCCTTTATAAGTGAACAACTGCAACATGTCCTGAAAGAGAATGTATCAAATATAAATATTAAGTCGTTTTCAAAAGAGCTCAAACTGGGGGAAAAGAAATCGATGTCTTTAAGCAGAGTTATCATTTTAAAAATACTATCTCTCAGTTTAAAATTTCATCTGATGAGAGAGTTTAAGTTTTAGGAAGCATCAGTCAGTATGTGACAGACTATGAATGGAACTTGCAAAAATGACATACAGTTCTCTCCAAAGCTGTTAATATCTTCAGAAGCCCACATGTTTAATGCTGAGGCAGAATACAAAAGCCCTCACATAGGAGTCAGCCCAACGTTACTATTTTCTGACTTTGTAGCCTGGGACAAGTGTAATCTCTGATTTAACCTTTGATAGGTTTAGGCTCCATTTCTGTGAAACGGGGAAATGCCACCTACCTCATAGGATCGCGAGGCTTACATGAAACAGCCTCTACCACACTCTATAAGGCATGTGGCTTGGAGCTCACATGCTGTGACTGCGGAATAGTGGTGCTCTTCCCATCTTGTCTGATTATAGGGGGCCGGGGTGGTGGGGATACAGCATTTAGCAGTTTATTATTATTATTATTAACGTATTTCTGACTCTGGGTTCCTGTAATCCTGAACATGTATCCTCAAAGGTACGTTTTCTCTTAGAATCCCCAAGCATTTACAGACCAAGGAAATGAAGATAACCCACCATTGATTCACAGGGGTGACTAATCCACTCCTAGAACATGGCCACCGCTGGGTAAAAAGATAAACACATATTTATCAGCTGCATAACACCTCGATCACATTCCAATGAAGCCCTTTTATAGCATTTCCTACAGGACGGAGATAAGAAGAGCATTAAAGGTGGAACTGTTACACCTGTGTGTGTTTATCCAGGTTTTTAAAAGATAAATACTGTAATCATGGAGTCAAATATTAGGCAATTATAAGACTTCAGAGACAAGATGACTAATTCAGTCCCTTTCACGCTAGTTGGATGGTAGATGTAAACCAGAGACAATAGCCTTGTCCCCAAAGGGACTCGGGCTCCCTTCTGGATGGGGGCAGCACAAGCTGTGATTTCGATGCTTCCCTAGGTGTTTGTGGATTTTTCAAAATAAGTTACGCATCTCCTCAAGTCAACCTGGGTCGTGATAGAAAGATGGGTGTTGCTTATCAGCCTCATCACTGCATGTGGATAGATCGGCATTAACATTCTGTGTGAGCATGCAGCAAATCTCATAGGCACGTGGAGTGTGCAGGCAACCCCATCTTATTCTCTCCCTTCGACTATCCTACTCGGTATTTGCTTGCAGTGATGAACCATATTTAAGTCTGAGAGTGCTATTTTTTCTGGAAACGATCACATCCTGGGGTGACCCAGAAGTTCTAGAAAGGCAGAGTGCTTGTGAATTTACTTGACTGGACATTTTACGATCGAATCTTCACTTTGTCTTCATCAAGTCAGTTACTTGAGAAGTGCTTTGATTTAGTAAAGTCAGAAATAGGATTGCATTGGGCTGTCATCTTCCATGAAGGCTGCATGTCTTGCTCTTTCTCAGCAAGTGCTTCCAGCCCTTCTTCTTCCACTGGAAAATGACCTCCCACTTGGTAGAGTAGAAGGTAGGCGAACGCAAGGACAGGAGATGGATCGATCCGGTGGTTGTAGCAAGGGGCTCAAGACATAAATGACCGTGCGGATGACTCAGTACCGGGCAGTACTGTGTTCTGTTGTACAAAGGGTTGCTCTGAGTCAGGGCCCACTTGATGGGACTAATTAAGTGAATAGAAGATTGATTAATTTCTCCAATGTCTAGAGATTTCAAATAAGATGTCAACCAGTATATCTAAGAACCATAGCCAGGAATCCAAGCTGTTACCAAGGAGAATTGACCCTGTAGCACAGTTGGTTCTCCCCCTTCCGAATGCCTCGACCCTTTAGTATAGTCCCTCACGTTGTGGTGACGCCCAACCATAAAATGATTTCCATGGCTACTTCATCACGGTATGAATCCTAATGTAAATATCTGCTATGCAGGATGCATTTTCATTGTTAGAAATTGAACATAATTAAAGCATAGTGATTGATCACAAGAACAATATATAATTATATATTGTGAAATATTTATTTCTAATTACAAATAAGTGAAATGTTGTCTTGAAGCATGGTGTGGCATAGGTAACAATCTTCATGCCGGGTACTTGTATGTGGGCACATTTGCATGTGGGTGGACCCACCTGGAGACGGGTAGAGGAGTGGTGTCTTGGTTTCTAAGACCATCAGAAATACATGTTTTCCGATGGTCTTAGGTGAACCCTGTGGAAGGGTCGTCCGATCCCCAAAGGGGTCGCAACCCACAGGTTGAGAACCACCGCTTTAGCAGAATGGCCCAGACAAGAAAGGTCACCTAATTAGGGCCCTACCTCTGGGGAGTCAGGGCAGTGCTCCTTAGGAGGGAGTTGGGCACCTTCTGAATTTGCTGTTTTCCAAGGTTGATAGTTTTTCAATTGAAGTTTTAAAAGTGAGGAGGCTTGGGCAGACCTTAAGAGAAACAAGGTCCCAGATCCTCCGCATTTAGAACACTTCTAGGAATTTAGTAGTTTCTCAATAAAACAAATGAACCAAGCACTTGAGGAAAATGTGTGCTTTTCTTTTGTAAATACCAGTCCTTGGTATCTTCTGTTTCTCTCTCTCTCTTCAAACTTTCCCCACAAGCCACCATTCAGCGGCTCAGCTTCCTGAGAAGAAATCCTGCGTGGTTGCTTCCTAGAGGCGGATAGCTACCTTTTCTGTTAGGAATTTAAGTAGCTAAGTTTAAAAATGATATTTTTCAGCTCAGTCCTTTCACGGGTACTTATCTCTCTTTTGGAGGAGTCAAGAGATCCGTTCAATGTCTTTTTATATTTCCTACATTATTTTTTCTTTTAAAAAAATGTGAGCATGACAGTTTTTTTCTAATCAGTGAAAGTCAATTTGAGGAATTGATTGAATAATTTGTATGTGCAGCCTCTGTTTGCCTGGAGCTCTCTGTTACCAGCGGATGATTTTATTATATTTCACTTTTTGTTCACAGTAAAATACCTTGGAAATGAAACACGGAGGCTGTATATTAGAACAAACTTGAACTTTCAGTTGCTAAGCATTGATCTGCATCAACAGTTCAAAGAAAATTACAGAAAATGTTGCCCCTTGTCCAATAAGAAAACAGTCCAAGGACACAGCTGTCAATGCTGCCGCAGAGTGAAACTTGTTTGCCTTATTTTGTGCCCAACTAAGTGGACTCCAGAAGCATTATCTTCATTTGCTTTGTCTTTCCCTCTTGTGCATCATCAATGGCTTGCTTCACCCTTGTCCATCAGCAATACAAAATAACAACACAATTTTTTTTCTCTTCTCCTCCTTAATTAAAGTGTTTCTTTTGAGCCTCCTCCTTCCTGATTGTTTCACCTCTGCTTCGCAGGAACACCAAGAACATTCTTCTTGTTCATCAGGAAAATGTTTTATTGAAGTCCTAGAATATTACAGTCAGAAGAAACCTTTGAAGCAATTTGGCTCCTTTATAAACCACGTGATGACCCTTTTGAGAGTTTGAGTGAAGTCTACGGGGATCTTCAGAGATGGAGTTGGTCAAATCCCCAATCCTAGAAACAGCTCTTGGAATGTAAATATAAAAGCAGAATTCCGTAGCTACCAGATACCTATATGCTTGTCCCAGAAATCAGATCTTTGAAAACAGATTGAACAACTTACTTCTCATTTTTGCTGTCACTGTTTGCCCAAGTTACCTGACCTTGGTACACAACATTCTGAGACCTTTTCTAACCTTATTTTTAAAATACCCAAGCCATTAGTATTGCAAGATGGGTAGTTTAATTTTTATCAACCAAGCAAATGCTAGAGGGCTTGGGGTAATAGTGGGTTATGTGCTGGGCTGCTTGCCTCTGGGATAGCAGTTCGAAACCACCAGCCACTCCTCTGGAGAAAGATGAGGCTTTTTACTCTCTTAAGGATACAAAGCCTTGGAAGCCCATAAGAACAGTTCTCTGTCCTGTAGGGTCCCTATGAGTCAATTGACGTGATGGCAGTGAGTTTGGAGCTTTGAGATGCAAGAATTTGGACATAGGTGTTTTAGACAGTAGAAAATATAAATCTTGTGTTTCGCTGTAAGCACAGGGTACCAACTAGAGCTCATTGGACACAGCATCCTTGTATGATAGTAAGGATGCTGTAGTTTGATAAGAGCTCACTAAGTGCTAGCACAAGAGCATGGTGGCCCAGTGGGCTAAGTGTTAGGCTGCTAACCACAAGACCAAGATGTATGTTCCACATATGGGGAGAAGCCCTACTCTGATCCATAGCATCGCTATAGTCAGAACCGCCTCAGGGACAGAGAGTGAGTAAGGGCCAGATTAAACTCTGGCAACTTGCAGCCTATGTTTCTGTTTGACTGCTCAACTGGGGGGGTGGGGGGTGGAGTTTTACGGTGGAGTTTTACGTTTTAAATGGTTGGGGTCCGGGAAACAAACTTTAACGAAGAACTGTGTTTTAGGATATATAAAAAGTAAAGGAAATTTCATTTCCAATGTCATGAAAAAAAGTTTTGTAGGCACAGGCCAAACTCATTCATTTCCATAACACTTGTGAAGGTTTGAGGCTCCACCAGCAGAGTTGAGTCATTGCAACAGAGAATGTGTGACTCACAAGACCAACTCTTGACTACATGCCCCTTTAGAGATCTCCCTACCCCAGGCCCCGAGTGACTCTTTATGCTTTCTCTCATTGCCATCATCAGCTGTGACTATGGACCCATTTGTTTAGGTGCATGGCACTGCGATTCTGCATTATTTCCAATCTGCTCTCAGCCTGCAGTGTGGGTAACTTAGAAATACAACAAAGACATAAACACTGATGAATAAATAAAAACACACAATCGTTGACTGTTTGACATTAAAACCTAGGAGCAGCAGGCAATCCAAACCAGTCCCAATTTCAAATCATTCTCCCTAAATATAATGCTTATTATCAAAGATTTAGGAACTATGCTTGCACCAGGCTCGCAGTGGGCACAGGGCCCAGGCAGCAGGCCTTAGCAGAACTGAATGTATTCCGCCTCCCTTTTCTAATACCTCTTTGTTAAGGTCTCATGGGAATCCGGGCTTTCAGGAGAACGCCTTTCTTTGTGCAGGCAGCTGCACGTTTCCAGTTAGTGGTATGGGGGGTTCGCGGGGGGACGTGTAGGCAGGGCCAGTGCTAATTTGCATTTGGATGAACATTTTTCCCCCTACTCTTCTGCCTCAAGTTTTTGCAATCTGTGAGTTATACAGTGTTCGCACAGCCAATCACCTCAGCTAAAAGCAGGGTCCTAAAAGGAGAACATGTAATTGAGAAAAAAAAAAAGCAACTCCAAGTTCACTTATAAATCGGAGGTTGACCTCTCTTCCTCTCTCTCTCTTCCTCAGACTCATGGTTTTACAGTTGACTAACTTTCCAGTAATTGAATCTGAAGGTTGATTCCCTGTTCTTTAAGAATTGCCAATGGAGTCCTGTAATCCTCTTCTGATCTCCTCAGTGAATCAGGACTTTGGTTTATTGACATGTAATTAGATCAGTATGTCACTACATCAATGTCAGTGTAAACATCACTGAGTAAGTAGCTGATCCTTACAAGATCAGCAACCTAATCTCTGCTGGGATGCCAACTGGCTTTGTCAACCCTCAGGTTGAGGACTGTATCTATTTTCTTACTGCCGCCTTCCAAACAGCTGGGGGCGCTGTGGCAGCTGTGGGGCTCTGGCACCCCGAGACTTTCTCATTGATGTTTTGTTACCTTCCTATGAAAGCTCCTCCCGACATGAAAGCTCCTCCCGACAGGAGCACTGGGACAGAGGCATGCAAATATCCTCCTCTTCTTCATTTCTTCTCCTTGTGGCCACTTTTTGGGCGGGGGGGGGGGGGGGTGGAGGTTAAATCAGGTGGAAAGGCCAGAATTAAGAATGTATCCCAAATTCTCATGGACTCTCTAGGACAATTTAAGCGTTTCCTTTCTTTCGCTTTTAATTCGGGTGAATCAATTTGTCGAGGGCAGCTCCATATATTTTTCTTCTGAGCCAGTCAAACAGAGGTTTAATGACAACATGCTAACTGATCGGTAGACATAGGCTAGGTAGGCAAATTGAGACAAGCTAACAAAGACGGGCTTGTTTTGATTGCGCCTTACCTATTCTCCTCCTCATCCTCATCAGGATCATTGCTGGTTGAACATTCGCTGGGTGCTGGACACTGCACTAAGTCAGCATTGGCGTCCATCCTCTCTTTTATTCCCACCAGCGCTTTATGGTTGGTACGCTAGTTGTCCCGCCGTGCCACGGAAGAAGCTAAGGACACTCAGGCGCTCTAGGACACACACGGTGGCATTCATACAGCTCACCACGTAGTTTGAACCCAGTTCCAATCCACGGCCTCACCTGTGCTCTCACCTGTTAACACTGATTGGAAACCGAGGGGCCTGATCCATGGTCCTTATTGAATAATTCTAGTCATGAATTAGGCAACTCAGGCAAGAGTGGGTTAAAATCTAAATCAAAGCAATGCCAGCTAGGTTCACTAGGCAACCTAGACTAGATGTGAAAAACAAAAACAAGCTCAACTGTCAAAGGGTTGCCCTCCAAGATAGTTCTATTTATTTCAGCAAAAGAAAAAGGGAGAGGGGGTGGTTGCAGAGCTATTCCACTGATTGATAGAGGCAGGGAACAGAGGAGAAGCTATGCTACCTCTTCTTCCACACAATGCAGTCTCTTATCTGGAGCCCTGGTGACATCGTGGGTTATGCGTGGGGCTGCTAACCAAGGCTTTCTACGCCTGTACAGAGTTACAGTCTCTGAAACCCACAGGGGCAGGTCTACCCCATCCTATAGCGCCATTATGAGTTGGCATCAAACAAATGGCAGTTATTTGGGGATGGGGGAAACTTCTTATCTATCAGGTGCATAGCTGATTCCCCAGCAGCTTGCTTGGATTAGTGAACAAGCCAGACTCGAGCTCTTCAGTGACCCCATTGATCCCCTTCATACACACATCACCCTGTAGTTTAAAAAAGAAGA
Source organism: Tenrec ecaudatus (assembly GCF_050624435.1). Classification (NCBI taxonomy): domain Eukaryota; kingdom Metazoa; phylum Chordata; class Mammalia; order Afrosoricida; family Tenrecidae; genus Tenrec; species Tenrec ecaudatus. Next base: position 89,186,258 of record NC_134540.1, on the reverse strand, counting down.
CAAAACTCTATTTTAGCATCTTGGCTGTTAAGCTATCTGTGATCTTCCGTGACACAGTCATAACAGAACAAGGAATGACAGCAGATGGAAGAGGGGATCCACTCAGGAAATTTTATATTTTTAATGGAACAGAAAACGGCATTTAATTTCTAAAGAAAATTTGAACAAGCTCTTAATAAGGTGTAGTCTGATTTTCCCTGCCTATACAAGTAGCTGGCCCTGATGAGGCGATGCATATCATTAAGAGCAACATTTTGCCGTGGGGGTGGGGGGCGGGGGGGTAGGAAGAGCTATGAAGCAATTTGTGGTAAAATAAGGGAGGGATCTGAATTTTCTTAAAGGAGAAACCTCTTGGCAGAGCTGCGCATGTTTCATCAATTTCATTAGGAAGACTGTTTTTTCATTCCGCCACAACCGGAGGCAGTGGGTGAGGATGTCATGTCATCTTTGGACAAGCCTCCGAACTACCTCAAAGGGCAATTCCTTTTCCTGCAAAGGGAGAGGAGCAACCTGCCTTGGGAACGCTCTACCATGAGATCGCGACGTGCTGCTGCATTTGATTTTAGTACTGAGAGGCCTTTGAAGGTGGCAAGCATGGTTCCAAATGTCACTTCAATCAATAAAGTATACGGCATTGGGGGAAGCAACACATAATGTTTGCTCTTCCTTAAGGTGACTGTGCTTGCTGTTTCATTTAGGTAATTAAAAACGGAGTGGGGGTGAGTTCATGCATATGCCCGAAACAAAACCAACCCAGGCAAGCCATGAAAGCAATACAAAGAAATAAGGCCGTGGAAAGCAGGTGTGTTCACGGAAGACCATTGCCATGATCAGATTCTTGTATGGCTTTCCTGAGATAACCAGTCTATATGTAAGCGCATGTCCTGCGTGGATACTTGTCCATCTGCAATTGCACGCATGCATAATAGGCCTGCAGTTTGATACCCTTACAATGCATTGATCCACCTGCATGTGCATACGCACACAGTCCTTTGGTTGGGACAGATGGAGAACAGTGCTGGTTGTGCAAAGGAATGTTGGAGCCATGAGGCTCCCCCCCCCCCAGAGGTTCCTTGAGAGAAAGATTTTATGATCTATTCCGGAATTATGAGCCATTGTGCTGTGACATACATGGTGTCAACCTGAGTTCGAACCAACTTGAAGACAACAGTTCTCTCTCTCTCTCTCTCTCTCTGTGTGTGTGTGTGTGCGCGCGCGCGCGCACGCAGACACATCCTCTTGTGTCTCAGAACTTGGGAGGCTCTTCTGCTTCATTGCAAAGTGAATGGTGCCCGATGAACTTTCACACATCGCCTGCCTTCCCCTCAGCCCACTTCCATTTCTATGTGAACTCGCTTTGACGTCACAGGTATTACTGAAGAGGGAGCAATCCCCGAACATTGTGCCTTTAGCTACAACCTCATAGAAAGCAAAGACGAGAAGACGGGAGCGGCCTCTCCACCAGGAAAGCAGCCTAAGAGGGAGAGGAGCAGTCACAATAAACGAAAGCCATCGTTCATGTTATGGACACATAGTTATAGTTAACACCCATGGCGCGCAATGATATTGCTTGTGTGGCATCTGAAATATGTTTGAATGTGGAAAGACAGCTGACCTACTTCAGTCTTTTTGCATGAGTAAATAAAGACCTGGAAATTATCTTTTTAACTGTAGCTCTGATTGGCTTCTTGCACTACTAGGATGAGTGGCTATATTCAAACCTCCCCATCTGTTTTGATTTTTGACATTAAGGTGCTTTCTTGTGGCTCCTACAGGGTTTGATTTACCAAGATTTCGATCAGTTGTTATGTGGTCCCAAACCAAACTGAACCAAACACATTGCCATCATAGTTGGCTGTATCGGACAGAGCAAGACTGCCCCTTCGGGTTTCCAAGACTGTACATCTTGAACAGTTTTGGGAACAGCAAGCCTCATTTTACTCCCCAGAGTAGCTGGTGGGTTTGAACTGCTGACCTTACACTTAACAGCCCAGCTCATACACCTGGCACCCCACCGGATCACCTTGTTATGTGATGGGTATGTATAATTTCAGTGTGAGCAAGAGTCAGTCTTTAGTCTTTCTCAAGAATGACTTAGCTGGTCTAAAGTATCTATCATTCATTTTATAACCACCCCCCTCAAAGCAAACAAACAAAAACCTGAAGTTGTCTAGGTTTCAAGGAAGTGGTCAGAGAAAGCGAATCATTATGTTTTTCTTAGGGCTTATAAAGTTCGGAATCTAGGCATGACTTTGTCCAGAGCCAAAGAAAACGGGTCCTTAGTAAAAGTGCTTAGTAAAAGGTTTGCCATAATCCCCTCAGAGAGATCTTGAAATTATCACAGATCTTTATAACGAGCTCCTCACTGCTTTCTCCTTCAGGAGCCTTCTCTGCATCACTTCCCAGAATGAACTTCTCTGTCGCTCTACTCAGATTAGAATCTGTATATCCCTTGGTATCATAGTGTGTCTGCTTAGCCAACCTAGTAAACCTGGGTGGGACCAATTGCTTTTCCCCAAGAGCATGAAGGTAAACCATAAAGTTTGCTAGTAGGGTCCTGATTCATACACGATCTCTTTATTTCAAGCAAAGTCACTTTACACATGTCTCTGATGGGTGCCCGTGTACGGTGTGTTTTCTCAGTAATACACTTGTCTTAATTTCCTTAGAGCACCTTCGAACCAAAGGTCCAACCAAAGCAGTGGCTATCTAGGCCACGGCCTGAACCAGTTCAATTCAGGGCTCAAAAGTTATGGTGACTGTTTTGTAGGATTCCAAATCTTGATAGACACAGGATGACCACAGAACCTTATTAGGAAGCAGTTTTAGGAAAATTAAGATAGACTCATGAGAAAAAGGCCAGAGAAGTTGCCTTGAGAATGTGGTTTTTCCATCATGACAATGCACCTGCTCGCTCTCCCAGGGTAGCCAGGGCTTCCCTATGATAATTTTGTTGGAGAACCTTGTCCCATATACCCTAGTCCTGATGTTTCCCCTTCAGACATCTTGTTTACTCTCAAAAGTCAAAGACTTTTAAAAAGAAGCCTGGTTTGAATTGCTTGAGGATGTCTAAACCAATCATTTCGACATAGTACAAGTGGAACAGCAGAGCGTTTGGGGAAGAGACGCAGTCTTCAGAAGTAGGTAGATCTAGTTGGAGGCTGTGTCAAGAACTAAAATCTGCAAGTTTTGATATTTTTTCTTTATTAAAGGTTTCTATGGTTCTGTGGTTATACTTTTTGAGACACCATTGCATCTTCTCAAGTCAAAATGAAGAATGTTTCTTTGGTTTTTAAGGAAGGGATTAGACAGCTACATAGATGCCCTTACTTGAAGTAAGGTAGAATTATTTTTGCAGGGAAATAATGAAGTTCATTTTTATAGAAAGAGAATGTACGCCAAGTCATGAGAATTGGAGAAAAGTCCAGTATTTTAGGTGGATTTTGAAGAATGAATGGAACTTACTTTTCATTTCAATGCTGATCCTTAGGATTTGGCTGTAACTGTGGACAGCCTTGAGAAGAATGGGGAACGTGTCCATATTGTGCGAAGAGAAGGGAACACTGTGGGGTTAAAATCAGGAAAGGTTGGTGTCAGGGTTGTATAATCTCACCATCCTTATTCCATCTGGACGCTGAGCCAACAAGCAGAGAAGCTGGATGATATTTGAGAGAATGTGGCAGCAGAATTGCAGGGAGGCTTATTAGCAGCACAAACGGCAGCGCCTTGGTTGCCGAAACTGAAGACTTGAAGCACTTGCTTATGCAGATCAAGGATCGCAGCCTTTGCTATGGAGTTCCTCCCAATGTCAAGAAGCTCGAAATCCTCACAACTAGCCCCGTAAGCAACATCCCGGGAGCCAGGGAAAAGATTGTAAATTGTCAAGGATTTCATCTTGTGTGAATCCACAACCAGTGGAAGCGCAGTCAAGAGCTCCAGCAACACATTGAAATGTGCTCCGTCAGACTTCTATGAAGTGGTCAGAAACAAGGAGGTCACTGTGAGGACTAGGGTGTTCCTAATCCAAGCCCTGGGATTGTCTGTCGCCTCATGTGCCAGGGAAAGGTGGACCTTGAAAAGAAGAATCTGTGCATTTGAATTATGGTTCTGGCAAAGCACACTATCCTAAGTACCATGGCCTGGCAAAAGGACAAACACACCAGCCTGGGAAGAACTGAGGGCAGAGTGCTCCTTCGAGGCATGGATGCGAATACTTCATCCTCTATACGCCGTAGCTACTGTCAAGAAAGACCAACCGCTGGAGAGACAAGGACGTTATGCTTGGTAAAGTGGAGAGGCAGCAAAAGAGAGAAATGCCCCGGAGGAGGGCCTCGAAGCACCAAGCATAATGAAATATCAAAGACTACTTTTGACCACAGATTCCTTCATCAAAATAAAATTACTAGTAGCTAGAGTTAAGTCTTTAGTAATTCATGTTCCCACCACTAACAGAAGACAAGACATTTGGTCGTTATGTTAATTGGTGTTTTTGAAAATTTGTATACTCTTCTACGTGAATGAGACTAAAGTTCTCTCAAGGATAATGGTTCATTGGACATGGGACAGTAAGACACATATACGCAGAAACATTTTGTGTTGGTCTGGGTACATTAGAGACGAAAATGCACATTAAGAAAGTGTACATTAAGAAAGCATCCCAACCCAGTGCTGCCCAAGCCCATAAGTCCAACATTAGCCCATATGTCCAACACCAATCCACAAAGTCCTCTTCCACCTCACAGAACAAACGCAATGATGCTGAGTGCAGGAGGAAACCAGAATCAGCGAATGTGTAAGCATCTCAGCACTGGCAGGGATCTCCTCATGGCTGCTTCAGCACCCAGGGCTGCATCAGTGTAGGTTCATGTGGCTTCTCCTCAGGGATGTCTTACAGGAAGTGAGCCTTGCCAGCTGAAGCAGGGAACTGGCTAAGGCAGCTGCACCCTGGTCCTACCATCAGAAAGCAAGAGACCTGAGGACTAGAAAGATGAGGCTCACTGAGCCATTTATCTCTCCACCCTTCAATTAACCCCACATGTTTTTATCGACCAGGTTGGCACAATAAACTACCTCACATTCCTTGTAACTTTTTCACAGAAATATGATCCATACCTTTCTCCTGCCGAGCAGCTGGTGGGTTCAAACCATTGACCTTTCGGTTGGCAATGGAGCCCTGTCAGCCCTGCACTTCCACCACTGAGCCTTCCAGGACAAAGCCTATCACAAATAAGAAACTCAGGCGGCAGGCCATGGCTTATTTCATGATTTTTTTTCTTATGAGAAAATATGGATGGGTTTGAAAAGGGTCTAGTCTCCATCCACCATTCAAATATCAACTGCTGTTTTCCGAAGGGCCATCAACGAACTCTAAATGCTAATCTTTTCAACTGCCAATCGGTCATATCAATACCTACCTGAAAAGCATTTCCTGAGAACCAAATGAATTCATACAGGTGTGTCAAGGACCCAGCTCACCGCGGATGCAGAATACCCGTGGGCCGCTTCCTTCCCTTGGTGGGATGTTGTCTGTGGCAGAAAGAGAGGCCTGGGACCCGAGCATTCCCTCCTGCTTTAGTGGAGTCCCTACTTCAGCTGCATCCCCAGCTAGTCAGTGACAGAAAATCACTTACACAGGAAGAAGCCCTTCCAGCCTAGCTCCCCTCTGTAACGTCACACAGCGTATGTGTTATTGTTTTCTACCCTCCTCCCAGAAGACGCACGAGGCCAGTCTCCAGCACCACCCTCCCCGCCACGTAAACAGAGATCTCTTGCATCAACACTCCATAATTCATGATAGGAAAGGTCAGATTGTTTGAAAATAATGAATGATTAGTGTATGGTTCTTATAATACAGGTTCCATAACAATGAAATTAATCTTTAGAGGGAAAAATTAAAAGGTAGTTTACTCCCAAGGGAGCTGTGCTGAGTTTTGCATCATTAGTTATGATGAGCCCTCATCAGGACAGACAGCAGAACCCCAGGACGTCTCATTGTTTAATCAGGATGAGTAATATCAAGTTGATTAATCCACTGCGCTTCCTTCTGACAGGAGCTGCTCTCCTTTGCAGCGATGGAAACGGTTCCATTCAGCATAATACCCTGCACTCAACGCTCCCAGGGACGCCTGGCCTCTCCACTGGGCCTGGGGGGAATGGAGATCGTTTGGTTGATTATCAATTCCCTTGCTTGGGTTCTTTGTTTATCGTAAATGCTAACCTAACAGATCTCAAAACTAAATGTGTCAAAAAGAAAGGAATCCGACTCTATTTTTTTTCTTTCCCATGAGCATACACAGATTAGCAATTTCTGTGAATAATTAGCCAGTTTAGATCAGTGGCCTCCACTACTACAGGAGTGGCACTGTCAGCAGTGTCCCACTTGGGTCTGAAATTTCAGTGAAATGTTACTCAAGATGGGGCTCTCTCTTGGTCCCTTGAACCTTGTGTTTGAAAACCTGGCCACGATTTGACTAAGAGTTTCGAGCTGTGGTTGGTGGAGCTGAGAAGGATGTCTGAACCTTTACAGGGAGTTTAAAGGACTTTAGGAGGCTTACATGGTTGGCCCTACCCTGATGTCTCCCTGAGAAGGGAGTCCCCAGACCCCCACAGAGGACTCCCTCCGCGCTACGGACAGCAGCTTGAACTTGGGGCAAATGGAATTATAAGAAAGCAGAAATGTAGCTGCTCTTGCTGCCCTAACTGTAATGTTCTGTGTCTAATCAAAGCTACTCCCCTTTCCATACAAAAGACAAATATTTAAGAGTAGTCGATTTTAATTTACACATGTTTCTTCGGAAGGTGAAAATACTCTTTTGCCTATTTAATATACATTAAAGAAAATAATTACGGGGCAGTACCATACAGCGGACTTCAAGGAAGCCATTTAACTTGAATGGCTTCTAATAATGCGGTCTAATGTCTAAACAGTGTCCTTGGATGGCTGCTTCGAAGCAGATCCAAGCCGGTAGTTTTCATGAAAGTACCTCCTATTCAATGTGATTGTATGTTTGTATGGATACTCGGATTCAACAGATACAATGGTTTGTGTGAGTGTGGGTGTGTCTGTTGTGTTGTCAACAACTGGAGTAAGGCAGGAAAAAAAGACTAACCGAGAAGAGAAAAAAAAAAAAGAGCTCTGGTGAATCAAAGCCCTACTTTTAAATACAATGTCTTTGAAATATAGACTTTATGAAGTACTGGCAGATCGATGCAATAGAACATTTACTAAAATGTTCTGGTATTTCAATTCTAAAATCAGGAATCATGTAGAAAGTACATGCTTTAGTTCTCAATCTCCATTTGCAGAATTTAACATTTCACTGTCTCCTGACTTGAGAATTTTGGAATCATTATAAAGGGGCAGTTTGGCACCTTCCAAATCTCACAGGAGGGTGACAAAGAATATCAGCAATGATATACTGATATGATTTCATTAGTCTTACCAAGAAATGTAGCTTGCTATTTTGAAAACTGCTCAAAGCCAAACCAGAAATACTTATTGGTATGACTAAAGAAAAGATCCATTTTCTGACATTTTGTTTGACATTGTAGCACAAATAAAGAAGGAATCTTGGTGAGTACAAAATTATAGCCCTTTAATAATACTTATATAAATATTTTTACTTTTTATAAAATGCATTATCTTTTAAAATGCAATGTTTCACGTTATAAAAACATCTCAAAATCTCTTACAATAAAATGATTACAATGACATATAAAGACTGTACTGTAACTCAGCAAATTGGGATGAATTACCTCTGAATCTTCAGATATTTACATTTTAGGGATTGAAAACAAAAAGTATCATTTTCCCTAAAGAGAAACTATCTTAGCATTCATCGGACATTTTTGAAAGGTATACATTTAAAATAAACCTTACCCTACTTTTGGAAAGATTGTAGTAGAAAAGCACACACATAAAAACAATTTGAAATCCACTAAGATCCGCCACCCTTGAAAGAAACGGAGGCAAGAGAACACAGAGTCACATCTCAGGGGGTAACATTGCTACAGCAATTGCGCCATAGGCGCTGCTCAGAGCCGTGGTGCAGTTCAGGGTTTCACTCTCCCTTACGACGAGAAGCATTTCTGTTTTGCACCTTCCATATTTTTGCTTGTGTTTTCATTGCTAGCATTTGCCTTTCATTTCTCTATTTCAATTAACATTCATAAAAATGCAAAATGGCCAAAAGGAAACATTCACTAATGGCGCACGCAGGTACTGATATTTCATGCTATGTGCCTGTGAAGAAGGAGGGTTTCCCATCAACTGAGAGGATGTATTTGTGGGGTGAGAAGTGGGTATTTCCTGATCAGCGACAAATACCGTAATTTTCCCTAAGTCTAAGTATGGGAAAATCTTAACAAGTAACACCTTTTCATCTTCTATTTGAGTATCACACACCGTATACATTCCTCATGGCAGAGATATAAAGATAATATAATGCATCTTTCTAGTTGTCCCTGCTATCAGCAACGATCCATGTAGTAGTCACATAATTTCATGTTAACTTGATAAACGGAATGTAGCAGTGGAGTCTAGCCTGGCAAACAGGTCACAGCCTGATGATGCCTCCTTGTGGGCGTGGTCTTGTCATGAGGATTCTGGAACTTCCTGTCTTTCTCCCTGGAGGAGGGCCACGCTCTCTCTGCTTCACCTTCCTGTTGACAAGCCACATGGAGCCAGGCTGATGGCAGCCAAAGCCCTGGAGATGCTTCCACCACCATTGGCTCCAGAAGACCTTCTACCCACTGGCCTGCGATCTTCCTGCATTCAGCATCATTGCATGTGCTATGTGAGTCTAAACAAGAATTTGTGGATTACTGTCAGGCATATAGGCTAATATTGGACTTAACGGACTTGATCTGGGCTGGATCAAGTAAATTGCACTATTATATAAACCTCTCTCTTCAACATATATGAGTGTCAATGAATTTGTTTATGTAGTCTACCCACACTAACACCATCCATTTGACAATAGCAATTACATCTCTCTTTCAATATCTGCTTCAAAGTCCAGTGTGAAAAACTGACAGTTCTCTGTCATGTGCTTCTCCAATCATTCTTGAAATATTTTCATCAAAATTTTGCCTGTGAAACTACTGATATTGTTTGATAAGTTCTGTTGAACCACTTTTCTTTAGGATTGGCACAAATATGGATCTCTTATAATTGGTTGGCTAGTATCTGACTTCCAAATTTCTTCGTCTAGAGAAGTGAACCCGTCAAAGTTACAGTCCTTTGTTTAAGCATCTCAGTTGGAATTCCAACAATTCCTGGAGGCTTGGTTTACTCTAATACCTTCAGTGCAGCTTGAACTTCTTCCTTCAGTAACATGGGTTGTTACGCTGCTTCCTGAAATGATGGACTGTCGACCAAGTCTGTGTCGTACAGTGACTCTGAGCGTTCCTCCCATTTTATTTTGCTGACTTCTGTGTTGTTCAGTACGTTGTCCATAAAATCTTGCAGTATTTCAAACTAAGGCTTGCTTTTTCGTTCATTTCTTCAGCTTGCGAAATGCTGAGCACATTCTTTTTTTTCGTTTTTTTCAAACTCTAGGGCCTTTGTACGCTTATTATAATACTTTATATTCTCTAGCTGCCCATTGAGATATCTGTTCATCTCTTTAATTTCACTTTTTCTCTAGTTCCTTTACCTTCTCTGTTGTCAAGAGGAAGTTTCAGATTATCTTCTGACATATACTTTGGTCATTTCTTTATTTCCCATCTTCCTGATGACCTTTTGGCTTATTCACACTCTTGAAATACCAGGGGCATAGCTTTCAGCGTCACAATGCAAAAACCACCACAATAGGACAAATTGACAGATGAGTGATTGTATATTCAATCCCCCCATCCAGCCCCCACCACCTGGGCCATAAAACAAAGAATATTGCCACCAAGTTGATTCAGACATCAACTGGTCTGTAGGACTGAGTGAAATCGCACCATCTGATTCCAAGTCTGTAATTTTGATAGAAGCGGATTGCCACATGCTTCTCCCATGAAGCAGTTCCTGGGCTTGAACCACTAACCTTTTCATTTGCAGTTGAGCACAGATTAAAGGAGTCATCAAAATTCCCCAGTCTTCTTATTATCAAAAAAGTATCAGGTCAGCAATATACCCCATATTATTATACAATTAAAGTTGATCATACACACTATGAAGGATTCTGCATGCCACAGTGGTGGGGGGTGGTGGGTGACCCCGAGGATGACCACGTTGGTTAACACCAGCCCCAGAGAAGCCACGATTGCAACCCTCGATGAACATACCTTCCCTCTGGTAACAATCCGTTAGCATGCCTTCTATCCTCACAGTGGCCTCCTGTTTGCGCTCACGAAGAACTGCACAGAGGGCAGCGTGAAGCTAATGTGGGGCGGAAAGTAAACGCCAGCTTATTGATACAAATGTGCCACGAAAGCCAATGGAAAAGGTTAACAGAAACTTTTCCCATTAGCCAGAGCAGGAGCCAAGTACCCAAGAGCATGTCTCTGACTCCGGCGTGGCTTAAGTTAATGCCCCTTTACAAGTTATTTTCCTTGAATTCGCATACTCTGTTTTACTCTGTCTTATTCTTTTGTGAGTAGGGTTACTATTTACTATCAGTCAGAGTTCATCCGATGGCAGATAACTACAATAACAACATTTCACTAAGCTGATAATCCAAAGGCTGGCAATCTGAGTCCCTCCATAGCACCTGAGAATACCGCCCTAGCAATCTACTTTTGAAATCCCGCTGCTGGAAACCGTGTGAAGCACAACTCCCCACTGACACACCTGAGGTCACGATGAGCAGAACTCACTGGTGGGATCCAAATAATTCAGCAACCAGTCCACTGCCCTAATGATCCTTTTAGGTATAAAGAAATGATATACCGATTTCATATACTTAATACGTAGATAAGAATAAAAGAGGTCAACAAAACTAGATTATGTTATAAGAAAGAATTTAAAAATATTCATGGACAATAGTAAATAATACCTGACAAAAAGAATAAAATTTATTTAAGACATCCATATTGCTTCTTTTAAAAACATCATTTTATTGGGTGCTTGTCTAACTCTTATCACAATCTATCCATCTATGTGTCCAGCACATTTGTACATTTGTTGCCATCATCATTCTCAAAACATTCGCTTTCTGCTTGAGCCCTTGGTGTCAGCTCCTCAGTTTTTCCCCTCCCTCCTCGGTCTCCCTCCCTCTCACTTGCTTTCATCCAAGCATCATTGGCTGTGAGATTTATCATCTTTTCACACTAGGAGCAGGTTCCGATTCTTTTAGAGGTCGGCCACTTAGACAATAGTCCTCGTGTTTGGTAGGTTAGAAACAGGTAACCTCTGAACATATTATGCTCATCTTTGAAAAACCCCTTTCCACTTCTACCGAATTTACCGCAGTTGTTCTGACATTTTTATTTCTTTGAACACTTTCAGGAATTTCACAATTCACTCAGATCTCATGTGAATATGGGGTGTAACCCAAAGCTGAAACGCATGACAGCATGTCACCCACTGTTTGGCACTTTTCCTCTCTACATTATATATTTATTTGCTGAAGTACCCAACAAAAGGGAATAAAAATACAGTATTTCATCAAAAGTGTAATGAGTTTTAGGAAATGAATAAATAAACCCTCAAAGCCAAGTTCTGCCTAAACCTGTAGCTGGAGTGGACAATCCGACAGACAGTGAGAATCTATGTTGTGCAGATGAGCGTTAAAAAAGAGTAGGGAATATAAATTTGTGATTTTCACATCGGACAACTGCCCAGCCACCCGCCTCAGAGAGAACCCTGATTACAAGTGATTTTAACAAATGGTTCACCAGAAAATTAGGCATCGGTTCAGTCAAACCAGTGTGAACTGGCTAAATCCCAGCACTGGTACAAATCTACTCAAAGATAACTGGTGGTTTACTTTCTCTCCTTCAAGAAATCCGCGTGGATCATCTACCGACCATCTGCTGTGTACTTGGGACTACGTTAAGTGTTGTGCTTGTGTTATCTCACTTAACATTTACAACAACTCCGTGTGGTTCTCGTATTAGCCCTCAATTTATGGATGAAGAAATCCATACAGATTAAGTGACTCTCCTGCTATCACAGCTAATTAGTAACATAATTAGAACTCAAACCCAGGTCAACTGGATTCCAAAGTTGTTTACTTTTACTTTGTGAAAATTGGGACGTCTCTGAGGGCATTTGACGAGCTCTTTCAGAAAACATTAAGATATACCCATCGAGAAATAGCTACAAGCCAACTGCTTCCAGCAAGGGAAAGACCGAATGAGAGAGGAGTGTTGTGCACAGGTGGCAGAATTTCTCTGTAGCAAAGTCTATTAATCGCTGAGATGACTCTCTGAAAAAGAACCGGAATTTCTTTCATAAATAAAGAACTAGTCTTTTCTGTCTGGAAAGATTCTTGAGATGAAAATAGGGGTCCAAATAACTGTTGTAGTGCTAAGATTTTAGTATCCTGTGAATAACTAGAGAATATAAATTTGTTTATTTCCACCTGTGGATATTAATGTGGATATATTTAAAATGCATACATTTGGTTAAATAAGCCCAAATTACAGAAAATTATCTCTAGGTCCAATCAGTGTCTTTCTTTTTTAACTCCTATACAGGAGAGAAATTGAATGGGGGGGGGCAGATCTGAGAAGTGGGGAATGGAGTAGGGAATTGAGCCCAAGAACATTCCAGCCTCAGTAATATGTAAAAGATGATGCAGATTATAAATAATACCATAGTAATATCATCGGTGCCCTCAAAAGAAAATAGTTCTCATTTTTCTCATAAGGATATCTGAACAGCTTTGAAAATTATTCAATTTCAGAGAGGCTCTGTGACCATGTAAGACCAGGTTTGGAATCTGATTTACATGTTAGAACTTAGTGTCCTCCTAATCAAACTTGTTCACTTTGTTCCATCCTCCTTTCTTTGGCCCCCCACTCCAGATTCTTATTTTATGCTAAAGAGCATCAGTTCACGCTTATGGTTTTTATTAATAATTTAATCTTTAAAAAATCTAAAAAATACTTACTGGGTATGTGTGCATGTGTGTGCGTGTGTGTGTGCTTGTTTCTCACACTTTAAAACCCCCAATTTTTGTCCTTAAAACTACATTCAATGCTAACATTTGAGGACAAATATATAAGTCTCAAGACCTCCGATGGTCCCATGGGTTAGGTGTTGGGCTGCAAACAACAAGGTCAACAGGTCAAACCCAGCGGCTGCTCTCCTGGAGAAAGATGAGACTCTGCATCTGTCAAGATGTACATTCTTACAAACCCTGTGCAGGGTTGCGTGGAGTCAGGATTGTCTCTATCATTTTTGGTTCTTGTAAAAGCTCAACATAGTCTATCGAAAAGGGCTCGAAGCACAACCATGCTAACCATCCTGATCATGTAATATCTGTGAGCCAGAACTTCTACATGTGGAATTACAGACATTGTTATTTCAGTCATTACAGTGAAAAATGTTTGGGGGTATACTTGACGAGACAGCATTTTTTTATAGGACACATAGACTTGTGTTTGAAAGCTCTCGTGTTCTATGACACCACATATGTCCTTGGCAGGGACTTCTCTTTTTCCAAGTACAGGCCTTTCAGATAATGTGCAGCAGGGCTGCTCCTGGAGTAGACAGCAGGAGAACTAGTCGACAGTCCCCCAACTCTGGATGACCAGGGCCCTGAATGATGAGATCTTGACAACATTCTACTTGGCGAGCTGATGAATGGCTATCTCAGTGTCTGAATCACCTAAAATGTTAATGTCATTTAACTAGTCATAAAATTATTGGAAGGCTCATTAAAAATGAGTGTACAATCCTTCAATGTGAGGTAAACCTGACATTTACTATCTTTCCTGGTCCTTAAAGAAAGATGAGGGTGGAAATAGCACACAATTAAAAATATATTTTCCTACTTCATTAACACTTTAAGGTAGAATAATAAAGAAAAGTATGCTTGGCAAAAACATGTATTCGTTTTTTTTACACATTGGATACACTTAGAGCTTGTATTTTCTTTCTGTTATTTCTGTAAAACTTGGGCCTATTTTAAAAGATCATGGTTGAGATAAGAGTTAAAATTTTGAAACCTAGGTATTTAAAATGAATCTGGACGTCAACCTAGTGTTACTGACACCAATGATCTAATCGTGAAGATAACAATCACGATTCCTATGAACGCTAGGATAGACCATTTTAGCATAGGACTTCCATATCACCCTGTGTTAGACGTAATAACCAAAAAACAGAAGTGCCTTTCACTACTTTTCATTAAACAAAGAGAGACTCCAAGAAGCTGGAGAAGAGAATTAGAAGAGGGCAGATATCCAGGTAAAGTGACACCTGTTCTAGCCACGTGGCATAGAACGTTCTACTGTAGCAAAGCCTTTGTGCCAAGAGAAGAGAGACATCAGTCTTGACCTCCTAACTGAGTAAACACTGAACACGACCAACTCCGCGCTTTATAGTTTTGGATAAAACAGTGCACGTTTTGGGTTTGGGTGGTGACTTGTTGAAAATACGATATCCATCATTCATTCGACAAATATTTCTCAAGAACTTTTATATATAAATTCTAGTCTGTAACTGTCGATTGCATACTGAGGAAAACAGAAAAAGTTCCCTTGCAGCCCACAGCTTAGCAGAGGCGATAAACAAACAAATAAACAAACAAGCATACAAGCAAACAAAAACTCAAACAAACCCACTGCCATCAAGTCACTGCCAACTAATAGCAACTCTATTGGACAGGGTGGAACTGCCCTTGTGAGTTTCTGAGACTGTGGCTCCTTACCAGAGTAGAAAGCCCTGTCTTTCTCCAGATGAGTGACTGGTGGTTTCAAACTACAGACCTTGTAGATCACAGCCCAATGACTAACAACTCTGCCACCAGAGATCCTAGCAGAGGAGCTAGAACACTCATAAAATACAAGTGGTCAGAGAACAGAAGTGCAGAGAATATGGGAGTACAAAGGAGGAACAGGAGAGGATATTTGGAGGAGGAAGCAGTGGCCAGAGAGTGAGAGGCCAAGGGCAAGAGTAGTCTAGTCAGGAAGAGCAGCCAGTATAAAAGTGGTTGGAACTGGAGGAAGTTAGTGGAGCTGCTGCTGGTGTCAGTGGGGAGAGAAAAGAGGCAGGCAGGACTACCAAGAAACCTGGTTTTGGAACCTTCAGATAAATCACTTGGGGGCCGGTTTGTAATAGCTTAGTGTCATGATCAAATGTCTATGGTTTTACTTTAAAAGGGAAATAGAGGGATTGGGGGGAGCAAGCCTCCAGACAGGGAGGTGCAGCCAGAAGTACTCCCAGCCACTATGCCAGTCTCTCAGGTGGTGCAAAGTGATGATTACCTGCTGAGATGGGTTATCCAGAGTAGCAAGCAGTGGGAAGCAGAGTAGAGAGATATCCAGGAAGTATTAGCGCTGAGAATTGTGGCTAATTAGGTATAAGTGGCCAAGTGGAGGGAGGTGTCAAGGATGATGAATCATATTTGGCTTAGACCAGAATGGGAGCATCCTTTACAGAGGCAGGGCAATATAGCGGAGGAAGGAGCATATTTGGGTTCAGTGAGGAGGAGGAAAATTTGTCTATAGGACAAGTTGGTAGAGATGTCCACTAGGTGGATTTAAAGATTTGAACCTTAGAAAATAAGTCTGGACTGAAAATAGAATCTAAGCATCATCAATAGACTGACAGTACCGGAAGTATAAGGGCTATAGCAATCTGACCTCAAATCTCAATAGCATAAGCTAGTAGAAAATCATTTCTCACACATGCAAATCTGATGGAGGGTAGCCGTGAGCAGGCCTTTCTCATGAGGGGCTTTCTTGAAAAAGGGCCCCCCGATGTATCTGGGTCTCTTCCATCATGTGATACTGACATCTGGTCCTGTTTTTCTTTGTCCAGCCCCAGAACAAAAAGAGTAAAAGCTCCCAGGATCTCCCAGGAAATTTTGTAGACTAAAACCAAGTCATATAGCCTAGCCTAATTATAAGGGGCACTGAGAAATGTCAGTCTTTGGTCATGTTTATGACCACCCAAGGCAATAATACTGAATGTAAAACAGTGACTATTGAATTGATTCAGACTTATGGTGGCTCCTGTGTATCACTATGTTTCCATGGCTGCCATTTGGGGAAATGGATCACCTTTCTTTCTAGGCACCTCTGTGAGGACTTGACCTTGGAAGTTTTTGTTAAGCAGCCATACACATAAACCTTTTTCAATAAGAGGCGCAATGGCCCAGGTCTTTCGGCCAAGAAGCACCGATGTTTAAGGAAAAGAGACAAGGAAAACTACAGAAGAAAAGAGATTATAAGTGGGGCGTGGGGGGGGGGGAGATCATGAGAGTGTAAGGCACAAATAGTAAGGTAAGGGTTTGAAGAAAGAATGACCAGGTGACTTAGTAGTTAAAGTAGTTGCCTGCCAAGGGGGAAAGGTCAGCAGATCGAACCCACCCGTTTCTCCAGGGGAGAAAGACGTGGCAGTCTGCTAAGATTAGAAGCCCTTCTCTCCTATAAGGTCCTTGTGCAGCAAAATAGGCTCCATGTCAGTGGTTTTTAATTTAGGAAGGTCGGAGAGCTTTGTACTGACCTCAGTGAAAAAAAATATTCTTAAGAATTTTGAACTGGAAAGTAAAGTCAAAGCTAACTCGTCACATAATTTAGTTGTTTACTTTCCTAGTCTGGTGTGGACTAAATAGAATAAGTTAGAAAACTGTTCTTATGTATTCATGGCTTTCAGGTTCTCAGCTGGTATAATAACAAGGGACATATGCTGAAATTTCATCTGTGCTATATCAACTTCAAAAGAGCCAGGACTGGAAATAACTAGAGGCTGTGATTTGTACTTTGATAACTTAAGTGAAATAAATTGGTGGTTCTAAACGGGGGTTGGAAATGACCAGGTCTATTCCTATAGACCTTAAGTATTATACAGGTTAGAAATTTCAGCGAATTGGACAAAGGTGAAATCAGTTGTTTCATTAGTATATATTTTAAATCTATAAGAGATTGTAAAATTTGGTCTTATTATATTGATACATTACTATGCATTTTACCACTCATATTGCATTTGAACTGTGGTGCTGGAGTTGAATAGTGAAAGTACCATGAACTGCTAAAAGGATAAATCAGTATGGCTGTATGAATCCAGCCCAGAATGCTCCTTAGAGGCAAGGATGGGGAGACATTGTCTTGCATACTTTGGACAAGTTGTCAGGAGAGACCAGTCTCTAGAGAAGGACATCATGTTTGGTACAATAAAGGGGCAGCAAAAAGAATAGAACCTTCAAGGAAATGGATTAATATAATGGTGGCAACAATGGGCTCGAGCACAGGAACCATAGGGCAGTGGTTCTTTGGCTGTGCATAGGACCACTATGGATCCACCAGTTCCTTCAAGCATTTTCCTATCGAGTTTGAAGCACATTACAGTCATTTATTTATGTGTCTGCATATACTATCAAACACCAAACCAGTTGCTTCCAGGTCACCTCCAAGTCAGGATGACGCTGTGTGCATCAGAGTAGAACAGTTTTATGGAATTTGTACGGCCGTGACATTTTAGAAGGAGATCACGATGCCTTTCTTCCAAAGTGCCTTTGGGTAGACTTAAACCTCCAACCTTTTGGTTAGTAGCCAGGTATTTAAGTACCACATATAATTGTGTATAAGCCAACTTTTTCAGCCCAAAAAATGTGCTAAAAAACTGGGGTTCGGCTTATACACGGGTTAGTGGTACCCCAGTGAGGTGTAACATCTCGTGGGTGATTGCCATTCCTCTGCTGACACTGCAGGACTTTGAATGTTTGTTTACTCACATCTAACCAATCAGAGCCGTCCTATGACGTGGATGGCTCCAATTCACAGAAGCACCTGTAGTGATTCACTTACGCTGGCAGCTGAACTGGTAAGGATGTGTCTGTGGCTGCGCTCCGTCTCTCCCCTCTGGTCTCTGTGTTAATTCACATCCTGCATCTCCTATCCTAGGCTTATACTCGAGTCAATCAGTTTTTCTGGTTTCCCAGGAAATAATTAGGTACCTCAGCTTATACTTGGGTCGGCTTATATTCGAGGTATATACGGTATTTGTTTCAGTCAGGTATTCCAGAGTCCATAGTAGGTCTATAAGGAACATTGAATGATGGAAATGGTATATTTAAAAATATTGTGTTTGATTCTCTCAGCTGCCATACACAGGTAAAGTCAGACAAATATTCTTCCTATTTCAAACACAAACATGATGATAATGTAAAGTATCATCCAAGGTGGCAAAACTAAGATAAATATCTTCTCCTGAGCCCACAGGGAAGCATCTGCCCAATTATTTTTAGCACAACGGGGTTTGTAGACTTGCTCATTCCAACTTACTATACTTATATTGTTGTTAAAATCCATAACATAATTTGCTAAATGTATGTCCATATCACAATTCCACGTTGACTATGAATACTGTATGAAGAGAGGGTAGATTTTATCAAATGGTAGGCTTACTAATGTTCAATTTTGATATGTTTAATATTTGTGAAGAGTGGACTGATATGCTGATAATCTGGCACACTAAAACTACCCTTGAGAAGGTTATAAAATTCACTGTTGGAGGGCTTTCCAACTGTTTCCTTCTACTAGGCCTCTGCATTTCACTACCCCTAGCCTCACGGCTACAAGGACTGTATCCACATCACAACCCTCAATGTAGCATCGATGGCTGCTGCAAAGGTGTGTCAATGGGCCTGTCTATCACCTGTACCTTGATTGCATCTTCCAGAGAGAAAGGACATCATCCAAAGCACTGATAAGGTTCTACACCAAGTGCATTTGAAAAGTCATTGTTTCTTTTCTCCTTAGTTCCATAGTCTTCATTAATAAGTATAGGTAAGATGACTATCTGTTCCAATTTGCCTGGAATACTCCCATTTTTACTTGTTGTCTGAGTTAGTTTATTGTGCCAACCTTGCCAATAAACACATGTCGGGTTAATTGAAGGGCAGAGGGATAAATGGCTTGGTGAGCCTCATCTTTCTAGTTCTCGGGTCTCTTGCTTTGTGATGGTCGGACCAGGGTGTAGCTGCTGGAGCCAGTTTCCTGCTTCAGCTGGCAAGGCTCACTTCCTGCAAGACATCCACAGAAGCCAGATGGACCTACCCAGGCAGCTCTGGGTGCTGGAGCACCCGTGTGGGGACTCCTGCCAGCGCTGAGATGTTTAGAAATTCTCTTAGTCGGCTTTCCTCGTGCAGTCAGCATCATTGTGTGTGTTTTGTGAGATGGAGGAGGACTTTGTGGACTGGTGTTGGACATATGGGTTAATGAGTTCATGTTGGACTTGTGGGCCTGGGCAACACTGGGTTGGGATGTTTTCTTGATGTGCACTTAACCTTTACAACAAACTCTCTTCTACAGATGAGTTGCTGTGGATTTGTAAATCTTTTCTCTAAAGTACCTAGACTGAAACTCTTCTACCGTAAGGAGTCCTAGTGGCATAGTGGCTAGGTGCTTGCTGGCTCTCAAAAGGATTGGCTCTGCACATCCGCCAGTTGCTCCATGGGAGAAAGCTGTGACTGTGTGCTCCCATACGTATATACAGCCATGGAAACACTATAGGGTGGGTCTGCTCTATCCTCTAGGATCGCTAGGAGTTGGAATCAACCAGGCAGCCATGGGTTTGTCTTTATATAATTATTAATAATGCTGTCTTTTTCTTTCAAATCTGAGCATGAAATGCTAAACAGTTGTTCTACTTATAGATGAAATCTATTGAGTCCTGGCTATGCTCTCTACACTGTTCGAAGGAGTTTTCATGTATCGCCTCATTTGATCTTCTTCACCCCATCCCTAAGAGGCACCATAGCGCTGTGGTTAATAGCCCAGGTTCTAGGGCTGTCAGATTTGGTTCAAACTGTGGCTCTGGGGAAAGATATTTAACGTCTTTTAAAAATTATTTTTTTAAACTTCTTGCTGCTTCGTTTCCTTCATCTGCACAATGGGGATGCTGATGATTGTGGCTTCCTCTGATGGCTGTAATGAGGAATAAGCAGTAACTGTCTGTGAAGCATGAAGCCCACGTGATGTGCTGGGTTCTTTGACTGCTAACTGCAAGATCAGAAGTTCTAAACTGCCAGCTGCTCTGAGGAAGAGAGACAAGGCTTTCTACTCCTGTAAAGATCTCGTCTCGGAAACCCAAAGGGCATTTCTACGGTGTCCTTTGAGTTCACTGGGAGTTGGAATTGGCTCGATGGCAGTGAGTTTGAGTTTTGTGAGGACTGAGTTCAGAATAAGATGTCTTGAGTAAATCCCTTAAACTTTATGTTTTCTGTTTCTTCATTTGCAAAGAAATAAAAACGGCTATCAATACAGAGCACCTCCAGCTAGATCAAATTGGATTGCATACTGAAAGTGTTTAAAGGCTTTAAAGCACAATATAAACGTAAGTGGCCGTTATTAGGCGCCTTATTTACAGCTGTTATTTTATTCTGCTGTTATTTAATGTTTATCTCAGTAAATACTTTTAGCTCAGTACACATACAAAATAATAACTGAAGGCTAGAACTATGAGCAATGACTTAAGATAATTTGTCTCCTCAAGGCACTTACACTCTTTGGTGAGATACTAAATACAAATAGAAAGAAAATTAACTAAGACTGTGACTTCTGATCTAGTTTAACACATAGTGTTATAGAGGAAAGCAGTGACATAAAATCAGAGGTCTGGAGGCTATCTGGAATCATCAGAAACATTTCCACATGTGAAGCCTAGAATCGCCTAGCAGAGTACTTTTATAACATGCTGTTTTATTATCCATTTATGAGATGTTTATGGTTAAATGAAGCCCTTCATTTGATGTGACTGCTAGCGACCTGGAAAGCTATTTGGATGGTAACAGCCACGTTTAATTTAATTTCTAAAATAGGAATAAATAGCATTTTATTCTAGTAAATCTTGTTCTATTTCAAATAAAAATAAGCTCATTGAGTACTTGCTTTATACGAGGGACACTCATCTGTTCACTTGTGCTTTTGTGATGACTTGTGTGCTGCGGCAAGGGCTGCCAAGGATGCCACTGCCGTTTCAAATGACCAGCGGGGTCTTCCACGGTGGGCAGATTTCACTGTAGCTTCTAGATCAATACAGATGGAATAGGGCCTAACAATCTACTTCTAACAAAATTTGGCCAGTGAAAACCTTAAAAAAATCAGTATAACATGGTCTGATATTGGGCTGGAAAATGAGAGTCTTGGGTTGGAAGATACTCAAAGCACAACCGAAGAAGGGTTGACTTTAATAGAATGGATGGGGGACAATTTTCAGGACTGACATTTGCAGATGTGTCCCAATTCAAACTGGAAAAAATGGATTATTAATTAGGGCATGGAATGTATAAATATCAAGCTAAGAAAATTGTAAGTCATAAAAAATGAAATGGAGCACACAAAGATCAGTATCCTAGATAGGAGAGAGTTGAAATGGACTGGTACTGGCCATTTTCAATAGACCCACCATAGTGTCCACTCTGCTGGGAATTATAACTGAGAAAGAATGACATCATATACCTTGTCTTTTAAAAAAAGCATTTCAAAATCTCTCTTAAAGTACAATGCTCAGTGATAGGATATCAGCCATACAAATGCATGGAAGGTCAGTTAATTTAACTATCATGACATGAATGCCAACGATGAGGAAATAGAAGGGTTTTGCCTATTTCTGCAGTCTGAAATTGAGCCAATGTGCATTAGCAAATGCATTAACACATACTGGTGATAAAAAATCAAAAATGAGAAACAAAGAAGGATACGTAGGGGAACATGTGGCCTTTGTAATAGAAACCACACTGGACACCCATGATAGAACTGTACAAGACCGATGACTTATTCATCGCAAATACTTTTTTCAACAACATAAACAGTGTCTAGACACATGAGTCGCCCTTGACGGAATACACAGAAATCAAATTAGCTACATCTGTGAAAACAGATAACGGAAAAACTCAATATTATCAGCCTGAATAAGCCCAGGGGCCAAATGTGTAACATTTCATCAATTGCTCGTATGCAAGTTTAAGCTAAATAAGATTAAAATAAGTTCATAAGAGTCACAAAGTTGAGTCTACCCCTATCTGAATTTAGAGACCACCTCTGGAACAGACTTGCTGCATTGCACACTACTAATGAAGACAAGATGGATTGTGGGATTAAAGACATCATCCACAAAGAAAGTAAAGGGTATTTTTTTAAAAAAGGAAAGAAAAAAAGACCAAAATGGATGTCAGAAGAGACCCTGAAAGTTACTTTTGAACGTTTAATGAATGGAAGAAATAATGAAATAAATGAACTGAGCTGAAGGTTTCAAAGAGTGGCTCAACAAGACAAAGTAAAGTATTATCATGAAAAATGGAAAGATGTAGAGTTAAATCAAAAGGGCAGGACTCACTCAGAATTTCTCAAGGTAAAAGAGTTGAAGGAAAAAAAATACAAGCCTTGAGTTATAATATCAAAAGATTCTAAGGGCAAAACAGCAGCTCTGGTAACTATGCGTTGGACTACTAAGCCCAAGGTAGGTGATTTAAACCCACTACATGCTAAACAGAAGGATTAAGATTTATAGACTTGTGAAGATTTACTCCTGTCATGATTTACAGCCTTGGAAAAAGAGTGATTCAACCCTGTCTTATAGGGTCTTATGAGTCAGAATGGACTCCATGACAATGGGTTTGGGGTTTGGTTTAGGTCATGGCAACGTATGGGATGACATAGGAGCCATCAAAAGAAGATGCAATGACTATACAGACACAGCATAGTGAACATAATAATTACCACTCAATTAAACACATACATAGGGTTAAAAGGGATTTTGTTTTTGCTATACAGAGTTAATCACAAAAACTTTAGAAAGCATTCACAGGAGACATCAACTACAATGTTACTATTTGGAAAAATTAATTAATATCTCTAGTCTTTGCATCCATTGCTTTTCATTATGTATTGACTCAAATTCTTCAGAATTTCTACATAATAAAATCTAATTTATAATTTTATCTTGAGAAATAAATTTAGTATGTGTGTTAGTCTGGGTAGACTAAAGAAACAAATTCATAGACACTCATCTGTGTATAAGATAAAGCTTTATTGACAAGAGCAATTGAATATTGCAAAAACATCCCAGCCCAGTGTTGATCAAGTCCATAAGTCTGATATTAGCCCATATGTCCAATACCAATCTATAAATTCCTCTTCAGACTCAGGAAACATATGCAATGATGCCGACTGCAGGAAGACCACAAGCCAGTGGGTGGGAAGTCTTGTGAATCCAGTGGTGTTGTAAGTATCTCAGTGCTGGCAGGGGTCTCCACATGGCTCATCCAGCTCCTAGGTCTCTGGTTACATCGGGGTAGCTTCATGTGTCTTTTCGTCAGAAATGGAGTGAGCTAGTGGCCCGCCTCCAGGGAGCTATATCTACGTAGCGCCTCCAAATGAGGTCATCCAGCTGTGGGCTGATTGACAAGTAAACTCCACCCCTTCACTCATAACTCTCAAATTTACAACTGTTTATGTAACTGCCACAGTATGAGAAAAAATGCTGAATAACCATATTGTATAAGTTCCAGCCAATGAAGATGGTCAATTGACTAATCAGAATGGATGCTCAACCAATCAGAATAGACATTTGACCAAGTAGACTGATGACTGAGGAAAAAAAGGGGGGATGACTAACCAATCAAAGCAAAGACCTAGTCAGTCAAGCTTAAAAACATCTTCAACCAATGTCTTGGCTGAACCAGTCTCCAAAGCAATCATGGCCAAATAACAAAATCAAAATCCTAGCTCTGGCAGCCCAGCTGTTGCTTTAATGATTCAATTTAACAAGGAGTTTGATAAAGTTTTTTGGTGAATTGACTGAGAGACATGGTTGGTTTTAGTGTGGTGATATCCCATCTGTTAGTTCACTATAAGTATCATAAACCTGCCTTCCTAGAAGTGCGGTGAAGAAGACCAAAAGGACCACGGATTGCCAGAAAAAAACCCAAATTTGTCTGAAAGAAGTGCAGCCAGAATGCTCCTTAGCACCGAGGATGGTGGAGCTTTGCTGCAAGTAGTTTGGATGTGTTGTCAGGAGAGACCATCTCTTGAGAAAGAACATCATTCTTAGCGTAGAGGAGGATCAACAACAAAGAAGACTGTCAAGGAACTGGATTGACACGGCGGAAACCATAATGGGCTTACACTTGGCAGTCATCTGAAGCCGGGCAGAGCCTGGCAGTGTTTCATTCTGTTGTGGGTAGGGTCACCAGGAGCAGGACCCAGTAACAACAATAACGCCCCCCCCCCGCGATATAATAAAAGAGAATCAATCAACAACCATCTTGATAAGAACAGATACAGTTAGATAACATTTTAAATGGAAAATCTGGGATCGTTTTCTGCCAGGAAGCTCCTTTGGTTGGTTCAGAATGTCTCCTCCTGGGGTGGCATGGTAGGACTGGCATCGTATATAGTGCTGGCATTTAGTCTGTTGTTTAGGAGCTTGAATTGCTCCTACTGCCTTCAAGCCTACAAGTGACAGGGGCGAGATGGACTTTTCTTTTTATGGCATGGGGGGAAAAGTTGGTCCCCCTATTTTTCTCTCCAGAGTCTTTGGAATAATAGGGTGACTTTTTCAGCCTCTAATTTTGAAAAATAAGAAAAAAAACAAGTAATTGTGTACAGAATTTACTTTGCTTCTTATGGTAAATTAAAAATCATTAGGGTCAAGGATTACCTGTTCTTGATAGTTAATCAAACTTTCCACAGAGCATCTTTGATGTAGCTGAGTGGTAAAAGTTACTGAATTTCTTCAAATTCCATCCTTTACTCAATTTTGACCCAATTTCATTTGGCAAGAGAGCCAATAGATCTCAACATGGAATGAAGTCCATTGGTTCTGTGGCTCCCTCTGTGGTCCTTTCTCCCACTTTTCCTGACAATTCCTTTCTTTTTGTAAAGAAGTTTTCTTTTCCCTTGATGACTACCTTAAAAACAAAAATCAGAGAGATATACAATTCCCACAAGGAGACATTATGCAATAGGAAATTATTCCCATTAGATTCCAGCAAATTTCACATATATCTAGAATTGCTTTTATAATAAAAAATAAATGTTCTATAAGTGATAGTACCTAGGGAATATCATGAGTCCTGACATAAGTCTAGTCAATTGTGTCATTAGAAGTCAGTTTTACTGACTTGCCTTATTTTTTATGTCTCCAAGTCACTGTGATTTAACTAAAGACATGATTTTATTTTCTCAGCCCATGTTTGGTGAGTATTTTTTAAAATTATACTCTGTGCTAAAATCTTACTTCCCTTAGATTGCTACTAAGATCAGGGCTATTGTATTGCTTTCACTCTGAAGAGATTTGTATTTCATCAGTTTCCTGACTATGTGAGTTACAGAAGAAAATCTGATAACATTCCCAGGAGAGCCTGTGGCTTCATTGTTGATGCAATCATTGGCTCCAGCTGACCAGCAAGAGCCTCTTTGTATGACAAGGCAACAGTTGAGAGACCAAAGTTAGAAAGAAAAATAAAATCCTGCAGCAAGAAAGTAAGACATGGGTCTAGCAGACTCAGTATGAAGAAATGGTGACTGTTATTGTGAGGTACAGTCGAGGAGGTTTTGACTCGTACGAATTCCATGCCCAGCAGGACAAAGCCGAGCTGGTCCTGCATCATCCTCACAGAAATGAGCCCACTGTTGAAACCTCTGTGTCATCTCATCTCATGAGGTCTCCCCGTGTTATTGCACCCTCGCCTTTACCAAGCATGAGGCTCTGCTCTCGGAGCTAGCTCCTCCTGATAACTTGCCCAAAGGACACAAAACAAAGACTCACCCTCCCCTTTTCTAGGGAGCAATCTGACGGTCCTTCTTCCAAAACGGTCTCTGGCGCTTTCCTTATCCATCAACGATGCCTTAATTCAAATGAATCGACCTTTCTGCAGTGTTCCTTGTTCATAATTCAGCGTTGACATGCATAGGAACTAAAACAAAAACTCAACTCCAACTGCCACCGAGTGGATTCTGACGCATCAGAACCTTTATAGGGTTTCCAAACCTATAAATCTGTTTAGGCGCAGATAGCATGGATCTTGTCCCAACACAGGCTGATGGGGTTTGGACTCCTGACCTCATGGTTAGCAGTGCAGTGCTCACCCAATTGAAAATGGTATAGGTTGAGCGAGGCCGACATTGGTCCGTAGAGTGACATGTTTGCTTTGAAATACTTTCAAAATGATTTTAGCAGCCGACTTACCCAATGCAATACCTTGTTTGATTTTTGACTGCTAATCCAAGAGCATTGATTGTCGATCCAAACAAAATGAATTCTTTTAAATCATTTTTCATTTGCATATTGATCCAGTTGTGATCATTTTTGTTTTCTTTGTGTTGACATGTAATCCGTACTGAAGGCTGTGGTCTCTGATTTTCACCATTGACTTTCAGCAAGCAATGCTACCGACACCTTCATGCTACATATTGTTAATGAGGCTGCCTCCAACCTCCCTGCCTCAGTTATCTTCCTATAGTCCTCAGCGAACAGTTTGAAATATACATATATACATATGAACTATAGATGGTATGAATATATATCATATCACACATAGCATATATATCAGATGTCATATATATGATGGTAAAAGGATAAAGTTGATGTCACAAAGCTCCTGCAAATTTTTTCATTTTTAAAAAATCCATTTTTCCCACGACGTCTTTTAAAGCCCCTCAAAGAAGAACCTGACCCACGTCTTTCCCGATCGGACCAGGCTAGATCCATTATTGTTCTACTCCAACAACTGACAGCCTCTAGGTGTAGGTGTAGGTCCTGCTGGAGCATAAAGGATATTCAGCAGCCCCCTTCTTCGCCATGTTAGTCATCATTTGTTATGATCCCCCCAGTTCAGATGGCCAGCCCATCAGGAGGTGTAGAGATGTAAAACTGCTGCGAGCTCATGCGGGCTGCGAGGAAACTAGAGGTGGCTGTCTGGGGTGGGAAACATGGGCAGGCAACCCACTCAAGAAGAGTCTGGCATCTCTTTGAACACATTGGCACTCAAGGTCTCCTCTGTTTTAGAACCGCTGGTGGGAGTTAGAGGGAAATAAAGCCAGGGTGTGTCCATGTTCGTCAATATGGTAAATTCAAAGGAAAGCCCAAACCATAACGTGAGGTTTGAAAATCAGAGGCTCTTAGTTGGACAAAGGGAGAGCTACAAAAAAAAATACAAACAAAGTCTCCCCGTTTCTCTCTCTCACACACAAAGAAAACAAAAGACTTTATTTGTATGCCTTTTGCAAAGTTCCCAGCATTCAGGTGGGAAATCCTTGACACAGATGAACATGCGAAGCCTTTGTTTCTTCGGGTATATTTTGTAATTGGTGGCAGGTAAAAAGCCA
The DNA here is from genome assembly GCF_050624435.1 of Tenrec ecaudatus. Classification (NCBI taxonomy): domain Eukaryota; kingdom Metazoa; phylum Chordata; class Mammalia; order Afrosoricida; family Tenrecidae; genus Tenrec; species Tenrec ecaudatus. The sequence continues at coordinate 89,158,823 of NC_134540.1, read as the reverse complement.
AAGGGATAAGGACTATGCATGTGTCTTGTGTCCACAGGAGCTACCCCGGCCTCTTAGAAGTGAAACACTTTTTATGTTAATTAAAAAAGGGGGGTTGGTCTCCATTTTTGAAAATAGGATAAAGCAATTCTTTTAGCTTGCTTAAACTCTCCCTGCCAGATTTAATGGGGAGAAATTATATCTAGATTTAAACATCGTTCCAGCTAATAACCCAGTAGCGCCTGCCTATAGCTGTGAGCTATGACTGTGCAAGATCAAGAAATCGAAAGACATTCGCCTCCCCCATGTACCGAGACTTCCCTTGTTTTCCTCCCTTTCCCTGTGCTGCTGAGAGGGCTATAACCGATTTTTGGTTCACATAAAAGTGTACAGTGTTAACTAGGTGACATATGGGTGGAGGAAACATTACTGATTGTCCACTGCAACCAGGGAGGCCGAGTTTCCATAGAGATAAGAAGGGAAAGTGCTCCCTGCAACCTAATTGGTATGCATCTCCCGATCAGGTTCATTGTGCTTTCGCTAATGACAGGGTTGTCTCAGTAATAAGGATGGTGCACTGGAGAAATGTGCTGCCTTGGTATATTTTTCCCTGGCAGAAAACTACTTAGAGACTGTAGTCAGTAAGAAGACTGACTGGCAGCCTGAAGGGGCTGCTTAGCAGCATATGGGGGAAGGCTGGCGCTCAGTACCACATGCATATGGCTGCTATTAAACCCCGGCTCTGCGCTTTGTGTGTTCCTGGTCCCATGCCAGCGAGCCCACCTGCTGCAAGAATACTTGTAAAGCCCAACTCAAAAGTGATTGAAAAGCTACTAGAATAAACTGTAATAACACAGTGCTTCACAGATGGGACATAATTGCAAGCTAAAGTGTACAGCCTCTGCAGTAATGAAAACACGAGCCATTAAATTAAAATCATAAGGGAAAAAACTATAAAAGTCTGTTGATTTTTTTTAGTTTTATTGCAAAAACTTCAATTTTCCTGCCCTCATTAATCAAATACTCTAAAACTATAGTGTTACGTTGTTCTACTGGAGATTCGGGCAATTAAAATGATGAATGTTGATGAACACGATGTAACTTTTGTTATTTCCTTGCTAGGATAGCTTAAACCCTCTGTAACCAGAGCCACTAGATAGTGACATGCATCTATCAATTTACAGCAAGTGCCTTCAGGACTTTGCCCGGGAAGTTTATGTGCTCAAAGTTAGTTTGTCCAAGGTAGAGGGGAATGCGAGAGAAGAGATTCGGACTTTCTACTGAACTTTGGACTTTCTACATGTGTTAAGGATAAGGAGTGAAGGAGGTCTTTCTCTGTCTCGCTAATCTGTTCTTTTTTATATTAATATTAGCAATTTTCTTTTTTGTGGGTGTGGGGGGGACAATTAAAAGAGGCTTGCAAAACTATGTAAACACGTAAACTACTTGAGCAATATCAATGCAATTTTAATTAGTGGTAGGGCGGTCGTAATGAAATCGCTAAGCTGACATGTAATTAGTAGTGCGGTGTGTATGAGTGTTGTGTGGAGTTGAATGAGCTCAGCGGGGCTCTAATACACTCGGCCTCTCAAGGCACTGTCTAGCTCAGACAGGGCTCACAGACCATCTTTGTTCTGGGCCTTTCTGTGGGTGGGCCCTGCAAGGAGAAAGACACATTTGTCTCACAGTCGTCAACGAAGTAAACAGCTCTTAACTATCTTTTTTTCCCCCTTGTCATTTAAAATTATGCATTTCTTCAGCATCTCTCCAAGTTCCTGGGCCATGCTCTAAACAAATGGATTACTTCCCATTGATACACAACGCAGCAACTACAAGAAAAATCTAGTTTCGGTTTATGATCAGATACAACTCCCTGTAATCTGAAGCTTGTTCAGAAGGGAAAAGGAAGCCAAGTTTGAAAGTGCAGGTTTTTTCCCCACCCAGCGCCATCCTCCCTGCTAGGAAGGACATTCGGATATTTCTCCACAGTGTTTCCCTTTCCTTCTGAGAGGGTCTTGGCAGTCACTAGAGGTGCTAATGAGTCATTCACCAAACCAAGAGAAGTCTTGGCTAAACACTGTCTCCCCAAGGACGAGGTACATTTAGCAGCTGCGGGAAAACTGACACTCAGGATGATTGGGGTGGCAGCTTTGAAAAAATAGTAATGGAAGCAGGCATCTCCACGCCGTCTGAGACTTACAAATAATCCATGGGCAGCAGAGCAAAGAAAACGCCGTGGTTCAAGAAGTGACCTGACCTTAACTGTTTGATTCATTGGAGATTTTACACACACACACACACACACACACACACACACACACACACGCACACACACACCAGCGCAAAGAAAACACCGTGGTTCAGGAAGTGGCCTGATCTTAACTGTTTGATTCATTGGAGATTTTACACACACACACACACACACACACACACACACACACCACACCACACCACACACACACCCAGTCAGTAAGCTCATCTTCTCAACTCAGTTTTGGAAGGAGAGGCTGTTCTCGAGTAAACACAGACATGTTGTGTTGAGCTAACACTTGGTAGATTCCAGCCCCATCATTGCCCGGCATCCATGTCCAGGTGCAGACCCGTCCACGGAAGGCAAGGACAAAAGGGGGACTGGGAGCCAGTGGTAGGGTCTCCCTCTGTGGAGGATAACTTAGTGACGTCTCTGCTGTGATTCCCCCAATACACACCTGGCTATGACATTTAATCAGGGCAGATGCTATTTCAGGGGCTGCAGCCTCATGTTTGCCACTTGGTGCAATGACGGGACCCTCCATGATTCACTCCCGGATGTGCTGTTTGGATCCGGGCACTGAAAAACCTGCACACACTTCAGAATATCCAAGTGCTTCTCCACTGGCTTGTTCCCTTTACGTTCAAATATCTCCCTTGATAATCCAGCACCCCACAGTGGCCCATTTCATGACAAAATGCCTTCTATAAAAGTTGCCTAGCTCTGATTTTCCCACAGTGCCTGCCCCAGGGAGAAGGTCTTGGCTCATCAACAAGAGCACTGGCAGTGGCCTTGGCAGACTTTGGAATCCACTGAGCCGGGAGTGAGCCGAGCCACTGGGAAATTCAGGGGAGGCACTTTCCTCATTCTAGTGTGAACTTAAAAAAAGAAGACTGTGTGTTCGCCTTACTTTGCTGTATTTTGTGTGCACGGAGCTGCCGTCAGCCTCCTCATTTGCGATGAGAGATAAGGCGAGTAGGTGCATTGCTTTACAGTTTCACGTTGAAGCTGGGGCCCATTGCAGTGGGCATTGTCCTGTGCAATATGAAATGTGGCAAATTGCAGCTCCCTGTAAACATTTAAAATCACGTGCATCTGTTTTAAGTGTTGAGGAAATGGTTATTCGTATTTATGATTTTTTTTGTCTCCATCAGAGGAACCACTACTTTAAAAAAAAACATGAAAAGGTCTTTGGTACAGATGTCTGTGGCTGACCCCCGCTGAACGTGGGCAGAATTATCTGAGCGCTAGCCTGCCACTTCGGAAGCAAGGCCACGCAGCAATAGTGTGCCCATTGTCTTTTGAAAGAAGGTGATGTGTAATCCAGGGCAAGAGAATTAGTTTAGAAACCTTCAAACCATGTGGCCCTAAATTTTCATTTTCTTTGCTTGCCTTTTCTTTTCTTTCTTTCTTTCTTTCTTTCTTTCTTTCTTTCTTTCTTTCTTTCTTTCTTTTCCAGTGTGCTTTCTGGACTGCTATTCAGTGTTCAGTCTGGCTTTCTGTATTGTCAATGGATGCCCTGGTTTAAAATTCTACACATGAACCAGATTTAAATGAACATATGTGAGGATTCAGTAAGTCAGACATTAGTGCAAGCAACGGTCAGAATAACCTGAGGGATCTGAATATTCCTATCCTGCCCTATTATTACTTTGTGTACATTTACAATAGGTTAAGTGTACTTTTTATGAATGTTTCTAATAATAATAATAAACATATTTGTGAATGGAGATTGGAAGCGCATGAACACTATCCTAAATTACTATGCTAATAACGAATGATGAGCTTGGTTCCACATTTGGATCATCTGGAAGCTCGTGAAAACAGGAATCATTGCCAGGTATAAACTTTTCTATCCTGGCTGCTCTTTTTTTTCTCGGCATTTGCTCTCCTTCTAAAGCTCAAACATAGATGAGATGCTCAGTACAGCGCTTGCTAGCTATCACAGGTTGCTGAAATTAAAGATGTTTTCAGAGGGTGGGATCTGTTACCATAGAACCGTTTAGCTTGGCTGGTTAGCCAGAAGGTTGGTGGTTCAAATCCACCAGCCACTCAGAGGAGAAAGATGTGGCATTTGGTGCTGTAAATATTACAACCTTAGACATTCTATGGGGCAGTTCTACCCTGCCTGACAAAGTCACTGTTACTGGGGATTGACTCGGTGTCAATGCTTTATTGTTTTTGTTGTTGTCTCTTCCTATCATGTGAGTCCATTCTTAATGATGAAATTTGTTCCTTTTCAAACTGGGGTTTTTCTCTTTGAAAGGAATCTATAGTAGCCTTTTTCCTTTGTAGCTGAAAAAAATGACAATTTCTCAGACTAATTCAGCACACCTGAATGACATTTGAAGAAAATATAGTAAGTAGTCCATTGCATTAGGTTGCTGTAAAAAATGCAGGGATGGATGATGATGATCTACCAATAGTTGCAGAGATAGATTCACAGGTTAAGCAGGTAGAGGAGGGAGCATAGGAGATTCCCAGGAGTACATATAGGTTTGACAGAAGGTTTTTGTGGCTGGGTATTTACCTTTGCAGGAAATATATCCATAAATGCGGTGGAGCTGAACAGGGGCTGCAATATGAAAGTGCCTTAGACAAATGAATACTTAGAGGATATGGATCAATGGGGCTGGGGGCTCCTGAATATAGTCTTGGGAAACACTAAAGTCAACTGGCGTAGCATCGTCCACAAAGACAGTGCTCTGCATCTTACTTTGGTGCATACTGATGGGATTCTTAAAAGCTTGTGAGGGACCGTCTAAGGTTCAACTATTGTGCTCTCCCTATTCAGAGGAAAGACAGGTGTTGAAAATCAAGGACACGTAGAAATAATCTAGTGAACTCCTGGATCACAGAACTATCCATCTTTAGGGTCCTGACGCCAGAAGAACTGGATGGTGACTGCTTACCATAACCAAGTGCTTCAAAGGGATGGAATTAGAAGGTCCAAACGAATGTGGGACAAAACTCAAAATCCTAAAAGAGACCTGGCTTACTGGTTCCAGAGAGACTGGTAGAACCAGGAGACTAGGCCCTGGTAATGAACTCACTCCCATGGCTTAATTCTCGGCCCCAAAATAGACAGGTAGGCCAATAACACCAGGTAGGTATCTACACCTTAGACTAGGTAGCCATTGGAGATCAAAAGGGCATCTATCCAAGGACAAATTTCAAGGGTTAGAAAAGAAGGGGGGAACAGAGAACACAGGCAGGAAGCGATGAGAGATATTTCATTGTGGGGATTGCAATCAATTGAAATGGGCCAAAATATGCATGAATTGTTGAATGGAAAACATCTGCTCCGTAAACCTTCACCCAATTAACAAGGAAAAGAAGGAGAAGAAAAAGGATCAGATACGGGCGTCCACTCTTTTTTATAACCAGTATTTACTAACTTGCTATCTTATGGCAACAAAGGGATTGGAAGACTAGATACCCAACTACTTCAAAGGTTAGAACTGTCAAGTGTGGCTAGATCCTCCATGCATGTCAAGTGTGGCTAGATCCTCCATGGGTGTTAAGCTTGATATCATTCAAAAGCTCTTGTTAGGTGCTGTCAAATTAGTTCATCCTCCAAGTGACTCTGTGTGCAACAGACTGGAGCACTGCCCAGCCCTGCACCATGCTCACGATCGCTGCTACCCTTGAGCCCACGGTTGCCGGTGTCCATAAACAACATGACCATTGAGATATTCAATAACTTTACGATCGCTTCCTATCCATTTGAGGTCTTAGAAGTGCAGAAAATAATTTAAGACTAAAGTGATCTTTCTTGGATTTGTAGAGGGTGAAGCACCTTGAGCTGGGCTATGCTTTATACTTTATTCTTTCAAAAGACCAGGCTGTGCTTAGCTACAAAAATCAATATCTATTCTCCCCTTCAAGGCCTCTTAGCCGTTGCTTAATGACTTTTACAGCGGCTTTGCATTTCCCCTCTTATGGTCTCCTCCTTCGCAGTGTTTCTATAGCCTTATCTGAGAACACTCCTCCTAATACCAAGTTCATTCCCTGATCCTAGACATTTCTGACACTTGGTCAGGAAAACGTTTTGTGCTAATTGTTAGGCACCAGATTCACGTGAGGGCCAAGTGGCCCCTATGGAGTTGTATTGAGGCATCTTTAGGTGCCGTGTGAAATCAATTTAATTCCGTTTTAAATCCAAAACAAATTTGAAAGCTCTGCTTTTATCTATCAGGGGTGAATCTGTATGTGAAAAATAAATCTGAAAAGCCATGCTCTGACAAGCCCCTCAAAGGGCGGTGACTGTGATGATTGTATACACTCCATGTGTGTACAAGCCCCAGTGGTCACTCCAAAGTTTGCCTCTTAGGCAGTGAACCCAGAAAGGTATAAACGTAAAACTTATTTTTAAAAGGAACATGGTGTCTTGGGTTTAGTAAAATTCTGGGCCAATTCTGCAAGCTGTGAGAGTCTAAGCTCTCGATGTTGAGTGACTTCATGGCTGGGAACCTATCAGCTGCAGCCTGAGAGCTGTGGGCACCACTTCCTGGCTGCCAGCCTTGCGAAGAAGTAGCAAAGGGTCCTCTTTCTATCCCTGTGCCAGAAATGTGGGTGAAGGGAGACAATGGACAGTGTAAGATATGAAATAATAATAACAATAGATAGTTGATCAAGGATTCACAAGGGTTGGAGGGTGGGGGAAGGAGGAGAAAAAAGAGGAGCTTATACCAAGGGCTCAAGTACCAAGGGCTCATGGTTTCAAACTGATGATGGCAATGTTTGTACAAATATGCTTGATACAATTGATATATGGAATGTTGTAAGAGTCCCCAATAAAATGATTAAAAGAGAAAGAAAGAAAGAAAATGGAAAAATAAGTACCTAAGAGAGGCAGGCTGGCCCTGCCTGAAGGGAGGCGCTGGGAGGAACATTAGGAAAGGGATTTGTGCCTGACCCACTGCTCTTCCCTCCTCCCCCTTGTACCCATGGCTTTGCCCTTCCCCGGATGCGGGGGGGGGGGGGGGGAGGGGGGAGGGGGCAAAGTGGCCAGGGATGGTGCAGGCCAAAGGAGGCTGCCCACCTTGAGACTGTTGTCTTAGCTAAGTGGTTTAATTTCTTTTATAATTTTTTTCCTTGTAAGATGTATGTGGTTTAAAGTAACTTTTGATCTCTTGAGATTAGTGTTGAGATCAAAGGTGGCACCCCCAGAGCTGAGTTAGTTTTATAGGGATCTCTGCCTGGGCGTGCACCAAAATACAGAAAAGCCCCACTGCCCTCGAAGTCCGTCTCCAAGACTCCCATGGTGCGTGCCACCTTTGATGCTGCTGGATCGAATACAGGAAAAGTAAGGTGCGACCCTTATCCTTTAACAACTTAGGATCCGAGGACCCAGGGACATGCCTGAGAAATCCACTCAGCACAGAGGCTGTTTGGTTTCTACCAATCTCTGGTGGGAACAGACATTTCAGTGGAATTCAGAGAGGTAGACACACAGGATGCAAACTCATCGGGGAAGGTTGGCCAAGGGCTGGGTCTTGACCGGAGCGCCAGGAAAAGGAGACTGAGGTCAGAGAGGACTGCCATAGCTCAGCGGGCTGGGGGTGGGTGGGAGGAGGGTGAAGCAGTAGGTAGCGGGAAGATGACTGAATCAGAAACCCTAAAATTTCGTCTGCTCCAGAGCTGCTTCCCCCATGTTGCCCAAATGCATAATAAGAAGGTTCGGTCCGTTAAGTTCTGAAATGCTAAAGGGAGTCAAAGTGAGAAGAGATGGAAGTGCCGGGAGAAAGGAACAATGGGATGGATTCGGAGGCTTTGGAGTGTCAAATAAAGAAGCTGGGGTGCCGGGGAGGTTTGGGCGAGAATTGTTGGGTTATGGTGTATAGAAAGAATTGGACAACCCAACCCAGGGAGGACTCTTGTGATCAATATGGAGTGACAGGTGACTGAATTAAGGGTCGTGAAATAGGTACTGGCTTTAAAATTTTCATCCAAAAGACACTGGCAAAGCCAGTGAACCCCATATGTTAATGAGGTCCAGGCACCGCCCTCTCTCCCACTGAACTCTGCGCATTTTCCATCCTTCCCAGGGGAGAAGGGCAATTTATTTTCCTTTCTCTGCTGCAATTAGGCCTCCAATCCTGGGGAGCCCCTTCCCTCAATCACAACTTAAAACAATCAGAGTGTGTAGGGATGGAAAGTTGCCGATGGCAGCGCCGTCGGGCTGGGCCGTATGCGGAGTTCGAGTCCTGGGGCGAAGAGGCCTCTCTTTTTCCAGCAAGACACACATCTGAATGCAAAATGTCATTAGAGTCTCATTCCTCTAGAAAGGTTTCTTTTTAAAATAACAAAAACACATCAGTGGCAAGTTTCAGTGTTATTTTTAATAAAAGAAAACCCTTCAATTTACATATATTTAAGGCTAAGTAAATGAAAATGCATTCTGTTACCACCGTTCTATTGAATAATGAACCCACGGGGTTCAGAAGAACGGTTTGCTTTTCAAACCTCAGATCCCCTCCGCTCCAGTCTGTCACTGGAGTGAGGGAAGGGAAGGGGGACCAGAGCTGTTGCTTGTTACAGGCCGCACTGGGCTTTGTGCTCTTTTTGTTAATGACCTTGCCTAGCAATGCTGCACTTGGAGGTTTGAGGGGGCCAAATGGATTGTCACTAAGCTGAGAGATCAAACACTGGTGATTCAGGGCAGTGCCCATTTCCCTGTTTTTGGTGGCTTGGTCCTTATTGCCACTGGCTCAGAGGTTGCACTGTGGGGTGCAAATGAGGCCTCTCAATTGGTTCATTCTGATTCAGGTCCCTTGCTGGGAATGTGCACCTTCCCCCAATTACACTGAATCAGAATCTACATTTTAATAAGATCCCTATATAAATGCATCAGACTCACCTGAGGATCTACAAAAAATCACAGGGTGGGGTAGGGAGCGGGGTTGTTAACCTGTGGATTCTGAGTGCTCTCCATCCCTAGTCATTAGAGAGATGCAAATCAGAACAATAACGAGATATAATCGCACTCTGGCATTAGTAATAAAGTTCAAACAAACAAAAAACAGTAAACAGTAAATGCTGACCAGGCGTGGAAAAACTGAGCCATCACAGGGTACAGATGGAACTATAAACAATGTAACTGTGGTGGAAAATGGCAGGTCACTTCCTTTAAAAAGTTTGGAACACAATTACCATATGATCCAGCAACCACTCTCCTCAATATAATTCCTAAAGAAGTAAGAATCACCACACAAATATATATATTTGTCTGAAAACGTCTGAGCCATAATCAAACACATGGGGGTTCAGGGCCATAGTCTCAAGGTACACCAAGGTGTATTGGCATAACATAGTCCACAGAGGTCATATTCTACTTCCTACTTTAACAAGGAGTCATGGGGGGTCTTAAAAGTTCATGATCAGCAGTCTAAGGTACAACTATTGGTTTCTCCTTGACCAGAGGAAAGGTGAGTGATGGAAAATGAAAATTCATGGAGATGATTAGTGCACTCATGGCCTAGTCTCCATGATCCTGGGACCAGAAGAACTAGATGATGTCCAGCTATCACTGTTCTCAGAAATAGATCTGGAAAACAGACTGCAAAGTCAAGGTTGGGTTAAGGCATTTGTTGAAGAATAGAGATCAGCAGGAGGGACCTATAGAGGAGAAGCTGTAGGCAGCAGGGTCTCTTTGAACTTACAAAATAAACAGATTTTTAAGAACTGTTCTCTTAGTCGAGAATTAGTATGACTTCTTAGGCAAGGTTTCTGGTTGGGCTTTATGAGCTCATTCCTGCCCCCCCCCACCCCTTTTTATGTGGGTGTGTGAATAACTTTGGGCCAAGTTGGAGCCCAACAATTCAAGATGTCAACTGTTGGACATGCAAACAACTCTTTTATCCTAAGTTCGAATCTCGGTTTAGTGCTGGCACCTTCAGTTGAGGTCACTCAGCTATCCCAAGTCTCCTTGCTGTGCATGTGTCTTATGGAACCCGGTTTTTGAACAGGGGGAAATTTGTTATCTGAATGACAACTGAAGGATCAATTTCATAGGCTTCTCCAATTATTTTACGTCACGTCCCATTGTCTGTCATACTCCTCCTGGTAGTGCCTTGTTACGCTCTCCTCGAGGTATAGTTTCTGCAACCTGTGGCTTCTCCATAGATTGCCTGCTTCCTTGGCTAATTTAATCTTTACAATGACAACTACTACCAACTTCGTTGAAAGGGATCACTTTAGAAAAGCTAAATGGAGTGGAAGGAAAAATGAGGCACAAAACTCTGACTCATGAAAGCTTACTGGTTGGCTAGAGGTGAGTGGAATGACCAAGGACATCTTCCAACATCTAACCCTTAGTTACCCTGCCGGGGGGAAAGTGAGTCACCATTCTGCATTACAAACCTTCAGCCAATCCTCAATAAAGAAAAAGTTAAAAAAACATGAAATAACATGTAGATGCCGATTCAGAATATCTGAGGTAGAAATGTAATTTGCTATGGAAACGAGAATGTACAGGCTTGAAGCCCTGCTCTCTCTTTTCCGAAAGTCAGGTTTCTAGTGTTGCCTTTCCCACATTAGTCAATGGCCAGCTGGGGAAGCAAAAGGAGGAACACACACACACACACACACACACACACACACACACACACACTCAACATGAATGCACAAGCGTGAATCGTGCATCTCTTCCTCTAAATGTTTTGAGAGAAAAATATCTATAATTATACTCGTGTATAAGCCGAGTTTTTCAGCACAAACAAAAATGTGCTGAAAAACTGGGGTTCGGCTTATACATAGGTCATACATTTTGTGCTGAAAAACTGGGGTTCGGCTTATACATGGGTCAGTGGTACCCCAGCTAAGTGTAACATCTCGCGGGTGATTGTCGTTCCTCCCCTGTTCATTCAAAGCCCCGCTGACACTGCAGGGCTTTGAATGTTTACTCACATCTAACCAATCAGAGCCGTCCTATGACGTGACTGGCTCCAATACGCAGAAGCACCCGTAGTGATGCACTTACTACGTAGGATGTGTCCGTGGCTCCGCTCCGTCTCTCCCCTCTGGTCTCTCTGTTAATCCACATCCTGCATGTCCCACTCTAGGCTTATACTTGAGTCAATCAGTTTTTCTGGTTTCCCAGTTAATAATTAGGTACCTGGCTTATACTCAGGTCGGCTTATATTCAAGTATATACGGTATATATATTTTAAAGTCTTTTGGCAAGTTAAGCAGCCACTTTGTCCCAGGTCCTCAAATTATAGTCTGGCATTTTCTTTCCTCTTAAAGTAGGCCAAGGGAGCCTTGGTGGAGTAGTGGGTTATGAGTTGGGCTGCTAAACACAAGGTCAGTAGTTCAAACCCAGGAAGCATTCCATGGGCGATTTTCTGCTCCTATGAAGGGTACAGCCTCAGACACCCACAGGACACGTACTCTCTGTCCCTAAGGTTGCTATCAGGCAGAATAGGCTCATGCCGGTGACAGTTGGCTAAGAAGCATTTGCTGAGACCTTGAGTATTATGTGCGATAACATGTCTGGCCTATAGTACTTCCTAGAGTAATATTAGATATTATTATTATCATCATCAATCATATTACCAGTGATCATGACTACCTTCTGCATGTCTACTTTAAGGAGTGCCTTGGACTGCTAACTATGGGGTCTGCCCTTCAAACCCACCAGCTGCTCCTTGGGAAAAAGGTGAGGCTGTCTGCTCCCCCAAAGACTGATAGGCTGAGTTGGGATCAACTTGATGACAGTGGGTCTGGGGCACATTAATTTTTGCATCCCAGTTTTACTTGTCCAGGAAAAACACCACCCCAGCTTCACAGACTGCCTGGGAGACTGGGAGGCACCCCTGCCATCACTTTCATTCACACTGCTTCCTCGACGCCTAGTCAGACACCGAGAAAGAAACCACCACAACAGCAGAGAACCCCTGTCTTCCTCCACTCCATTCGCCACGTGATTGCATGGGAAATGCTGTAGATTTCTACTAACTCAGGAGTCCGCAATCCCACCAAACTGCTCACTGCAAGTCAGGGCATTACATGGGAGAGCAGGTTGCATGGGGCTTCACAGAGGAGGCGGCTTTTGTTCTTGGCTCTGAAGGACAATGGGCTTTGGCCAGTCCAAAGTGGAAAGATGGATACGTGCATGGATGGATGGATGGATGGATGGATGGATGAATGGAACCAGCCAACCACTTTCTGACCAACAAGTAGCTAGGAGCAGCTCTGGGTGACTCCTCTGCGGTGAGCAAAGGCAGGCCTGGTTCCCTGGCCTTTCTGTGACATTGACTGCCTCTGTACAAGGACACGCTCTGTTCTGTGCACTTCTATTTTCTCTAGTTAATCAGGTGACTTGAAAAGATGGTAGATAAGGGTATTGTTTGCACTGACAACATCCTGATGATACTGTCTGAGGAGATCAGAAGGTAATGTTTCCTTTCTGAACCGATAGAGTCATTAGGGAGAACTCTCATCACCCCAATGCTTCTAGGTTAATTACCACAGAAAACCTGGAAATGGCAGCTATAATTTTTCTCCAGAAAGTACCGCTATTTTTACCCTTGAAGCAATAAAATAACTATGCAACTGCTTCTAAGGACCCCATTTTACAGTTCAATGGTGTGATAATTTTTGTTGAATGGCTAGCCGTGCTTATATTAGAAGACCCTGTCCTTGTGAATTTGATTAAATTTTGGCTGCAAGTTATAAACTGTACTAATCCAATTCATTCCTATTTTCCAATGGCCAATTACCCTCTTGATAACCAGAGAATAAGCAAGTTTATCTACTGCAAGGTCTTGCTGGCAAATAGAGAAGCAGAGGTTCAAGGTAGAGGTAGGCAACAGCTGTCGCATGAGCCAATTTCTATGATTTTAGAAAATCATATGCAGTATAATTTACCAAACTATCTATGACAATGCCTTAGTTCCCAAAAGCTGCCATGACAAAGATAGCAAGCAGGGTAACTTTGAAGAACAGTCATTTGCTTTCTCGTCATTCTGGAGGCAGATATCCAAGTCTAGGTCTCAGCCAGGATGATTTCCCAGATGAGCCTCTTTCTCTTAGATTCTGCCGTCTGCTAGTGATCCTTAGTGTTCCCTCGTGTTCCCTTGAGTTTCTCTTACCCCTCCGTGTGCATCTCTGTGTCTGTTTGAGTCCTTTAACCATTCAGGTGTGATTTGGTTTAGGACCCACCCGAGTTTGATAGAAACTAACTAAAAAAGCAAAAAGAGCCCCTATTTTCATTGAGGATCATATCCATAGGGTTAGAATTTCAACTCATAGTTTGGGGTACAGAATTCAATTCTTAACCAGGAAATTTGAATTATTATCCAAGTTATGGGAAGGAACGCTGTGTGGAGGTTTGGAAAGATGGTTTTTACTTGGATCATTTTCTGAAGTCTGTGTGAATCCCATGATGGTCAACGAAAGTAAACTGCAAAATGTGCTGTATCTCTGTTAACATTTCTCTTAAGGAGACAGAGCTCTTTACTATTTATTTCTTCTTGTTTTTAAACTAGATGAACTATGAAACAACTAATTTTAAAATCTGGTTCTCAGAGCTGCTTGCTCTGAGTCACCAGACTACCTATGGGATATGTGACATGTGTCTATAAACCTGATATCTAGTGTTTCCCTTGCTATTCTAGTTTATCAATGCTTGTCCTTTAGTTTGCATTATAAGAGCTCTCTGGCTCACCGTTAAAGATTGTATATAAAACTCAAAGGGTTTGGGAGAAGTTTATATATATTTGACCAAAGTCATGTCATTTTCAATCGCATCATATGCATGTGAAAGTTGAACATCGAATATGGAATTATCTGAATTATGGTGCAGGCAAAGAATATTTAAAGTTCCAAGAACTGTGAAAAGAGATAACAAATCTGTCTTTGAAGAAGTACAGCCCAAAATGCCTCTCAGAGGTAAGGAGGTGGGACTTTGTCTGATATATGTTGGGCATGTTGCCATTATCTCCTTGCCCAAAAAAGTTCTTCAAGTGAAATCAAAGATCAATTGCTTTTTTGATGTGAGAGGGATAGTGCATTTGGAGTTCATTCCACCAGATCAGACTGTTAATCAATATTTCTATTTAGAGGTTCTGGAAAGATTGTGTAACTGTGTATGGCAAAATGCCTGATTTATAGCAGACCGAGGACTTTTTTTGCCACCAGAAAAATGCACCTGCTCCTGCAGCCATCCTAATATACCAGTTTGGGGAAAAAAAAACCCAGCATGTCTCTCTTGCCCCATGAGCCTCACTCACCTGACCTTGCTCCGTGTAATTTCTACTTGTTTCGTCAAATGAAGAGGGTCACCAAAGGACAGTGATATGACAATATAGAAGAGACGAAGCAAAAAACAAGGAAGGTGCTGTCAGCCATCCAAACAGATGAGTTTGGAAAAAGTTTCAAAATATGCAATCACAGATTTGAAAAATGTATAAGCATAAAGGAGAGTACTTTGAAGGCTATAAGTTTGTAAAAAAAATTAAATTCATAGTTGTGGAAAGAGAAAAATCTGTCTTTTGGGGGTACCCCCATACACACACACACAGGTATGTGTGTGTGTGTCTTTGTCTTCTTCCTGGTTTGCCTTTTTGTTTGTGTCTTCTTTGATTTAGGTACTAGCAGGTTCAGTGGTGAGTGATCACATTCTCAGGGGGAACTAGAAAGCATACAGAATCTCTAGTGGCAGCAGAAACAAGAGTTTGGAGAAAATAATGATTATAGGATTATGAACAAAATAGTGAGATTGAAGATAAAGGCTGGGGTCTTAAACACTTGAAGGTAAACAAGCGGCCATCTAGCTCAGAAGCAACAAAGCCCACATGGAAGAAGGACACCAGCCTGTGCGATCAAGAGGTATCTAAGGGATCAGGTATCAGACATCATCAGAACAAAAAATCTTATCATTTTGAATGAGGTGGGGACTTCCTAGTGGAGACCAAAACCCATTTGTAGGCCACTGGACATCCCCTTACAGAAGGGTCTTGGGGATTTGGTGAGCCAGTCAGGGTGTGATGTAGCAACGATGAAACATATAACTTTCCTCTAGTTCCTAAATGCTTGCCCCCCCCCTCCACTATCATGATCTGAATTCTACCTTGCAAGTATGGCCAGACCAGAGGATGTACACTGGTACAGATAGGAACTGGAAACACAGGGAATCCAGGGCGGATGATCCCTTCAGGATGATACCGGGAGGGTAGGTTGGAAAGGGGGAACCGATGACAAGGGTCTACATATAGCCTCCTCCCTGGGGGATGGAAAACAGAAAAGGGGGTGAAGGGAGATGCCGAAAAGTGCAGGACATGACAGAACAATAATTTATAAATTATCAAGGGTTCATGAGGGTGTGGGGAGCGGGGAGGGAGGGGAAAATGAGTAGCTGATGCCAGGGGCTTAGGTGGAGAGCAAATGTTTTGAGAATGATGAGGGCAATGAATGTACAAATGTGCTTTACACAGTTGATGTATGTATGGATTGTGATAAGAGGTGTATGAGCCCCTAATAAAACAATTTAAAAAGAAGAAGAAGAAAAAGATTGTCGATAAAGGAAGTATGGATGAAAGAGGGTTAGGATTCCCAGAGAGACCTATAATAAAGCCCCAGGTGAGTTACAGAATCATGACTGTGGCATCTGGGTTTGGTTTAAACATCAATTTCTCACTATGTGATGTCCAGGTGATTTGGCCTCATGGCAATCCCACAACATCCAGGGCCACAGAAGCCACCATGGTTGTTCAACGATGGATTTGCTTTTGGAAGTATGTCATCAAGCCTTTCCTCGTAGGCACCTTGGGCTAGACTTGAACCTCTAGCCTCTCAATTCGTAGTCATGTGTGTTAACCATTTACATCACCAAGGGACTCCCTTTCTGACTCCATATACCTCTGTCATAATATGTCATTAACATTTAGTTAATTCATTAACTTTGATCATTCAAATAGGGTCTGACTCTCTCATGGAGTGGGGACATGTCTGCTTTTTCTAGCCATATACTCTTGTCCATGGAATGAATGCCTGCCTGACAGGTTCAGTGCGGTTCAATAGAAATGCTTCTCTAAACCTTCAACCACGGACCATCAGGCAAGTGCTGGAATGTCCCTTAAATAAGCCCATCTCTGAATGAATGTTTTACATTTGGAAGCAGTTGAATTTTCGGGATCATTCTGGTTTCTATTTCCTTAAAGATGACCATTTTGTTAGTGAATGTGCCCCTGTTTTCTGAATTTCTGTGAAATTCATTCTTTGGGTTACATAAGTGTAACATTCAGAGATGGGCTGATACAGGTTACCAAGCAAATTCCCCTCTCAACTTCCCTTAGGGGGGGAAATTTTACCTGTCGGAAACATGATAGAACTGTCAAAAGTACATGAAATAGCTATGCAAATTGTGAAACAAAAGTCACAGTTCCTTTTGTTCTGTGACAGGGTAAAAATTTCAAATTTTTCATCACAGAAGAAATAAAATCTTAACACTTACACACATCTAAACAATCAGGGGCTCATCACCACTGTGACTTAATGAAAGAGGGTTTGGAGGTGGGAGGCGGAAGAGCAATGCCACTGGTCTCAGATGTTTTCATGAATCCAAGTTTCTTCTAACTTCTTGCTCCACTGACCTGATGGGTCTTCTCGAGAGATGGCTATTCCATTTCTGGGAGAGAAGACAAAAGAACATATAGGAATGTGTTAGTCTGGGTGACTAGAGAAACAAATCCACAGACATTCATATGCGTGTAAGAGAGAACTTCATATCAGAGAGCAATTGTACATTAAGAAAACATCCCAGCCCAGTCCAAGTCCATAAGTCTGATATTACCCCATATGTCAATACTAGTCCCTAAATGCCTTTTTAGACTCATGCAGCCAGGCAATGAAGCTGAATGCAAGAAGATCACAGGCCAGTGGGTGGAGAGTCTTGTGGATCCAGTGGTGGTGGAAGCATCTCAGCACTGGTGTGGGGCTCCAGGTGGCTCCTCCATTTCCAGCGCTCTGGCTGTATCATTGTAGCTCCATGTGGCTTGTCAGTAGGAAGGTGACATAGAGAGTGTCTCTTGCCTCTGGGGAGGAGGACAGGGGTTCCCAGGATCCTCAGCAGAAGACCATGTCCACATGGAGGCCTCATGGACTATGGCCCGATTGACAGGCTAGACTCCACCTCTTCGCAAGTTGACAGCAGATTATGTAACTGCCACAGGTTCAAAGAGAAGAGTTCTAAAGAAACTGTCCAGTGCTTGTAGGTGGAGCACTTCTCACTGAGATGACAAAAGCTCTTCCTCAGCTGAGTGTGTTTCTTCTTTTAGGTATTATTAGATGTCTCACCTCGCTGTCTCCTTCACATGTCCCATTGACCCGAATGGAGTCGCATGCAACCAG
Organism: Tenrec ecaudatus; assembly: GCF_050624435.1. NCBI lineage: Eukaryota > Metazoa > Chordata > Mammalia > Afrosoricida > Tenrecidae > Tenrec > Tenrec ecaudatus. Next base: position 89,141,239 of record NC_134540.1, on the reverse strand, counting down.
AATTGTAGACAGCCTGGTGCCTGTGACTGACGGTCCTTCAGAAGTTCTGTCACCAGTGCCCTAGCCCCTGACTAAACATTTCAACCCCTTCGTCGTGTCTTAGAATGAACATTACAGACGAAGAGAGTATTGTTGAGTATTTTCTCCAGAAGGCGTAACAAAATTGTGCTTGGTGCCAATTATCGTTCTGATAGTGGTCTTTCTGCTCCCGGTGATAACTAAGTGATAACCAGAGGAGACGGAAATTTGCAATCAATGTGCTAAGGTGAGCAGAAGATGGAATTCCCCTCTTGCTTGGCCCTGGTTTCAGGGAAAGCCTGCCCTTGAGGGCCATCCAGGGGAACTCACCTGGCCCAGCACATAGAGGCAGCCCAGGGCACAGGCAGGAAGAGTCTGCCTGTCATCCCCTTTCCTGGGTTCAAATGGGACATAGTCAATGAGATTTGGAGGCAAGTTTCAAGCTGGCTTCAGTCAGCAGTTCTCAACCTGTGGGTTGTGACCCCTTTTGGGGGGGGGCTGTCGAATGACCTTTTCACAGGGGTCACCTAATTCATAACAGTATCAAAATTACAGTTGTGAAGTAGCAACGGAAAGAATGTTATGGTGGGGGGGGGGTGAGGGGGCCGTGTCACCACAACATGAGGAACTGTATTAGAGGGTCGGGCATCAGGAAGGTTGAGAATCACTGCTTCAGATGATCTGCCTTGGGATGTGCGCTAAGATATTTGCATTCGGGTGGCCTTTCTCATTCAGCAGTTTCAAGCCTTTAAGCTTTACTTCTTTCCGCAGTGAGGTACTGATCCACAGGGTTCTGTATCCTTGTTTGCCCCAGTGCGTTCAGCAATTGATTTCTCTCTCTGGAAGCCACCGTGGCCCCTCACAGAAGGGGAGGCTCTCCGGGAAGAGTCAGCAGTCAGAGGTTCGACCACATCCATCTCCGTTTCAGTCACTCTTCTTCCCTTAAGATGCTAAAATCTCCTCCAAGCGTCTATCTAGTCTTAAAGGTGGTGATTGCAGGCAGGGACACAAGGCACCTCATTCCCTCATGCCCTTTCCCTCTTATGTGCAGAAGCCATGTACTTTCGGAAGCTCTCTGAATGCTACAATCAGGAGTGGGGGCTGCCCCTTCCATTTGATGTGGTCGCTCTGGGTGCCCTGGCCCCAGTTTCTCAGACTCCATATGGGAAAAAGAAATTAGAACCAGGAGCAGGGACAACGAGACCGCGCCCGAGGAATAGAGGTCTGGACAGAGTTCCAAGGGTGCGTTGGTTTGCTCCTTCGGTTCTCTCAATAAGGAAGGACGAACGAGAAGGTGGAGGAGCGCTGTTCCCTAGGCAGCAAACCACCCTCTCCAACCCCACAGACGTTTCTCTGTTGGGGCAGTGTTCCAAGCAAGGGAAAGAGAGGCTTCCCTTCATGCCTGCCCCAGATGCCCACGCCCAGCAGGCCACCTGCTCCCGGTTCTGCGGAGAACACAGGGAGACAGCCACCCGCTCCGGTGCCTCCATGGCCACCCTGGCTGCAAGCCCAGCACACACGGAACAGAAGCTATTGCCTCAGTGGAAGGAACACAGAAGCTCCCCTCTCCTCACGCTGTCTAGTCGCTCACCTGCCTAGCAACTTGCTCCACAAAACAAAACAAACAGACTTAGCCAAACAAGCCTGCAGAGACTTGCTTCCTGCCAGTGGATTAATTGGTCTACAGTGTTTTAGACAAGGATAAAGTTTTTGAAGAGGCAACATGGCTTTGTGAGATAGAATTCTGGGCACTCAGGAGCTACGGGTGCTAACATTTCTCTATTTAGCATCTCAGTTCACTGCGTTGATCCTTCAGAAGATATTACATACACCCATGGAGCCTCAGTCAGACTTGAGCAAATCCGTGTACCTGCATATTTATTGAATAATTACAAGAGCAAAGCTCCTTACACAAAGGTCACTTTTCTTATATTCTTTTCAAGAGCAGGGAGAATGGGTGGGAAGCCATTCTCTTGGGAGAGCGAACAGAGTTTACACTCGGAAAGGTGTGCATTAAAGGGTGACTGTGTCACCAAGTTAAGGAGTAACTTACCAGGCGCCAAATACTTGTGCTGGCACTGTGAGTGTTCTTTGCATCAAGAATTCTCATACTATGTGGCATACCCAAAGGTGGCCTTTTGAGCATCAGAGGATCCTGGAACGCTTTCCAAAAGCTAGATTCTTGGTCTTTGTCGGGCTGACTAAATCAAAACCGTTGGGTGGGTGGCCAGGAGCCTGAATTTTAACAAACTCTCATATGATGCTGATGTATAAAGAGACTTGTAAATCTTGTTAAAAAATAGAATTAAGGTAATGGAATTTTTCCATGAACTTTTTGAAATCCCCTGATATACTTGTCCAGAAAAATTGTTTCTAGCTTATATATATAAAAAATGGTGCTTTTATAGTCCTCTGAAAAGCTTCTCAACTAGGTAAGGATTTGCATTGAAGTCAACTGTGGTTATTTATATATTTTTCAAAGTAGTGAAGCCTAGACCCCTCCCCAAGCATATCTGGTTCCTGAGGACTCCAGGTTTCTCAAATTCCCTTTGAGAAGTACTGCACTGGACTGAACGTTCCATGAAAAAGCTCCACAGATAAAACTTTGAGTAGGCATCTTCCGATACAACTGATAAGAAATCAAGACTTCAGCGAGTACAGCAACGTGTCCAAGGACATGTAATTACCAACAGGTCCTGGCCTAGAGCCCTGGTCTCCTGATTGCCCCTCCTGTGATTTTGCCAGCACTCCAGGAGCCATTCTGCTTCAGTCCCTCCTGTCTCCCTCTCCCTCTCCCTCTCCCTCTCCCTCTCCCTCTCCCTCTCCCTCTCCCTCTCCTTCCTTCCTCTCCCTCTCCCTCTCCCTCTCCCTCTCCTTCCTTCCTCTCCCTCTCCCTCTCCCTCTCCCTCTCCCTCTCCCTCTCCCTCTCCTTCCTTCCTCTCCCTCTCCCTCTCCCTCTCCCTCTCCCTCCCTGCCTGTGCCAGCATGATTTCCCAGCCAACCATCTCCCTCAAAGTAGATGTGAGATGGAAAGCCCTGAATTGTGTCCCAAAGGCTGAAAATCTCATAGCTGATTTTGAGCAAACCAATAGAATTAGATATGTTTGGGGTTAAACCTACTCCTATGGGTTTCTTTGTTTAATCAAGAGAACTGAGAGTGTGCTGGGTGCTCCTTTGGGGATTGGAGGTTCAAAGGTGAACAGATCCAAAGCCCTGCCCTTCCAGGAGACATGTCCCTGGAAAGGAAGCATGGCACACAGCTCAGTGGCCGGGGAGAAGAGAATATTTTACAGTTTTGCAAATCCAACTTGTAAAAGTACTTACCAACTTTTTAAATGTCATTTTTAGTTTTAAATTACTTCATATTGATAGGCAAGTTACAAAGAGTCCTTATATGCCTCATGCCCAGGTGTTTCTATTGCTAAGATATTGCATTAATATGATAAATTGGACATAACTTAATGAATCAATATAGGCATTTCAGTTCTAACTAAAATATATAATTGACATACACTTTCCTTTTTTGTTTACTAATAGAGTCCTTGTGGTGTAGTGCTTACACATTGGCTGTGATCCGCATGGTTGGCCGTTCAAAGCCATCAGCAGCTCTGTGGGAGAAAGACTGGGCTTTCTACTTCCGTCACCAATTACTGTCTTGGAAACCCATGGGGGTCACTGTGAGTCAGAATTGACTCGATGGCAGTAAGCGTGTTCTTTACTAGTTGTGCACTTACTGTTTCAAGATTCATGTTTTTATTTTATCTTGGCATTTTATTGAGTAATTATTACATGTCATACACTATCCTGAATGCTTCACCTGTATGACACAGATAGATATAGGTATATAGATATGGACATACATATGTCCAGGGACAGAGACAGCGCTTGAGCTAGAGATAAAGATAGAGATACCTATTCCCTTAAGAATTCAGAGTAAAAGATGCTAAATGACATGCTCAAAAATAAACATCTGATCATCTTCTGGGCTGACTAGAAACTCCAGTTTCTCTGAGTCCTGAGTCCACATTCTGTGACACTAAGTTTGTACTTCTATCTAGGGATGTGCGGAGATGATGACAGGCAGGGGTGTTGGTGGTACCTACAAAAAGACTTTCATTAAAACAAGCTGCAAGAAAATAAAACTTTGAGTGTTGTGATGGTTACAAACTACAAACCCAACTCTCTATCATTGAGGTAAATTTGACTCACAGTGACTCTATAGGACAGAGTAGAACCGCGGGTCTCTGAAAATTCAAATCTTTACAGGAGTGGGCAGCCTCATCTTCTCCCATAGAGCCACTGGTGGATTCAAACTGCTGACCTTCACAGTCCTTTGGTGACTGAGGATGGTGTGCTTCTTCCATGTTGACTTCTTTGACATCTCACTTAGATGGCTGTTTGTTTGGAGACAGCATTGAAGACCCCATTTGCTACTTTATCTGATAACGGGGCACCATCTAATTTCTTTGCCACATTTTGCTACAGCACCCAGATCTCCAGTGTTCCCTTCCTGAGGGTGAGTCTGGAGCGAGGCCATAATGTAAGAACGAATTGTTCTTAAGTTGGAGCTAGGATTTAGTGAGAGCCCTGACCAATTCCTGAATCACTGTTTTGTGTTTGTTTTTATCTGCCTTTAGCTCCCTTTTTAAACCTCCTTGTCAATTTATGATAGATTCTTATCCATCATCCCCCGGGCCATAATGATTTTCAGTCAATATCATCTTTCATTAGGCCCTGTTACTAATTTTTTAAAGCCCGGTTGAGAGTGAGGTATTGGGCCAATAGGCTAACTCCATATCACAGTACTTGGATTAATCACTTTTACAGAATAAACCCCAATGGGGGTGGTCAGGCTTGCTGGAATAATACATGTCTTGGTACAGCATCTAGGGCCTTGATGTAGCAAGACCATGTTTGTCCGCCTACCCACAGTTCCACAATGTTGGCACAGCTTCCGCAGACACAATGCTTCCTGCTGGTTAAATATTTTGCCCGTAGAATCTTTCAATTCTGCAATTTGAAGCTTGGATTTTTCTTTCAATTATTTAACTCAAGACATGCTGAGGGTGTTCTTCCCTTTTGGCCTTTGCTTATTTCATCACTGTGTTCTATGTTGTTGTCTTCTCAAGCTTCCCTTTGACGTTTTCTGCTCAGCTCTTTTACTTCATCATCTTCGCCATTTATTTTAGCTGCTCTATGTTCACGAAGAAGTTGTAGAGTCTCTTTTCACGTGCAGTTTGCTTTTTCCTTTCTCCTTCCTTCCCTCACTCCCTCTTGCTCTCATTTTCTTTTTTGTCTTTTTAATGACCGTTTGCTTTCTCCGTGCATGATGTTCTTAAGGGTCCACAGCTCATCAGATCTTCTCATCTGTATTCAAAGCATCATATATATTCTTGAGAGGTTCTCTAAATTCAGGTGTGATATACTCAAGGTTGTATTTTGACTCTTGTAGACTTGTTTTAATTTTCTTCTACTTCAAACTGAATTTGCATATGAGCAATTGATGTTCCAAAATTGGCCCCCTGGGCTTGTTTTAGCTGATGATACTGAGCATGATGATTTCTCACAGATATAGTCAATTTGATTCCTGTGTATTCTAACTGGCAAGGCCCATGCATGTATACAGTCACCATTTGTGTTGTTGAAAAACAGTATTTGCAATTAAGAAGTCATTGGTTTTTTAAAAATTCTACCGTGTAATTTCCAGATTTGTTACTATCACCAAGACCATATTTCCAGAATACTTATCCTTCCTCTTTGTTTACCACCTTCGCAGCCAATCTCCAGTAATGATCAGTGTATCTGATTGCATGTTTGATCAATTTTAGACTGAAGAAGTTTACAGAATTCTTCAGTTTCTGTATCCCTAGCTTTAGTGGATGGTGTGTAAATTTGATTAATAGGGATAGTAACTGAAATTCCTTGTAGGCACATAGATATTATTTTATCACAGACGACATTCCACTTCAAAATCTATCTTGAAATCTTCATTTTGAAGATGCGTGTGATGGCATGCCTTGTGGATTTGTCCTTCTGGGGTAGTGAGCCATGGGGTTTCCTGATTCCAAATACCTGTACCTTTTGGCTTACTCATGCTTTCTGTGTTACGTTTCATTTGTGATGACTTCCATTATTTCTAAATTCATACTTTGTACATTCCATGGTCTGATCATTAATATGCATCTGCTTCTTCTCAATTTGAGCTATGCCCCATCAGCAAATGAACGTCCTGAAATCATTACTCCGTCTCTGTTATTAAGGTCAACTCCTCTTTGAAGGGGCAGTACTTCCCTAGAGTTATTGTGAGTGTATTTCAACCTGGGGGCTCGTCTCTGGGTGCTGTATCAGGCACTCTCCTGGTGCGAATCATAAGCTTTTCAGTGGCTCGTGGCTAATTCCTCAGAAGTGGATAGCCAATTCCTTCTCTGTGGTATATTTTTAGTCTGGAAGCACCAACCTGGCATAGTTTCCAGTATCACAGCACAGGCAAGCCATCGCTACCAATTGCCATAACATCAACTGTGATGTATGGTGAGCATGGCCGTGTGAGAGAAAATTCCCCTAGGATTTCAATGCCTTTTATTTTGAATATAGAGCACCAGGACTTTCTTTATTTCCAAGACACATCTGGGAGGACTCAAACCACCCAGTTTTAGGCTAGTCGCTGAGTGCACCAGTCATTTGCACGACCTAGGGACTCCATTGTCAGGTGATGACATTAAAGTAGATAGGAGATCATGTGTACATCTCCTTAATATCATTGTCCAGAACATTACTACCTTTTTCTTCAGATAGTCTCGGCCTTGGACTATAAATAGAGTCAAAATCCAATTTTGGGGGTGGGGGGTGGTTCTCTACATAAATGAGAACTTCTACTTCAAATGATAGACACCCAAGTGAAACTAATTTAAGCATAAAACCGGAAAACGTAGGGCCAAGAGTAAGATTAGCTCCGTGTACTATTGGATGCTGTTTCTGAGATGCTGTCCCCAGGTCCTACTTGCTGGCCTTTTTCTTGATTGTTAGCTCCAGTCAGAGACGAGATGGCAATAGAACCCCAACCAAAATAACAACAGTTGATAATCCTAAGGGAAGAGATGTTCTCCTGCTTTTAGTATTTATCCATTTTCTTATGCCTGGACTGTGTAGTAGTCACTGTCCTTCACAGTCATGCGCTGGCTGTATAGAATGGGGGGTATTGGGGAGGTATTCCCCAAAGGAAGCAATACTAGGCCAATGTGTCTTTATATGGCCATATGCACTATTTACAACATCAACCCCCCCCAAAATATGTCTCCAAAGCATGTTTCCTATGCCTTTATGAGTAATCATAGCAACTTTTATGCAGTTCCAAAACAAGTCTGGACACAACTGTGGCCTCTCCCATATGGGACCTGAATCTCACCTTGGTGGCTCTAGTTTTCATTCCTATTACATATCTGTTTGGAGCCATGGATTTTCTGGTACTCCGCCAATTTCCATATTGAGAAGGTGATAGGCTTCACCTACTACGTTGGGTCATTGGGTATGTCCTTTGACCTTGAGCAGTGGTTCTCACCCTTCCTCATGCCACGACCCTTTAATACAGTTCCTCATGTTGTGGTAACGCCCAAACCATAAAATTATTTTCATTGATACTTCATCACTGTAATTTTGCTACTGTGATGAATTGTGTGACCCCTGTGAAAGGGTCATTCGAATCCCAAAGGTATCTTAACCCACAGGTTGAGAACCGCTGATCTTGAGGATGAGAACAGACAAGAAGGTCATCCCAGAGGGATAGTCCCTAGCACTACAAGCACCCAAACAATCTTTGTGCTCAAGGGTTCCTGGGGAAGGGAGGAGAAAAAAATGAGGAGCTGATACCAAGGGCTCAAAGAGAAAGAAAATGTTTTGAGAATGATGATGGCAGCACATGTACAAATGTGGTTGACACAGTGGACGGCGGTATGGATTGTGATAAGAGCTGTATGAGCCCCCAAACAATGATTTAAAAAACAACAACAAAACTGTTTGCTTCAGTCCCCTGTCCATTAAGATAAGTTGTCTCTGAGGGGACTCCTTGGTGGTGAACTCCTCCCTCGTCCCTAAAACACCTCCATGTTAATGTGAAACAGAGTTAGGGACAGCTTTCAGCTTAGAGTAGGATCCTCTTGCCCTCTCCCGGCAGCCTTCCCCCACGCTCCTTCCACACACATATTGGGAGCAAAGCGAGCTCTTCCCTCCCCCAAAAGCTGTGCCATGGAATAATTTGTAAAAATAAAATTATAATTAAAAATTTAATTATAATTCTGATCCTTTAAACTCTGATGATGTCTTTTCTCAAAGTGATTGTTGTTGCATATGGGCTCAAGTATGCCCCAAGGCATTAACCTCCTCCAGTGTCATCTCCTTGCTGTGTCATTAAAAGTGGGTCATAACCCAGTTCTTTGGGCAAATGTTTCTGTTGGGTTTCAAGGGCAGAGAACTTTTACACAATGAAGAGGGATTCAGAGGGTTAATCTGCTTGTGGAATCTTGTCAGAAACACGATGCTACACTGTAGTTGCTGAGTAAAATTTAATCCCATTTAACTTTTCCTGAGGTCTGGTTACTTGATGTTTTACTTGTACCTCCTGCCTTAACAGATAGGATTCCATAATTGATTTGTCAATCATTGGCATGACCTCGGAAGAGCTTTCATGGTTAACTGGTGAAGGTTGTCATATGTTGGGGGTGAAAGAAAAACTCTGGGAATTCCCTGACTCAGCATCATTGCATGTGACTGTGTGAGTCTGAAGAAGACTTATGGACTTGAGTTGACTAGGATGGGATGCTATCTTGATATGAATCTCTTACACACACACACACACACACACAAGTGTCACTGGATATATTTCTCTATACAACCCGGCCTAATACAGTCAAAATCAATTCGATGGCACCTAACAACAGCAAATGTTTCTCACTTCTATAAGGCAACTGAAGATGGCAACTTCTGAATCTGACACTGCAGATTCAAAGCCCTTCGCATGCTGTCCCTATTCTATTGCCCTGTTTACTTCCCCATCAGAGCTCATCATTGCTTTCTGCTTTCAATGGCCCCTAATCTTGTGTGAAAGGCTGGAGTAGAATGCAGGAAGGAGGAAATCAACTTGGGAATGTGGTAGCCATTTTCATGGCCGGTCATAATACGGAGTCTTCTGGTTGTGTTTTATTTAATATTCTACTCAAGCATGATTTTTACCAATATGCAGTTTGCCCCCTATTCTTCCAGCTACCATACCTTGAAGCTTCATTTCTTATCCACCTCTGTCCCAGACAAGCACATAGCAACAACAATAGACAAGTTGAACAAATAAGGTGAAAGTATACAACCTTAACACATACCTTGCCTGATTTTAAAACATGCAGCATTGCCTCTTAATCTATGCACGGGTTCTACAGGAGAACAATCTATAGTTTCCTTTGACCCACATAGATGACTGGTAGACTCCTACTACAGCGAGGTCACACCAATTTAAAATGGAATATAATATTCTTATACAAAGGACTTTATATAAATAGGTGTTAATCTAGTTCAAACCCCAAATTTTGGTTTCAAAAGATGATTATTCTGATGAAATGGGCAAGTTTGTTTCAAAATTTGGGATTTGAACTGGTTCTTACAGGACGTGTAGACTGAATGGTGAGTCTGCGGCCCTGTAGCACTCCAAACGAAAGTGGAGTTGGACCAAGACCCGGGTGTGGGCAAGCTGGGTACATGTTGGAGAAACATAAGCTGACTGGCTGTCTCTGGCTTGGCTCTTCCAGTACATGGACCAAACGGGGTTGGCAGAATATCTGTTTCTTGTTTAAAATGCTGTTTTCTTTGTTGCTTCTTTGGCTGTTTTATTACTGTTGAATGCTCATTCAGTGCCAGGAGTATGAGTGTGGGAGGTGGTGTGTATAATTACCAGAAGGCGCAGCTTTAGTCAGCTAGACATGAAAATCTATATAAGGAAAATCGAACAAAGCAGGACTGGCAGGGGTGGGGAGAGCCCTGAGTCATTTCAGCGGGTCTTCACTGGCTTTGGGGTGGGGATACAACATGTAAACACATGTAAACATTTTGAGTAGACCTATTCTCTCTCTCTCTCTCTCTCATTTTCTTTCTGTACACACACACACACACACACACACACACACACACACCTGATTGCAATTGAATTGTGTCCGAATCCACCCGTGTGTGTCACACGAGGACTGTGTCCCATAGGGATTTCAATTGCTGATTTTTCAGAAGCAGATTGTCAAGCACTTCTAACGAGGTGCCCCTCTGTACATGCCAATCTTCAGTCTTTGGGTGTACAGCTAAATCCACTAACCATTTATACCCCGGAGGGACTGGGGTTGATATCTCTACAAGCTGGAGTTAGTGTAAACTTCTGAACCAGTCCTTGGAGAAAGACACCCTCCTGGTAAAGTAGAGGGACAGTGGAAAAGAGGAAGCCCGGCCACATTCATTGAGACAGTGACTGCAAACAGTGGGCTCAAACAGAGCAGTAATTAGGAGGATGGCCCAAGACCCACTGATAGTTTATTTTGCTGTCTTTTGGGTTGTTAGGTGTTGGAACCAACTCAATGGCACCTTAATACCAACAACAGAATTACTGTTTCAGTCTAACATAGATGCTTGGTAAGTCATGGCGTATCCAACTTTAATGTGCATGCAAATCATCTGGTCTGGTGAGAGGTCGAAAATTGCATATTTCCAACAAACTCCCAGGAGATGATGGTCCTAGGAGATGATGGTCCTAGGAGATGATGGTCGTAGGACATGATGGTCCCAGGAGATGATGGTCCTAGGAGATGATGGTCCTATGGTCCTTGTATAACTTTAGAGAGTAGACAAGACTCCAGGTCTGTTAGCACGTGGACTCTAAAAATAGTTCCTTAGTAACTCAACTTACTAAATCTATAGCCTGCCACCAGCTGGGAGTCTGAGCTCCTGCCTGGGGCACAGGTCCACCCTTTGCTGCAGAATCGGGTCCTCTCAGGCTGCTTCTGAAGCTGACCCACTTTGGTGATACTGCTGCTAGTCTTCTGTAATTCTGACCCAACATTAAACATAACGGTGCAACTTCTGTTTACTTACAGTTCTTAAGATCCTCTGGCTGCCTGGTGGCTTGGCTCTTGGTGTCACTCACAAACTAATTTGATGTGGTGGCCACTCTGGTACTCCATACTACTAGAATGTAGTCCCTTTAGGCTCAGGGCCACAGTGATGGGTACTTTAAGTTCTACTTTATATGCCTCATTTTAGCTTTGGTTCCCCCAGAAGTGGACCCCAAGATAAGACTGTTGTATGGGTCATGAAATTTGAAAGTGAAGGCAGTATGACTCAGGGCAGTGGGGACACGAAACAAACACAGGATTAGCAGCCAATTAAATGTGTTCTTTCCTAATGGTTACTACTGGAGTTGATTTCTAAGGAAACTCTGGGAAGCAACATCCATGTCATTCCTGAGTTGTCTGAGCTGAGGTGTTCACACACCAGCTCTCCTTTGCTATTGTTTGGGGGCTACTCACAAGGAGTGCTACTGGGGGCACTATTGCTGTGCCATGGAAGTAGGAAATTAAACTTTAGAGGCAAGAGAATGCCCCCAAGGGAGGAAACTGCTGGCAGTTGGTCATGAATTGTCTTGAGAGGACAAGGGCAGCAATCTGTCCTCTCCATCTCAGAAGGAAGACCGTGAGGAAATGGGGCAGAAGCTAACCTGCAGTGGCCCACCTGTGGTCCCACTGCCTTCAGAACCCCGCTTCCCAGTTCTCATGCTTGTCACCCAGTGTGTTACATCAAGGCAGCCGCCTTCTTTACTTTGATGAGTCCCTATAGTCTGAACTCGCCAGTGAACTAGAGCTCGCAGGGCATGCTGGATCCCCAGCTGTAAATACAATACAATGTGCTAGTTCTCCCTGACAGAGTTCTGGAAACCAGGCAACCTCCAAGGGGCGATAATTTTACAACAGAACAAAACATGAGAGGAGAGATAGTCAGCATCTAGCCCACCATCAAGATATTCTAATTTTTTCCTCCTCTTTGACCTTATACCAGAGGGAAAGAAGAATAAACAGTAAGAGCACGTAGCCATTGAGGCTGCTCGGAATCATCCCAACCCTATATAGGATTTCCAAAGCTGTAATCTACAGGTGCGCAAGCTTGTCTTTTTCCTGAGGAGTGGCTGATGGGTTTGAACCTCTGACTTAAAGTTTGCAGTCCTATACCTAACCCACAGCCCCACGGGGTGGTTCCTGGTTGTGTGTAACTAAGGGTACAATTTAACTGTGTCTTTTGAATTGATAACATAGACAGAACGTGTTATTTTGCCAAAGAAAGTTACTTTAGAAATTCACTTGGTTTTGATCTGTCTTAGCTATGTCCTCAGTGAAATTCAGGAGTTTCTTATATCTATAAACATTAAAAAAATAATTTTATTGAGGGCTCATGCACTTCTTACCACAATCCATACATACATCCATTGTGTCAAGCACATTTGTACATTTGTTGCCATCATCATTCCCAAAAGATTTACTTTCTACATAATATCACCTCCTCATTTTCCCCTCCCTCCCCACTACCCTCACCCTCACAAAACCTTCCTAAGTCATAAATTATTATTATTTTGTTATATCTTATACTGTATGACATCTCCCTTCACCCACTTTTCTGTTTTCCATCCCCCAGGGAGAAGGTTATATGTAGATCCTTGTAATTGGTTCCCCCCTTTCTACCCCACCTTCCCTCCTCCAGGTATCGCCACTCTCACCACTGGTCCAGAAGGGGTCATCTGTCCTGGATTCCCTGTGTTTCCAGTTCCTATCTATACCAATGTATATCCTCTGATCTATCCAGATTTGTAAGGTAGAATTGGGATCATGATAGTGGGGGAGGAAGCATTAAAGAACTAGAGGAAAGTTGTATGTTTCCTCGTTGCTACCCTGCACCCTGACTGGCTCATCTCTTCCCCACAGTCTTTCAGTAAGGAGATGCCCAGTTGCCTACCGATGGGCTTTGGGTCTCCACTCTGCACTCACCCTCATTTACAGTGATATGATTTTTTGTTCTTTGATACCTGTTACATGATCCCTTCAACACCTCACGGTCACACAGGCTGGTGTGCTTCTTCCATGTGGGCTTTGTTGCTTCAGAGTTAGATGGCCACAAGTGGAGTTTCATAAGCAATAGAGGAATATGGCAGAGTTGCAGTATACAAAATCAACAAACAGAAGTCTATCAGACAGCTCTACACATCAGACAAATCACAGAAGAGACTATTAAAAAGGTAGTACCCTTTACGATAGCCAAGCACAAATTGAAATACTTAGGGATATACCTGACTTAAGAAATGAAAGATTTGTATGAGGAAAATTATAAAACACTACTACAAGAAATCAAGAGTGATATCAACAGATGGAAGAATATCCCATGCTCATGGATTGGCAAACTCAATGTAGTAAAGATGTCAGTTCTGCCCAAGGCACTATATAAGTTCAATGCTATCCTGATACGAATAACACCATCCTTCTTCAAAGAATTGGAAATGCAGATTTCCAACTTCATATGAAAGGGGAAGAAGCCCAGAATTAGCAGAGAACTCCTCATGAAGGACAGAGTGGGAGGGCTTGCTCTACCTGACTTTAACACATACTATACGGTCACAGTAGTCAAAACAGTGTTGTACTGATATAACGACAGATATTCAGATCAATGGAAAAGAGTCGAATACCCAGAAATAAAAACATCAGCATACAGGCAACTAATCTTTGATAAGGGCCCCACCATATTAAATAGGAAACAGATGGCCTCTTCAATAAATGGTTCTGGAAAAAATGGATATCTACCTGCAGAAAAATGAAGTAAGACCCTTACCTCATGCCATGCACAAGAATAAACTCAAGGTGGAGCACAGACATTGAAATAAAACCCCAAACAATTAGGGCCATTAATGAGGGAATTGGGACAAACCTGAGACCCTTGGCACCGGGAATACATAGGCTATCAGAAATAGAGAAGGACACAAATACAGAGGAATCACAAATAGACAAGTGGGATATACTGAAGATACCTGTGTATATCGAAAGAATTCACCAAGAGAGTAATAAGACAGCCCACCGACTGGGAAAACATCTTTAGCAATGATACATCTTATTACTAAAATCTATAATAATTTACAAGCCTATAAACATTTTTTAAGAACCGTTTAAAATAATTTTGTTATCTCAGGAAAAGTTTTTGAAATACCTCTGAGTGCCATTTGTCATCTAACTAGTTCAAAAGTCTGTGGACAATCGCTCAAATTCATCTCAATGTATGACTTTATCTTTGAACATCACACTTGGTCTTCCTGTTTTAGGAAAAAGAATATTTTCTAAAGCCCATCTGTGTGTGAGAGCATCGGTCTCCCTCAGCCTGTCTTCCCATGGGACTTCTCATATGCGTGAATTAGTATTTCTCTATCCTATATCTTCCAGATTTGTGGCTTTACGTGTCTGGGCTACGTTTGGTCCCATTCGGGTCTGCCGTTTCCACCAGCATCCTCTCTGGACTTCACGCTCATCTCCAGGCATAAGCTTTCTATTTGCTCAGAACCTCTTGGCTGTTACATTTTCCTACCCTTACTATTTTGATGTTCTTAATTGATATTATATCCCAGGTCTATTCCAAAATGACATTGTCCCTATCATTTCGCCAGTGCCCCACTCTCTTTTCAGTGAGCCCCTACAGAGGCAGCACGCACTCTAACAAGGAGAGGGGTGTCACCAAGCTCTTTTCCCAAGGACCCCATTCAGCATCTCAGAATCAAACTGGTATCGCTTTGCACTATGTTGGTGAACACTGTCTGCTAGTGTTAGTTTACAGTTTATTCCTTGCTATATGTCAATTAAGCTTTTATCTACATATGGTTTCATGGGACAACTCTGCTTTCAGCTAGCAGGGAAATATATTCAAATTTCTGGCTCAATGTCTATGTAGAAGAACCAGGCATTTCCCCAGATTGTTTTTGTCGGATTCACAGAGATTGGAATACTTATGGTCTATATTTATGGTAAATTTAACGCTTATGACTAAACAGAATTTAAATCATTTAAGTGAGGCTTGCCTTCTAGAGGGGATCTGGACTGAATGGAGTATTCTTCTAAAATGTGAGAAGCTTATTTGCATTTAAAATTGATTACATTGAAATATTTAATTGGACATTCAGAGTCCACAAGTTTGAAAAGGAAAACCTTCTCTTTAGCTTTCGCTCTCTCAACAGAAAAAGAAACGGTTAGCACTTTCAGAACTTCTTAGATCATTTTTTCCTTAATCAGCAAATTGTCATAAACCATTTCAACTGTTCCCTGCTCTTACCTTAACTCACTGGATTGAATGTACGCATACTCAAGAGCATGCATTGAGTGTCTTTTGAAAATCATTAGTTTTCTAAGGTTGTACTTGAATATTGATATATTCTTGAAAGTCTCATTGTACTCCTTGGGCAACTAACCACAAGAACAGTGGTTCAAGCTCACCAGCCATTCTCTGGGAGGATGGTTAGATTGTCTATTCCTGTACAGATTTACAGTCCTTGAAACTCTATATTGGGCGCAAGTAAGTAAGAATCAACTCAGGGTTGGTGGGTTTGATTTGGTTTGGTATTAATTGTGAGTTTTGGAGATTTTTATTAGGTTTTAAAAATTATTTGATAAGCAACAAATATATCATGTCACTTTTCCTTAAAATAATGAAACAAGGACAACAATTAATAATCATAAAGGGCACAGTGGGAAGAATAGTGTCCTAACTGCCATGTGTGTTTTCAGCCTATTAATATCCCCAGATCAATTAATAGCAAGCGTTTTATCCACTGGATCTATAAGGAAGCTAACAGAATGGTTTAACACTGGTTTAGGTTGGTTAAAAACCATGAAGGGACTTTTAAACTCTTTGGAAAATGCATTTACAGCATTATAATGGAATTTTCCCATTAAATTATTGAAGCTACCTTTAATATCTCTTGTCTTTCAGTAGTTGTTACTTCTTCATTCTTGTTCTGGAATAAGTTTCCTAGCCTTGGTAAGGGGGCCTCCATTTCCTCCTCTTTATGTGCGGTGCACAATCTTGAGCTTCAGAGAAGTATTGTTTATCTTTTTGGATTTGTGTACTATTATACTACTCCACTTGCAGTCTAGTCCTTTAAGGAGATAGAAGTCATGCATGACAGTGCATGGAGACACTAGGACCTGTGTAGGTCAGGTTTGGCCACAGGGAGATAAGAGGCAATGATGAGAGCAATGAATTTACAAATGTGCTGGACACAATGGATGTATGCATAGATTGTGATAAGAGTTGTACAAGCCTCCCATAAAATGATAAAAAAAATTAGGGGAAAAAAAGCTCAGGGCAGGAGCTGTCCGATGATTCTGCTTGAGCTCTATGAATGTCTTCTGGCAATCAGGGTCCATGTAAGGAGACTAGTGTCTTTCCTCCAAAGGGCTGCTTAGAAAAGCTATGCTATTAATCCCAAATTGGGAATCCAAATTCAGCAATATCTGACCATCCTCAGGAAGTATCAGTTCTCTTTTGGTTTTGGGGAGTGGTGAGTTGGCAAACAGTCTTTTTTTTCAGTCAACAGTGGCCTGCATTGTTCTCCTAAGTATTTGATTACTTACTTGGAAACCTAAGCTTTGGTTTTAAAGATCCAATATCTTGCCTATTCTAAACAGTTAAAATGGAATCGGATCCTTTTCACATTGGGGGAAAAAAAGAAAAGAAAAATCCTATATAATGAGAAGAGAATAAACCCATATACATTTCATTAGAAAATTCAAAGCGTGAATGTATACCAGCATGAAGCAATGAACCAATAGAGAGGTCTGAGGGGCCAGCCCCATTCCCAACTATGTGGACAAGCACTTTCCCCACTCAGAAGAATGCCTTTCAGAGGACAGCACAGAAGCTACAGTGCAGGGATTGGGCTCCTTTGCTTAAATACTTCAGTCCTTTAATAGGCTCTTGGTCACATCAATCTTCTACTTGTGGAGCTCTGTTCTGGGTCTCCTCTTCTCTAAGTGGTTCTTCTTTGACTCTGGGTGGGCGAGTCCATGACTTCTTCAAGTCTGAGCACGGTGTGAGCGTTAGAACGGCAACCCCACACATTTTGTTGGCACCCAGTATCCCAGGCTGCATGTGTTTTACAGTACTTGATTTAAAGGATGCCTTTTTGTACACAGGGAAAGCCAAGGCATTTGTGCTTTTGAGTGGGAGCACTTTGACACAGAAATTAAAAATGATAGAGCTGAACTCCTCTACCGCAATAGCTTTAAAAAACCTCCTCCATTGCATTGTCAGAGAAAGAAGGGGAGGTTCCCAGCCCCACCCCACTTTATGAGAAGGACATCCTCCCAAGCAGTCTGGCTACTGACACCCATGGACCTGCTTCATAGGGACTAGAGGAGAGACAAGAGCGGCTCTGAAGTTTAAAGAGTTGGGGAAACCTGAGTCTATGGTTTGACCTCGCCCAAGGGCCCTAGGGTTGTTGAGAATCTGTGAAGAGGTTCAAGGTCAAAAGGAAGGTGGCCAGTGAGTACGCTGGTGGAGCTAAGCAAGTGGCCCACATTAAGTTGATGGGAACCTGACCTGATGAAGGTAAGATTTTGGAGCCTGTGAGTTGATGCATACTGCTGCTGACTTTATGGATGACCTGCCCAGATTTGACTTTGCTTTCAGATGTGCGGACTCACAAAGTTCCAACTGGGATGATGATTCTTCACATCAAAGAACGTGCTTGTCTCCTCATAGCACTGGTTTGATATAAAGGGCAGTATAGACACTGGATACCAACAATGTGGGGGACAAAGGCATGTCTTAAAAATATTCATGGGTGGGGGAAGATGTTGATAGGATTATAATGTAGGTGTTCACATAACTGCAATTTTTAGGTGTAGACTATTTTTATTTTGTAGAATATTATATGTAGAGTATTATGCTTAAATGAAGGTGGCACATTTTCAGTTGTACCCATATTAGTTTTATCCTGTTAGGCGCAAACATGATTTTATTAGTGCTTTGCTTAAAAATGCGTATGGCTAAAGGGTTGTGGAAGGGTGTCAAGCTGACAAGGTGCGATCAGTGGTAGTTACATAACTTCATGTCAACTTGAAGATACATAAAGTGTAGGGGTAGAATTTATCCTGTCAATCAGGTCACACTCTGATGGTGACTTCTGGTGGGCATAACCTTCTTACGAAGCATTATATCCTTCTCCAGGGGTTGGTCTCTTCTGATGACAAGTCTAAAACTGTTGATGTGCAAAATGAGAGAACTGAAGTCTCCATCATCATTCCTAAGGGACATTCTAGATGAACTTTTTCCAAGGCGATTTGTTTGTTCTTCTGATAGTCCATGGTGTATTCAATATTCTTCAACACCACAATTCATATGGGTCAACTCTTCTTCAGTCTTCCTGATTCCTTGTCTGGTTTTCACATGTATGTGAGCTGATTGAAAATGCCAGCGCTTGAGCCAAGTATACCTTAACCCTCAATGTTTATCTTTGATTTTTAACATTTTCAAGAGGCGTTTTGCACAGATTGCTCAATTTGACAAGTTACTTTCTCTCTTGACTCCTGTTTCCATGGGTATTGGTTGCAGATCTAAGCAAAGTGAAATCCTTGACAACGTCGATGTTTTCTCCATTTATCCTGATGTTGCTTATTCTTCTAGTTGGGGGAATTATTGTTTTCTTTAAGTTGAGGTGAATATATATTGAAGGCTTTAGGCTATGATCTTTGTCAATAATTACTTCAAGTCTTCTTCACTTTCAGCAAACACGTTTGTGTCATCTGAATATCCGAGGGTGTAAATGAGACTTACTCCAAACATGCTGCCATGTAGTCCAACTTTTCAGGGAATTTTCTCACCACACAAATTGGAAAAGCACCTTGCCTGATTTTAGCCACACTGTTGTCCTGTCTCAGTTGAAGGTTTCAGAGACTGTAAATCTTTGCAAAGGCAGACAGCCCCATCCTTCGACTTTTGGAGGGGCAGGTGGGTTTGAACTGCCAGTTTTGCATTGAGTTGCCCAGTGCTTAACCCACTGCACTGCCAGGGCTTGTATTGATGGCGGATGCTTGTTGTTATGTGCCATCAAGCCTGCTCTAACGAATGGCGAGTCCGTGTTCAATAGGATGGAGCAATGCTGAGCCTGTGCCAGCCTGACGATTGTTTTATGTATGAGTCCATTGCTGTGGCCATTGGGTCAGATCATCTTGTTGGCAATTTTCCCTCTTTCCCACTGATCTTTGACTTCACCCAGCATGATGTCCCTTTATGTTAATATGTCCAAATTTGGTGAGCAGAAACCTCTCCAGCTTTATTTCTACACAGCATTCTGGTTGGACTTCCTCCATGGCAAATGCACTTGTGCTCTGGTTATGCCTGATACTTTAGATATTCTTTGCCAACACCATAATCCAAATGAGTCAATTCTCAGCTTTTCCCTAATCACCATCTAGCTTTCAGACACATGAGACAATTGAAGCTGCCACGGCTTGGATCGGAACACTTGGTTCTCCAAGAGGCATTTTGACCCTGTACCACTTGAAGAGATCCTGTGCATCGAATTGTCTGATGCAGCATTTTGTTTGGTTTTCTGATGGCCATTTCCTTGAGCATTCACTGTGGACCATGTGCAATGAAACCTTTGACAAGCTCAGTTTTTCTGTTTATAAGCATGTTCTCTACTGGCTTCGTCCTGAGGACTCTTGTGTTCTTTATTTGAATTAAACTGACGCCGAAGGCTGTGGTCTTTGATATTTATCAGCAAGTGCGCAAATCCTCTTCGCTTTCATCAAGCAACATGTTGCATCTGTGTATCACAGGTTGTTAATAAGCCTTCCTCCAGTCCTCATGCCTCGTTCTTCATCGAGTCCAGCTTCTCAACATGCAAATTGAATAGCTATGATGAAAGGCTACGACTCTGATGCACTCACTTTTCTGATTGTAACCATTCATGGTCTCCTTGTTCGGGGGGAACAGCTGCCTCTGGGTCTCTGTGCAAGTCCCATAGGAGCACAGAAAGATGGACAAGCTTTCCCCAGGACCCATCTATAGGCGTGCTATGAGTCCGAATTGACTCAGGGGCAGTGAGTATTATAGATGTGATTTTGATTATTGAGATCTTGGGGTTCTTCTTCTTTTGTTTTTAATTTCTACTTTCCTGTCTTTTGTTACTAAGTTTATTGTCTTTAGAAATATCATTGAAACATGCATCATAATTTTAAAATAATGTAATAAATGTAAAAACAAAAGAAGGATAAATATAACACTTGCATTCTCACAACTCAGTTTAAAAATAAAACATTACCCATCATCGCATCCCTTAATCCCAATCAGGTGTATAATCTTCTCTTCCCCATATTGGGTGGGAAGTGGTCTCAATATTTTTTGTCAATCATGCTCTTGTTTTCTTTATAATTTTACCATGTATTTAAATATTATTAAATGATATTTTAAATACGTCTAGTTGTTCTCTGATTCCATATAAACGGCATTATAGTCTCTCTCAATGTAGTGTTTTGGGGATTCATCCCTAATTTGTTACTTTTCATACAATTTATTGATCATATCTAATGTGGTGGGAATTAGGTTTTGCCTAGTTGTATTACTTTTTTTTATAATAAACATTGCTAGTCTGCATCTTGTGCTGCATCTCTCTCTGAATAGCTTTTCAAGAAGAAGACTGGCTAGAC
Source organism: Tenrec ecaudatus (assembly GCF_050624435.1). Lineage (NCBI taxonomy): Eukaryota > Metazoa > Chordata > Mammalia > Afrosoricida > Tenrecidae > Tenrec > Tenrec ecaudatus. Next base: position 89,120,468 of record NC_134540.1, on the reverse strand, counting down.
CATAGGTTCTCTGCATTTCAACATCAGTAGGTGATGACAAATTTTAAAATTTAAATGCACTTCATTTTCATGCACAGTTGTCATGCTTCCAAAAAATGTCCAATATGTGGGAATGTTACTCACTGTAGTTTAAATTTATATTTCTCTGGTTACAGAAATAGATTGCTGGTCACTCGTGTTTTTGCTTGTCAAATGTCTGCTCTCTGTCACCTATTTTTCTATTAGGTTGGTGATATTTTCCTTATATTGGTTAAAGGAAATTCTTTATGCTATCTGGGTAGTATACTTTGATTGATTATATTATGTATTTGAAATTACCTATGGAGGGGCAGGGAAAAAAAAGAAATTACCTATGATGAAACTTTGAGAAGTTCATAGAGATAGAAATAAAAGATAATGAAAAATTTTAATGAACTCTTTGACGTCCTCTTTATATATATTTCTTATATTCCTATTTGTGACTGTCTATAAACTTTTTGGTAAGGAGTTTTTGATAAACAGAAATTTTTAATGCTAATGTAGTTGAATATATTCATCTTCTCTTTTTGTACATTTTAAGACTATTCTACCTGAAATTCATAAGGTTCTTGCCCAATAGTCTCTTCTAAATTAAAACAGAAACAATTTCACATTGAAGTAGAGTCCACATCATTGTTTGTTTTGTTATTTTCTTTCCTTGTTTTTATAGGTTACTGTTGTCTCATTCTTTCTTCACTTACCGGCAATATTTTTGTTCCAGTTTTATTGTTGATCAAGTATGCATGGATGTGTGGGTCGGTTCCTATATCTATATTCTATCCCAATTACAATACCAAATCCTTGCAACAATTATGCACCATTTTGATTACAGCCTTACAATCACACTTGATCTCTGGTATATGGGTTTCCTATTAAAAAATATTTTATTGAGACCTCTTAGGGCTCTTGTAACAATTCATACATCAATTATATCAAGCACACTTATGCATATGCTGCCATCATTATTTTCTAGGCATTTATTTTCTATTGAGCCCTTGGTGTTACCTCTTCTTCCCGCCCTCCTGCCTGCCCCCTTGATAAATTATGGCCCCTTGATAAATTATAAATTATTATTTTCATATCTTACACCAACCACTGTCTCCCTTCCCCCATGGCTTCCGTTGTTCATCCCCCTGGGGGCGGGAGAGGGAAGTTGTGTTAATCACCTTGGTTGGTTCCCCCTTCCTCCTCTCCTCTCCCCACCTTCCCCCTATGCTCCTGGTAGTATTGCTACTCTCATTTCTGTTGCTGAATTCCATGTGTCATGAGCACTTATGTCTTCTTTGTACCTGTGCATGTGCTCCTGTCTAGCCCGCAGTGACAGGTAGTAGTTAGGTCATAATAGTGAGTGTGGGGAGGGGGTGAGAGATGAGGGGAGTGAGGAAGCCTCAAGGAAGTACTATCATAGAAATACCAGAAATGAGTGGCTTAAAATTGAATAGGTTAGAAGTCAACAGCCACCGTGCTGATTCTTGGATCTTGCGTCCTCTCAACATCAGTGGGTCCAACAATGTTCCTTGGAGATTTCCACTTATCTTTATACCAGTCTTTCCCTGGCTCTTTCCCTGGTGTTCTCTGTGTAGGAACACCAGGTCCAAAGGACAAACTCCTCTCCAGGCTCTTCTTGCTTGATGGGAGTCAGGTCCTTTTGATCTTTGCTCATTTGTTTTGTTTCTTTTATACCCCAGGAGAGATGGACTCAGAGACAACCTAATCGTGTAGAATGTATACTGCCTCATTAATATATGACTTAACTCTGTCTCATTAATGTAACAGGCAATTCAATCTTAACTAGCCATACCACAGGCAGAGGCTGGCATTGACCATACATCCCAAATAGAGGATATTCTGATCATAAAATGGAAAACAAACATACAATACTGGGAATCGTGGCACAGTCAAATTTTCACATTTTTTGGGGGGTGGGGAGGAACACACTTCAATCTCTGACACTGTTAATATGATAATAACACCAGTATGCGTTTTAGTATGAAAATAACCTTAAGGTACTGTACAAACCCCATGGACACGGGACCTAGTCTCCACTGATTAGTTTTGCGTTTTTGTTCATGCGTTATTTTGTTTAGAGGTGAGGTTGGTTGGTCATATTTCTTTCTCATATACAATGTATAGTTTTGATAACTAAGCCAAGAAAATTAAAAGGGTGCATTCCAATTATTTTTATATTTTCTGGAATGGTCTTTATATGATATACTACAATCCAACTTGCTCTTCAATATTATGTTAAGTTTTCTTTCACATTGAAATCAGTGAACCAACCCCTACTCAAAACACAGTTTTCATCACAATCACCTTTACTTTCTACACCTGCAACTTTTACTTTATTGAAAAGGTTTAAGGACCAATAAAAAGCATATGCACCTCTCCCAATATTCCTACACATGTGATATAAAGACACACTTAGGAATGTATCTCCTTCCTAACTTGGAGACTCCTTGTACTGGAATTGCATAAAACTTTGTAGAATACACTTATAACACCACTAGAGTCATCTTAAAATGCTGATTTAAGGTTTTATTGTTACAGGATGATTCAATTTTTTTGGTCACAGTTTGGATGATGATGATGTGTGTGTGTTTTAGGAATTTGTCATTTTTACATTAAAAAAATCTTTATCTAGATTTTTCCTTATAATTCTTTCTTATATATTTTAAACTCTTACATATATATTAGTGTCCACTTTTAATTTATGCTGTGCATATGTATACTTTTACTCTTGGTACTTTTTATCACCTGCCAGAGATTTGTTAATTTTATATCAATTTCAAAGAATCAGTTTGGGGTTTGTTGATACTTTCTCCTACTGCTTTATTTTCAAGTACATTTCATTTTACTGTTATTGTTATTTTCTTTCTTTTAATATGTTCTGCCCTTATTGGTCATGAAATTCAAACCTATTTTCTTGCTAATCCTATAATTTAAAGACTATACATTTTTCTCTTCACATAGAACTTTGGCTCTATCCCACAATCCTAATGACTATTATTTTTATTATTCTGCAGTTCTAATTATTTTATAATGTTCATTATGATTACTATTCTGATCCATGAGGTTAAATACAAAGATTTGTGTTAAAATATTGTTATTGATTTTGAGCTAATTTTATTTCATCTTATGTACTATCAATAATAAGAAATATTAAGATTACAAGAGTGTTAAATGACAGTTTTGTGAAGTCATGGTTCTAAGATGCATCCCAATTTTAGAGATATTTCTAAAAGTTAAAAGGAAATTATATCTGAGAATCTATAGCATAATTTTGTGGTAAAAGTCACGTGTCTATGTTATACTATTTTATTAAAATCTGTCAAAATTTGCTTTATTTTCTAGTAAATTATCAATACTTATAAATGTTCTTATGTGTATATTTTAACTTATTTTTATATTCTTATAATACAATCTATATATTCTATATATAATTAATATTACAGAAAGCATATGTGAAATGTAACTTATACATTTGGAAATAATATATGTAATATCTTTATTTATATTCATTCATATTATACATGTTCATTCATAAATTATATGCATATATGTATAATGTTACACATACTTTCTATATATTACTATTATATCAAGTTTTTAGAGTGTTGCTCAATTTTAAAATATTGTTGCTGCTATTTTTGTCTGCTTGATTACCCATTTTTAGTGAGATGTTTCAAAAGTCTAACACTGATGATAGATTGTAAATTTCCCTTTTTAATACAATTTATCTTCATTTTATATATCTTGAAACTACTGTACTACAAGGTACAGATGCATTTATATGTGTTTCCTGATGAATTGAGATTTTGTCAACCTTTTAAATAATATTTAGCTAATCCTTTAGTCTTACGTTTTTATTCATATGATATTTATACTAGCTGCCCATAGTTAATTATTGAAAGTTTTTTTTATTGTTTTGCTTCCCATTTGTATATATCTGTGAATTTAGCTGTCTTGCTTATACACAGAATATAGTTGGGCTTTTTAAAACTCAGCCTAATAATCTTAGTCTTTTATTTAAGAAGTATATTCTACTAATAATATTGTGATTGCTGATATATCTTTAGCATTCTAATATTTCCTTTTATGCTTGCTGTTTGTATTCTTCTACACTTTTTTTTTTATCTTGTGGTTCTTACATGCTTTGGATTAAGATAGGTTTCCCTTCCCCATGTCACTTCCCCACTCTATTTAGGGTGTTTGTTGATAGAGTTACTTTGTCTGATGATTCTAGCAGAAGATCTTGTCATGTCTTGTTCATCTTCTGGAACTCTCAGAGTTCCTCAGTGTGTAAATGCAGCTTCACTTCGCTATACATGCCCCCAACACCATCCACTCTTATCAAAAAGACCGTTCTTCTCCAGTGGGACCTCATGTTCAGAGTCTGGTTGAAACCAAGTCATATTCACAGACACTGTGGGTTGTTGTGTGCCATGGAGTTGAGTCCAACCCAGCAACCTACCAGGACAGAGTAGAACTGCCCTCAGGGCTTCCTAAAAACATATAAAACCCCAAAATGCACTGCCATCAAGTTGCTTCCAACTCACAGTCCCTTAATTATTTTCTTGACTGTAATATTTATGGAAGTAGACTGCTCTGTATTTCTACCCTGTGTTCAAACTTCCAGCCTTGTGTTCTAACAGCTGAGTTTTGTTCTGCCAGGACTCTTCCTAGGGGTTAGGACTTCAATATATATTTTGAAGAATCTAGGTCAATCAATAAAGCAGATTACCTTGAAATTATAGGAAGAACACATTTATAAAAGTTACTAACCTTACCCCATCTTCCACTCCCACTAATGGCACAGGGAGTTGCACAAGTTTAGTAGTTGGAAACCACCAGCCACTCTATGGGAGCAAGATGAGGCTTTCTATTCTCAGTAAGATTTGCAGTCGTGGAAATCACAGGGCAAGTTCTACTCTGTTGTATAGGGTCACCACGTGTCAGAATCAACTCAATGACCCAATTACCTTCCCAAGGTAATTTTAATAGTTAATCTAATTTCTGTAAATATTTCTCTTGTTTTCTGTGTTTCACTAGTCAAATATTTGCCATCATCCTTTTGTTATAATCAATAATCAAAGGAAACAAATAGCTACATACATGTTTATTAACATAGATAGGGGATACATGACCAGCAAAGAATTTTCAAGATTGTTTTTAAGAGGGCAATATGCGGGCACTTGTCATACAATTATCCCAAAACAAACCAAACCCCCCAGCCATCAAAAAGGTGCCAGCGAAATCACCCCAATACCTTGGACCAAGGGCTACTGGAATCTCTTGATACACAATTGGGCAGAGATATTCTTGGGGTATCTCAGGTGGCTATCTGCCCCCATTAGTACCTGACAAGATGGAAGACTGCCTTTATGATGCTATGATCATTTTGAAGCACAATTTTACCGAGGCAAGGACCATGAACACACTGATCTGAGGCTCTTCTCTGTAGTTCGAAGAAGGCGATGGCTTAGACTGAAAAGATTTGAATCATATTAAATACATCCAGGATATAGTTATGATGGACTGATATCCGTGGTCCAGAATTGATGTTTCATGAGTTGATCTCAAGTTGTGCATGAACTGAACATATGACCAAAACTCAACATGAAATCTGTTGGGGTATAGAAGCTTCTGCTAATATCACAATTAATTCCTAATATGGAAGAGTTAAATGTAAAAATTTAAGAATATATGAGGTAAATTAGTATCCTTTATGAAGCAAGAATAAAAATTATTATGAAATAAGCATGTTGAACTGCAGAATCACAGAATACAATGTATTATCCAATGATAAATAAAAAAATACTAAGTATATCTTGATCGGGGAAGAACAACCCAATCTCTATTTAATTCTAGGAAGCGATACTAGTTTTCATTGGATAAGTGGCAAAGGAATTGATATAATGTCCATGCATTGGGCTGGGTTCTCTAGAGAAGCAAAACCAGGGGTGCTTGTATGTGCATGCATATAGAAAGAGATGTGTCTCAAGAGATGGCTCACACAGCTGAAGTGGGAAAGTCCAGTCCAGCTCAAGTGCCTGGGTCAAATATATGCTGAGAGCGTCTCCTGACTCCTATGGCTCAGGGGTTGATGAAGCAGGAAGATCACCAGCTGGTGGATGTCAAGCTGAATAATCTGAGACTGGTCAAATCTCTTTGGTTAGCAGTTCATTCTGGTAGGAGGTCAGCAAACCAACTGCAGGATCCAAGTGCATCAGTAGGAATTAGCCAGCTTCTATTTGTTAGTTTATACTCCGTAGGCCACACCCTACTCAACTGTCTACCTCAACTGTCACAGAGAACCATAAGGCCGGCCCCAACACAGGACATGACGTCCATCAATGACAATAGTGCTATGGGGAACCACACTGGAGGCACAGTGCAGGAATTATGCCCGATAGGACCCCACCACACTGGGACAAAATGCTAAGGGCATGCAACAGAGCAGCCAGGGGAACAAAGCAATGAAATCCCTGGGAATACCAAAAATAGAATTATGGACCAGGGTATGGTACCCCATCAGATTCGACTGGAAAACACTCCTAAAGATCAACTGACTTGGAGCTATTTATAGTCTTTTCTTTATTGTCATTTGGTTTTTGTTGTTGTTGCTGTTTTGAGGTTTTTGTTTTGTTGCTTTGTTTTGCTCTGTCTTGTTTTTATGCTTATTATGGTCTCTGCATGTCTACCTAGATAAGACAGGCGGAACTAACAATCTGGAGGAGAAAACAATGGGACTGATGATTACAGGGGGACATGGGAAAGGGGAAAGTGGAGGGGGAAGGAAAGAGGGTACCGACAAACACAGGGACAAGGGGACAACAGTGATCTAAAAGCGATGGCAAGGAGGGTATAGGATGCCTGGTGGGGCTGGACCAAGGGCAGGGGTGTCAAACTGGTGGGCTGTGGGGCACATGCAGCCCACGAGGTAATTCTTTGTGGTCTGCAATTCTCTGAAATAAAATGAAAATAGAAAAAAGATGTTATACAGAAAATAGCGTTTAGGGGAGAACAAGGCAATACCGTACACACAATTCCCTCATTATATTTTATTTCAGAGCTCTGTGTACCACAAAAAATTACCTTGGGGACTGCATGCGGCCCACAGTACGCCAGCTTGACACCCCTGATCAAAGGCAATGTAGCCGAGAGGAATTACTGAGGAATTACCGAATGAAGGCTGAACATGATAGTGGTACAAGAGGAAAGTAAAAGGAAATAGAGGAAAGTACTAGGAGGAAAAGAACATTTATAGAGGTCTAAATATATGCGTTTACATATGTAAATATATTTATATATAATTATGGAGAAATAGATTTATGTACATGTATTTATAGGTTTAGTATTAAGGTAGCAGCCAGACACTGGGCCTCTACTCAAGCACTCCCTCAAAATGGGAACATTTGTTCTAATAACCTGACATTCAGTGATACTCATCTTCCGGACATGATCACTGAAGACAAAGTGGGTCTATAAGCAAAGGTGGTAAAGAAAGCTGATTGTGTCCAGTTATCAAAAGATATAGCATCTGGGGTCTTCAAGGCTTGAAAGTAAACAAGCGGCCATCTAGCTCAGAATCAACAATGTCCACATGGAAGAATCACAGCAGCCTGTGTGATCATGAGGTGTCGATGGGATAAATGTATCAGGCATCAAAGACCAAGAACAAAAAAAATTCTATCAATGTGCATGAGGAAGAGTGCAGAGTGGGGATCCAAAGCCCATCTGTAGACAATTGGACATCTCCTTACAGAAGGGTCACAAGGAAGAGATGAGGCAGTCAGGGTACAGTATAGCACCAATGAAATATATAAATTTCCTCTAGTTCTATATGCTTCTTCCTTGCCACTATCATGACCCCAATTCCATCTTACGAATCCGGCTAGACCAGAGCATGCTCACTGGGACAGATAAGAGCTGGAAACAGGGAACCAGAACAGGTAAACCCTTCAGTCCCAATAATGAGAGTAGCATTACCAGGAAGGTAAGTGGAGAAAAGGGAAACCGATCACAATGATCTACATATAACCCCCTCCCAGGGGGATGGACAACAGAAAAATGGGTGAAGGAAAACATCAGTCAGTGTAAGACATGAAAAAATAATAATACTTTATAAATTATCAAAGATTCATGGTGGACAGAGGGTGGGCGAGAGAAGGGAAAAAAGAGGATCTGATACCAAGGGCTCAAGGAAGAAAGAAAATGTTTGAAAATAACGATGGCAACATATGTACAAATGTGCTCGACATACTGGATGGATATATGGATTGTGATAAGAGCTGTACGAGCCCCCAATAAAATGATTTTTAAAAAAGCAAGAAATCTACCTCAATTGCATCAAGGCTAAAACCAGATTAAGGAGGGTAGTGTAGTGAATTACTTGTTGGGCTGCTAACCAGAGGTCAGCAGTTCAAAACTACTTGTCAGAATGCAGGAGAAAGAAGAGGCTTTTGATTCCCATACACAGTTACAGTCTTGGAAACCAAAAGATGTTTGATTATGTCCAATAGCTTCACTATGAGTTGGGAGCAACTCGACAGCAGTGAATTTGGTTTGGGTTTTATTCTCTCGACAACTGCTTGGCAGCTGTCCCTGAAGTTCTCATCATGGAGTTGACCACACTGTGTTAGATCATGTCATGGGAGAAGCCTGGCCCACCCAACATGACACAAAACAGAAGCAAACCTTGTTAAAGATGTTTAAAGTCATGTTTTAAAACTTGGAAATCACTAAACAACATCATGGAAAATTATTGATATTGATATTAACAGCCTAAGCCTGTGAGGCTGGATAAACAAGCACACTAGAAGTAATGCTGATAGCAATATGAATACATGAAGTATTTCCTGAGATGAGAGACATAAAAAGACCATTCAAGACAGTCACCCTATTCTGGAAATACATCGAAGAAAACCTAGAGCAACAATGATACCAAACCAAATCAGCGATATTTGCACAATACCTTAGACGTTTATTGGCTCCGAGAACGTTTCAGAAATTTCGAGGGAAACCTGGCAATTGTCCTAGCAGTAAACTAGAGCTTCCATTTGTCGGATGGCCTCTGGTGTTCTGCTTGTTGACCTCACTTCCCACTTCCAAGTCGTTCTTCCTTCTCTGTGGTTTTCCTTTTCGTGCACCTCCTCGCCTTCCCCTTCCGCCCCCGCTGATCGCCACGTGCTCTTCAAGGCCAAGAGACTTGCTTGTTTCTGCCTATGTTCCCAAGGCTTTCTATTCAGAACTAGTTGCACTGTGTGTCATATCATGACTGAACATTTCCTGAACACCTATGCTGGGCCATATAACATTCTTTAACAGGAGTGTGAGCTATGGGCAACCTGGACATTTATTGCTGTGATAACCAGACAAGTGAAGCCTAAGATGCTGGTCACGATGTCCTGTGAAAAAGCTGAATTGAAAAGGGCTCCCCATTGGACGTTTTGTATTCAGCATAAGTAATGACTTGTTTAGTCCTGGACCCCAAATGAATCCACTGGAGAGGCTTCCAAATAGCTCTCGCTTTGTGTATATGCATGTGTATGTGTGTTTAATGATATTGATCATGGTTAATCTGGCAGGGAAAATAATTGAGTGTATGCTTTAAAGAAGAAGATCCTATTGTATTGGAAATTACATATATTGTGTTTTTTTCTTAATCTTACATCATGAACATTTTCCCACTTACCTAAATCTATCTCTAAAATATTTTAATATATTTTAATAGTCCCCTATATAAATTAATAGTAATTAACTTTAAATTAATTTATTGAACTATCCTATTGATTAAAATCCGATGTTCACTTGTGATATAAAAATATAATTTTTTCCTCTAGTTAAAATCTTACTGTATATTTCTGATTGCTTCCTTCAGGGTGAACATCAAGAAAATACTGCTGATTCAAAGAAGTAATCATTTCTAATACAGTTGCAACTTACTGAAAATCTACACTGCAGAAACTTCCTACCGTGGACATAAGCACCAATAAGGTAGGAAAATTATTCTTTATTCCTTGTACCCTTGACAATCCTGACTATTGTCATTTTTATATTGTCTTTTGGTCTATTAAAATAGTGTCTAGCTAGTTACTAGTAAAGTTTAACATTTTAAATATGGTGATTGGTTACTTACTTGTCTGCTTTTCTGAAATGCCTATTTTCACAGTCCAGTGTTCTATGGAAATATTTTCTTGCTATTGATTTACACATGCTCTTTATATATTGTTGTACTATTAGGTATATTATATAGGTTCTAAATATTTTTCTTGATTTGTCATTTGCTTTTGTTTATTTTCTTAACGTAAGCATTGCATGAACATTTTAACTAATCATTTCTATCAAAGTTTTCTTGGATGCCATATTTATAAAATTTCTTAATTTTAGACATTTATTTATATAAAATTTTCTTTCTGTTGTTCTTCTATTTTTTGTTGCAATTATGGTATGAAAAGTATCAAAACTTACATATTTATTATTTATATTAACATTTATTCCAACAACTTATTCAATATTATATTCTTACCCACTGATTGCTTACACTGATACATTCTAATATTGTATAACACAATACTTGGTCCTATTTTGGCTTTTTATCTATTACATTGGATTTTTTCTGGTTTCTTGACAGTCCAATAATATTTGAGTTATTGTCACCTTGAGGTGGATGTTAATATGTAACAGTGTCCCACTGTCTCATTTTTCTTTCTCAATGATCTTTATGTTTCTTACACATTTATATTTCATGTATAGCTCAGTAGAACTTTGTTAGGTTTACAAAACTATATTTTTAGGTTTAATTGAAATTCCACTACATTTATGGAATATTTTAGGGTGAATTAAATTGTTTAGGATACATGTAATGACTTTAATACCTAGGAATATTATGTGCTTGTTTTATTCTTGTTCTCTTAGTAAATACTTGCTTGATAAATGCATATTTTATCAATTGATTTCAATAAATGTTTTGTGCTGTATGGTTATTCTGAACAGTGCCTACTGTAAATTATTATTTATTAGTGTGCATATTTATTTTGCTACTATCTATCTAAAGAGATGCACGGTCGACACTATTTTTCAAGGTTTTGTTGGCTTTTGCTTTAGAAAAAGGTAGACATCTCACTGCCTGGAATTGATCATTTTGCCTCTTCTTCCCAATACTTCTGTTTTTCAAAAATGATGAATAATAGAATAAACAAGGTAACCTTGCTTTGGCTTTTGTAAGGCATCACCAACAGTAAGCAAAATAGAACGGTGATTATTGATTTGAGTTCACATGGCTTGTGAATTTAAAAAAGCAACAAAAACATACAAGTATGTTTGGTTTCCATTGATCACTATTCGTTGATCTCTCAAGAATTTCTTGTTATCATTTTTCTGTGTTTTTAAACGTTTTCTATCTCTCAATAAATTGCATGGTTATAAATCTAGTCATTAGTGTAGTTATACTTCTAGTCAATAAAAAGTTAAATTGATTTTTTGGTGGCTAAATCTAATATTTTTTAAAACTTGGGAAAACTATAGTTCTTCAATTCTTGCTTTTAAAGATTCTGTCTCATTTATTTAAGATAAAATACTCCTCCTAAAATACTAAAATTTAAAAGTACATGAGGGGGTAACACCCCCCCCCAAAACCAGATGTGCTATGAAGGAGATAGTGCATTTGGAGTTCATTCCACCAGGTCAACTTGTTAATCAAGCTTTCTATTTAGAGGTTCTGAAAAGATTGCGCTAACAGTGTGCAATACAAAAGGCCTGACAGGGCAGACGGGGGACTAGTTGTGCCCCCATGACAATGTACCTCCTCACGCAGCTATCTCAGTGCTCCAGGTTTTTGGCAAAAACCAGCGTGCCCCTCTTGCCCCACACACCTGACCTCAGTCTGTGTGACTTCTTTTTGTTTTCATGAATGAAGAGAGACATGACAGGGCAGCGATTTGACAATGTAAAAGAGGTGGAAAAAAAATGAGGCAGCTTCTGTCAGCCATCAAAACAGATGAGTTTGAAATATGTTTTCAAGATGGAATTGCATATTTGACTAGTGTATTAAATATAATGCAGAGTACTCTGAAGGTGATGAGGTTGTTTTATAAAAAAAGAAAATTAAATACAAAACTCTGAAAATCAAATTCATTTTTAGAAGGGATATTCCTCCTATGTAATCTACAATTATAAAACAAGATGCATATGAGAATGAAATTATTATTTATAGTATTTTTGAGAATATAGTTTTTCATATTTAATTTGTTAATCACACATACACTTTTATAAAGTTAATTCTATTTTTATACGTGAACTACTCCACATCCATACCCAATTGGGTTCATTCTGTCTTAGATTTTTCTTTTTCATAAAGCTTGGGGGAGTAGATTTTATTTTCTAATCACCATATCTCAGAATATTGTCTTGATGCTTTTTAAATGAAACTGAAGGTGTTGGTTTAGCATTCTTAGTTCACAATGTATGGCTTCAGGCCTCTGTGTTCAGTCCTTCACTGTCATTTGGTATATACAGTGGCCATGTTTGAGGACCGCTTCCATTTGTTTACTTATGTATATCCCCCCTGTAATTCTAAATATTATTATTAAAGAATTATATTTATTTATATTTGAGGAGTACACCTTTTTCTTGTCTTTTCCTCCAGATACTTATTAAGGTTTTCCTATAAATAACCACATTTCCTTCACATAAATTATCTGGTTTTTCTATTTGTTTATTCTAGTAGGCTGCCGTTTGTAAAAAGTATCAGTTGGGTTTAGTTGTTCACTTTATTCTCTGGTGACAGTACACACAATTTTATTTTTTAACATCTATTTGACCATTCACTTGTGCTTACAAAGTGTCTCAACTGTCTTCCAAGTCATGAATAAAATTCTCTGTATTGTCAGGAGAATTCTTTCTTGCCTTGAATGAAAATATTAATTATGCTGTTTCTGTTTTGCTTTTTTCTTAATCCTTTTACCCGTCTTTGCATTTCGACCTACATCTTCTATAGGTCCCTTTTTGGCTAAATCATCTCATTTTTTTTCTCTTGTTTTTCATGCAGGAAATGTTTTCTGGATTATGGCTAAAAGTAAAAAGCAAATAATCTTAGGTGTTTTCTTTTATTTCCCACAGTACATGCTCTTTTCCTTGATAAATCTTTTCTCTAAATCGTGAAAACAACTCTCCCTTTGTTTCATGGTGCTGCATAGGTTAATAGACATCCTGATTAGATTTGGTTACTCAACCTCAAATAAGAAGGAAGACTGGAAGATATTTTCCTTGGTCGGTCTTTCTGTATTTTCTTCCCCGATGTTAAGAAAGTTGGAATTTGCCACTTTTCCAATGACTGACAAATACCACTATTCCCTTAGCTGGCTAGTGTAGTTCTGTTGTACTGAGAGAAGGGGCTGACCGACTCCCCATCTAAATATAATAAGCACATATTTGTGGATAAGTGGAAAGAAGCCTATCTTCTCTTTTCTAAAATAATGCATGAAATACTTATTCTCCTCTCGGTAGAAGACAAGCCTCTTCTTCACACCTCTTTCTACTGTAAATTTTACATTCCCAAATGCATCACATTACTATGTGGCTAGGTTATAATTTGGGTCCCTATAGCACCTTAATGGTTATTGAAAGAGCCTCTGCCATGGGGTAAAATGGAAAGGTATAATAGTCCTGGAGATTATCAATTTCTTGTGGTTGCCCTACCTGGGTCTGCTGATGGCCTCCTGGCTCACAGATTTAATATCTCCGGTCTATACCATAGTAGCCTGTTTTTCTGGTTGTCGATATACTTCAAAACATTCATTCTCTGTTTGTTTCTTGAGTATTTCAGAAGAGAATTGGTGTATGGGACAAGCCAGGTGTGGTTGACCAGCTATCATATGAACTGGAAGTCTAGCAAGACTTACTTTAAATTCATAACTTGAGGGTGACAATTTGCTTTCATACATTTTTTTTGCTGATATTTGTGTGAAGTTAAGCGACATAAAATGTCCTTGCCTTGAAGCACACATGTGTACACTGAAAAGTGTGGGGGTGATTCTGAAACCTTTTCTTGAATTAGATTAAATTTAATTGAAGAGGTGGGGCAATCAGATCATGAATGGTGGAGAGTTCAGAGTCACTGCTGCATATTAGGCATCCCAGTGTTTTACTGACTAGAGAATGCACCTTAAATGATTGCTTAATACATAGCCCAGCTGGCTAGTAAATAACAGATATTCTTGTTTGCCCTACTCATTCAGGCCCTGATCAAAAGAATTTTAAAAATAAGGGCTAACATACATATTTGTATCTCTTACCATCACCAGTGCAGTACTATTCACAAAATATTTATTGAGTAATTAAATACCTATCAGTGGTATTTACTTAAAAACACTTCATGTTTATACCATTAAAATATATAGGATATTTTATTATAATTACTATGCAAATTCACTGAAAAATAGGACAGGACAGAAATAGCTCCTCTTTATCAGGACACATAAACAAAGAAATGAAATAACTATACTACCTAGAAAGTCTTTCCTCATCTTTAACACTCAAAAAAGTATAAGACATGAGACAATAATAATAACTTATAAAGTATCAAGATTTCATGAGGAATGGGGAGTGGGGAAGGAGGGGAAAATAATGAGGAGCTGATGCCAAGGGCTTAAGTAGAAAGCAAATGTTTTAAGAATGATGAGGGCATCAATGTACAACAAATGTATAAATGTGCTTGACATACAGTGGATGTATATATGGATTGTGATAAGAGTTGTATGAGCCCCCAGTAAAATGATTTTTTAAAATACAAAAGGAAAACCCGTAGAGCAACATATTTACCATTTATGTATATGGTGACTGTGGTAGTTACATAATCTGGTGCCAACTTGAGACTATTAAGAGTGAAAGGGGGGTGGTCTAGCATGTCAATCATGTTGTAGCTAGATGACCTCATTTGGAGGCACCAAATAGGTAAATAAGTAGCTCACTGGAGGCCAGATACAGGGACACTCCCTGTGAGACATTCTTGTTCACAAGACACATGGAGCTACGGTAGAGCCCTGGAGCTGGAGGAGCCATGTGGAGATGCTTACACATGCTGAGATGCTTACACAGTCACTGGATCCATACAACTTCCCACACAGTGGCCTGTGATCTTCCTACTTTCAGCGTCATTGCATGGGTTTCGTGAGTCTGAAGAGGAATTCATAGATTGGTATCGGACATATGGGCTACTATCGGACTTATAGACTTGATCTGGGCTAGGCGGGGATGTTTTCTCAATATTCAATTGCTCTTGTGTATAAATCTCTTTCTTATACACATATCAGTATCTGTGAATTTTTTTCCCTAGTCTACACAGGCTAACACAGTGACTTAGATATAAAAGAAACACTTAAAACAACAGCTCAGAAGCTAGAAAGTTTGTCATGAATATGGTAGTGAACCTCTCTGAAATGAATTTTAATATTTGCGTTGTTTAAATTAAAAAATAATTGAGCAAAGTGCCTTCTGCTTCAAATCAGCACCTTCCACCATCTTTGTTGGGGCGCACAGGAGAGTCAAGCATGAGAACCTGAGAAAGCACTTAATTAAAATTGTTCTCTTCACAAACGAAGATAATGAGGTTGAGAAAAATTGCCCAATGGCAGTGATTTGGTGATAGAAATAGAAACCAAATCAAAGTCTCCTCACCTTTGGTTTCATGGTTTCCTTTATGCTACTGTCCAGTAGACTGGAAAGGGAAGACAGTTTGTATATATTCTCAATTTTTAAAAGCTGTATTTCAGACTATTCTAGATTTTATTTATCTCTGTGAAATGTGTGGTATCATAAAATAAAAATAATTAATACAAAACAAAAACCTTGATAAAAATATTCACTGAGTCAACCATGCACAGGTTATTTTGAAAGCTTGCTGTGTCCTTGAAGATATTTTTTGTTATTTATATTTCCATATTTACTCACAGGAGTTATTCTGTTATTCATGTGTCTAAAATGTGACCTTATCTTGAAGGGGCAGAGAGAGAATCTAGATATATATTTTTTAAAAAATCAAGTCGTTTCTGCTTTTTGGAAGGGAGAATGAACGTAGATGGGAAGGGGGAGGCCTTATTGCTTTATTAACGAAAACTCTTTAAAATAAATGATATCTCTACCACAAATCAGAGGATTCGTTCCCCCAAAAAAGGTAAGGAATGGAGTCCTATGTAGTCTACCATCAGGACCTCATTGACCCACCTGGAGAAAATATCTTGATTTGAGCTGAAAATTGTCTCCAAAGTTCAAAGTCTATTGCTGTTGCCAGGGCGATCTAGTAGGTACTGACCTTGAGTGACCCTGTGCACAACAAAACAGACTTTGAACTTTAACCCTGGTCCTGGGCCATCTTCACAGTTGTTTCTATGCTTGAACCCAGCCTTGCAGTCACTGTATCCATCCATCTCATTGAGGGCCTTCCTCTCTTTCCCTGCCCCTCCACTTTATCAAACATGTCCTTCTCCAGGGACGGGTCTTTCCTGACATCCTGTCCAAATTATGTAAGAGGAAGTCTCACCAACCTTGCCTCTAAGGAGGACTCTAATTATACTTCGTTCAAGACAGAATTGTTTGTCTTTTTTTGCAGTGTATATTATTTTCTATAGGCTTCTCCAGCATCACAATTCAAATGCATCAATTCTTCTTTGGTTTTCCTTATTTGATGTCCAATTGTCAAGTGCATATGAGGCAATTGAAAATACCTGGCTTGGTTGAGTCTCACATTAGTCCTAAACATACCACCATCCTTGTTTTTCAATACTCAAGAGTTCTTGTGTATCAAATTCACCCAATGCAGTGAGTCTTTTGATCTCTTGACTGATGTTTCCAGGAGAATTGATTGTGCATCCAAGCAAGGCAAAATCCTTAATAACTTCAATCTTTTCCATTTATGCTCCAGTTATGAGGATTTTGATCTTCTTTACATTGAGTTGTAATCAATACTGAAAGCTGCAGTCCCGAATTTTCAGCATCAAGTATGTCAGTTCTTCCTCACTTGCAGCAAGCAAGGGTGTATCATCTGCATATCCCACTTTAAAGATGATGCTTTGAGGAAGGTGGACGTAGGCATTATCTTTGGGGCTGGACACTGAAGTCTGTGACTTTTCCTAGATTATCTTCTCTCTCTGAAGCTCTTTGTACAATGTCTGGCACGTAATTAGTGCCTAGTAGCTAGGAACCATGTATTGTGTGGCAGTTTCTATTGCTGCTCACCAAAGTTTGCTCACTCATTTATTCCCAGGCTCTTAGCAGAGTTTCAATGTCTACACAGTTTTATGTTGGGTGGAATCATATGACATGCATTCCTTCCGGGTGAGAGAGATTATTTATTGGCATAATAACCTTCAGAGCTTTGTTTGATTTTGCAGATAAATTGGCAACATTGAAGAAGACTATGGCTCCATTGGTCTAGGGTAAGCAGACGCCCTAGGCAATATACAGTGGGCATATTGCATCAAGAAATATAGATTCAAGGTCTTAATCCATAGCCATATTTTAGTCATCTACTATTGTAACAGTAGTAACAACTTATCTAGACTGATATATACCATTATATGTTTACCTTATCAGTGACTATACATGATTTATGCATGATACAACAAATGGAAAATCTTGTGGGTAATATTAGTCTTTTCAATTTTTTGTTTACCGCTGTCTTACTTAATTGAATATTTTGATGGCAGAGATTTCTGATTCATACAAGAGAATAAAATTTCTGCAAACAAAATATGGCCAGACCCCTTTTATTTACATAGTTCTTTGTTTTAGCAGTAAACATAATACAATTATTCCCATCATCATCATGTCTAATTATACAAAGATTGATGATCAATTGACTGTACTCAGTGACCTGTGTGTTTTTCTTTCTTTTTAACTTTTTATTGTGAGTTTCTTTGTTTCAGAGAGCATTTCATAATAGTGTGTTCTATGTCATTGATGAAAATCTATAAAATGCAAAGTAGCTCATTTGTCTTTCTCTATGTGTTTGTCTCATGAACTTCAACTCCTTTCTCCATTAATCACGTTGTTACCTATTGGTTCAGATGCGTGGATTATTAGTATTATTATTATTTTGACACTGGGCTTCCATCTATACTGAAGGAGTCCAGAATATTCCTTAGAAGTGGGAATGATGAGACTTCATCTCACTTACTTTGGGCATGTTCTCAGGAGAGATCAGTCCCTGGGAAACGGCTGTAGGCCAGGCAGAGTAGAGCGAGAGCAACAAAGAGGAACGCCTTGGACTAGCTACATGGACACAGGGTAGCTTCAGCAATGAATCCCAACCTAATCACAACTGTGAAGACGCCATAGGACTGGGAAAAGTTTTGTTCTGTTGTATATAGTGAAGCAATGAGTCAGGAGAAGCCTGATGTAATCTAACACATGTTTTCTCATTTTCATTTCTCCCTTTCTACATCTTCTTGCATTCTGAACTTCGTCCTTGGGCAGAGGTAGCATTTTTTATCTCAAATGATGGCATGCTTTCTGCCCCTGACCTAGTGTTACTGATCACCTGATAAACCTATTGTTTGGCTGAACATGGAGCCATGGCAGTGAGTTCAGTGTCAGTTCTGAAGGGTCTGATTGTCTTGAGAGCTCCATCAGTCCATCTGGTCGGGATGCTCAGTGGTTGGTTTCAGAGATGGTGAGCTCCATGAGTATTGCCACTGGCCTCAAATGCTAACATCTCTCATGGTATCCATCTCAACTGGGGCGAGGGTCCTGCCATCAGTCAAAACCACAACAACCCCTGGGACCAAGTGCACTTGGACCGAGTCTATGAAAACCCTTCCACCCTGTCACACTTCCATCCCTCTTCACTTTGGTTTCACTGATGTTACACATACAATCAAACATCAGCACATACATTTCATTTCAGACTCTGACAAGCTGAGGTCGAAGTTTACTTGGAAGAATATCAACAGGTACTTAAAAGTATCTTACAGGTAGAGTACCAAAGGGGTGTTTTAAAAGGGATAACAACTGCATATCTGGTACCCAAAAGGACACATATTTTCTCATCCTAATTTCTGGCTACTTTCCCCATGGACTCATCACTTTCAACATTGAAAGCCCCTTCCAGTGTGTCTGAACCTCGCCCCCCGCCCCTGGCCCCTAGTCTCATGCAAACACAAACTTGTCTCACTCTCCCCTCTGTTTTGTGGGTGTGTTAGTCTGTGTACATTAGAGAAACAAATCCACAGAAACTCATGTACAAGAGAGAGTTTTATTTAAAAAAAGGTAAGTAAATGCACATCAAGAAAACATCCCAACCCAGTGCTGCCCAAGCCCACAAATCCAACATTAACCCATATGTCTGACACCAATCCACAAAGTCCTTCTCCATCTCACAAAACACGTGCAATGATGCCAACTGTAGGAGGAAAGCTGAGTCAGTGAACATGTAAGCATCTCAGTGCTGGCAGGGGTCTCCACATGGCTGCACCAGCATCCAGGGCTGCATCAGGTTAGGTCCGTGAGGCTTCTCCTCAGGGTTGTCTTGTAGGAAGTGAGCCTTGCCAGCTGAAGCAGGTAACTGGCTAAGAAAGCTGTACCCTGGATCAACTATCACAAAGCAAGAGATGCAAGAAGTCAAAAGGTGAGGATCACTGAGCCATGTATCCCTTCGCCCTTCAATTAACTCTACATATGTTTATTGGCCTGGTTGGCACAATAAACTAACTACCTCAGTGGGATTGGTCCTTTGATAGACCAAATGGTAGGAATTTTGATTGATATAAAGAATAATATAATCTCTCGATGAGACCTTTGATTATGGGTGACTAGTCCTGATGGTATAGTGGTTATGTGTTGGGCTGCAGTCTGCTTGGTTGGCAGTTTGCAACTACTCCTCAGGAGAAATGCTGGGCTTTCTACTCCCGTGAACCAGATACAGTCTCAGAATTGACTTACTGGCAGTGGGTTTGTTTGGGGGGAGCTTTAGAAGAGTTGACATATTAATACATGTAATGAGATTTGCCAATACTGTACATTGTTAATCATATGATCTGTAACACCAGGAATGGAAAATTGAAGGGGAATGACATTGTATTCAATGTCAAAATGAATATTTCAAGTTCTATCCTCAAGTATAATAATGTCAATGATAGAGAAATATCAATACAACCAGAAGGAAGACTATTTATTCAATGTTATCCAAATTTAGCAGCCAATAATGCTAAAGATGGGGGGAAATGAAGTCTTTAATAAAACCTACTTAATTTCTGTGTTTTGAAAGTGATTGAACATTCAGGCAAAATACATTCATAGTTGTTGGTGATTGAATGCAAAAGCTGAAAATAAGGAATTAGTAGTTGGAAAATAATTCCTTGGCAATAGAAAATACAGCAAAGACCAAATAATAGAATTTTGAAAAAAGTTGAACAGATTTAAAGGATAGTTTGGTGAGATAAAGAATTAGAATGAAATGTGCAAAGACCTGGAGTTAGAAAACCAAAAGGAAAGAATATGGGCAGCATTTCCCAAACGGAAATAAATGAAGAAAAAAATTGAAGCCTTAAGTTGCTATATTAAATGGGAAAAATATTGAACTATGCAAGAAACATCAGAAGAAGATGGAAGCAATCCAGAGTCACTGTACCAAACAGAACTGGTCAATAACCAAGCTTTCAAGAAGTAAGATCTGATCAAGAACTCGTGGTACTGAAGGAAGAAATCTATGCTTCTCTGAAGGCATTCGTGAAAAATAAGGCTCCAGAAATTGACAGAATACTAACGGACATGTTTTAAAACATTGGTGCAATTCTGAAACATCCACTCTCCCATGCCAAGAATTTTGGAAGAGAGCTACCTGGCCAAGTAACTAGTAGAGATCCCTATCTGTGCCTAGTCTAAAGAATGGTGATTCAATAAGAAGTCTAAATTAATGAACAATACCATTAATATCACATGCAACTATAATTATATCGAAGATAATTAAAAAACAGTTGCAGCAGCACATGGACAGGACACTACTAGAAACTCAAAGCATTTTCAGAAGAGGAAGAAGACCAAGGAATATTATTGCTGATATCAAGTGGATCTTGGCTGAAAGCAGAGATTTTAAAAAAATAGCTTACCTGTGATTTTGACTGTAAAAGTACTTAACTCTGTAGGTGATGAAATTATGGACAATATTGCAAAGAATGGAAATTCCAGAATATTTAATTGTGCTCATGTAGGATCTGAGCACAGACCAAGAGGCAACCACGTATAAACAGTACAAGAGGATCCTTTGTGGTTTAAAATAAGAAAAAGTGTGCATCAGAGTTGTATCTTACTCATTCAATCTCAATGCTGAGCAAATCATGAGAGAAAATAGACTATAAGAGGGGAGTGCAGAGTGGAGACCCAAAGCCCATTTGTCGGCCACTGAAGATCTCCTTGCAGAGGGGTCTAGGGGAGGAGATGAGCCAGTCAGGGTGCAATGTAGCAACGATGAAAAATACAACTTTCCTCTAGTTCCTAAATGATTCTCAACCCCCAATCCCCACCCCACTATCATAATCCGAATTCTACCTTGCAAGTTTGGCTAGACCAGAGGATGTACACTGGTACAGATGGGATCTGGAAACACAGGGAATCCAGGGTGGATAGTCCCTTCAGGACCAGTGGTGTGAGTGGCTATACTGGGCGGGTAGAGGGAGAGTGGGTTGGAAAGAGGGAACCGATTACAAGGATCTACATGTGACCTCCTCCCTGGGGGATGGACAACAGAAAAGTGGGGGAAGGGAGATGCCAGGCAGTGTAAGACAAGATAAAATAATAATTTATAAATTATTAAGGGTTTATTAGGGAGAGGGGAGCAGGGAGGGAGGGGGAGGGGGAAAAGGAAAATGAGGAGCTGATTCCAGGAACCCAAGCAGAAAGCGAATTTTGAGAATGATGAGGGCAACAAATATATAAGTGTGCTTTACACAATGGATGGATGTATGGATTGTGATAAGAGTTGTATGAGCCCCAATAAAATGATTTAAAAAAAGAAAAAAGAGTATAGCATCCCAAATGAAGGAAGACTCATTATCAACTTATGATATGCAAATGACAAAACTTGTGAGCTGAAAATGAAGAGTCCTGGAAGTACACGGGGAAGAGGGTCGAAGAACACAACGTGTGGTATGGATCGCACCTCAACCCAAAAAAACACATACGCTCACAACCATCAAGTCGATACCGACTCACAGCGACCCTTATAGGACAGGGTGGACATGCCCATGTGAGTTCCAGCTGCTGTAACTCTTCCTGGGAGTAGAAAACCCAGCTCTTCTTCCCGCAAAGCAAACTGCAGACCTTGAGGATAGCAGCTCCCCCATAACCATTACATGGCCAGTGCTTGCCTCAACATAAAGACAGAAAAAAAAATTTCCATCCCTGGACCAATCAGCAACATGATAAATGGAGAATAAAGTTGACCAGAATTACATTTCAGGTGGATCCATAATCGACATCCATCGGAGCAGCAGTTAAGCGGTATGTCTGATGACACCTTGCACTGGGAAAATCTGCAGCAAAAGACCTCTTGCAAGTTTCCCGAAAGCAAAGCTATTACATTGAGGGCCAAGGTAAACCTGACCCAAGTCATGCAGGACATTGCAACGAGCCCACATCCATGTGCAGGCTTAGCAATGCATGAGAAAGAGCCAAGAGGTGCTGAATTTGAATTATGGTGACTATTCCATGACCTGCCAGAAAGAGGAACACATATTGGGGGAATTGCAACCAGAATGCACCTTGAAGCAAGGATAGCAAGGCTTTGTCGCATGTGCTCTAGGGAACAGCCCCTAGAGAAGAGCACAGACCAAGAGGCAACTTTCTTAGCCAGTCTCTTCTCTAGGGGATGTTCCCTAGAGCATAGCAACCCACTTGGTAAGTAAAAGGCCACTGATACAGAAGAAGACCTTCAAGGAGGTGACTTAGCACAGTGGCTACAACTGTGGGCAAGCACTGCGAGGATGGCACAGGACCAGGCCACGTTGTGAACGGGGTACAGAGAGTTGCCACTCGTCGGAGCCTACTTGACAGCACGAAGCAACAAGAACCCCTCTTAAAGAAGCGTTTCAACAGAAAGCTCCTTTGTTTGTTTATTTCAGTTGAACTCCTACAAATAAGTATCTGAGATTCAAGTAGGAAGGCACGCCCGTTGTGTGATCAGTACTTAGCACTGCAGAAAACTTTCTGTCTCCTCATTGAATTATTAACATATCCATGCCACAATTATCTACTGGGTGTCTGGCTCTTATGTGGCAAACGGGATGCTATATATCTTTATGACAATGGAAAGTCACCGAAAGTTGAAAAGCAGAGGCATTACATAATCAGATCTCTTTTTTAAAAGCTAGAACTAGGGCAGCTGTGCAAAGGAAGAAGGGGGAGGCAGTGACACTGCAGACAGAAACTTGGTGAGGTTATTGTCAAAGGACATAGGAGAGAGAATGCTTGAAGTTATGCAGTGCGAGGAGAGATGAAAAAGGAGGAGCAAACTTTGAAAGATCTTCATGTGGGAGGCCTTGGCGAGTAATTGGACGGAGGAGGCTATTTCTTCCGAAACAGTGGACTTTAGGCTGTCAATCTGAAGGTGAGTATGACTGTTCATTTACTTGTGAAGGACCTTAAGTTGATTTCTGGGGTGAGAAGAAAACCGCAGAGGCAAGATGAGGGGGCAAGCACCCATCTGAGCTGTACCTTAAGGACAATCAGAAGATTGGACTTTGAACAAGAGTTTCAGTCACTGGGAAACTGCCTGCAAAGAAGTAAAGGATGACATCACTAATTTCTACCCAGAGGGATTTTCATTTTTCATAAGCTACTTCTTATTCACCAAACTGCAAGCGATCCTGCTCATTGTCCCTGCTTATTTCTTTGGTCCGCTCTGATTATATCCATAGAATTCTGTACTGAACAATGGTTTTGAGTCTACCTAGTTTAAATCCCTGACCTCATTTGCTGTAATGTCAATTCACGGAGGGTAGGACTACCTTGTCTTCACCTTTACCTATTCTATATCACTCTGTGTTTAGTCTCATGAAGTGAAGGTGAGCAATCCATTTGCTCCCACATGTTCTTTGGTCCCATCTTGCTTTGGCTTCTGCTGATCCATCTTTCTGGATGCTGTTCCTTGTCCACAAATCCAACGCGTCATTTGGGGTCTAGGTCAGAAGTACACTTTCTGCTGTTGGTTGTCTCTGAGGTGACCCCTGTAAACTGTATAAAATCACTGCCCAAGTCTGCATCATCTTCATGATGGAGTGCATGGTGACTGCCGTTATGTAGTACCTCCCAACCTAGGGTCTTTATCTTCTAGCAATGCCAGACAATATTCTCTTATCGTCAATAAGGTTTTTATTGGATGAATTTTGGAATTATATCACCTATTAATACCAGACTGGTCCCAATGAGGTGGAAACTAAACATGTCCCAAATGCCCTGCATTTACAAAAGGCTACACTATTTCATTTCCCCTGACACTAAGCACCGCTCTTCCCCTGAGTATGTGTCCTCATAACTCAGGCTTCCACAATTCATGGCAACCTCACAGAACTCATAAACTATCAAGGAAATGGCTCATGTGGTTGTAGAAGCTGATGACGCTCAAATATGAAGTTCCGCTGTCCATCTGGGAATCTTGCTTATTTACACCAAATCAACCCTATTGACTCCCAAGGCTGTAGGTACTAGTGAATAAGGTCAGGAACAAGATTGCCTGCTCAAGTTTCAAAAACTGCCAAGTAAAGCAGAGGCAAGGTAGACACACAGGGCTCAGAGGGAGGGAATAAACCACGCCCAAACTGGGCCGTATAGTTACAGACACATGAAACATCTGGGAGAAAATATCTCACCTTCTTAGCCAGGCAAAGGAGCACAGTGGAATTCAAATCAAGATGGCCAGTCAAGTCTATCAGGGTCATCACTGGCATCAGATTGGTGTGTGTTACTGATATCTCAGCACTCGTCTTCTGTACATGCTCAGTCAGGAAGGGAGGTCGGTCACACAGATGGCTTTAATGGAGACACGTTTTTGCCTTCCGACAGAAAGAGGTTAGGTAGAGGAAGCACTGATCACTTCTGAGCATCTTATGTAGGCTGGGTCTAGTCTTAGCCAGTTCTATGACCAGAGTCCTGCTTCTCTCAATAAGCAAGCAGCTGACTGCATGCTTATTAAGAGGACCGTTTAAAACGGGAAACATGTTCGTGTGTTAACGAAGGCTGTAACCACAGGCATTGAGGATGAGATTTGTAATATTTACAAAGTGTAGGGCTATGGCTAGAAGGGGCAAAGTAATTAAGAGCGCACCTTGAAACTTGTCTACTGTGGATGATTTGTTAGTATTTGAAATACTGATAGAATAGTTTTCTAGTTTCCTACATGGTAGCAACATACAAATCACCACAGTATGACAAATGAGAGAAAAGTGGTGGATCAACTCCATACAACGTCTTAATGGCATCCTTGACCCCACCAAGAAGTTTATTCTGTGTCCTTAAAGAACCCTGCTTTGACTGGATTATAAGTTC
This sequence comes from Tenrec ecaudatus, assembly GCF_050624435.1. NCBI lineage: Eukaryota > Metazoa > Chordata > Mammalia > Afrosoricida > Tenrecidae > Tenrec > Tenrec ecaudatus. The sequence goes on along the minus strand of NC_134540.1, from coordinate 89,094,917 downwards.
TTTGAGTGCTGGAACTAGTCTTTTCATCTCTTTATCCTCAATACAGAAACAAGGATTATTTCAGACATGTTAGGGGGTCAGTGACGCCTAAGCTAAAGTCAGAGAAAGTAAGCCTGTGATTATTTACAAAACTAATCCAGGCGACCCGTTATAATGTAATATTGCCAATATCTCAATCAAGAAGGAGCGTGTATTTCCCCACACTTTGCACCATGTTTGACCTTGTGACGTCATTGGAGCAATAAAAGGCCATTGAGGGGACCACTGCAACTTCTGAGGATGCACGAAGAATCCTTGTAGCTTTTGCCTTCACTTTCTTGACATACTGCCTCGAGACCAACATATCACTTCGTCCAGCCTGTCGTAGGAAGAATAACCGTGTGAAGGGAATCCAGTTATGGCAGCCAGCAGCTAGCACCATCTCCCCCCCCACACTCACGGGAGGGTCAGCACAGCCAGCCCTCAGGCTTAAGGGAGACACGTGCATGACCCGAGATACAGTCAGGAGGGGCAGTGCCCAGCAAGCCCACATAAAGATGTGTTCTTCAGCCATTAAGTATTAGAGAAGGATTGTTATGTAGTACGGCTTAATTGGCACAGGTACGTTGCATCTGAAGAGGAGAATGATATAGATGAGTTGATGAGATAGACAACCTAAGAGAACTGACATTGTTTAAGGTAGTATCAGTGACGTAACATCGTTGGGCGTTCTCTCCCAATAGTTGATATACATGGCTCAACAGGGAGTACAACTGAATCAGAATCATATGGTTTTGGCAACTCCATGTCTCCAAAGATTATTTGATGCCTACAAATGAGACATGTTAAGTGGGATGGTAATGAGGATCATTTCTGATGATTATTGGTCAAGCACCAACAATGTGCTCCGTGATTAATGTAGCATCCGGTAGTTGAAATCAATCTTCATTGCAGAGCTTCCCAGTTACCAGATGCTTTAGAGAGCCACCCACCACCTTGACTTTCAAACATTCACATCCTGGATTGTCCCTATTCTCAGAAATGTGGGAGACACACACGTCTGCAGATAAATAGTGTGGTAGTCAGAATGTCTTCTTCAACCCTGCAATTTTCTCAGCTATTTTCCCTCAGCCCATATATAATTCCTGCTAATCCCATAAGCCATTAATGACCTGCTATTGTCATATTGCCTGCCAATCCCAGTTATAGTGCTGGTCTCCAATAGTAAGAATTCATAGGTTCTGAAACCAGTGGGTAGAAATGGGAGTGGAGCCACTCACTCTTAATCCCAGTGACCCACTAGCAACATGTTTGTCTCTAGTTCTTGCAACCCTGTGCTCTTTAAGTCTGGAGGTTTAAATTCCAAAGGGAGGAGTACTCCCACCTGATACTTCCATCAAATACAGCACTGATGCTCTTGAGCTGGCAGTTAAGAATGCCTCCTTGCCCTTTTGGAATCCTCATGCCTTTGGATAGATAGACAAAGAAGGGAGTTGCGGTTTTGAGTGGCGTCATTGATCCTGCTTACCAAAGGGAAATGAGATTGATATTACATAATGGATACGTCTGGAATCCAGTACATTTCTATTAGTACTACCATGGCCTATGATGAAAGCCAATGAAAAACTACAGCAACCTAATTCTGAAATGACTCTTCATGGCCCAGGAACTTACAGAATGAAGGTTTGGGCCATCCTAGCAGGTAAAGAACCACAACCAGTTGAAGTACTTGGTGAGGGTAAGAAAATACAGAATGGATAGTAGAAGATAGTTCTAAATACCAGCTATGGTCAAGTGATCAGATATAGAAACAAGCACCATGTTGTTATGAATATTTCCTCCTTGTATGTATGCAACAGATATTTCTTTTATAGAATATAACTTGTATTGGGGATATGTGTTTTTGGTTGTATGCAGGTGAGTCATATGATGTTAAGTGCAAATAAGACTTCCTTGTCTTTGTTTGAAGATTAGGTATGCTTTAAGGAGATGTGTACAGGTGCCAAGGGGTGGACTGTGATAATTAGTTAGGTTTTTGTGTCAAGTTGAGAGGGCTCGGATTCTCATGGATTTGGCAATTGAAGCCTAGTAATTCCCCATGATGTAACCTAATATACAATCAACTCCATGGTGAAATCTGCTGAAAGCAGCCAAGCAGTCGAAAGATTGGGGTAGAGCTCAACCCCTTACTCAGGTCACAGCTTTGATGCAATTGAAAAGATGATTCCCCGAGGCCTCTTTCCTATATAAGTAAACACTGCAAAATCTCACTTGCTTTTTGCTGGGTCTGGATCCACCGGGTTTTTGGACTTGAGCCAATGGCCTGCCATATTGCCCGTGTGCGCTGGGTTCAGGAGTGTTGGCTAAGTACTCAATGCTAACTGAAAGAGCTGCTGGTTGGAATCCACAGCGTCTCCATGGTAGAAAGATGAGACCGTCTGCTTCTGTTAACATTTCCTGCCTTTGAAACCATGTGACACAGTTCTCTGTCCCGTAGTAAGTATCCCAATGAGTTAGAATCAGTAGCAATGGGTTGAGAGCTGGGTTCAGGCAGGCCCTGGGAAGACAATTTGTTGCTTGTTCTTAGAATCAATTCACTTCTTTCAAGCCAGTTAATAAACTGATAGGTTAACAATGAACTCCAAGTGAAATGACAGTTAACTTTATTGAATACTTACTAAGCACCCACTACATATCAGTAATAATGCTAGGCATTGGAGGCCAAATGATGGATGAGGCCCTTGGGGACTTCAAGTCCCATTAGGAGAGGATTCATTCTCTCAGCTCATACAAATATGTGCATGTCAAAAATTTATTTAAACATATATATATATATTTCTATCTGCTCTTAAGTAAGCCAACAGCTTGATGGAAAGCCTATGTATATTGAAATTCGGTTGTTGTAATTCATAAAGTTTTTATTGGCCGATTTTTATAAACAGGGTATCAGGCCCTTCTTCCTAGTCTGACTCAGTCTGGAAGCTCAGACACACAGATCTTCCACTGGCCTGCGGCTGATGGCTGCAATGAAGCACATTGTCCAGCCATTGAACCTGGACCTCCTGCCTGAAAAGTGAGAATTTCTAAGCATATACAAGGGGATTCATAGTTTGTGGAAAAATGGAATTAAATGAGAATAGAATTTCCCCACAAACATTTTGAAGCTCTCTAATGTATGTATGTGTGTTGTATAAATAAATGCCTTTCTTAGGTTGATATCTTATAAAATAGCTTTAAATTTCAACATATGTCTGCACCCATCCATGGAGTCTAAAATTTGAAGAAAAAAAAGGTCAGAGTGGTGAGTTAAATAACCGACTAAAAGTTCAGCAGGGACTGGAAAATTAACCTTACTTGAAAGTCAAGTGTGAGAGAGGCAGGCCTCAAAATGACACCAATTAGCATTGGGGGACAAAGGGTATGATTAGACAGCAGTAGTATAGACTTGACTCATCTTATTAACATAGGGCCTATTATTTAAAAATAAATGAAGAGCAAGCTTTATTTTTTCTTGTGATGTTTGAAACTGGTCAAAAGGTTGGAGTATTCCCAGTTAAAACTAGAGCATTTGAGCTTCTCATGAGCAAACTCTTCTTGATTTAATTAGAGAGGTAACTGGCATGGTTCTGTGGTTAGGGCAACTATTCCTCTTCTTTCAAGCTTCCTCAACACTCCTGCACACACGCACCCCACACACCATCATGACCCCAGTCCCAGTCCCACCCCACACACTATCATGACCCCAGTCCTGCCTTTCACTGTGGGCTAGAACATTGCGTGTGCACAGGTACAGATAAGAGCCCATTACACTCGTAATCCAGGAACAGGAATGGGAGTAGCGATGTCAGAAGGGTACGGGGAAGGTGGGAATAGAAGGGGAGGAAAGGGGAACTCCCTACCTCTGGGGGGTGTGGTGTGAACAATGGAAACCATGGGGGAAGGGAGACATCAGTTGGTGTAAGATATGAAAATAATAATAGTTTATAATTTATCAAGGAGTCACAAAGGTGGAGGTGGAGAGGGAGGGAACAAAAGAAGAGCTGATACCAATGGCTCACTAGAAAGTAAATGTCTAGAAAATAATTATGGCAACATATGTACATATATGCTTGATACTATTGATGTATGGTTGTTAACCTTATATCACCAAGCATAACATTTTCATAACACTTAATTAAATGCATATATTAATATATATTGATAACTATGAAAGTAAAGAATAAAAACAAAACAATTTTTTCCTGAAACTAAAAATTCAGGTGTTATAGAGTTAAGAGCTGTAAGAGCCCCCCCAAAATTATCTTTAAATAAAAAAATAAAAGAAAATTAATAAAAGAAAACTGAAGGGTTAATTAATACCTTGGGATTTTTCCATGTAGACCTTTTAAAAAATTGTCCAAATTTGAAGAAAAAATCATAAGACTGAATAAATCTCATTATGGGCCTTGAATACGTTTCTTTCTGCTAGGAGATTTCTGAGCTATGTTGTGACAGCAGCCTTCATAGAGCGAATCAGGCAAGTCGTCCTGGTGGCCTCCTCCTCTCCTGCCCACCATTCAGAGTTAATTCTCCAAGCCGGCAACATGAGAAACTGATGGTCAAGTTTTCTAAACCTGCTCTTGACTTTCCTCACCAGTGTGTTCTCAGGGATTATAGAGTTGACTTCGGAAATCTGGTGTTCAGCACGTCATGATTCCTTCATAGTAGTGGTGGTGATTGACTAGAAAGGGATTTGAGGGAAGGGATCTTTTTCTGACTGTTTTTGAAATTATTTTCTTAGGCTGTTGAGAAATCTTCACCTCTGCATCACTCTGAGTAACCAACTTTGTATATCACCTCTTCTATATGAATGGGTTGATAGGCAGTTCATGAAGACTGGACTGGATGACAATAGACAAGGGATTTTTCTCAATTCTTCCCTTTCCTTTCCAGCACCGTATCTTGGATTGAACTTAGCCTTTCCCTGTTCTTCATATTACATTTATTCACTCATCTAGAGATGTCTATTAACCTTAGAATTTAATTCCCTCCATTGCTATACAGACCATATCACCCAGTAAATGAACGAATGGGCCAATAATGCTCCCAGGTATCTTCTATAGGCTCAGTAAATTAATCAGAGACTGGAGGCAAGGAATATATCTAAGTAAAACCAAACCCACTGCCATTGAATTGATTCCAACTCATAGCCATCCTATGGGGAGTAGGGCTCCGCCTGTGCGTTCCTGAGGCTATAAGTCTTTGTGGAGGCAGAAAAGCTCATGTTTCTCATGAAGAGCACTGGTGATACCGAACTTGCTGTTAGCAGCCCGACACAACCCACTGCACCAGCAAGTCACCTTAGCAAGTATGTAGTGGGAAAGAAATTAACTTCCCAAAGTACATGCCTTACAAAAATGCTAGCCCCCCCCCCCAAAGTTTACAACAATATTAGTTAAGGTGATTAACTGAGAAGCCAGATAAATGCCCAAATATCAATGACTGAACTTAACAGTTGAGTTCTAGCTCACAGAACAGAGGAAGATAAGTTCTCATCCACGTAGTGATTCAGGGATCCAAGTCCATTCATCCTGTGGACCTGCCATCCTCAACAGGCTGTATCTAAGGCCATTTCAACCAACTGGAAGGGGAGAAGAAGCAGAGGGAGGGCAACTGGAGAGATGGGTTGTTTTCATCACTTTCTCTCAGGCTCCACGGGGCAGGACTTCACTCCAAATGCCACACTTTGAAGGAAACTGGAAAAGAAGACCAGCTGTGTGCTCAAAAAGAAGAAGAAATGGGTTTGTGATCCTGAATTCCCTGCAAAAGTAGGAGAGCCCATTGAAATTAGCGATGCCAAGAGTTAACATGGTCCACGGCTAACCAAAGGTGGGCAATTTGAGTTCAGCCAAAGGAACCTTGACAGACCATCCTGGTGATCTACTTAAAACAAAAGTCCTTTGACATCCAGTTGATCCACTGCTCTGCTCTGTCACCCCTGACACTGTCATGAGTTGGAAATAATGTGACAGAAATGATTTATTCCCCCACCCACCCCTGGCATGTGTCATCAAGAAGGACAGAGATAAAATGTATAATTACTTGCTAAAGACTACATATATTTTAATATATTACTATATCACTATATAATCATATTATATATATTTTATATATGTATATATTTGATATGTATAATCCTCTTTCTTCCAAAAGCCATAAAAGACCCCCATATTTTATTCAATAATTATTGGAGGGAATATATTTTACAAAATATCATTAAATAATAAATTTATGTTTGTAAAATAATTGTCATTATTTAGGTACTTATATTAGCAAATAAAAACCAATGTAATCAGTAGTAAGTAAATAACAGATCCACTTATTTGAATATAAGGCAGCCATTCAAAATAATTATTATGAAGACTATAAATACCATATGAATCTCTTATTGTTGGGATGTCAAATGAAAACCATGGGAGAATTTTCTGAAAATATGCATTTATTCCAGACGTGTGAAGGGATTGTTGTATGCACTGGGGTTGCAGCAGTGACCAAAGCAAGTCTTACGAGACAGCGTGCTGTTAGCCCCGTGTATGAGGATGAGTCAAAGCCTTTGGCCAAGACATCGAAGAAAACTTTATTAAACAAAATATCAAAGTGTGAAGCCACTGCTTCTGAAAATATCTTCGAGCAAGGTCTATACATTCTGCAGGGGACGTTTCCATGCTGTTAGCCCTTTCCCAGTGAAAGCTGTGAGCTTCGCTCTATTAAAGTCCACATGGCAGTTTTGGCATCCTTGGGGACTTGTCCTATGTCTTTCAGGTATTCTTTAACTGTTGACAAAAAAAAAGAACTCTGAAAGGACAAGGTCGGGGCTGTGGGGGAGATGGGTAAGATTAATAAAGAAATTCTCATAGGACAGCCCTCCATACATTCAAATGATGAGCAGGTTCACTGGTCACGTTGAAAAAGTTTCATGGGTGCTCTTTTCCTAGCCTTTTTCTCAAAAAAAAAAAATGCACCTTTCCTTTTGCTTATAAGTCCCTTAGGAGCCCAGATGACGCTCCATGTCCTTCAAGAAAATCTACCAAGATTATCCCTTGGAAATTCAAATAAACAGGCCCCATAACCACCTCAGCGGATTTCTGTCTTGAATTTCTCTGGCCAGTCTTGGAAGGCGTTATTTTGATGGGGAACATTTGTTTTTTTGAAGGCAGCCTAAGGAGACTAAGATCAGTGCATTGCGAACGAACTTCTCTGCAGCATCACTGACCACAGGGTAGACATTTAGTATAAACAAACCTGTGCGAGCATGAACTGGACCTGAGGTAGCTGAGCTTTTTGATTGACCGTGGTACAAGGAGAAAGAGTATTTCTCCCCCGCCAGCCCCGCCAAGGTTATCAAAAAACCGCACGATTCCACTAGGTTTTTCTGTCTCATTGTATCTTTTTATCACTTATGGATTTAAAGGAGCTCAGTTGGCACACTAAAGTGCTTGGTTAGCAAACTAAGAAGGTGACCTATTCTTACTCACTGGTTGCTTTTGTGGTGTGGGCGAAAGGTGAGAGGTGGTAGTCCGCTTCCCCTGGGGAGTCTAAGAAGGAGGCCCCTCTACACTGGCTTCTAGGACCTCTGTGAGTCGGAATTGGCTCTATGGCAGTGTGCTTTCCGGCTTAAGAATTTGAGGTGTTATCCACAGTCTCATTGTGCCTCCTAGATGTTTTATAGAAACTCTAAACTTGGAGCTAGAACAATGGCTCCCCTGTGATATTCCATGGAAAATAAAAGTTATTTCCCTATTATTCTGATAATAGGCTTTTCATAAAACTAAATGATAAGAAAGCCCTCATTTTATATTTGACACTGAAAATTCTCTTTCTTTTATAAATGATATTTCTAGAAGATGGTGGTTTTTCTAATACGCTTACAGGATATAATAAATATCAATAAATTCCTAAGACAATGACAGAGCAAAGTCAAGGTCGTCCTTTTTAGATTCACGTTCAGCCTGTTTGGATTCCCACTCTCCCTTGGTAGTCTCTTTATCGCAGATCTCATTTTTCTATCCTTGGATGATTCTGCTTTTGTTTTAAATCTAGAGTGAGAATCTGTTAGACAGCATGTGACTGTCTGTGAAACAGAGCCAGTCATCTCTGGTGTCTCTTTTACTACTCTTACTACACGCATCCATTTTAATATGAGCATGCAATAGCTCAGACCATGTCATAGAACCACTTTCCACCTTTTAAGCTGATCTGTGTGTTCCCTGCTATTTTGTCACTATTGCTTTATCTATTATAACTGCTCATGTTTGTCTAATTTTTTAAATACTTTTATTGTGGGCTCTTACATGCAGTCATCCAGTGTGTCCAGCACATTTGCACATATGCCGCCATCATCATTTTCAAAGCCTTCTCTTCCCGCTTGAGCTCCTGATATCCGCTCCCCATTTCTTCGCCCACCCCCCATTCACCCTTCCTCACGAACCCTTCATAAGTTATAGATTATTTTTTCCATATCTTATATCGTCCTCCATCACCCCTCACCCACTTTTCTGTTATTCGTCCCACTGGGAGGGGGTTCTAGTTGACCGCTGTGATCGACACTCCCTCTCTCCCCCACCCTCCCCTAATCCTCCTGGTATCTCTACTCTCGTTGTTGGCCCTGAGGGGTTTATCTGTCCTGGATTCCCGGTGTTTCGGGCTCTTATCTGTAGCAGTGCGCATGCTCTGGTTGGATCATTTTTATGTATATAATCCATGAGAGGGGTACCGGAGACCTGGAAAGAAGCTCCGCTGGGCGTCCCTTCCATAGTATACATTTTCCCGCGCGAGGCTCCGCTCACCTTCTTTTCGTTTCTGCCCATGCAGAGGGACATGACTGCACAGCGATTTGATGATGTCGAAGAGGGAGGTGATGTAAGAGGGAGGGGCTGTCAGCCATCCAAACAGATGAGTTTGAAAAATGTTTCCGAGAATGGAATCTCATATTGGACAAATGTATTAAGTGTAATGGAGAGTACTTTGAAAGTGATAAGGCTATTTTGTAAAATAAATAAATAAACATGTAGCTTTGGGGGTGGGGGAGTGTACTTCCCCCCCCACCCCCAGGTCCCCCTCTGTCCCTTTTGAAATCATCTAGCGTCCACTTCTTAACTAGTAGTGTTGCTCTTTGCGTGCACATTTCTACTGAAGTAGAAATCAGTCGCGTCTGCCCAGTGTCTGTTTCAGCAGTGTTCATCTTCATATGCATTCCTGGTCTCATACATTATAGCGGAGTTCAGAAATCCTGATCAGAGAGTGGAACATAGCTGATATTTTCCACCTACAACACTGATATCTCATCTCTCTTGTGCACAAAGTGATTGTGCTTCCGGGCATATAATGATATCGTCCATGTATAGCCCATAAATACCTATGCCTTGATAGTTGCAAAAGCACTGATGTCATTGGCTTATGTGTGCACTGTACTCTGCATTCTGTCTAAAAAGCTTACCATGTAATGGTGTGCATGTGCTTGTATGTATACACACAGCATCAATCAAATGTATAATGCATCTGTTCATTGTAGCATAGCCCTGTTTATTTTCTTTTAACAAAATGACGATGAAGGGGCTCATGGCTCCCAAATACAGCAAAACCATCATTATCAATAGCAGCGCCAACAGACAAAGGGTAAGTATTGATCCACGTGAGAAACAATACGCTGTTAAACAATGTGGAGGTGGGAAATCAATGCATGTACTGCATGCAATGAAGGCATGTTGGATCCCACAATCATCAACCACCTCAGAAACAAAGAAAACATTCTCTGAGAAGTTAAAGCATTCACTCCTTCCATACAAGACTAATTAAACTAATTAAACCTGTATCTAAATTGCTAATGTCATGGTATCATGGATTGAGTTGTGTCCCCCCAAATACGTGTCAAATTGGATAGGCTACCATTCTGAGAGGCCTGGCAGTGATGTAATAATAGAATGTGGTAATTATGTAATGATTCCCCCATGATTGCATAAACATGTGGTAAACAAATGAAGAGATTTAAGGAGAGAATTCAGCTCCATTCATTACAGCATGTCTTTGATCTGATAAGAGGGGTGTTTCCCTGGATCATGACTTACAACACCTGTTATTTTCCAAGAGACAGACGTGATCCCAGAGAAAGATGTGGGAGTGGCGTTCATGCTTTCGACCTGAGGTCTCTATACTAAGAAATCCCCAGGCCCAGGGGGAGACAGAGGCCAAGACACATGCAGATTTCTAAGGAATGTTGCGCTCACGGGTGCTGAAAGGTGACAAAACATTCGGCCTAAATGTGAGCTAGCTGGAATAGAAAGCCTTCTCCTAGAGTTGACACCATGAATTTGCACTTTTCACCTCCAAAATTATGTGACAATAAATTTATTTTTGTTAAAGCCATCCACCTGAGACATTTCTATAGTAGTCAGAGTATGCTAGATAACCATAGTAACTAGATAATAGGTTATAGAAGTACTAGATAACAAGACAGACAGACAGAGGAAATCCAAACACAAAAGTGAGTCCCTCTTAGGAGGTTGTCTCTCATAGCTAAGGTACAAACTTCCTTCAAGATGCCTCGAGAAAAAGCAGGACCAAACTAAAATAAGAGTTCGCACAATACCCAAATCACATAGTGTCCTATTTCACAGAAGGGACCATGACATTAAGCAACATATGACTGCACATGCTTGTAAGATGGCATGAGGGTGGCATCTGGCCTTCTCTGACTTCAGGAGGGGGAGAGAATCAAAGTCACTAGTAGTCCAGGGTTGGACATGCTCTCCCTCCCCCCCCCCCAGATGTCTGACTAATCCTGAAACCAACTGCTCATCCCATAGTGCTCCCCACCTCTTCGCTGGGTTCCATTATCTGAGGCATTCACCACACAGATGTCATTCTGAAGAGCTTTATTAGGGAACTAATATCGCATTATATTCGGGATCAGGATGCTCAGGAGACACTTCCTGTAGGCAACTCTTTTTGATCCTGGTCCTCTCCGCTGTGCGGCCCCTTGGCCTGGATAAAGTAACAACGCTTTTTCAGCGCTGCTGATAAATGTGCAAAGCACAGTACCCTCTTCCATAAGCCTCAACCTGAACGCACTGAGTTTTAGCTCTGTAGGCCACACACCTCGTTTCCTAATTAAATACATGCAGGCACCCTTCTAAGGATGTAAGCTACCAGCTTGGAGGCACGGATGGTTTTCGAAGGATCGGCAGGGCGTCCCCCACTCAATCTCCTGCCCTGAATGTGGGTTCTTCTGCTGACGCTCCTGTCCCTTCTCTGCCATCCTCTGCTGTCACCTCTTTCTTTCTCCTGGCAGTGCAGCAGACAGGGTCCAAAGGACGTGCTCCACTTTGGGCTCACTTTCTTTCCTTTAAACGTTTTATTGTGAATTGGTGGAAGGTCTGCAGAGCATACCACCAGTCTTTCCACAGTTCGCACACATTCAGTTTCACCTTCTCCGTTGCGGTGCCCTCCCCGTATCACTCCTCATGCTGCTTCCTCCTTGTTCCCCGTTCCCTTCCTCTGTCTTGTTAGACCCTCTGGACTTTACCTCAGGTAATTTTAAAGCCTGAACTGTTATGATTTTGAGTTCCATTCTACAGTTTTGTGTTAGTCTGGGTACTTTACTGAAACAAATCCACAGAAACTCATGTATAAGAGAGAGTTTTATATAAAGGGTAAGTGCACATCAAGAAAACATCCCAACCCAGTGCTGCCCAAGCCCACAAGTCCAATATTAACCCATATGTCCAACACCAATCCACAAAGTCCTCCTCAATCTTACAAAACACACGCAGTGATGCTGACTGCAGGAGGAAAGCCGAGTCAGTGAACGTGTAAGCATCTCAGCGCTGGCAGGGGTCTCCACACGGGTGGCTTCTCCTCGTGGGTGTCTTGTGAGAAGTGAGCCTTGCCAGCTGAAGCAGAGAACTGGTTAAGGCATCTGCACCCTGGTCCAACCATCAGGAAGCAAGAGACCTGAAAACTCAAATGGTGAGGCTCACTGAGTCATTTATCCCTTCGCCCTTCAATTAACCCCACATGTGTTTATCGGCCAAGCTGGCACATTAAACTAACTCAAGTTTCCCCCTACTCTATGCCGGATCTTCTCATCTGATCATTTTGAGAGCAGTGGGTAATATTAGCTAGATAGACACCATGAAGCTTTTCTGGTTTCAGGGATGTGATCATTGATGTTTGCATGATTAATTAGTCCCCTGGACTGATTGTTTCCATGTGTACTTCAATTTTTTTTATCACTCTTCTTTCTTCTAGACCAGTGGTTCTCAACTTTCCTAATGCCGTGACCTTTTAATACAGTTCCTCATGTTTTGGTGACCCCTCCAACCATAAAATTATTTTTGATTCTACTTCATAATTGTAATTTGCTACCATTATAAATCAGGTGACCCCTGTGAAAAGGTCATGTGACCCTCATAGGGGTTCACGACCCACAGGTTGAGAACCGCTGTTCTAGATAGTTGTTGCCCAGCTGTCCTCTAGATGAGAGTTGCCCCTGAGATAGCTGTTGAGGAGCTTCGAAGAACTCAGTTGCTATTTGCCAATGTCAGGTGTTCAACACCGTGTTTGGGTACCGTGTTGTGCCAGTTGACCATGGTGTCCCGCATGACGAGGGTCCTGATCATCCAATCCCTGAAACTCAATCCTTCAAAGTATTTACTTGTGTCTAAGAAGTTTTTTTTATAACTTTGTCCCCTGTCTGCTCTGCCACAATCATGGATATATTTGCAGAATGCTAAATACACATATTTAAATACCCTTTGTACAATCTTTCTCTCTCTCTCTCTCTCTCTCTCTCTATATATATATATATACATATATATGTATATATATATATATATTCCACTCTTGCTCCCATAAGTGCTCAGCCTGCATGTTTATCCACACATCTACTATTAGATAGCCACTATCACAAGATTGTATATGTAATAGTAATTTAACAATAATTGCCTTTAACCCGTAACAAACTTCCCAGTGTTTTTCCATGCCTTTCCTACATCAGTTACCAAGCTAGCTTTTCTGGTATATTGCCTTGCCCTTCACCCAAGTTCACACGAATTTACTCTCTAGCCTCTGGCAGCTTCTTTCTTTCCCTCCCTCCCTGGTAACCATCAAAGGATGTTTCTTTTACCATACACCTCTTCTTCATTTTTTCTCGAAAGAGTTGCCTACACTCTTTGTCCTTTGTGATTGGCTAATTCCCCTCAGGATAACAGCCCCAGCTTCCTCCACGCTGCGAGTTGTCCCACAGGCTCATCCTTATTTGCTCATGTTGCACAAGAGTCCGTTACATCTGCGACACAGGACTCTGTACCCATTTTCCCACTGATGAGCATTTGGATTGTTTCCATCTCTTTACCACTATGAACCACGCTAGCATGAGCGTGGATGGGACACATCTCTTCACGTGTCAGCTCTCATTTCTGTAGATTCTATATCAAGTAGAGGGGGAATTGTGTCATATGATATCTCAGTACATGCTTTTTGAAGAAGAACATAGTGAGTGGTTTGCTATTTTATAATCCCAGTATGAAATGTATACACCATCAGCGTGTGAGCATACCATTGTCTCCATAATCTCAGCAGAATTTATTGTTTTCTGGCCTTTTGATCTTTGCTATTAATACTGCCATGAGTTGATAGCTCATCATTGTTTTGATCTGCATGTCTCAAATGGCTAGTGGTTGCACACATTTCTTCATATTATACTTCTTTCTTGGGGGTAGTGAGACCCTCCATTCCTGTTACTGAAATGGCTCATTTTAAATCCAGTAAGATGGTAAAACTGTCCAATTAATATGCCAATTAATAGCAAGTCATTTGTTGGGAGTTACAAAAATGATGGCCAGAAGAGTCAGCTCAGGCAGTGATACGTGTTTTTAGTTATAATGTTGACAACCCGGACATCTCTTTGGCTCCTCAAATTCAACATGTCTAACAATAAACGCTTTAATCACATCCCCGTTTAGCTTCTTCTATATTCCAGATGTTGGTTCATTCATTCATTCTACATATGACTACTGATTACCCACTATGACAAAAGCCTGATACCAGATAGTGGATATTTGACTTTGAACAAAACAGACTTATCCTTGCTGTCATGGTTTATAACATTGGGGGATTGAAGCTATCACTGCTGACTCAATCACGCAAACCTAGACTTCATGGAGCAATTCACATTTCTTTTCCTTCCTTTTGACCTAGTTGCCAAACAGGATTTCTCTACCCAGGCAAAATCTCAATCAGGATGACCTTTATATTCAATGCATTCTTCCTCTAAAGAGCTCATAAATATGTCTTTTCTTTTTTTTAATGTCTTTTCTTTACAACGTGCTTCCTTCCGAGCTAGTACCACAGTCTACCTGTTGATCTTGCCCCTGTCCCATCTGTCTTCAATAATACCACAATAATGCTAAAAAAAACATCAATGAGATCATGGTGTGGTTTCATACACAATGATTTCCTAAATGTTGATTGGGTACACCCACATTTCTGAAAATGAAACACAACAATCTTTAGAATCAAACTTCTTATCAATTTCTACAACTTTGTCCTTCAATAGCCCCCTGCCCACTTTCTATTTCTCATTTCTAGGCTGTGCATACTGTGCCAATTTCCACCAAACCATCAGAGACTTTTTTTTTTTAACATAGCACCTTTTCCCTTATCTCTGTGCCCTTGAATGGAATATAGTCCCTTGATTATACTCTTTTAGGGAATGTCAGTTAATTTTTTAATTTTTATCTTGGGTCCATTTCATCTAATGTTAGACATGCACTTAATTTAAAAAATAAAACAATTTTCAATATTTCTACAATGTACAATTCCTTCCCTCTATTTATCTCTCTTCACCTAGAACTATTTTCAACTCTTTTGTGTAATAAAATATATATTTACCTCCATTTACATTTCCTAAGTCATTGTTTACTTTTCCATTTCTTAAATATTAGTTTCAGATATTCATTCATTGATTTCTACTATGGAAAAAGAAGAATGCGCTTTTTTGTTTTTAGCATTATCTACCATCTTCTCCTACAGGAAATTTTAAAGAGGTTCTTTAAAAAAACTACCTAAATATCATCACAGTTAAGATATATAACATACTTTATCATACCTGTCCGGGTTTCCAAGAGTCAATAATGATTTTCCCCTTAATTTTATTTGTATGTCAAATGATTGATATCCTAAACTTCTTCGATTATCTAATTCTCTCAGTTCTTTCAGATACACCCAGTATTTTAATCATTTTCATACGCCTGAAAAATCTTCTAGGCTGCACTCTCTCTCTGTTTTTCTTGGAGACACCTGAAGTCTTCCCCACCGCTTTCCTGGGAATTTTCTTTACAGTTCTCTTGTGGCTAGGACCGTTTTCCTGGACCTCGCATTTCCTCTTTCCTGAAACATTCTCGTTTTGTTGGAGCACGTCCTTTGGTAGTTTGTTGTTAAGACACACCTAAGAGGTAAAAAAAAAAAAATTAGAACCTGCTATGTGTTAAGATAACCTTCATTCTATCTTCATTCTTGACTTGGACTTTGGTAGTAATTACAAGTCAAAGCTGGGAATAATTTTCATTCAGGATTATGAAAGTGTTGTTTTAGCTTTCAGAGTTGCTCTTGAGAAATCTGGTGTGGTTCTGGTCCTTTGTGTGGACGTTCTTTCATTTCTGCTCGGTTTCTTGAGCTTCATGATTCTTGTTATACTTTAATGGCCCAAACCAAAATCAAACCCACTGACACCAAGTTGATTCTGCCTCCCAACAGCCCTACACAAAGACTTTTCAAGGCTGTAAATCTTTATGGGAGCATATGGCCCCCCGACAAAATCTTACTAGCTGAGGCTAAGGAGGACTTGACACAGTGGCTGATGAGGATCAAGGGTTTCAGACTTTATTCTGTAGTACAACTCAATTTAAAGAAGACAAACATACTCACAACTGGGCCAGTAGGGAATCTCATGAGAAACTGAGAAATGATTGAAATTGTCCAGGACTTTGTCACGCCTTGACCCACAACGAGTGCTTAATGGAACAGCTGACAAGAGATTAGATGATGCATTGCGTTGGTAAATCTGCTGCACGAGACCTCTTCAGAGCGTTGACAATCAAGGAGACTGCTTTGAAGACTAAGGCATGCCTGAGCCAAGTCGTGGTATTTCCAATTGCTTCACATTTATCTGAAAATTAGACATTAAATGAGGAAGACCAAAGAAAAGGATTGACACACGTGCGTTGTGATGCAGCAGAATACGGGAAGTACCATGACTGCAAAAGGACATACATTTGTCTTGGAAGAAGTACAACCAGAATGCTAACTAGAAGCAAGGATGGTGAGACCTTGACTCATCTGTTTTGGACATATTTTCAAGTGAGACCAGATCCAAGATAAAAGGACATCAGACTTAGGAAAGTAGAGAGGCAGCAAAAGGAAGGTCTTCAACAAGACAGATTGACACAACGGCTGTATCGATGGGCTCAAACACGGGACCCGGCAGTGTTTCATTCTGTTTTGCATAGCATCGCTCTGGGTCAGAACATACTCACTGGCACCGAACAGCAACAGAGCCTTCCTCCTCCTTAGGAGCAGCTGCTCGCTGAATGGCCAACCTTATTAACAGCCCAACGCGTACCTGACAGTGCCCCCAGGGTCCTTCTGTGGTGGAAAATTGGAGGAAATCTTCCACTTGGAAAAAGAGGAATCTCTTTTGAATTTTCAGAAACTACTTTGTTGATGACTTATTTCCTTATTTTTGTGCCGTGAGCTACACTGTGGGTTGCAAACTGCTAGATCCACCATTAGAATCCACCAGCTGCTCCTGAGGAGGAACAGGAGGAGGCTGCTGCCCTTGTAAAACTTCAGTCTCGGAAACTTCAGGAAGCAGCCATGCTCTGTACTACAGGGTTGCTATGAATCAAAAAGCAATCCAGTGGTGGTGAGCGGGTAGTTTCTTTTTCTAGAACTCTCTTGTTTGAACACCCAACCTCCGGATCTAATATACTGCTATCTTTGAAGTTTTTTATTTCTTTGTGTCTTTGTTCTACTTTCTGGATGATTTATTCTTTGTGAACCAACCTTGCCAATACATTTCCATTATCAATTGAAAAAACAACTATTTTTTAGTGACTTTTAAAATGGGCTCCCGGGTGGAATTTACTCCATGGTAGTGGGTTTGGATTGGAGGTGGGTTTTTGTTTCTTAAATGCACTTTTGTGTCCTCTCTCTCTCTAAAGATACTAGTAGTTTCACCAACTTTTGCTTCCTTCTTGCAGGGTTCCTGATTTATGTCAGTCAATGTTTTCAGGTGTGTTTATTTATTTCTCTGTGTTTAATATTAAGAAGCCATAGTGGTGCTTTGAGTTAGGCACTAGGCTGCTAACCCAAAGGTTGTCTGTTCAAACCCAGGAGTTACTTCAAAATTAAAAGATGAGACTCTGCTCCTATAGAGATTTACAGTCTCAAAAAACCAATATGAGGCCACTATGAATCAGAATCTGCTGGCTGGCAGTGGGCTGGGCTCTTTGGGCATTTAACATTGGAGACTTCCTTGTGTATTTAGTGGAATAGACCATTTGCTCATATTTATGAAAGATATATTAAAAACTAACTGGAATCTAGGATGTGAGAAGGGTTTGATGACTGTGAGATTTACTGTAGGGATAGGAACTGGACAATTAAGTTGGGGAACTTCAATTTTGGTAATATTAGCAGTGGTTCTCAACCTGTGGCTCGTGACCCCATTAGGGGTTGAATGACCCTTTCACAGGAGTCGCCAGATTCATAACAGTAGAAAAATTACATATATGAAGTAGCAACGAAGATAAATTTATGATTTGGTGGGGGGTCGTCACCACAACATGAGGAACTGTATGAAAGGGTTGCAGCACTAGGAAGGCTGAGAACTTTAGAGCATTTTTGCTTTCTGATCAAATAGCTCATCCTTCTGTCTGGAGCCTTAGTGGAGTGGTGGGTTATGCCTTGGGTTTCTAGCAGCAAGGTCAACAGTTTGAAACCACCAGTGGCTCCAACTAAGAAAGATGAGATTTTCTACTTCTGTAAAATGTTCATCTCAGACCCTATCCCTATGAGTCACAACAAACTCCATGACAATGTTTGGTTTGGGGTTTAATTATCTAGTATTGCTAGTAACAAAAATACCGTTAAAAACAAACAAACAACAAAACACTGCCGTACAGTTGATGCCGACTCATAGCTACACCCCTGTGGGTTTCTAAGACTGTAACTTTTTACCCTTTCTCCCACAGAGTGGCTGGTGGTTTCAAACTGCAGACCATGTGGATCACAGTTCATAAGATGATGGATTTAACAAATATATATATATACATATATTTAGGAAGTCCAAATTCATCTCCTTTTAACATCAGTAGGTCATGTTCCTTGAAGACGTGTTCCACATGGCTTGGCATTAATATTCCCCTGGCGGGCTCGGCATAGAGATCCTGAGTCCAATGGGTATACTCCACTCCTGATTCGGTTTTCTTGGTGGTAGTACATCCCTCTTCTGTTTCCCTTCTCTTTTATTTATTTCTTGTTAGACAAAAGATTTTCCTCAGGGAAATTCCCTTACCTTGGATCAAGGCTGTAACTTGATTAGGGACACTGCTCCCAGCTTAGGCCCCTGACAGCTGTTGGGCTGATCTCATCAGATCACATTATGGGGGGTGGTTTCATCAGTCCACATCTGGCCGTGCCACTGAGCATCATGAGCCGTTCAAGTGGGCCCCTACTTTAAGAGGACGTAATTTAGTTCGTGACAGCTCGATTTCTGAGAAGTAAGGAGAGGAAGGAGTTAGCGATGTAAATGTTGACTTGGGTTTCTTCTTTTTAGCATTGACGCAATGGTTGCAGCAATGGGCTCAAACATAGCAGGAACAGGCCGTGGTTCCTTCTGTTGTAGGGTCACCATGAGTTGGAACAAGCTCAACAGCAGCTACAACAACCCTGCACACAACCGTGCTGAGATTTTGGTTTCCTCCATCTCCGAGATTCGATGTCTGCTCTTCTGCTGGAATGAGCAAAGGGCATTCACTGTGTTGCTTGTGTGGGGAATGGGGACTTGGGTGCTTTTGTTTTATTGAGGGCTCTTATAGCTCTTATCACAATCCATACATATATCCATTATGTCCAACACATCTGTACATACGTTGTTATTATCTTTTTCAAAACATTTCTTTCTACTTGAGGCTGTGGTATCAGCTCCTCATCACCACCACCCCCAGCCATGTCAATTTATAAATTCTTCTTTTTTTTTTTTTTTTTTTACTGTTTTACACCGACCACTGTCTCCCTTCACCTAATTTCCTACTGTTCATCCTTCTGGGAGGGTAGGCATAAGTTGATTATTGTGACCAGTACCCCCCCCCCCCGCCCCTTTCCTTGCTCTCCTAGTATCACTGTTCCTCTTGTTGGTCCAGGAGATTTATCTGTCCTGGATTCCCTGTGTTGCAAGCTCTTATCAGTACCAGTATACATGTTCTGGTCTTGCCAGATTTGTAAGATAGGATTGGGACTTAGGTTTTAATCAATCTGGCTTTAATCAAATCAATCTAGGTTTTAATCCATCTGACTTCTTTTATCATTATTTTTATTATAGATTTTAAAGGTTTAAAGGTTCTGACAATTACTGAGAAATTAGTAGTTTCTGTCAGGGAGTTAATTATGCTTGAACCCTCCCCACTGATGGATTCACCTTTCCCTGCTTTGAAAAGCAGTCTCTATTCACCCATATGTTATTGCTGTCTCCGCTCTTCTCTTTTTCTCCTGTTGGATTTATATTTACAGAAGAAATCCTTTGCTGCCTTTTAATTAGTCTTCAGTTTTCACTGGGATAAAACACAAGCTCACCTACTCTTTAATATATTCCTCAATCCTTTCCTGACTACCCAGGAACATTGAGCAATCTACCCTTTGTTTAAGTCACCCCTCATCATTAATCATACTGTCTAATCTATATCCCCAGCTAGATAAAATGCTCCTTGAAGGCCGGGTCCGAATCTTGGTTCATTTAACCCTATTCCCTGGCACAGGGCCTTGCTTCCAATTGCATATTCATATATCAAACATTTACATGTTGCATATTATAGGTATATTAATATTGGAGATGCAAAATTAAGTAAGACAGAATTTACTATATTGAATGACTTATATCAATATTATAAGTTGATGACTATAAATAAATATGAAGCACATAACTCAACCACATATATACAAGTACATATTTACATATACATGCACACTTACATGCTTTGTTATTCATCATTGCCATTGATCTCCTGGCAAAACCATGTGTGCAGAGTATAGGACCTTCAAGTCTGGGGCCTATTGAAAAAAGATGAGCAGGCTTGTCTCCCGAGAAACATGTAAGTGGGTTTCAATTGCCAAACTTTGGGCTAAAAATTGAGTATTTAACAGTTATTGATTGTTGTATATATATACTTTTTGACATATATGACAATTAGTAAACTTTTGTATAAAGTATAATATATTCTTTCAAAAATAGCACCATTTTTGTAAAATTGAAGATCTATTGTGTACAACCTTTGCTCCACAGTCATACTCAACTCCCTAGTAAATGTAAAGGATGCTTTCTGTGTATCTGAAATGTCCATGTATCCAATATGTACATATTTCCTGATTAATCTGTAGGCCAACTCTTCCAAGCACGCAGACCAACACAGATTCAGGTACATTTTTCTAGTTCCTCAATTGCCTGGTACTTGTAGAAGTCATGCCTGACACCCTTTTCTGCCAGAGTCTAGGAAAACCCTTTGTCGCAGTGCACAGTACCTGAGAAAAACAAAAGACATCTTGGCTACAATGTATAGGTGGATGGAGAGATGGTGGGAGGATGGAAGGATGGATGAACATGCACACTCCAAATCTGAAATAAAAAGTCTCGACAAAGTGCAACTTTATGAATGTTAGATGATATAACAAGCTAGAAACACTTGAAAAACCTTAAAATAATACATGTAAACTAGGAAATTATTCTTGGTATTACATTTTCTATATTTGCCTTCTTTCCCAAAATATTTGTATATAAGATCTTTGTGCTGATGGCCTTTGGATTTTATAGAACTAGCATGCAAAAGTAAACAGGATTATTAAATAATCTGTATACATGTATTAAATATACATATATCTGTATTATTTATATAATCTATCTATATGTGTCCATTTATATATACTTTTTCCAGACCCCAGTTTCATGAAATGAAGACATGGGCAAAAGATTCATTCATTCTCTTCTTTTTAAAAATACTAAAGTTTAATCAGAGAGAGAAGACTTCAGAACAATCATAATGAATTAGCCATTGCTATTTTATTCTATGTCAAAACTTGTTGAGTTTAACTTCAAAATCCATTATGTGATATATGCGATATGTTTCTTATATAAACCCAAACCCCTGTCACTAAGTTGACTACACAATTCGTGTTGTTGTTGTTGGGTGCTGTCGAGTTGGTTCTGAGTCGCAGCGACCCCATGTACAACAGATGGAAATACTGACCGGTTTTCTGCTACTCTCAGAGTTGTTGTTATGTTTAAGCCAGTCAGCGCAGTTGTTTCCAACTCGTACAGATCACGTATGTGAAAGACGAAACCATTGCTCGCTATGACACCATGCTCACAATTATTTGTTACAGTGGAGCACATTGTTGTAGCCACTGGGGCAATTCATCTCACTGGAGGTCTTCCTCCTTGTCCTTGACCCTCGGCTTTGCCAAGCAGGACCGCCCTCTCCCGATAACATGTGCAAAACATGTCAGGCCGAGTCTCACCATCCTTGCTTCTGGCTGCCGTCTTCCAAGGCAGGTTTTGGCAGCTCATGTTATTTTTTTTTCCTTTTAAAAAATCATTTTATTGATGGATGGGAGGGGGTCTCATACAGCTAATATCACAATCCATACATACATCCATGTGTCAAGCACATTTGTACATTTGTTGCCATCATTTCCAAAACACTATCTTTCTACTTGAGGCCCTTGTTATCAACTCCTCATTTTCCCCTCCCTCCCACATGAACCCTTGATAATTTATAAATTATTCTTATTTTGTCATGTCTTTTTTTTTCAGAAACTGCATATATTCAACTATCTTCTCAATCCCACCCAGTACATCATGGTATTTATAATTTTCTCAATTATACTAATTAATAATTTCAAATGATTAATAACATGGAATAAAATTAACATTTTAAATGTTATAAATGAAAATAATTTTTTAAAATTCAATTACCTTTAATATATATTTAAATTTTTCTTTTAAAAAATATTTTATTAGGGGCTCATACAACTCTTATCATAATCCATACATATACATACATCAATTGTATAAAGCACATCCGTACATTCTTTGCCCTAATCATTTTCTTTTTTTATTAATAAATCTTTTTATTGGGGCTCATACAACTCTTATCACAATCCATACATACATCAATTGAGCAAAGCACCCTTATACATTAGTTGCACTCATCATTCTCAAAATTCCCCTTCCACTTGGGTTCCTGGAATCAGCTCGGTTTCCCTTTTTTTCCCCTTCCCCCTCCTCCCCACTCCCCCCTTCCCCCTGGTCCCTTAATAGTTTATAAACAAGTATTATATCTTATCTTACACTGCCCGGCATCTCCCCTCACCCACCTTCCCATTGCCCATCTCCCAAAGAGGTGGTTACACATAGATCTCCAAGATTGGTTCTCCCTTTCTATACCCCCTTCCCTCCTGGTGTCACCACTCCTACCGTGGGTATTGAGGGGTTCGTATGTCCTAGATTTCCTGTGTTTCCAGATCCCTACTGCACCGTTGTGCATCCTCTGGTCTAACCAGGTCCACAAGGTAGAATTGGGATCATGATAAATGGGAGAGAGGAAGTGTTCAGGAACTAGAAGAAGGTTTTGAGTTTCATTGTTGCTACACTGAACCCTGAGTGACTCATCTCCTCCCCACTACCCCTCTGGAAGGGATGTCCGGCTGTCTACAGATGGGCATTGGGTCCCCATCACGCACTCCCCCTCATTCATGGTGTTGTGATTCCCACCACCACCCCGCCTTTGTTGTTTGAGACCTGGTCTCTGCCCTTCATGATCACCCATGTTGGTGTGCTGCTTCCGTGTGGGCTTTGCTGCTTCTGGGCTAGATGGCCGCTTGTTTGCTTTCAAGCCTTTAAGTCCCCAGACGCTATATCTCTCAGTACCCGGGTACCATCAGCCTTCTTCACCACACTTGCTTATGCATACTTTCGTCTTCAGCAATTATGTGAGGAAGGTGATCACACAATGATTGTTTTTGTTCCTTGGTGTCTGCTACATGGTCCATTCAACACCTTGTATTTGCTTAGGCCATGTGCTTCTTCTCTGTGGGCTTTGTTGCTTCTAAGCTAGATGGCCGCTTGCTTGCCTTCAAGCTTTTAAGACCCCAGATGCTATATCTTTTTGATAGCTGGGCACCATCAGCTTTCTTCACCACGTTTGCTTACACACATGTCTGTCTTCAGCGATTATGTCGGGAAGGTGGGTATCATGCAATGACTGTTTAGCAGGGTGAGGTGCTATTGTATTGGGGGAGTATGCATGAGGAGGCCCAATGTCCATCTGCTACCCTATTACTGAACCTATAAATATATGCACATAGGTCTATTGCCCCCATAATCATAAATATATTTATATATGTACACGTCTGTATTTAGGCTTCTCTGTATGTACTTTGCCTCCTACTTCTTTCCTCTATTTCCTTTCACTTTCCTCCCATCCCACTAAGCTCATGGTATTTTTAATTCTCGTTGTACACATTAGAATTCAAACACATTCCAAATCTTCTGGTTTCCTTATTCAGAGGGAGGAACAGGCTGCCCACTTCTGAAGAATTAGCCATTGGGGGTGAGGCTGCTGGGAATAGATATACAAACACACACATATCGCATATATGTAGTTTTAATTTAATTTAGTATATAGTTTTATATGCATTAACGTGTGTGTGTGTGTGTAGAAAGAGGAGGCTTTCTGCTTCTGCAATCTTTACATTGTCAGAAACTCAGAAAGGGCAGTTCTTCTCCTCCTGATAAGGGTTCCATTGAGTTAGAGTTGACTTCAATGGCAGTGCTTCTTCTTCTTTGTTGTTTTGTGTGTGTGTGTGTGGGGGGGGGGGAGTCTTTAATTTAATTAACTCTAGCCAATTTTGATTTTATTAATGAAATTTAATCCATGATGCAGGGAAAGGGGGAAAGGCATTACTGTTTTTATATCCTTATGGTCTAGAGCAGCAGTTCTCAATCTGTAGGTTACCACCCCTTTTGGGGGTCAAACGACCCTTTCACAGGTCCTAAGGCCATCGGAAAACACATATTTCTGATGGTCTTACGAACTGAGACACTGCTCCTCTATGTCTCCAGGTGGGTCCGCCCACATACAGATACACTCACATACGCATACCCATGTTACACCATGTTTCAAGACAAAATGTCATTTATTTTTAATTAGAAATAAATATTTCACAATATATGATTGCATATTATTTTCATGATTAATCACTGTGCTATCATATGTTCAATTTGCAACAATAAAAATACATCTTGCATATCAGATATTTACATGAAGATTCATAACAATAGCAAAATTGCAGTCATGAAGTAGCAACAAAAATAATTTTATGGCTGGGGATCAACAAACATGAGGAACTGGTATTAATGGGTCACGGCATTAGGATGGTTGAAAACTACTGGTCTAGAATATTGTTTCTTAAGTGCGACTATCCCCAAAGGATATTTAATAACATTTATAGATATTTTTGAATGCCATTTTGAGGGAGTGTATGTTGGTATATAGTAGATAGAGGTAGGGGAACTTGGAAAAAATTTATCAGGTACAAAATATAAATAATGTCAAGATTAAATAACTCAAGCCTAGAAATGACCCTACAGACCAAGTATAACTGCTCTATTAGGGTTCATGAGACTATAAATGTCTATGGGAGAAGACAGCCTCATCTTTTATCTCATAGAGCAACTGATGGGTTCAGACCCTTGACCTTTCTGTTAGCAGTCCAGTGCATAATCCTCTGTATCAGCATGGATCCTTCAAGATGCAAGAAACAAGACAGATTAAAGGGATCATGAATTCTAGGGGGAGGGGGAGGAAGATTTTGAATGAAAATGGACCATCGGTCCTTTAAGCATCCCCAACCAATCATTCACCCACCTGTTGTCCAACTAAGTTCAATGTCAAGGAAAAGATAAGGTCTCACTCGTGTCGTGTGTTCTTTTTCAGTATTAGCACCTAAATAACCATTCACCTGTTAGGTAGTGCAGTACGTCAAGACTTGACAAGCAAGATTCAAGGTGGGAATCAAATATTAAGGCCACTTTGGGAAAGAGCAAAAGGGAGCCTCATTTGTAGTCATTCTTTTAAAAAGTCAAGAAGCCGTGTTGCTGCAGCCATCACAGTTTCTAGAGCTTGTCTGGCAGAGCCAGCCTTTCGGGTTGGAGAAATCTGCCTTCACCTCCAAGAGGCAAAGGCGTTCAGAATCACTCTGTACATTGTTCCAGAATCTGAATGAAATCTGTGGACCTTAGGGGCGGAGGGAGCAAAGGACCATATTTTACCAAACGCTACAGTAGCAAATAAAGAAGGGTCTCAAACAACCACTGGGTGGATAAAAGAAAGGGGGTCTCACTTTAATTGGATTTTTAATGATTTTCTGTTTCTCTTTTTCTGTCCTTTTTTTTTCTTGAGGAAAAAAAACACAAAAACCTTAAAACAGAAAGGTTAATCTAACTATACATCTTAAGCTTTTAAAGGCTCCATTACAAGGCTGATTATGCTAAAAGAAACATACCTGGCATACTGCCGTTTTCTAAATGTATCAGCGATGCATGTAATGATTCACTTAAACCATCATGGTCAGAATTCTTTTACATTATTTCTATGTAAATTGGATGCTTCACAATTACTATAATATGCGTGAAATTCCACTTATTATTTCTTTTAACATAGAAACTTTCATCACTTTACTCACTGGACAGAATATTTGAGCCATTTGCAATCATCAGAGCATTTTTGTTTGGTCAAACCCTTATGGGATTATTCTCGGAAAAGACAGACTGAATGATATTCATGGCAAGAAAACAGCAATTTAAAATATATAAGGGGTATCAGGAAACTTTTCATTTTAGTGCAAATTCAATATTATATCTTGCTTCTTTTTTATAGCATGGTAAGACTTTTATTTTTGAGCAATCTCACCTACCCAGCATATAATAGGAGTGAGATATATTGTGGTAGATCAATCTGGTAGATAAATAGACACTTTGGAGACAGAAGGAATACACTATATATTTAGGGGTTAAGGAAAGAGCCTTGACCTTTGGGAATTCTTCCTTGTGATCCAGGTGGAGGTCACAGAATGTTTGCTGATTTTTTCCAGAGTTCCAGCATGGGACATTGATCCTGACTCTTTGCCTTGCCCCAATTCTCCTCATTCTTCTTCCTCTTCCTTCATGCCCAGCAAACAGTTTGACAAATCTTGAGGAGCTGGTAAGTCAGAGAGGCTGAGAGCAGGTCTACAGATGGAATTGGAGTGACAAATTCTTTCCTAGAAGCACGAATGCTCAACTGAAGTTTGCTATTCCTGCTGAGTGTTAGCGATCCCTCCTTTTGAAGAGCATCATTGCCCCTGACAAATAGATTTAAAGAAGAAAAACAAAATCAGAAAAATAAGAGGTAGGTGTTATTAGAGTAAAGAGTCCTAGTGGTGCAGTGGTTAAGTGCTAGATGGATAACCAAAAAGTAGGCAGTTTGAACCTGCCAGTCACTCGTGGGAGAAAAACAGGGGAGTCTGCTTCCATAAGGATTGACAACCTTGGAAACCCTGTGAGATTATTCTACTCAGTCTTGTAGGGTCACTATGAGGTGGGACCAAATGGGTGGCAATGGATGTGGTTTTAGTTTATTATGACAGTAAAAATATGGAAAAATTGAAACCTGTATGAGGTAGAAACCTATCCAAGAAGAACTCAATGTTTTTTTTACATTTTATTAGGGACTTATACAACTCTTATCACAATCTATACATATACATACATCAGTTGTATAAATCACATCCATACATTCCCTGCCCCAATCATTCTCAAAGCATTTGCTCTCCACTTAAGCCTTTTGCAATCAAGTCCTCTTTTTTTCCCCCCTCCCCGCTCCCCCCTCCCTAATGTGCCCTTGGAAATTTATACATCGTTATTTTGTCATATCTTGCCCTATCTGGAGTCTCCCTCCCCCCCGCCGCCTTCTCTGTTTTCTCCCACTAATAAAGAGCTATAGAAAGGTGATAGACCTTCACCCTGTGAAAGATGGAAAATGTGCAAAACCCAGAATACAGCAGTCCTGTTGGTTTCCAGCTCTCACAGGTTTCCTGTAATTATTGAACTACTGTATTGTGTGTGGAGGGCTCTGTTTATGAATCTGACATTAAGATTGCTACACTTACTACCTTGCATATTTGTAAATATTCCCCCCCTTATTTTTTTGCTTAATCATTTACAAAGCTGTATAGTTAGAAAACACAACAACTAAACTGTGGTTATATATGTGAATAAGTGTACTGATTGTAAGACAAGATATAGGGCTTTTTCTTATGAGGATTAATTGTGAAAATTAAAGTCAGACTTTGATTAGTACCTAAACATAAAAACACATTTATATTACTGGGCAAGGTGGTTTTTATTTTTTATTGTTATTTTAAATTGAGGCAATTTCTACATAAACATCCCATGCTATTTATTTCCCAAATTTTAAACTATAACTGTCAAAGGCAAATCAGGAGCTTTCAATGGAAGTAATTATGTATGGAATAAAAATTGTTATTTTTGTTGGGACTTTGGTTATCATTTTCCCCCTAGCTATATCTCCCAAAGAGAAGATATTTATATTCCCCCTGAATTCTAAACAGAACAGTTGTCAAAATCTAAACTAATTTATTTATTAATGTATCATTACTTCACAACTTGGCAGTAATATTATATATACAAGTAATATTTATATATATATAGATATAGATATCCAGGTGTATTACTATCACTTTGATCCATAGTAATCTCATAGGACAGAGTAGAATTGCCCCATAAGGTTTCTCAGGTTGTAATTTGTATAGAAGCAGACTCTCACCTCCTTCTTCCTCAGAGGTGCTAGTGGGTTTGAACCACAGACCTTTCTGTTAGCACCCAAATACTTAACCACCCTGCCACCAGGGATCCTACACA
This sequence comes from Tenrec ecaudatus, assembly GCF_050624435.1. Classification (NCBI taxonomy): domain Eukaryota; kingdom Metazoa; phylum Chordata; class Mammalia; order Afrosoricida; family Tenrecidae; genus Tenrec; species Tenrec ecaudatus. The sequence goes on along the minus strand of NC_134540.1, from coordinate 89,066,650 downwards.
CACACACACAGAGCTATGGATTGATATGGCACATTTTACTTACCCTCTGTATACAGATTCACACACACTTAAAATATAGAAGTTTAAAACCTATTTTAAATGTCCCCTATGTAAACCCGCAGTTGTATGTGCTTGTGTGTGTGTGTGTGCGTGTGTGTGTATGTGTGTGTGTGTGTGTGTGTGTGTGTGTGAGAGAGAGAGAGAGAGAGAGAGAGAGAGAGAGAGAGAGAGAGAGAGAGAGAGAGAGAAAGACAGAGAGAGAGAGAAAGACAGAGAGAGAGAGAGAGAGAGAGACCTATAAAAGACAAAGAATGCTCTGGAACATTGTACTTCGTTTTTATCAGGAATTTAACTTTCATACTCTTAATATTGGGACCATACTAACATTATAATATTCATAGCAGAAAATAAAAATGGATCTAGTCATTATTTTGGCTTTTGGGATGCATTTTTATTTTTGCTAAAATATTGAGGCTGAAATGAAACTGTGTTCATGCTGAAGAGAATATGAGTGAAGTAAGGCAGGCAGGCAAGACAAGTTAATGCCACTGCGGCTTCTGTGGAGAATGAACCATTGGCGAACCAAGCAATTCGCCAAGGCCCAAGTGATTAGTCACAAGACATAATTAGGATGCACTGGTAATTTAGGTAATGGAATGGCTAGTTATGTTGCCTAATGAATTAAGAACACATGCACACACATAGTATAATTTGGGTATATCTTATAACTGACTGAAAGAAGAAGCCATGGCCAAGTAATATATAAAGTATAGTTTACCATACTGGATGAAAAGAAGTTGATATTAAACTACGTGCAGTACAATTATTGTGTGTGCATTCTTACTTTGTTTTTAGATAGAAATGAACACATTCCAGTTATTTTGACTGTATGCAGAATTCTGAATATGTGTGGTACCCTAAGTAAATTAAAAACCAAAACAAAAAACTAACTAAAAGATGAATATATTACCCCATGGGGTTGAATTATGAGGACAGACTATTTTAAGTGAATTTCAAATTGGTGATGTATTCCTAGCTACAGCAGAGGAAAACCCAATGCGGTTTTTAAAATTCTTTTTTTCCCCCTCCATATTTTCAAAGACCTCCTATAGTTAGCATTATAATATAGTTAGTTGCTACAAATAATCGGCTGTGATTATAGGAAAACTGTCAGTGTCGGCTCAAGGTCTGAAAAGGCTGCAGCAAATAGCTTTTCTCTTTGCCATGGAGACTGGGGTCTGTTTTTACGGTTACTCTGGAAACCAGAGCCTTTCTGCTGCTAGTCCTTTTCAGTTACTTTAGCTATTAAACCCTCCGCTTGAGACAAAAGGAAGGGGGTATGCAGACACTTCCTCCTGAAGCAGATCTCTGGGCCTAAAGGCAGCGAAACTCGGAATAAAAGCAACATCTATTCAGCCTGTTACATTTTTATCAAGGAGGTGGGCTGCTGAGCTGCTGGTTTATGGGGAGCTGTCTTTAAACGCTCGAGTTTTAAATCAGATTATCGTCGGGCTCCCTCTTCTCCCCATCTCTCACTCCTTTCCAAAAGATGAAGTGGGCGACCCGGTGTTCCCTGGACACCCAGAAGGGATGTGTGCTACAGGCCCCATCTCTACTAAGGTCTCACGTTTTCTCTGGATTCAAGGATACATTGAAACAACGAAGGGTTTCCCAGAGTTAAAGATGCAACAGTCCAGGGTGTTTGAAAGCAACGTGGGGCATTTTATAATGCTATCTCACGTGCAGAGAGACTGCAGATTTGAGATAAATTAGCGCCCCAAATCCTTAATAACTTCATGGCGATCTCAGTGATAACTCAGAAAGACAGAGAACCCATACTTCGTTCACAAAGACATGACAAAATAATAGTAATTTAGAAATTATCAAGGGTTTGTGAAGGAGGGGGGTGTGGGGAGAGAGGGGAGAAAAGTGTGGAGCTGATATCAAGGGCTCAAGTAGAAAGAAAATGTTTTCAGAATGAGGATGGCAACAAATGTATACATATGCTTGACACAATGGATGGATGGATGGATGGATGGATGGATGGATGGATGGATGGATGGATTATGATAAAAGTTGTACGAGCCCCCAAGAAAATGATTTAAAAATGAAAAAATCAAAAGAAAAATAAGAAACAATTTAGGATAAGGAAGAAACAAACTCCTGGGTTATGTGCCGGCTTGATGACTTTCTTCCTTTTCTCCTCTGCCTCTCTCCCTCTTTTTTCCCTCCAAAGTGGAATGGTTTTCCACCTGAGGTACTAGTTGCAAGCATTTATGTTCAGCTCACTTTTTGAGTGTTCTCTCAAGGAAAAGGAATTCTCCCTAAAATAAACAGCAGACTAAAAAGACCACAAATAATATGCTTCTCAACAGAGCAATCTATTCTGGCTTTAACATGGTCATGCTAAGTAATGCTCCAAACAGAGGGCAAGAAACTTCTTCCAGTGGCCAAATATACAATCATTTTTCATTTCAATTATTAAATTTCTCACCCCCAAATCCCCATAACTCTTTTCCCCTCCATACTGGCTATTACAAAGCATTTTTGTTTGTTTGATTTTTGTCCTGTCAGCAGAGAGTTAATATTAAAGCACTTGGGTTTTTAAATAGCTACCAAATTGATAATGATTAATATTTATTAATAAGAGACATCATCAAGAGAGGGAAAGTGATTCTTTGTGGTGGTTGAGTTGTAAATTGAAAGGCAGAGTGGTTGAATGGCAAGCAGACCGACCCTTGCTCTTTTCCCTGTATCTGCCTTCAGCAACAGGAAGAGTTTGTGAACAAAGCCATTCCTATGAGACCAACGGCAGGCAGGCAAGTGTAAACAAGTGCACACCGAAATGGACTTTTTGGGGCCTTTTGATTTCTATGTTCTGGACAATTAAAGACGACATAAAACAAAAGGAGTTTGCCACCGTGTAAAAATCACCAAGGCCATGCTCATGGGGATGTAATAGCATCGAGTCGGGAACTGATTGCTGAGATGTCTTCTGTATGACTCTGTTAGTGTCGCTTGGTCGACTCTGATGCATGGTAACCTCATGTGTGAAAATGGCTCTATGGTCCGTAGGGCTTTCACGACTGTGACCTGTCTTAGCCTAGTGTGATTAGGATTTTCCACGGATTTTAAAACAGCGCATTCAAGGTAGTGCAAACACACCAAAGGAAGTCCATGCTGCATGTTAATGGTTATATTTTCCAAACTAAATCACATTGATTTCTCCCTCAAAGAAAAGTCTATGACAATAGATAAAAAAGCCAACTATTCAAAATTAAATTCATATTTAGAAAAGATCCAGCATCTAAAGATAAACCACTAACAATATACTAACAATCATGAAATTAGCTTTTGTCTTGGAATAATACAAGTGTAAAGGGATTAAGAGAGTCCCACTCCCAATTTACAATGTCTTTTCTCTTCGGGATGACGTCATGTTTTATATATTCATTCATTTACTCATTCCATCTTCAGCATTTGCTCATTCTGTCTTATTTAGTGCCTACTATGTCAAGATCCTTTTTTCCCCCGGTGATGGAAAGAGTTTGATGAGCAAACTTGACAATTACATCTTTTGGAAGTCCTCTTTTCAGGGGCTCTCCCTAGTGACATGCTCTACCTTCTAAATGCATCTTGAGGCAAGGAGTGGATCGAAGCAGAGGGGAAAATGCCCTTTGAAATGAATGCTCAAGACTCATCAGGATGCAATAGAAATTAGATTGACCCGGGAAAACTGTATTTGCTCTCTACTCTTTTTCTCTTTCAGTTCTCTCCGATCAGTCAGGGTGGGAAAATCCTACAGTATGTAAGAGTTGATTTTTTAAAAATCATTCACAAAATCATTATATTTATGTTGTTTCATTTTTGTCAACAGTGGTGGTGATATGTTTAGCATAGCTTATTAGTAAAACAAGAATTTGGGGCTCACGACTCAGTCTTCACATTTTTACCATGATAGTTTGCCAGTTATCAGTTTCTTGGATATTTATTTTATTTTGGCATTATGGTGAACATCGTAATTAAATTTTTGTTGACTGATAGTAAATCATTATTTTCTGTACTTTTGTCAATGTTCGTTGTTTCCAAATTTGGTGACTATTTTAAAGATGTACAGAGGGCCCTTGGTGATATGAATAATTCACACTTGACTCCTAATATAAGGTTCTTGGAGCACCATGGAAGGTAGACCTGACAACCTAATTTTTGTAAGGATTACAGCAAGCAAACTATCTGGATGGTTGCAGCAAGCAAGCGGCTCTGTCCTCTGACATACGTGGTCTTCATAAATGTATTTGACTCAACGACAAAGGATTGGGATTTTTTTTTTGCTTTTGCAGAGATGATTATAAATTCATCATTTGGGTTTTTTATTATGGTATGAAATTATTTGTAAGATGTGTGCCCCTCTTGTAATGTCAGATATAGCAGTAGGGATTTATAGATTGAAGTCTGCCATCTTTTATAAATTGCTATTTTGAAGGGAATTATTGCTCCTTTGAAATCAGAGTTTTACAAGAGTAACTTGTCAAATGCCAGCCTGAAAACCGGGTTTATGCTGATTCCAACTTTCCATCAAATTTAACTCTTTTTTAAAGAGTAATATATGGATTTGTATATGATCCAGAATGCTTAGCTGTCATGGTTATTTATATATATCAACTTCTATTGAAATCTCACCCATTACTCTGTATTACACAGGAGCCGTGGTGGTGTTGTGGGTTAAACATTGGGCTGCTACCCTCTAGGTCAGCAGTTCTAAACAACCAGCTGCTCCAAAGGAGAAAGGTGAGGCTTTCCATTCTCAGAAAGAGTTACAGTCTTCAGAAACCCACAAGGGTAGTTTTGCCCTGTCCTGTAGGACCACAGTTGACTCAATGGCAGTGTGTTTTGGTTTGAGGGTGTGGATTTTGTAGTAAAATCTGCTTATCTCAACTAAAAATTACAAATACCTGATTCATAACAATTATTTTTTTCTACCTGATTCATAACAATTATTGCCTTTTAAGTTAATTTGACTTTTATTGTGTCTCATGATACCTTAACCATAGAGGAGATAACACATCCTTTCAATTTTATTGTGATTTCATTTATTATAAATGAACTCTCATCTCCCCAACAAAACAATAAACTTCTTGAAGAGGAGGATCATATTTGAAGCTTCATATATCTCTTCTCATTTCCTCTTAATTTTCCTTTCAGTACATGGTGTCCTGCCTGACTCAAAATATTTTCCTTGGTTTAACTTGAATGGTAATCTTAATTGAGATGATTGCCTTAATTGAAGGCATTTCTGATTTTAGAGGGCCAAGCAACAACAACTCACTCACTTCTGTTGAATAGATTCTGACTCATAGGACCCTATAGTGGAGAACAGAACTGCCCTATAATGCTCCCAAGGCTACACCTCTTTTCAGAAGCAGTTTTTCTCATCTTTCTCCCACAGAACAGCTAGTGGGTTCGAACCAGCAACCTTTAGATTAGCAGCTGATCAGTTTTACCACTGTACCTCCAGGGCTTCTTTCCCAAAATGTCATCAAAGCTAGTCAGTTGCATGGAATTCACTCTCTGTTCACCTGAGCTGATAGGCTGGTCCTGCCAAGTCTGTGCAGGGAAGAAATAGATGGGAATCCATCCGGCTTTCTAGCACGACAGACTTAAGAAGAGACCCAGAAACCTTGGGCCCTGAAACTTGGCAGTGCAGTGAGTTAGGAATGCCAGGTTGACTTTCTTGTCTCTCCTGAAGTGTGAGGTCAATCTAATGTGCATTTCCTTTTGAGGCTTGTTGTCTGCCTCACTCTCCGTTTTCTGCTTCCAAGTTTCTGATATGCTGAAAGTGATGTTGGGAAAAAATGTGCCACTACATCTGTCTACTCTCCACTCAATTGTGTACACCTGCATAACACCAGACACTCAGCACCTTGCCCTGAAGGCACTCATAAATGAAGGGCAAAGAACTGGCAGGTTTGAAGACCTTTGATTCTGTTGCATGTTAAGTAATAGTATGCTCTTTGAGACAATAGGACTTTTCAGAAAATATAGATGCTGTTTAGGGAGATTTTTTTATCCATTACATTTTAAAATAAAAATCTTTATTTTCTCCTGGATTGATAAACTTGTGCACAGTATATCAGAAAATATACAGAAGTGAATGAACAACTGTGAAAGCAGCAGGTGTGCAGGATTAATCTGTATATTTTTATGCAAGGGACATTTTATGCCAGGACAGATAATAAACGCATCCTTTTCCCTCCTCGGTAGTCTATTATTTGAATAGCTTCAGAACTCAGAAATTGTGTGCATTATAGGTTTGTGAATCTAGTGATTTATTCATTTGTCTGTTGAGCTTTTAGACAATTGTTCAAGAGATAGGGTTGTAAAGGATTGCTTTTGATGATTTTGTAAATGCGTTGCTTATGAAAGTTTTATTTATTTGTAGAAAAGTATGTCATTCTCCAAAAGTCCCTTTTAGGTCAGACATACTAGACAACATTGAGGAGAAGCGTCAAGCTGAGGTTCAACGGTCGAGTCTCTGATGAAACAAGATATTTGGCAAGCTTATGTGTGTGGAAAAATACAGTTGTCTTTTCCATTTAAACCTGGTTTAAATATTTCTAGAGAATTTCTAGAATATTCTCTTGGTGCCAAAAAAAATCTAGACTTTTTCTCTCCCAAATATGTCTTGTGTACCTTTGGCTTTTCATTTCACCAAATACTTGCTGACTTCTTAATGAAGTGTTGACAGTAGGGCTTCATCACCCAGAGGAGGAAGACAGAGAAAAAAAGCAAAAGAAGCAGGGAAAAAACCGCCCAGGCAACTTGCACTGAAAAGGATGAGCCTTTAGATCAGCTTAAGGCTAATAATCTAAGATGTCCTTTGGGCCCCACATATATGTCCATGTTCACGTAGACAACCTCTGAGCAAGACTGAGCTGGCGTGGCGACCAGGACACACACCTGTTTTGTGAGTCTCTTTGCCCGCGAAGAAGTTAATAGATCTGCTGTTAACCACAATTAAAAACATTGTAATAGCAATACTAAAAAAGAGGAAGAAGCCATGTATTGTAAACAAAGCGCAGGTAACGGAGACCTTTCAATTACAGTGATTGTATTTAGCGGGCAACCTGGGCACTCCACGACACGCTTTGAAAAGGACAAAGAGTTCCTTCCTGTTTATACTTTTTATTACTATATAGGATTATGTCTGTTGCACACACAGAAGAGGAAGTCATTTTATTTTACACAAATCAGCTACTTAAAGTAAATTGAGATATATAGAATTTACCAATGAAATGAGTGATTTGATGTGAATAAAAGAGGTGGTGTGTTGTAAATCAGTACTGACAGCCAAATGGGAAAAATTGACAGAGCACTGTAATCACTCCCAACATCCACTGAAGTTATTGATCCAGAACCTCTATAATCCCCTTCACATAACACAGGCAATTTCATATAATACCTGTAATAACAGCGCATTCAAACTCAAGTAGCCATCAGAAGCTTTGTATCTAATGGTGAAGCAGGCCTCTGCTGAGTAAGTGTAACAACTAGAACACGAAAAAGCGCCGATGACGCCTGCCTTTCATAGGTAACAGCCGCTGATAAGAGCGAGTTTAGAAGATAAACAGTTCCTAATGCCAAAGAAAATGAGCTATTAATTGCTGGCTTGCTAAATATGTTGTAAAAGACTGTGCGCGGTGGCTGCAAAATGGAGAGAATGTAACTGGATTTGGGGATTGATAAACTTCTTAGGTTATCCATACGCCCGCTATCTGATGTTAATTACAACGGGGAAGACAGCTGAGAGGCATTTAGCTGCTGGGTCATTACATCCTTCCCAGGTGTTTTTCCCATGAAATGTTCCTCCAGTTTTACAAGCTCCTTCTCTCGCTGATGGATTATTCCACAGCCTTATCAAAGCTTTGCCAGCTCCTCATTAATATATAGAGCAAGCTGCACTGTTCTATATATCATTGTCTTCTTCTTGGGGAGGGCTAATCAGTCAGCCATTATCAGTCAGTCAGCAGAAGGCAGGCAATCAGACCTGACAGCAAAGAATCATGGGAGATCAGGGAAGGTTAAATGAGGCTGACAGTTGTGATAATGATGATTATACTATAAATTAAGATATGATGATAAAGGAGAATAAAAGACACAATCTGAAGCAATATTTGGTTTAACATGTCTCTCTTTTTCGTTACTGTTAAACGGCCATAACATTTATCACACCGAACAAGAATGGACATTCATGACCGTGATAAAATGGGACAGCATCAGATTGAACACCCAACAAGTTGTGATTACTGTGCCAGGCACTTTTCCAGTGGTGGAAGGAAAAAGGGGGGAAAAAAAGAGAGAAAGAAAGAAAGAAACGGGAGATAGAGCATATGTTATAATCATTCATGCATTATTCTGTAGAATGAAAAGAAAATAGATCTATTTTAGAAATGTCTTTTCAGCCTTCTAGATGGAAAACCAAAGGAAACAGTTAATATATTCTCGTGCTTCCAAGATCATTTTTATCAATGAAACAATAGGAAGTTAAGTGATCGTTCCTCCCATCATGCCTTCTCCCTGCAAATGTATGTTTATTAGTAGCTGATTCAGAGACTGCAAAGAGGAAGCTCTGTGAATGTCGCTTTCCTTGTTCAATTTTGAAATAAAGGCAGGGAAAATCAGCCAAAGAGTTCCCGTGTGTGGCTTTGCACAGGATGCCTTTGCAGGCTTACAATAAAACGCAAATCACATGTGCTGAACTGGTTATTAAATTCCCTTCACCTAATCTCTTTCTCTGGGTATAGAGGCTCAGTTGGAAAAAAAAAAGAAAGAAAGAAGAGAAAAATACAGTCCGATTTCCCTCTGTATACACACATGTTGAATTCCACAGTTAAGTTTTCTAGAGAGCGGAGCAAATGCCACTACTACCTCAACATATGTATTTCACATCACTTCTATAAATACATATGTATTCTACATCTCAATGTATGGGTAGGTTGACAGGTCATATTAAACATTGGTGCACTTACATTTACTTCCACAGGAAGGACAACTGGGTCTTTACACCTATTTTCACTTTTCCAAGTAAAATTAGGGGCAGGGTCAAAAGGAATTCTTATCAGTTATCTTTTAGCTGAGAGAGCGAGGGAAAATAAAGTAATATATTCCACTTTTGGCCTTTTCTGTGTCTAAATTTCAGAAGTTGGCAAAACAAAAGTTGAATGCTTTAGTTATCACTGATATTGATAAATACAAAGACTCTCAAGTTGGGACTTATCCATCTATCTATACCTATCAATCTATCTATCATCTATCTGCAATGAATATTTGCCCATCTCACCCAGGATTCCTCAGTGGTGGCATTAGTGAGGTTTGGGGTTCAACAGTTCTTTGTTTAGAAGGGTTCAAAGGGCTGCCTTGTGTCTGGAAGCTGTTTAGTGAGATCCTGAGCTGTACCTATGAGATGCTAGTAACCCCACCCAACCCCAGATGGCAATCCAACACGTCTCCAGATATTGCTAATACTCCCTGGAGGCAGGAGAACTCCCCTCTAGTCGAGAACTGTCCATTTAAAGCAGGAGAGCGCATGTGCTCCTCCGGCATTGCAACCAATCGCTGCAAAGTCTTTCCGGTGCAGCCACGAGTTACCTTTCCATAGTAACTGGTTAATAGCAATGAAATCAGAGCCATTTTTGCAGCATGTAAACAACTTGGAAGACAGGCTCCCAAGTAGATGGTTGCAAACTGACCTATTGGCTAATGGGCTTTCGAACAGTGTTTCTATGGTCTGCTTACTACCATTTATCGGCAGAAAGTAAATGGTATGTGCTCCTTCCTAGAACTTTGAAAGAAAGGTTCAGGCATTAACGTGTCGGTTGTAATCTCCCCTGGTGATGCATGGGTAAGTGGCTTGCTCTGGCATTAAAGTTCACCCTCAGATGGAACCCAAAAAGCAGTGCTTGGAACTCAAAGGAGGATCAAGGACATTTTAGAACATTTGAAACCACACACACACACACACACACCTGTATATGTACATATCATCAACAGCATACATTCACTCTAATGTAGAACAGGCAGACTGAGATGCCATGTGTATCAAAGTTTTGTCATGTAGAATTAGAGATAGATTTACACATGTCACACATAAGCAAGCAAGCACGGCCAAATACCATGTTGCTGTTTGGCTTGGAAACCTGTTATTGCCTCAGAATCGACTCTCTACTGCTTTTATGAAGATGGTGATTTTGTTTGGCCATTTATCCTCCCTCTGATCAGGCTTTCATGGGAGTTTTATTAAACAGGCAAAGCAACCGGGCTTCCTGCTCCACTGACTTCCCACGGGCCCAGCCCATCAGTTCAAGTACATGTGCAGGATTCAGTGTGATGAGGACAGTGCAATAATCCTCTAGATCGAAACTATTTTTAGATTGTTTTCTTCCAAGATAGAGGTAGTGTCCAGTGGGGCCAGGGCAAGAGAATTTTCCAGAACATGAGGTCTGCTCTCTTTGGAAGAGACATCTCAGTGGATGCTTCACTGTGGGTCTGGGGTGGCAGCCCCCGGGTTGAGCCCCATCATTCCTTTAGAGCTGCACATATGCGGGAGGCTTGCCCTGCATGATAAAATCCAAACAACCCTCTTATTTCTGGCTGACAAAGTTGTAGGCCCTGTACCTTCCCAATACCCAGCATCCATATGGCAGACCCACCTGGCCTGCCTGAGAATGTGAAGGGGCTCTGTGGGCTCCCTAAACCCATTTATGGTTAGTTATATGCTCATGTTCAGTTTATCTTTCGGTAGTAGGTTCTAATTTTGGCACCTAAGCTGCAGGCAGGAAAATATCTTGTTCCTTAGTCCATTTTATTAACTTTGTTTTGTTCGTTCAAGCCTAGCACTGTATTAGACTTTGAATAATCACAGTTGTACAGGTAGCCCCAGGAGCGTGAATGAGAGGCTTTCTTCAAGGGCCCTGCTCCCTGCAGAAATGATTTGTACCTCTGGCTGATTGTCACTAACAGAAAATGAGAAATAGGAACATTCAATGCAAAGTAATGTGTTCTGTACAATTACTGGATTAATAATTTTATTCCATTACTGTGTGGGGAGAGAGGACATCAGCCTGAAGATCTGCAGGGCTCGTATATTTCTAAGCGTCCTGTTACGAGAGTGAGCAAGGGTCAGGAAACTTAATTATGCTATAACTAGATAGAAATTGCCAAGTGATAAAAAGAAACATCCAGACAGATTCAGCAGGAAATTACAGCTTTAATAATATAGCATAATGCCTACTTCTATACAATTATTGGAGAGACCCTGAATGGTTCTGAATAACAGGCTTGGGTTTCCAGTAACGACTGAAAAAAAGAGAGAGAGAGAGAAAGAAAAAGAAAAGAAAATCCCAGTGAAAATGACATCTTGCATCTTGCTGTAAATATTTTTTCCCCAAAAAATAAATATCATCATCATTCAATAATCAAAATCCTCATACTTATTTCAGACCAGGTCCTACAAGCATATTGAAATTGTAGAACACTGGAAGGTATGGTAATGAAGGGAGTCATTTCCATGGGGACATTACATTTGTAAATTATAAATGAAATTTGTAAAATTGCTTTCTGGTACCACACTTAAATATATATATATTTAGTCTTTCAGTGGGGAGTGGAGGGAAAGAATGCTTGGAGATTTGCTGGTTGCATGGAAGCCCAGAGGAATGTTGGTACCTGCCTCGCTTTCTGTACCTCCAAGAGCTCAAATCAGAGCCCACACGGAGGATGGTATACCTTTGGCATATGCTTTTGAGGAAGGATTCACGATGAGCACTCATATTAATAAGCTACGGATGACCAACAGTTCTTTTGAGTTTTTCAAAATGAGCACGGGGGACCTTTCTAAAGACCCTGCCGAGAGAGGCCAAATCGGAAGCAGTTGTGGTTTGCTGACATGACGAGGTATTTTCAGTCCAAGAGTTTTGCCATTCACAGCCAAGCGCACGTGGTGCAAAGACCCTCCTTCTGTCTGTGTTGGGCCTTCTTCTCCCTCCTGGGTGCGGGAGGGGAAAGTCATTTCTTGTGCTTGCCCAGGAGAGCTGAGTGTTTCATTCTGTATTCCGAGGATGCAGATTAATCAGGCGCTCCCTTACCCAGAGATGGCCAGTCTGCCCAGAAATCTGCATATCTGCATATGACTGTTCTTCCCCGAATTTAATTTCCTACAGGAGCTGATATTAATCACCCTGTTTAAACAGAGGGGATTTGGGGTCTATACAAATATATCGGTGGAACTTTGCAGAATATGTTTCCTTGTCTCTTGTCTCTTTTCCCCTCCTTTAAAGGGACACTAGCCGTGTTCCATGCTGACTAGGTGCTCTCGTTACATGTTCTTTTTCCTTGACCATCGATTCTTTGGGTGTTCACAGGGAACCTAGATTCAGCATCTTGAGGAAAGGCTTGAGGCAGGGTTAAGTCGATTCAGAAACAGAAAGGCCCCTGCCTTCTGCTAATGCATGGCTTGGCTTGTGCAGTGAGATGCCCCCTCTATCTTTCAGGTTAAAGCAGGGGGAAAAAAGCCACCGGCTGGAACAACAAAATCCTCTAAATAACCCTCACTGCTTTACCCTAGCTTATTATGTGGAGAGAAGTTAAACTCATCAGCTGTCTGTACCTCTGCCAGGATTATTTGGCGTATTTTATGCTGGCTGCCTGAAGTACAATGGTGCCCAGGCAGAAACAGGCGACAGACGCATAACGTGCTTAGAAAAATATGCCGGTGTGCCCTCTGAGTCTGGGCCAGCTGGAAAAATGGAACATGCATCAGTTACTGACTAGATATACTGCTGTTATTAAAACTGAACCTGCCAACCAGGTTTTTGTTTAGGTGCCTCGCCTGGTCTCTCATGACCACAAAGGTTAATTTGGATTGGCATTTCTTCCTCGGAGCCATGTGGAATGGCCTTGGGAGAGGCCTGTTAAGTACAGAGGACTCAGATATGTTGGAACAGCACTGGGTCAAGGCAAGCGGAGCTAGGGAGGGCTCGGTGGCAGCCCGGGTTCCTAATGCAATATGAAATTTTCTGGAGTAAATCTCTCCGGAGGGTGAGAAATGAAGCCAAGGGGTTCCATGGGCTGTCACCTACCAAGTTTGAAACCTGTCCCTGTATATATCCTATGTATTTATTTTTCACTCATAACAGTTTTTGCTGCGGTGATTGCCAATGCGCCATTGGGCAATGGACCTCTTACATTGAGAGGCCATTCCCAGGGGGCAGGCATCTTTATTTCTTTCCAGCAAGATCAAATAGGGGGCTTAAGAGGAGAGTGGTGTCTGCACGACCCTAAACTAATATCACCATTGGTGATGTCACTTACAGATTAAAGAAAAAGAGAGTGGGGAAAAAAAGACAAAGGAATCATAACAGTACTTATTCTTGCTCAGCGTAAAAGAAAATCAGTAAATGCCCCTATTTGATGTGATCTCCTTACATTTGTTTATGCTCTCCACTAAATTAAAAATAGGAGTTGGCCGTGGCCTAGCCTCTGGCTATAAAATTGTTGACACATGACTGGGATGTTCAGCGGGTATATAATCAAAGACCTGCCATGTCATGAAGAGATTACTAGTATTGGTGTCATTCTTCCCGGACACCCAGGCTGCTCTCTTTTCTTTGCCCATTGTAAATCACAAGGGTATCGCCCCAGGCAAATAGCGGCTTAGATTGTTTATCTGTCTGTGCTAATAGCATTTTATTTGAAGTCTTAAAAGTCCCAAGTGGCTTAAAAGGGCACTATTACAGGACTTCACATTTTATTGCAAAATGACTGGGTCCAGCATCGTTCGTTCTGCTTTGAAGTTTTAATGCTACTTGGCTGTCAGACCTACGTCTTTTCCAATTTCAACTTTAAGCAGGATCCCCTTGAAATAAGAACTCTTCTGGAAGAAATGAGGAGAATTTAATAATTTGTAAAAATACTGTTTATAAGATAGCAAGGTGGTTGTCCTGGGTGTGATGTATCCCAGGTTGGTTTGTTGCCAGTATCTCTGAAGAAGAAGTTACGTTAAATTGCATTTTTCTAATTAAGGGAGTGTACTTCTTTTTCAGTTAAGTAATTTTGAATAAAGTGGAACTTCATCATCTGGCCCTCTCTCCTGACATATGTACAGCCACAGTAAAAATACTGAAAAGTCGTACCATCTTTGAGGCAATCAATAATTTCATTCTCGGGAAAAAAGGAATACTTGCAGATGTTGACAGATCTGAAGAAAATTTCAGTATGGCAAATATATCTAGTTCCTCAAGACAAAATAAAATCAAGTGCGAAGGAAGATGAAGGCAGTAGAAGAGGAAGGCTACACTGGCTTTCCCGTTGGCACCATTCACCCTCAGACCAAATATGTATCAGATGTCAAGGAAGCTGAGCCACACCAATGAAGGTGTGTGTGCCTCACCTTCTAGAAGTTACTAAATCACCCTACAAAGCTATAGAGAGGAAACTCCTATATCATAGGACAGAAGTGGTGAGGATGTCTTATAGGAGAGCACTTTATATTTTAATATTACTGAGTGAATCTTAAAAAGTCAGGAATTCTTGCTGATAGCCAAAAAATAAAAAGTCAGGAAAGTGTGTGTGTGTTTAGGATTAATATATCAAATATATGTCATATACGATGGGGTACTGCTCCCCCAAAAGAATCCTGGAATTTCCCCCCAAAGCGATGTATTTAAATTTGTTTATAAAGCCTCCGTATTACCTTCAAAGTACACTCCATTACACTTAATATATGAGTCAAATCTGTGATTCTATTCTTGGGAACATTTTTCAAACTTATCTGTTTACATGGTTGATAGCACCTCCCTCCTTTGTTTCTTCACCTCTTCTACATCATCAAATCACTGTCCTTCATCTCTCTATTCATTTGCAGAAACCAAAAAAAACCACATGGAGAGAGGTCAGTTGAGTAAGGTGCATGGAGCAAGAGAGGAGGCATGCTGGTCTTTCCCCCCCAAAAAATTGGTGCACCTCAGTGGCTGCATGGACAGATTCATTGTCATGGTGGCAAAACCAGTCCTCCCTTGTCTGCCACAAATCAGCCTTTAATGGTCACACATTGTTACACATCTTTTCAGAAACTCTTAATAAAAAGCTTGATTAACAGCCTGACCTGGTGGAATGAAGTACAAGTGCACTACAAATCGACATTTTCGTCCAATCGGGAAGTTGACAGGCATCCAGAATGAGGTTTGTCATCAATTGACATTTCACCTTTTTTCGAAATGAGAAAACCATTCATACACTTGAGTTTTTCCCATAGTGCTGTCCTTGTAAGTTGTGTTCAAGATCACAACAGTTTCCGCGGCATTTTTTTCCGAGAAGGAAGCAAAATTTTATAGCCTCATGCTGTTCTCTTAAATCGGCTATCACAAAATACGAGGTTTGAGGGAAACTGCTTTTATGAAAAAATTCACTGTGACCAGAGAGAATCTTTCAGGCAACGCTACTGAGTGCACTAACTCAGAGCGAGTTACTGGATGCTTTCTCAGCAGGATAAACGGGTACTACAAAAGTTCTGTCGAGTTCAATATCAAGGGTTTTTTTTTTGTGGTACCTCCTCATATATCATGCCTTGGAAAAGGTACAACCAGAATGATCCTTTGAGGCAAGGATGGTGAGACTTTGTCACCTGTGCTTTGGACACGCCGGGGGACAACAGTCTCTGGAGAAAGGAATCGTGCCTGATAAAGCACAGGGGCAGCAAGAAAGTGGAGGGCCTTTAAGAAGATGGAGTGACAGTGGCTGCGCTGATGAGCTCAAATATAAGAACAATATGAGGCTGGCACTAGACCGGGCAGCGTTTCCTTCCGTTGTGCATAAGTCGCTATGAGTCAGACCAGACACGATGGCACATAGAACACATAGATACACACATAATCATATGCATCTATAACATATACATATGTTATGTGTATAAATATATAAATGACTGCCGAGACTGCTATATTTTCTATATTATGCCTCAGAAACCCACAAGGCAGTTCTACACTGTCCTAGAGTTTTTCTGTGAATCAGAATCAACTCAGTGGCAGTGATTCTGGTTTGGTTGTGGAAATATGTATAGATGTACATATATTGAATGCATTTTTTGGGGACCAGAGTCTTTCTGGTCACGCCTTCCACTGTCTCCTTTATAGTTGGTGTTCCCTGGTGTTGTGGATTACAGCAGCCAGTGTGGAGTTCTGGGAAGCCGAGGAAGGGAAGCATTCATGGTTCAGTGGTGGAATTCTCACACGTCCACATGAAACAACCAGCTACTACCCATTGACCCTGGAGACGTGCGTTGTTATAATCCTCGACAGGACCCAATGGCTTGTCGAGGTTACAACGGGCTAGGAAGAAGGTTCTGATTCTCTTCCTCTGAAACTTCCCCAGCTAAATCCCATAGTGGACAGAGATCTAGTCCGCATGCCATGATGGGCTGGTGGAAGACCGTACAGCACCTGTGTTCTCTTGTGGCTGGGATTGGCATGAGCAGGGAACCAAATTGATGGCCACGTCTAATGACAACAGAGTCAAGGAAAATAAATGATCACATTTCCATCCTGACTCTTTTCTTTGGTGGGGAGCAGGGGGATTTAATTTGCGATCAAAAAGTGGGATTGTAATATTTGGGACCAAGCCCAAACTCCTGGGGCAGCTCATGATCTGAGGGGCATTTCTAGAGTTTGAATATTTTGGTGATGACCAATGATAGCTACATGATAATTAGTGGAAATGCTAAAATTAGTGATCATCAAGCCTGTATTGAGCATTCATTACATGCCAGCTTTCAGCCAACTTAGTACAGTTTTCAGACCATCTAGCTGGGCTACCACATTTAACAGTCGCCAACATCTAGTCTGCATTTTCTTTGTTCCAGGCACAATGTTCAGACCTAACAGGAGTTATTTCATTTAATCTTCATATTAGTCACCCGATACTAATCAAACCCAAACTCACTGATGCCGAGGGGACTCCCATGTACAGTCATCCTATAGACAGAACAAAACTACAGATTTCCCAAGGCTGTAATTATGTACAAAAGCAGACCCCTCATTTTTGTAGCTATGAGGGGTTGGTGGGTTTGAACTTTTGACCTTTTGGTTAGCAGTCAAATGCTTTAACCCCTGTGAACCTAGCCCTATAAAGGATGTCTTATTAGTCTCATTTCCCAGAAAAAGAAAGACGCCCCGGTACTGTACGTGATTTCCTTTATTTGTTAGAAAGTGGCGGACTGTAGTTTGAAACCCAGGACGACATCTCTGGAATCTCTGTCCTTTATTATCATCCTCAATCTTTGAGATCTTCCATTTAACAGTTCCTTCTCCATTTTATTTGTTTATGAAAATTAAAACCGTGATGGGAAGAATTTCATAAAAATCTCAGAGGAAGATTGATTGGTACCCTTTCCAAATGGACACACAACTGTCTCTCTTTGCCTGGGCAAGTCATGTCAAACATTTTCTACCCCATCTTATCCAAAGAGGGTAGGGGTAATAGAAAATGTTTTTCCCCACAACTGATATGTGCAAATTTCTACAAATTCCTCTAGCATGTGCAAAAACAGGCATCCAAATAAAATCGTAGTGAAATGAGGGTGTTGTTCCTTGTTAGAAAGCAAGGGAAGCATAATAAAGAGATGAGACAGCCTGGAATGTTCTTTCTCCCCCACTCCCTCTTCCCTTTTTGCCATGCAATTCTATTTATTTAAGCCAAAAGTCAAGAGAGCGCCCAATCTACAGATATTCCTGTAGGGGAGATATATGTCAGAGGAAAGGTAATTGACGGTAAATGTCAAATATTAAATCCTATCTGGTTATTACCCAGTATATTAGCTATGTAAGTAGCTTAACAATTACAGCTGTGATTGACTAGGTGGGAACCAAAATCCTAAACATCAACTGCCAGAAGGGATAATTATAACACATTAGCACCTGCTTAGACAAGATTGACAACTCCAGTCTAACATCTGCTTAATATCACTTTCATACTTTTCACATATTTTCCCTCCCTTTTGAAAGGAGTAACATAAGATTTCTCGAAGGATAACAATAACTCAACATCTATGTTATTCATTCACATGATTACCGGTGCTTGTTGTCTTTGGTCATGGTTTCCTGCTGACACATTTACAATTAAATGAAGAGCATTGAAATGGGCTTTGGGGGACTAGGCAGGCACAGTTGTGGTACATTTCTAGCAAAATGTACCTGTCAACTACACTCATCGAAAGAAATCTCAAAAGATTTACTTTGCTTTAGTTTGCTCATTGGAGAGAGAGAGAGAGAGAGAGAGAAAGAGAGAGAGAGAGAGAGAGAGAGAGAGAGAGAGAGAGAGAGAGAGAGAGAGAGAGAGAGAGAGATTGGAAGCCTGGAATTTGAAAGAATGATCTCATCATCCCTAATTAAAATCAAAGCTAGCAAATTTAGCATCTGTATGAAGACTGTGTGGTGACTACACTAGAGCTCCTGGGGCAGAGGGTCAGGCCCCATGGAGACCAGAGGGAGCGAAGCACTGCTCTTACCTTTCACAGAATCCTGGAGGAGCATGTTGGGGAGGAGCTCCGTCACCTTCAGTTGGGTTCAGCTACATGTGGATGTAACTGAAGGGGTGCTATCCCTTTCCACATGTTCAAATGGAGGGGAGAAAGTCAGGCCAATGGCCTTCTACCACAGTCGCAGACATGCACAGGCACTTTACCCGCCCTACAGATCCTCAGTAAGTAGACATTGACTCGATGACAATGAGTTTGGAATTGGTTTTTTTAGAGCACCTAAGCAATTGTTCTTCGTATTCTAAAGGGAATTTGATTTGTTTATTTATTATTCTCTCTTCAGATTGGAACCTAGGGTAAATTATTTCTGTTATACATTGGGCTGCTAACTGCAAGGTCAGTAATTCAAAACCACCTGCCAGTCCCTGGGAGAAAGATGAGGCTTTTTGCTACCATAAAAATTTACAGTCTCAAAAACCGTCAGGGGCAGCTCGACACTGTCCTATGGGGTTGCAGTGAGTCACAATAAACTCGATGGCATTAACTTTTTTGTGTTGATGTTTTATTTGGGGGTGGGGTTAACAATGCCACAGTTCATCGGTTTGATGTGCTGGGGAGGTCCACATGCAAACCTAGTGAGGACATATGAGACACGTGGCAAGAATAGAGCAATGACTGGCTAATGAAACATGTGCAAAATAGTTTATTCAGAGAGACATCATATATTAATTCAGTAACTTTTAAGTTCTATATCCCTGGATGTATTTGTCCTTTTACTCGTGCATTCTTTGCTTATACAAATATTATTGAGCACCTACTATGTGCCAGGATTTATACATAGGTAGAGGACATGAACATAAATAAGCATAAAAACTGATTTCTAGTTGCTCCAAAACTGAACAAGAAGACCCCAACCCATCCCAGGTTCATCCTTTGCATATCCTCATGGGCATATCCTCATCCTTTACTATCAAGGTATTTCTGTAATCAGAAGTAATCGTAGTGGGGTTTTTATTGGGTTTTTTTGTAGTTTCCTGAACACATATATGGTAATTTTTAAAATTTCTGTGTATTGTGTGTTTTGTTCCTTCTACTCTGAATACAAATGTCCAATCTCACAAATTTCTAAACACCTGGAAAAATCCATCATACTTCAAGATGCACCACAAATACTTCCTCTCCCATATAATTCCCCTTAAGCTATATTCAACATTAATTCCAGTAATTCTATTAAGTGTTCATTCATTGGGTTGCAATTGTTTATTGGCATGTCTATCTTTCTTTCTTCTCTTTTATATGCATCCAAATCAAAAGACATGGGCTACTAAGCCAAGGCATTGACAGTGCTTCTGTAGAAGAGAGGGCGCCTGGGAGAGAAGCTGCAAGAAGTGACTGCATAGGTAATGACTCATGGGAGGCAGAAAAGCCTGAGGTGTGCAAGCAAGAAGACTCTGGAGTCTCTACCCAGTTTCCGGTTTTGGCTATTTGATGAAGAACAGTCGATAAATAAGGATAAAAAGTAGAAAAAGGGAGTTTGGGAGGAAGTTTGTTTTAGGCCCAAACTTACTACCATTGAGTCAAAGGCCGATTCATAATGACCCGATAGGCCAGGGTAGAACTGCTCCTGTGGGTTTCTGAGACTAAATCTTAACAGGAGTGGGGAACCTTGTCTTTTTTCCTTTTTCCTTTGGTTTTGGACAGGTTGAGTTAATGGGCTTTTCTTGCTTGATATACATCATTCAATAATTTATTATCTTTGTTGATTGAAAAATAAAGCTGGAAACAAAAACATAATGGTCTAGTATTGAAGAGATACAGTAAAACGATATATATTTCATAGACATGCTTGTAGAGATAAGAGGGCAACCTAATCAGATCTTTAAACATAAAGTTACAGGATATACCAAAGATTTCCTTGCGTACTTATAAAATTGAAACTTTTTAACATGGCCTAGCCCCAGTAAATATATCTAGACATACTCTCTCTAGCATTTTTTCTCCCACAACTCTTCTCTAATTTTGTCCTATGGTGGTGGATGTGTGTTGTTGTGATGCTGAAAGCTGTACTACCAGGATTTCAAATACCAGTAGGATTACCCATAGTGACAGGTTTCATCACAGCTTCCAGACGAAGACAGACTAGAAAGGAAGACGTGGCAATGCACTTCTGAAAAATTAGCTGCGGAGAGCTACATGAATGCCAACAGATATTGATATTGTGCAAAATGAGTGCCTCCGGTTGGCAGACATTCAAGATACGACCAAGGAGGAGCTGCCGCTGCCAAGTACAGCTAGTCTTTCATTTTCCCCTTTTCATTTTCCTTTTAAAAAATCATTTTATTGGGGTCTCATACAACTATTATCACAATCCCTACATACATACACTGTGTCAAGCACATTTGTACATTTGTTGACATCATCATTTTCAAAACATTTTCTTTCTACTTGAGCCCTTGGTATCAGCTCATTTTTCCCTCCCTCCCCCTCCCCTAATAATTTATAAATCATTATTATTATTTCATTTCTTACACTGTCCAATGTCTCCCTTCACCCACTTTTCTGTTGCCCATCACCCTGAGAGGGAGTTATATGTAGATCATTGTGATCAGTTCCCACTTTATCCCCTTACCTTCCCCTTCCCCTCCTGGTATTGCTATTCTCATTGTTGGTCCTGAGGGCTTTATCTGTCCTGGATTCCCTGTGTTTCCAGCTCTTATCTGTACCTGTGTACATGCTCTGGTCCAGCAGGATCTGTAAGGTAGAATTGGGGTCATGATAGTGGGTGGAGGGTGAAGCATTAAAGAACTAGAGACAAGTTGAATGTTTCATCAGTGCTATACTGCACTCTAACTGGCTCATTTCTTTCCTGTGACCCTTCTGTAAGGAGATGTCCAATTGTCTACAGATAGGCTTTGGGTCTGCACTCTGTACTCCTCCTCATTCACACGACAAACTGAGCATCACGGAATGCCAAGTTGTTAGAACAAAGGGTTCTTGCATTGATGGAGTACTTGAGTAGAAGCCCAATGTCCATCTGCTACCTTGATACTTGGTATATAAATATATGTACATAGATCTGTTTATCTATTTCCCTATCATTATAAATAAATATATTTACATATGTACATGCCTGCATTTAGACCTGTAGAAATGCTCTTTGAATCCTGGTTCTTTCCTCTATTTCCTTTTACTTTCCTCTTGTCCCACTATCATTTTCAGTGTTCGTTTGGGTTTCAGTAATTCCTCTCAGTTACATTTCCCTTGATGAAGCCCTACCAGGCCTCCTACACCCTCCTCACCATAGATTTTAGATCACTTGTTGTTCTTTTGTCCTGGGTTTTTGAACACCCACTTCCTTTCCCTGCCTCAGTGTCTCCCATGTCCCTCAGAACCGAAGGTCCTATTGGTTTCTCCTCTGGATTGTTTATCCTACCCATCTTATTTAGATAGACTTGTAGAGACAATAATAAGCACAAAAACAAGGCAGAGCAAAACAAAACAACAGAAGTAAACAAAAAAAACAAACAACAACAAATATCAATGATTAAAGAAAAAGAAAAGCCTATAAATAGTTTGTTTATACTGTTTATAGGTCTCTTTGCTGACCTTTAGGAATGTTTCCTGGTTGAGTCTGATGGGATGCCACGCCCTGGCCCCAAAGTCTATTTTTGTTATTCCGCGGGGACTTCATTGTTTTCCTCCCATTGCTGCTCTGTTGCATGCAATCTGAATGACGTAGATAAAGAAAAGCTTGCAGGACCTTCAAGTGACTCAACTCAAAATGAGAAGAAAGAACTACAAATATCCATTAATCATAGAAATGTAAATTATAAGTCTCAGAAAATTGTAAGTGATACAAATGAAATGGAATGCATACAGATCTATATACTAGACAATAAGGAACAGAATGGATTGGTATTCATATTGATAATGTTTTATCAGACACTTGACCCACTATGCTGAGAATGATAAATTGAAGAGGAATGGTGTCACAGTCATTGTTTAAAAGGAACATTTCAAGATCTAACTTGATACACAACATTATCAGTGATATTCGTACAAGAAATACCAGCTTGCTAATATGACTCTCGTGTACTTGTTTTAATTTTCTTCAGTTTCATCATGAAATTCCATATTAAGAATGGCTCTTTTGTTGGCCCCTGGCCTTGTTTTGTCTGATCATACTGAACTTCTTCATTGTATCTTCCCATAGATGTAGGCAATTTGATTTGTATATTTAATCTCATGGAGTCTATGTATACAGTTGCTGTTTATTTTGTTGAAAAGAGTGTTTCCAAGGGAGAAACCATTGATCTTGCAAAATTCTATCATATGACCTCCTATTTAGTTTCTATCACCAGTCATATTTTCCAACTGCTGATCCTGCCTTGTTGTTTTGAATTTACACATTCCAATAACCAATAGTTATCAATGCATCTTGATGGCAGGTTTGATCAGTTTCAGAGTCAAGAAGTTGGTTGTTGTTGTTGTTGTTGTTATTTGGTGCCATCAAGTCAGTTCTGACCCATAATGAACCTACGCACAACAGAAGGAAGCACTGCCAGGTCCTGAGCTACCTTCACAATCGTTTCCATACTTGAGCCCATTGTTTCAGCCACGGGGTCAGCCCATGTCCTTGAGGGCCTTCCTCTTCTTTGCTGACCCTCCATTTTACCAAGGATGATGTCCCTCTCAATTGAGTCTCTCATGACAACATGTCCAAAGTATGGAAGGTAACGTGTCACCATCCTTGCCTCTAAATTGGTAGGATTCTTACGTTTCTTCATCACTGACTTGACTTGTTGATGCGTAGCCTTGAATCATAGTTATATTGGTCTTTCATGGAGGTGTTTAGATATTATCTAATCACAGACTAGCTTGTGTTTCAAGCTATATCTTGCAATGTTATTTTTGATGGTGAATACGATGCCATTTCTCTTGAATTTATTATTCCCAGCAGAGTAAATAATAGTTGTTTGATTCAAATGGCAAATACTCATTCAGTTCAGTGCACTAATAACTAGGATATCGATATTTGCAAATTCTATATCATTTTGGTGACTTCCAATGTTCTTATATTCATGTTCTTATATTCTTATATTCATGTTTCACAGAGTCCACATTTTGACTTCTAATAGATGATTGCAACTGTTTCTGCTCATTTTGAACAAACGGAGGTTCCCCAAAGCTGTTCTCCATACACGTTATCAAAGTTGACCCTACTTTGAGGAAGCAGCTCTTCCCTGGTCCTCTTGTAAGTGCCTTCCAAGTGAGGCACTCCTCTTCTGGTACTGTAGTGCAAAATGGTCAGCTGTGATTCATGAGGTTTGCAGTGGCCAGTTTTTCAGAAGTGGTTTTCTCTTATTGCTTAGTATGCTCATCATCTGGAAGCGCTGCTAAAATCTGTTCACTAGGAGGGACCCTGCTGGTGTTGGGATACTGGTGACATAGATTCCAGCATCACAGCCACATGCGAGCCACCACAGTGCACAAACCCACTGGTGAGTGAGGAGTTGCTACCATGTGACTTCCTGCATAGTTTGAAAATTTCTTAAAGAACAAAGTTTTTGTCTCATTCTTTTTTCTCTTTCCGCACGCCAAGCACAGTATAAACCTATATCAAAAAGGAAGTCAAGGTTACTATCACTGAGCCAATTCTGACTCCTAATGGCTTTATAGGGAGGAGTAGAACCGCAGGCAGTGTGTTTCTGAAGCTGTGCTCTTTACAGGATTGGAAAGCCTAATTCATCTCCCATGCAGCAGGTGGTGGGTTTGAATCACCGACCTTGGGGATCGCAGTCCAATCACTACACCACCACAGCTCCTTGTGTTGGCCTATAGGCAATGCTAACTTCATGTTTTGTTTATTTGAATCACCCTTAACTTCAACAGATGCACATGAAGATCTAAGAGCTATGATGATCAGAACATCTTGACTGAAAATGCTCTTAAACCATATAACTGAAAATAGTAATTTCTCAGATAAAATCAAAATTCTGTTTGATGTGAAAGGAGTCTTAGAAATCATCTGACACAAAGATTTTCATAATCAGCTCCACTTCCTCAAACCTAGCATAAATGCCCACATCAGTGGCTGGTAATGAGAATGGATATTGATTAAAATACCACCAAAATACCATCATCAATTAAACACCACCACAGTGTCTCAGAGAAAACAAACCATTTCAGTTCTTATGAAGAAACGAAGAAACAAACTAAAGTGGCTCAAAGAAATTATCAATATACAGAGCTAAATGGCTGTTCCTTGGAAGAAAAGGCATTGGGACTCCCTGATAATAAATCCAGAAGAAATGCATTTAGACCCGTTCAATGGATTGAGAGAAAAATTGATTGAAGCCAAGGAAACATAGACAAAACTTTAGAATAATTCAGGAAAACAATACAAAAACAAACTTAGACAATAAATTAAAATTTAGAAATCATGCCAAAACAGCAAATAGTAATTGAAAAGATTAACAGTATGATTTCAGAAATAGATAAAGCTTCAAAAGAGCAAATGAATGAAATTGAATCAATGAAAGATCAGATTAATGAACTTGAAGAAAAGTTTCAATTTCAATCTGCTAAGGGAACAAAACAACAAAACTCCAGAAGAGGTTAAGAATTATGTGGGTACTCGTCAAGAGGAATAACTCATGTGACTGGAATAAATATGTCAATTTGTATTGATGATGATGACATTAATAGAGGTAACAGTTTATTGAAATTTCAAATGGAAGGGAAGTAAAGTAGATTTGAGGTAGAACAGACTGCTGAAGGCATGAGAAGTTATTAATATATGAAGGGTAACCTCAAAGAAAATTAACAACCTCATCAAATAAAAAACAGGAAAATCACAAAGATTTAGTAAACACTAAAACAACAGGATGAATAACATGAAGAGAAGACCCATGAACAAAGTGAACTCAGGTCAGAAAATTATGTGGCATCTGCAGAAGGCATTGGAAAGTGGATTGTTGCAGATGCTGTTAGATTAAAATGTGCACCCTATCGTTTGATCTCCCTTATGATGTATTTTAATTTGTTCTGATTTTTAATATTTTTTTGCTTTCTCTTCTATTGAGGTCATTGTCAGTTTTACTTTGTTATTCTCATTAGTTTTCGTTTGTTTATTTAGTTGCTTTTAAAATGTTTTTCTGTATATGAAATCCAAGATAGGTAAATCTGTCGAGACAGTAACTGGATTAATGGCTCCTGGTGAGTATGGCAGGGGAGGGTAGGCAGAAATGGGGAGCTAACAGTGATGATCACAAGAATGACAGATGTTCTGAAACTGATGGTGCTGATTGCATAGTTCTTGATGTGATTGAACTGTTGTATTATATGTGAATTGTATGCCAATAAAGCAGTTGAAAAAAGTTTTTAAAAAGGAAGAAAATTATGTGAAATAAAGGAACCAGCAGCACCACACACACACACACACACACACACACAAATGACAGCAGTAACTTCATATCCATCAATGATTCCATTGAATCTAAATAATTTGAATAAATAACTCAGGAGACAGAGAGTAGCAGAATGGATTGAGCAAACCAACTACACAGTCATAGTAGTGAAAGCAGCAAGACACAGGTACGGTGATGGACAAGTAGACCAATGAAATAGGATCAACCCATCGACGTATAGACAGCCAATCTTTGGCCAAAGGATAAGCACATTCAATGTGAAGAGGTAGATTCTTTAACCAATGGTCCTGGAAAAACTGGATTGCAGACGAATTAAACAGGATCCATATCGCACACCATATACAAAATGAATTCAAGGTGGATGAAAAAGACATAAATGTAAAACCTAGAAGTATAAGGATCATCAATGATAAAGCAGGGACAATTCTATCAAACATAATTAAAAGCACGCAATAAGCAAAAAGAAAAAATAGATGACTGGGACTTCCTAAAAATTAGACATTTATATGCCTCATAAGTTTTTATTAAAAGCATAAAAAGAGAACCTACAGACTAGGAAAAATTTGGTAGTGACCTATCAGATAAAGAGCTAATATATAAATGTATAGTATACATTAACATATGAATAAGAAAACATCAAATAATCCAATTTTAAAAGGACAAAGGACATGAACAGATATTTCACCAAAGGAGATATTCAGGCCTCCAACAAATATATGAAGAAATGTTCATGATCATTAGCCTTTCAAGCGATGGAAATCAAAATAACAATTAAACATCACCTCGCAGCAGTATGCGTGTTGGTGGCAAAATTTTCAAAACAAAACAGAAAGCAACAAATACTAGTGAGGCTGCTGAGAGGTTAGACCCCTCATGCACTAGTGGGACTATGAAACAAGGCAGCCACTGGGCAGAGCAGTATTGCGCATCCTCAAAAAGTTGGGACTAGAATAACCATTGACCTAGCAATCCCGGATCCGGTGTCTAGCCAAAGAAACAAGAGTTCAGACATGAACAGATGTGTACACACCCATGTTCATCCCAGCACTATGGACAATAGCAAAATGAAGGGAGCCATTCAAATGCCCATCCGTGGATAAATAAATTGCAGTGCACACACTATGGAACCAGGCGATATTAAATAAGGATGGATGAGCCTGCAAAAACAACCCATAAAACAGACGGACCTGGTGGACATCGTGCTGAGTGAACATAGTAAGTCACAAAAGGACACACTGTATACAAAAAGATTTTCATACAAACAGAACAAACGTGAGGAGGGAGAGAGAGAGGAAGCCGTGGACTTGGGTGTAGGTTTGCAAACTTATTTGCCCTACTGCCTCCTTTGAAAAAATATTTCAGCACCGCCCTGTTAATTAAAAACGTGTACTACGGCCCATCATCTAAGGTAAAGTGCAGATCTCTGCTTCTGCAGCCGCGTTGCATTGCTCGAGCTCCCACCAGTGAGCAGTATTTTCCACGTTGGGAAACCCTGGCCTAGAGGGTGGACAAGGTTATCTGGGTGAAGGGAGGGTGGTAAGCAGTCACTGGGAGTTTGGTCGAAGGCCATAGAGACAGGGAAAGACACTGGAAGAATATGAAGGGTGTGGAGGGAGCCGAGGCGATTGTTATTACATGCATAATCCTGCAGTAGTGTTTTATTTTTTAAAAGAATGAACACTAACAATGAAAGAAATGATTTTGCACAGCAGTTGGTGAATTCTCACCTGGATTGATATGAATATGATGGGAAGGGGTCTCTTTGCTTCCGTTTTCAACATTTCACGTTAGGCCCCGTGGAACCGCTAATAGGAAGGAAACTTTGTAGTGCTCAAAGCTGTGGCTTCAAGTACAAACAACATGGCAGAGCAGAGGCCCACTGAGAAGGCCACGCAGGCTGATTAGCATGTCGGAGGTCTAATCAGGCAGCATCTGCAGTTGCTGGCCTTGAACCTCTCTCTATAGCTCATTAGCCTTTCAGGAGCCCCAGGTGCCCCTTAGGAGCCCCAGGCCACAACACTCTCTTCTGTTTGACTGACATAAAAGCCACCCTATTCAATAACCATTGGTTGCAAATGAATCACATTGATCTGGGCCGCTCTTAACCCATCCATACATCTTTGTGTCTATTATACAAATGTCCCCCTCCTGTGGTTGGCCTCAGTCTCCTCAGTCCGCAGGGATGGCATTACCTGTAGCAAAGTGCCTACAGAAGCATGCTGTTGTTCAAGGGCATCCCTGGGAGTTTGGGATAATGCCGGCTAATGATTTAACTGCCAGATCACATCATTGCGTACGACCCAAATCACATCGTTACATGACACAGCATGCAGAATGATGATGCAGACAGACTGACACCTAACCTTAACCATTACCACCAGTGCTATTCTATGTTTACATCTTGGTCTTCGTCATTGCTAGATGTACATTGTTGATGTAAGAAAGAGTTACACAGTAGACATTTTTCATTATTGTGACGTCATATAACGAGATAGTATGGAGAGTGTATTGTCTCTCCTCCTGAAAGGGTACTATTTTATTGGAGAGTCACAAACCTGGTGAATAACTAAAGAAAAATAATTAGTCCATCAGTAGTAATAATAATCTGTATGTTAATAACACAATGGAATAAAAAAAGAAAGAAATGGTTCAAATACTTAAGGTACACATTTGCTAGCATAAAATGTACTAAGGGTAAATATGGCTTCCTGGATTTGTTCAGCTATATAGATATAAATTTATTTGAGGTATAGAAAGACATATCTGACATACAACAGGACTTCAAAATATTCAGGGAAAAATTTCATTATCTTGTAATTCAATTTTTCCATGAACTTTTTGAAGTTCCCTCATAGATACCTCTACATACCTATTACATATATGTATGTGTGTATGCATATTCCCCACTTATGAATTATCTTGTCATCTAACATTTTGCATTCACAAAGATAGGAAAAACTCATTTGAACATTTTACACATTAATAAAGCATGACAGGAAATAAACACTGAGGTGGATGACAGGAATAATTCTGACTGTGATGGTTAAGCTCGTATGTTAACTTGACGAGAACCTGATTCTCAGTGGCTTCGCAGCTATGTAAAGATGTAGTCATCCTCCAGCTTACATGATCATTTTCCATTTTAGCATAATGCCGATTTTCACCCAGTAACCTGATCTTTGGAACTTAGCTGCATCAGTAAATAAAGAGTGGGTTGGTCTCTCTCCCCCGCCTCTCTCTCAGACACACACACACACATACACACACACACGATTCTGATTGTGACTGGTGGTTCATGACATCAGATTAATTCATCATAGAATCCAGTGTAATCCCAGCATTCACATGCATGATCCCTTTGGGGTGGTGTCTATTCTAGAAGACGAGCCTGTGCCTACGGAGAAGGATGAATAAGGAAAGGAGGAGTGCTCCTGGAGCCGCTGGTCTATGAGATGGAGTCTAAGTTGTTAGATAGGATTGAGCTTCTGACTCCTTCCTTTCTCCAAAAGGGTACTTATCACAGGTAGGTAGATCTGGAAGGAAAAATAACAGAAAGCTTACTCTCAGCTTCGTCCAAATGCATCACAACCCTCCGAATGGCAACTATTTTGTCTAGTACATAAATATATTATGTATATGCATAATTTCTCTCTTCTCTAGTCTAGGGAGCCCGGGTGGTGCTGTTGGCTAAGTGTTGGACTGCTAGCACCTGTTCTAGTTCCTACTTCATGGGTTTTGATTTCCTGTTCCTCTGGTGATTTCTTTATATAAGTATTCCCATTTAAAATCATGGGTGCTTCACTTCTTGCTCTTTTTATTGCTGGCCACATAGAAAGCCAAGCAGTAAGAACAACTACATTTTTACTTTAGTTAATCATTCGATACAAAGTTTGCTTTTGTGGTTAGGTGACTTTGAGTCAGTTACAACTCATAGTGACCCAATGCACAGCAGAGCCAAACTCTGCCCAGCCCTAGTACATCCTCACAGCTAATCTTATATGTGAGCCCATTGCTGCAGGCACTGTGTCAACCCATCTAGGGGAAGGTGTTCCTCTACTTCTCTGCCTGACTACGTGGCACTGCATGATGTTTTCCTGCAGGACTGCTCTCTTGTGACAACATAGCCAAAATACATGAGATGAAGTCGTGCCATCCTTGCCTAGCAAGAGATCTAGACAAGTGAGCCATTATCACAACAGTGGGTGATGGTTAGAGGTTGCATGGCCGTTAAGGAGCATTCTGGCTTGACTTCTTCCAAGAAAGATATGTTGCCCCCCTTTTTATTGTTAATCATTTTATTGGGGGCTTATACAATTCTTATCACAATCCATACATCTATATCCATTGTGTCAAGCACATTTGTACATATGTTGCCATCATTGTTTTAAAAGCATTTTCTTTCTACTTTAGCCCTTGGTATCAGCTCCTCATTTTCCCCCTTTTCTCCCTCCCTCATGAACCCTTAATAATTTATAATTTTTTCATGTTGTGCACTGTCCAATGTCTTCCTTCACCCCCTTGTCTGTTGGCCAGCCCCAGGAAGGGAGTTATAAGTACGGCATTGTGATCAGTTTCCCCTTTCTCCCTCTACCTTCCCCTTACCCTCCTGGTATGGCTACTCTCAATATTGGTCCTGAGGATTTTATCTTTCCTGTATTCCCTGTGTTTCCAGCTCTTATCTGTAGCCATGTACATGCTCTGGTCTAGCCAGATTTACAAAGTAGACTTAAGGTCATGATAGTTGGGGGGCTGGGATGGAAGTATTAAAGAATCGGAGGAAAGCTGTATGTTTCATCAGTGCTATACTACACCCTGACTGTGCCATTTTCTCCCCTCCACCCTTCTGCAAGGGGGTGTCCAATTGTCTACAGGTTGGCTTTGGACCTCCACTTCACACGCCCCACCCCCGCTCATTCACATGATGTTTTGCTCTGGGTCTTTGATGCCTGAAACTTGATCCCATCGACACCTCATGATCACACAGACTGCTTCATCCATGTGGGCTTTGTTGCTTCTCAGCTAGATGGCCGCTTGTTTATATTCATGTCTTTAAGACCCCAGATGCTTTATCTTTTGATAGCCGGACACCATCAACTTTCTTCACTACATTTGCTTATGCACCCGCTTTGTCTTCAGTGATCATGTAGGGAAGGAGAGCATCTCAGAGTGTTTGATTATTAGAACAAAGTGTTTTTGCATTGAGGGAGTAATTGAGTAGAGGCCCAATGTCCATCTGCTACTTTGATACTTAGCATATAAATATATGTACATAGATCTATTTCCTTATTGTTATATATAAATATATTTATATATGTACATACCAGTATTTAGACCTCTATAAATGCCCTTTGCCTCCTAGTTCTTTCCTCTATTTACTTTTACTCTCCTCCTGTCCCACTATCATGTTCAGCCTTCATTTGGGTTTCAGTAATTCCTCTCGGTTACATTGCCCTTGATCAAACCCTACCAGGCATCCTACACCCTCCTCAGCATCGATTTTAGATCACTTGTTCCCTTGTCCCTAGGTTTGTGAACACCCATTTCCTTTCCCCGCCTCCCCTTCTCCCATGTCCCGTGGAACTGTCGTCCAGTTGTTCTCTCTTCAGCTTTTTATCCTGCCGGAATATCTGGGAATATCCCATCCAGATAGACATTCAGAGCTAGCAATATGCACAAACATGAGACCAAGCAAAGCAACAATAAGAAATAAAACAATAGCTACAATAACAAAAGCCAACTACAAAAAAAGAGAAAAGCCTATAAACGGTTCAAGGTCTATTTGTTGTCCTTTATGAGTGTTTTCCAGTAGAGTTTGATGGGGTTCCACGCCCTGGCCCCCCAGTCTATTTTTGGTGTTCCCTGGGGACTTCATTGCTGTGCTCCCCTTGCTGCTCTGTTGCCTGCCCCCAGTGTCTCGCCTCAGTGTGGTGGGGTCAGGACGGGCACAATTCCCACCCTGTGTCTCCAGTGTTGTTTCCTGTGGTACTATGGGTCAGTGAGGAACATCGTGT
The DNA here is from genome assembly GCF_050624435.1 of Tenrec ecaudatus. Taxonomy (NCBI): domain Eukaryota; kingdom Metazoa; phylum Chordata; class Mammalia; order Afrosoricida; family Tenrecidae; genus Tenrec; species Tenrec ecaudatus. The sequence continues at coordinate 89,034,686 of NC_134540.1, read as the reverse complement.
CTCATGTTAGGGCCAGCCTATGGTCCTCTTGTACAATGGCTGCTCTGAGCAGGAACATCGTCCTCAAGGCTTGGTGGGCCAGGATGTTCTTCACACTTTTTTGCTCCCCCCTCATTTGCTCCCATGTGCTCTGATCAGACACATCCCTCTCCTTGGGCTGTAGCTTCAGTGGTGTTCTCTGAAATGAATTCTTCTGGGGGGAGGGAGGCTGTCCACTTAGGTGGTCATGGGGCTGGCCTGATATGTTGGTCCTTTCGATCACCCACGGTGCTTTCAATATTCTTCATCAGCACCGTGATTCAAATATGTCCACCTCTTGTTTGTTAGTTTGTGATCCTGTGGGGGCTTGTCCAATACCAGCAGTCACCGAGAGTGAAGTGAGCTGTAGATTATGTAAATGGTACAGACTCTGCATTGTGGCAGGAATGATGGCCTCCTTTGTACAAATCAGTACTCCCAGGTTCCTGAGTCATATACTCTGTTCAGCTCCATAAGTAGTATGAGTTATCTTCATAGTCATTCACATGTGCATGCATTTTATGCTCTCTGCTTGGGACATTACCATCTTGAGTGTGTTTTAGGTATGCAACAAATTGAGTCTCATTGATTGGAACAAGTAGTCACAATAATCTTATATGTGAGTGTCAGAATTTCAACTGGTAAAACTGCATGGCTCTCGACAAGTCAGACACTATCTGACTGGTGTTGAGTGGTTGCACGTGGGTCATCTGTTTCTGTGCCCTTCGGAAATGCTGTTATGTTAGGGCACTGGTTTTCACATGGGGAAGGAAGAATGTAAGAATATCAATCCTACCTCTACTCAGCTGCTGCTTTGTCTTGCCTGGAACGCAAGCACTGCCTGGCAAACTGCTCTCTCCCCCTGAGCTCCACTGGAGTGGGGTGTTCAGGGTGGGAGTAGGAGGTTTCCCCAAGAAACAAAGTCCCTCTCATGATAAGTTCTATGAGAAGAAAAAAACTTTTAAGTTGCATGAAGATGGCCTTAAATGCCCTCAAAGCCGGCCACCTGACAGAGTGCAGTGGGCCTTGAAAAGAGATGCAGGTGGTCTGCTGTCATGTCAGACTATCTTACAAGACCAGAAATCTTGGCTTCTTGGATTAAAAGCTGTGGGGATTATTTCTATCAATGGCTATTGCATTTGGATATTCCTGCCAAACAAATGATTTCTAAGGGTAATAGTTTTATTAAGTATGTCTTTCAACAAAAGTTTCACAGGAATCTCGCTCTTAAAAGAGCATCCTGATTCACGAACGATCTACTTACTAAAACTTCATAAATTTACATGAAGTGATTCATATTAAATGAGCTTATCCCTATGCTTATTATCACTTTCATTTTCTCTTTCTTTTTTTTTCTGTTTGTGAGCTTTTATTGAGGAGGGGGTGGGGAGAAGAAGAGGACCTGGAGTGGCCCAGGCAGAAGCAGGGCAGCAGGGAGGCCTATCATTTTCTGTCTCCACTGAAGTCCTCAGGTTGAGGACAATTAGTACTCGCCATTTAATGTTCTATAAATTTTGAAACCACTGAACCCACCTCGACTAGTAACAAATTCTTCTTCACAATCATTTCCATTTGCTACATGTGTAGATTCTAAAGAATCGAAGTCTTCGAGTTTTGTCATGTACTGCCAAAGGCTAAATAATGACCATATCCACCTGTTCTGACTTACTGACAAATTTAATTTAAAGCCACATGTAGGAATGGATCTTGTGTGTAAACAACTGCTTTTAACTACTGCTTGTAGTTAGTAATTTAGAGAAATGTCACTGAAAAAATGGGACTTACAGTTAGTTTTTAAAAATCTACACTCTATGGAAATCATTTCACTAGTGCATTGAGAATTATGAATAACTAGGTACTTGAACAATTTAAATATGTAGCTATGACATATATTTTTAATTTAAATAATTGTATTGGGGGTTCATACAACTCTTATCACAATCCATACATACATATATTGTGTCAAGCACATTTGTACATTTGTTACCATCATTATTCTCAAAGCATTTGCTTTCTACTTGAGCCTTTGGTATCAGCACATTTTTCCCTCCCTCCCCCCCCCCATGAACCCTTGATAATTTACAAATTATTATTATTTTTTCATGTCATACACTGTCCAACATCTCCCTTCACCCACTTTTCTGTTGTCTATCCCTCAGGGAGGGGGTTATATGTAGATTATTGTGATCGGTTCCCCCTTTCTCTCCCCACTTTTCCCTTCCCCTTCTGGTATTGCTACTCTCATTATTGGTCCTGAGAGGCTTATCTGTCCTGGATTCACTAAAAAAAAAAGAAATTCTTTCTTAATATTCCGTCTTTCCTTGAGAGTAGCATATTAAAGTCTCCTGTTTAATATTTAAGGTATCTATAACCTTCCTTAGTTTTGTGAAGATTTGATCGATGTATTTTGATAGTTTGTTGTTGGATATGAAAACAAGGTCCACACATATGTTGCTTATAAGAAACACAACTTAGACACAAGATAAAAATAGAATCAATGGATGAAAAAAATTATAACATGCTGATGGCAACCCCCAAAGAGGAGCGACAATAATAATCTCTGGTAAAATAGACTCTAAATTAGATATTTACTGAAAGATGAGGGTATTTGGTAGCTTTTGGATTTAAGCTATATTAAGATATTCAAAAGAAAAATAGTAAGCAATTTAAAATATTACTACTACTAATAATTTTTTGTTGTTGTTTAACTGTGATTTTTTTTTTACATTTTATTAGGGGCTCATATCAACTCTTATCACACTCCATACATATACATACATCAGTTGTATTAAGCACATCCGTACATTCTTTGCCCTAATCATTTTCAAAGCATTTGCTCTCCACTTAAGCACTTTGCATCAGGTCCTCTTTTTTTTCTTTCCCCCCCTCCCCCCTCCCTCCTCCCTCATGAGCCCTTGATAATTTATAGATTATTATTTTGTCATATCTTGCCCTATCCGGAGTCTCCCTCCCCCCCCCCTTCTCTGCCGTCCATCTCCCAGGGAGGAGGTCACATGTGGATCCTTGTAATTGGTTCCCCCTCTCCAACCCACTCACCCTCTACTCTCCCAGTATCGCCCCTCACACCCCTGGTCCTGAAGGTGTCATCCACCCTGGATTCCCTGTGCCTCCAGCTCCCATATGCACCAGTGTACAACCTCTGCCCTATCCAGTCCTGCAAGGTAGAATTCGGATCATGGTAGTTTGGGGGAGGAAGCATCCAGGATTTGGGGGAAAGCTGTGTTCTTCATCAGTACTACATCACACCCTGACTGACCCATCTCCTCTCCTAAACCCCTCTATGAAGGAATCTCCAGTGGCCGACAAATGGGCTTTGGGTCTCCACTCTGCACTTCCCCATTCATTCACTTTGGTATATATATATATATTTGATGATGCCTTATACCTGGTCCCTTTGGCACCTCGTGATCGCACAGGCTGGTGTGCTTCTTCCATGTGGGCTTTGTTGCTTCTGAGCTAGATGGCCACTTGTTCACTTTCAAGCCTTTAAGACCCCAGACACTGTATCTTTTGATAGCCGGGCACCATCAGCTTTCTTCACCACATTTGCTTATGCACCCGTTTGTCTTCAGTGATCGTATCATGGAGGTGTGCATCCAATGATATGGTTTTTTGTTCTTTGCTGCCTGATAACTGATCACACAGGCTGGTGTGATTTTCAATGCGGGCTTTGTTGCTTCTGAGCTAGATGGCTGCTTGTTTATCTTCAAACCTTTAAGACCCCAGACACTATCACCAGAGACACAGTCTGCAAATTGCACCTGACCTGATCCCACCACAACGAGGCAAAGCACTGGGGGAGTGCAGCAGAACAGCAAGGGAATGGAGTGGCAAGATCCCCAGGGAATGCTGAAAGTGGATTTTGGGGCCAGGGCATGGTGCCCCAACAGACTGGACTGGAAAACACTCCTAAGGGCCAGCAAACAATCCTTGAACTAACTACAAGCTTTTCTTTCTTGATGTGTTCTGTTTTGTTCTTTGTCAGTGGTTTGTTGCTGTTGTTTTGTTGTCTGGTTGTATACTGTTGCTTTGTTTTCCTCTCTTGTTTTCGTGCATGTTATTGTCTCCACAGGTCTGTCTAAATAAGACAGGCTGGATGAACTATCTGGAGGAAAAACAACGGGACCGACAGTTCCAGGGGGACTTGGGATAGGGGGAAGTGGGGGAGTAAGGAAGTGGTGTTAACAAACACAGGGACAAGGGAACAACATGGGACCCAAAATGGTAGTGAGGGGGCGAGTGGCAGGCCTGATAGGGAATGATCAAGGGTAAGGTTACGTAAAGAAGAGGTATAGCTGTAACCCAGGTGGGGACGGTGCATGGTAGTAGGGCAGGAGGAAAGGCAAGGGAGATGGAGCAAAGAGCTAAGAGTCAAAGGGCATTTATAGAGGTCTAGACAAAGACATGTACATGCAAATATATATATGAGGATGGGGAAATAGATCTATGTGTCTATATTTATAGGTTTAGTATTAAGGTGGCAGAAGGACCTTGGGCCTCTACTCAAGCACTCCCTCAATGCATGAATACTTTCTTTTATTAAATTGGCACTCTACGATGCTCACCCTCCCGACACAACAGCTGAAGCCAAAGCGGGTGAACAAGTAAATGTGGTGAAGAAAGCTGATGGTGCCCGGCTATCAAAAGAGATCTATGACATATTTTATAATATATAGGGTAAGTCAAAAAGTATTACTACAAAATCAGAAGCTTTTATTAAACAGAAACATCACAGGACAAAGCTGTTCTTTCTTAACCCTTCCTCCATCTAGATCTATACACCTCTTTTTAAACAGCTTTATTGGGGAACAATCCAAATATCATACAAGTCAATGGTTCAATCATATCAAGAAGTCTTGTACAATCATGATCACAACCAATTTTAGAGCATTTTCTTGTTTCTTGTACTCCTTGTATTAGCTCCCCATTTCCCCAACCTCCCCTGCTGTACCCCCAAGGGACCACTAATGCAGTTGCTTTCTCTACAGTAGATCTAAATGACCTTCGATGATAGTGTTTCTATCTCTCTAATCCATCTCCAAAGAGTGCTCTGCTCCTCAATTTACACCACATCAAAACGGTAGTATTGACACCCTAAGAGTTCAGACGGTGTTTCTTTTAAGTGTTTTTTGAGTTTTAGGGGAAAAGAAGAGGTCTGAAGAGGCAAAATCAGGGCTGTAGGGTAGAGGGGGGTCAAGTTTTCCAGTGAAGGAGCAGCGACATTATGATAGTGGGAATGTCTTGGTGCAAACTCCCTGGCTCTTCTTTAATCACCATGCAGTTTGCAGTTTCCTTAAAAACTTCTTTAGAATAAGCCCTCTTTGTTGTGTGTTTGTTAAGGAAATTGGTCACGATCACCCCTGGGGAATCCGCAAAATCCATCACGGTGACCTTCAACCATCACAACTTTCTGCGTTGCATTTCACTGGTTTGGCTGAGCCCTCAAAGCTCCTGTTTGGTTTGGACGTTTTTCAGTTCTGTAAAGGTTCCCTCCGGAGACTAAGACAAGTGTCTTACTGAGAGAACCTGTCTGCAGCCATCTGCTGATCACAGGGACATGGTTAAACATGTTTTGCTTGCATTCAACTTCAGCATTATGAACTGGACCCATAGTAGCAATACTTCCTGAATGACACTACTATAGTATATTCTGAATAGATAGTCTTTACCTGATATGTGATTTACATATATTCTCTCCCAGTTCAAATTGTATTTTTATTCTCATCACACTATTCGACAGAAGAAAACTTTAATTTAGGAGAAGCACAGTTACTCCATTTCTCAATCTTGGGCTTCCTTTAGAAGATATAGCTTAAAGTACATGATCTCTTTTGTTATCTTTTTGGTATCCCTTAAAATAGGTTATCTGTTTTAAGTTAACTCTTTGTCTACTGCCTGAGATGGGTCCCGTTTCCGTTGCTTGTGCGTAGGAATGTAAAATATTCCCAGCAACATTTTCTGAAAAGACTCTCTATCCATGGAACTGATGCTGCCTTTTTGCCAAGGAAACCGTTGATGATTTTGTGGCTCTACTTCTGTTCTTTTCTATTGATCTCTGGGTCTGTTCTCTTGCCAATACCACATTGTCTTGATTACTATAGCTTTAGAAGTCTTTGAATTGAGTAATGTGAGTTTTTTGTTTGGATTGTTTTGGCTCTTCTAGTTCTTTTGCCTTTCCATGTAAATTTTAGAACCAGCTTGCCAATGTCTTGATTGGAATTATGTTTAATTTAGAGATCAAATTGGAAAGAATTGACATCTTAACAATAATGAGCTTTCTACTCCATGAGCACAGCATGTCTTTCAATTTATTTATATCTTCCTTGATTTCTTTTATCAGGGTTTTATTTATAGCATACAGATGCCACACATATTTTGTTTGATTTATACCTAAATACTTCTTTTTTGATGTTGTTTTCAATATTGCTTTTTATTTATTTCAAATTAAAATTGTTCATTGCTGATGTACAGGAAAACATGGTTGATTTGTATATGTTGTATTATATCTTATGTTTTTGCTAAGCTCACTTAAGCTCTAGGATCTTTTCCCCCCACATTTTTCTTTGTATTTTATATAAGTTGGTAGGTGAACTCTCTACATAGACAATTATGCCATCTGGAAAGATACATAATCATATTTCTTCCTCTCCAGTCTGTTGACATTTTATTTCTTCCTCTCACTCTATGCTAACAAGGATTTCCAGGAAGATATAGAGTAGGCATGGTGAGAGTGACCATCTTTCAAGTCTTCCCAGCCTTACAGGAAGACAATTCAATCTTCCTTAATCCTTCAGAATGATGCTAAAATCCGCTGCCACTTAAGGGATTCCAACTCATTTGACATCCAATATAGGATTCTGAGACAGTAAACCTTTATGGGAGCAGACAGCTGCCTCTTTATCCTGAGTCTGATGTTAGGTGCAAGTTTATTGGAGATGACCTTTATTAGATTAAAAACTTTGTTGGAAGTTCGTTTTATGGGTGTCTATTTAACTTTAGTGAATGCTTTTTTACACATCTATTGAGATGCATCTAGGGAGCAAGGAGGCTGTCAGCTCCCATAACAATTTACCATCTCAGCAGCTTTTTATAGATAGGGTCACGGTGAGTCAAAATCAACTTGATGGCAGTGGGCATTCACTAATTATACTTATATTTCTAAAAGTAATATTTGTCCTCATGTTTAAAATATACATTATAGTCTACCCTTAAATAATTGCATACTCATTATATTTACTGCATGAATTTGTGATATAGTTCCAATTTCTGCTTCTTATTCTTTATGGTATTTTCTCTTATCATCTACTTTTACTTAGGCTATAAACATACAGAGTATTTGCTTTATTTTATTTTTGTTGTTCTTATATGTCATTGAGTAAAATCTGACTCACAAAACTCAGCAAACTTTTTCAGTAAAGGACCAGATAGTAATGTTTTAGTCTTCCCATATCACATGCCTCTGTTATAACCACTCAGTTCTATTCTTGTAGCTTGAAAGAAGCCATGAATTAAATGAAAATGAATCAGTTGGCTGTTTTCCAGTAAAACTTAATTTATGAAAACAAATGGTTGGCTCGATTTGACCAGCAGGCCTGCCATTCCGATAGACAGTTATTTTCCAGAACAAATGAACATAAATAAAGAATGAGCTTAATCTTATATTCACTTATTTTATTTCCTGGCCTCTTCATTTATTTGCGTAGAAACATGTTTTAATTTAATATCGCATTTTTTCTGATTAAAGAACTTCTTTTAACTTTTAAAAAATTTCATAGCATAGGTCAGCTAACAATATATTTCTGCTAGAACAAGAAAACTTTATTTTTGAAAGAGAATTTTACTAGGTATAGAAATTTAGATGGACAGCTTTTAATTTTTCTACTCTTTCATTCCATTGTCTTCTGTTTTGCCTGGTTTTTAAAGAGAAGTTTGTGATAATTTCATTGTAAATTTTATCAGTGTTTATGTCACGTTTCACATTATCTGTCTTATTTCAAGAATTGCTCTATATTTTATACACAGTTTAATGTGATCTATTGAAGTCTGATAATTTGGGTGTATAGTCTGAGCTCATTGGATCTATGGTTTTGTCTCTTGTCACTCTTTATTGGAAACACTTGGTTAACATTTCTTATACTTTATTCTCTCTCTTAATATCAATCGCAATCTCTCTCTCTCTCTCTCTTCTCTTCCTCCTTCCCATCCCCCCACCACCACCTTCACCGCTCTTTGATGCTCTCTTCTGCCCATCCTACCCCCATTCACTCCTTTACCTTTTTGCCCTGCAATATTGGTAATTTTATTTTATTCATCTTCAAATTTACTATTTTGTACCTATTTCAAACCTAATAACGAACCTTTTGAGGACATTTTCCATTTTTATTATAGTGGGTGTATTTAATTCCTACACCATCTCCATTTAAGTCTTTATTGTCAATCTCCGATAAAATTCCCATCTGATCTTGAGAGCTACCCAATTTCCTTTTGTTAGAGCCTTTAAAATATTAATTACAGATATATAACTGTAATTACCTTAAGTTCTACCATCTAGTTCATACTCCAATCTCCCATGACAATGTTTATATTTTCATACATTTTTATTTGACATTGACTCTGTCGCCATCAGAAAAACATGGCACTTTGGTGTTTGGTTCTTGAATTCCTTTTAGGTCTGAAAATGGTCCTGCCTTTCCTTCTGCTATGGCCATAGTGGGAGGTTGGCATTAATCTAGGAGCTGGCTTGGTTGGTGATTTCCATTTCTATAGCTACCCTCAGTCCACCATAGGCTTCAAATTCCTATAGCGATTGATTGTATGTGGGTAGGATGGGAAATGAATAGGAGAAAAAGTCCATTTTTAAGTTGTCTTGCTTTTATACTAGGAATCAGGGAAGATCTTGCTCCATGCTCTTGTCCTCTCCTTTCCTCTCCCTGCACTGTTTTCAGTATTTGCAGAATAGAGTCCTGGTGGCATAGTGGATTGATTAGCAGGCTGCATACTGCAAGGTCAGGAGTTTGATTCCACCAGTTTCTCCAAGGGGAAAATGAAACTTTCAGATCCCATAAAGATTTACAGCCTCAGAAACACAAATGAGCAGTTCTACCCTACTCAAGAGAGTCATTGTGAGCCTGAATCTACTCAATGGCAATGGATTGTTTTGTTATTGGGTACTCGTGAATTTATTGAGAGGGGTCTATTATTTCCATTGTTCTAGCTCAAATTCAGGCGCTATTTCCTCCAGTCTTGGTGTGTGGATTTCTCAGCTCTTCAGCCCATGTCAAGTGGTGGTTGTGGGTTTACAGCTGAGTCCTTCTCTTGACCAAGCAAGGGCTTTGGTTTCGACCCTGCCATTCCCTGCCCCAAGCTGCAATGGGCATTCACGAGTGCATGACAATGGGTGTTATCGCTGCCCTCCACCCCAGTCCACCCCCCCCCACACACACACACCGGCTTTTGCACCATACCGAAGGGAGAGGAGAAAGCTCTTGCGTCTCACCAGTTGTGATATTGTCCCTTCCCCAAGTCTACAACCCAAAGAACCCCTCTTGAGATCTTTGTACTCTTTCTTAATAAGCAACTGTTAGGGTCCAGGGAGAAGAACCTATGACATATGAGGCTTCTCCTGGTTTCTGCAGCCCCAATGGTGTCTGGGGTGTCTGTGTGACCTGGAGACTGGGTTGCTGAGTGCAGGAGATTGTAGCTCCTCTTTGCCCTACAAACACGTTCTCTTCGTAAGTCTGGGACCATTGTTTTCCTGCAGCCCAGCTTTCTTATAGGTTAGACTCAAATTGTGAATTTGAGGCTAGGGTAGCAATCAATGCTCTTCCAACTCTATAGATGCTAGAGAAGAATCCAGAGTGTTTTAGGATTCTCATTTCACAAACTCCTCTGAGTGAGTCTGACATCCATCAAAGCTGGTGATACCTCTCTTCCAGTGGTTCCACACCTTGTCTCAATGTTCCCATCACGGAAGATTGACATCAGCTTTTATGGAGATTGGCCTCAGGCTTTAGATTTTCTTCAAACTTCTGGGTGGTTTCAGTGGATAGTCAAGATTGAGACCTAGTGATCTAACCCATGGAAAATCCGCTACAGGAATCAGCAATCCAGTGTTTGTAGGATTTGCCCTGACTCTTTCTTCCAAGGATCTTTTCTAAACTGCTGATAGCCAATTTGTGAGGCACCTTCAAAGGACGCTCACCAGCCGTCCTCCTGTGGCTTTCCTTAACAAGATGCCTAGCAGGTGACTCCAATAAGATAAGAGTGGCTTTGATTTCTCCATTTGCCTCCCGATGCTCCTTTGAGCTTGCCAAAAGGACTTCTAATTGCACCAGGTAATTTATATTTATTCTGTTTTCTGGAAACAGAAATAAAAATCCATCTCAAAGGGTCTTCTCCATATTATATATGATATATCCAACCTGTGCTTTCAAATCTCCCAACTCTCCCTTAAGAATTTTATATTTTCCTGCAGTTGCTGGCTGGCATTGAACTCCTTCCCTGTCAGAACAACATGGTGTGTTGGCATTCAGTTCCTTCATTCCTTTACTCAGAGCCCACTGCTTTAAATTCATTATTGCCCCCAGACCTCGTTGGGCTCACGGGAACTTAATGAAGTAACTCTTGTTTCTGTAAGACATGTTTTCCATTAAGCATATTCATTTTTCAGACAATGGCACTCCAATATTTACTCTTTTTCTGCTTCAGTGTGCAATCTATTTTCAGTGTTTGGACATTCCAAATGCCAATTAGCAGCTGTTTTCTAACCTCCTGTTTTGCTTCGCTGTGCAGATCTGATCAGGAACAAGGCCGTATCAGGTCCCCCCTCCCCCTCCTGCTTCTTTTCTCTTAGTCTTGCACACTCTCATAGAGCAGGTGAAATGTCGTGCACGTTGCTAGAGCCGTGCTCCTCAAACTGAAGTGACTCCATCCAATTCACCTGAGAGAAAGCAAACAAACAAACTCACTGCCCTCAAGTCCGAGCCGGGTCATAAAGACCCAGGAGGACGGGGTAGAACCACCCCTGTGAGATTGTGAGCCGGTAACTCGTTAAGGAGTAGAGTGTCTGCGCTTTCTCACATGGAATGTCTGGTGGGTTTTTGCACTGCCAACCATACAGATCACAACCCAATGCATTACTGCCTGGACCCCTTAATTCACCCGAGCATCGTTAAAATTGAAGATCGGAGGTCTACAGAAGAGCCTAAGGTACCGCATTTTTTACAAGTTCCCAGGAGAAGCTCTTGTTACTTGTACCACACTTGATTGAGCATCCAGTTCTTAAAGGAGCTAAATAGGGGTGGTGGTGGTGGTGATGTGTGTGTGTATGTGTGTGTGTGTGTGTGTGTGTAAAATCACCTGGATTGTCAAGTGGGTAAGATCCAGTGAGCTAGTGGCCAGGTGAGGTTCAAGCCCTGTTCATGAGAGATTGATTTAAAGGACCCCTGGCAGTGCTCTCAAGTAAGCACTGAACTGCTGCCCCCAGAAGTCTGTGGTTCAAGCCCATGAGCTGCCCTGTAGGAGAAAGATGAGGCCGTATTCTCTTGTAAAGACTTACAACCTCAGAATCCGGATGTAGGGTCAACTGGATGGCAGTGATTTAAGGTTTTTTGTTTATTTGTTTTTAATCTATTTATCTATAAACCTACTGTTGCCAAGTCAATTCTGACAGAGCATACCTGCCCAAGGTTACATTTTTACAAAAGCAGACTGCCACATCGTTTTCTCACAGATCAGCTAATGGATTCAAACTGCAGATCTTGTGGTTAGCAGACAAAAGCTTAACCACTAAGCCACTGGAGCCCCATACTTGATCCTTAGCACCTGAGAAAACCACATACTTTAATTCTCTTCTTTCTCCAACCACAATATTTTGGGATATTCACTAACAGGAGAAGAAAGATTATATTATTTCTCCCACTAGAAACAATAGCCTCGGAAAATATTGGCCTCCACTCATTGGCTCATAATATTTCCTTTAGTGTTTTCCAAATAAACTTGTAAGTCACTCGATTTTACAACACAACTGTTAACATGAAATCATCTAAAGCAATATATTACAGCAAAATGAACACTATACATATTTGCCCAATTCAAGTATCTGCTTATTCATCCAATCAACATGCCCTGAGCACATATGCACCTCTGAGGCACCATGCTGAGAGAAGCGCATTCAAGGAGACTTCCGATAGTGGCCCTTCTCTTAGGAACGTGTGCTCTAACGGAATGCACTAGGACTAATAGAAGGTGGGGAAAGTGTAAAGGAGGTGATATGATAGGAACCAGAGGAGGGAGTGACCCAATAAATCAGAATACTTGGGAGGTTCCTACAAGGCCACAACATTTGCTATCCCTTACAGTTTGGGGAGAAGAGGGTCTTTATTAGGAATGACTCTTAAATTTGAATGATTTTAGAAGGACAAAGGATGTTATTTCTTGAGATGATTGGCTATCATTCTCTTCTCGTCCATTGGTGTGGTATAGTATCCTGATAAGCATCTTTTTAAGGAATCATTTTTGTACAGGGCTAACCCTCATTTAACATGGGAAATGAATTATTCTTTTACAATTTATAGAAACTCTATTTATGATCATTATATCCTTGGCCAGTGGAATACGGTTTCTAGTGAGCTTTTCTTATTTTACACTTGTCCACCAGCACATATGCACACATATTTACTGGACTTGGTTTTTTAGAGTAGTTTTAGGTATTCAGAAAGTTGGTATAGAAATTATGGAGAGCCTCTTGGATTCCCCTTTTCCCCATTGCATACTATTTCTCCCTCTGTTAACATCAAACACCTACATTCCTGAGGCATGAGTTCAACAACCAAGGAACCAATATTGGTACATTATGGACTGAAATCCTTAGTTATGTGATGGTTCACAATTTGGGTTGTGTGATTTCATGGGGTTTGATAAATGCGTAATATCATCTATCCAACATTGGAGTATCAAACAGGATCATTTCACTTCCCTAAGTATGTCTTGTGTTCTATCTATCCATCCTTCCTCCCTGCTCCTGAACTCCTGTCAGTTACTGACTATTTCACTATCTCTGTAGTTTTATAAGGGGTTCTGGTGGCCTGATGGATTATGCTTTGGGCTCCTAACTCCAAGGTCAGCAGTTTGAAACCACCAGCCACTCTGGGAAAAAAAGATGAAACTTTCAGCTCCCATTTATAGCCTCAGAAACCCACAGAGGCAGTTCTTCCCTCTCCACCAAGGCAATGCGTTAAGATCATTGAGCTACTTCCAGAATGCCATATAGTTGAAATCATACCACATATAGCCTTCTTATTCTGACTTTTCTGTCTTAGTAATATGCAGTTAAGATTCTTCCATGTTTTTCAGGGCTTTTATAGCTCATTTCTTTATATTGCTGAATAATGCTCCATTGAATGAATTTACCAAAGTTTATTCACTCAACTATTGAAGGATATCTTGATTGCTTTAAATTTTTGGCAACCATAAACAAAGCTATTGTAACTATTCACATACAGTTTTATATAGACATTCTGTTCTCGTTACATGTGGGAAACTACCTAAGAGTGTGACTGATGACTCTGTGGTGTGCCTAAATTTAGTTTTGATGTAATCTTTTCATTAGATTTTGATATCAGAGTAATGATTCCTTAATGTCTTCATTAGACAGAAATATTTAGGATTCTTATTACCACAAAATTCATCAAATTCTGTGCCTTTTGTGTACCAATACTGATACATTAATTTGTTTTTAATTTTCTGCTCCTGTATCATGCCTCCTCCATGCAGAGCCTATATGCAAATGCACAGTGAGTTTATCTGGTTTTGACAGGGTGATAGCAATGCAAGGGAAGGCAGCGTCCGTATTTTGCTGCTATTACTTACTATTAACTATTATAATTCCCATTTACAGTTCTGAAACCAAAATTGCAAACTATTTTAATTATGTGACGTTTTCCCAGGGTCACCTTTCAGCGAATGCTGAGAAAGAATCTTGTAACTATAAAGCAGACTACACTTACTGAAATCAATGCTGTAAGAAATTTTCTTGAATCAGTTTCAAAATCAGTTAAGTATTAGAGCTCTGAATTGAAGAGGATCTGTTCTCTTTTTATTTAAAAAAATCATTTAATTGGGGGCTCGTACAATTCTTATCACAATCCATCCATCCATCCATTGTGTCAAGCACATTTGTACATGTGTTGCCATCATCTTTCTCAAAATATTTGCTTTCAACTTGAGCCCTTGGTATCAGCTCCTCATTTTCCCCCTTTCTTCCTGCTCCCCTACCCCCATGAACACTTGATATTTTATAAATTATTATTTTGTCATTTCTTACACTGTCTGATGTCTCCCTTCACCCACTTCTCCACTACCCATCCCCCAGGAAGGAGGTTATATGTAGTTCCTTGTAATCTGTTCCCCTTTCTACCCTACCTTCCCTCCACCCTCCCTGTATCGCCACTCTTGCCACTGGTCCTGAGGGGTTCATCTGTCCTGGATTCCCTGTGTTTCAAGTTCCTATCTGTACCAGTGAATGTCCTCCAGTCCAGCCAGATTTGTAAGGTAGAATTGGGATCCTGATAGTGGGGGCAGGGAGCATTAAAGAACTAGAGGAAAACTGTATGTTTCATCATTGTTACACTGCACCCTGACTTGCTCATCTTCTCCCCGCAGCCCTTCTGCAAGGGGATGTCCAATTTCCCACAGATGGGCCCTGGGTCCCCACTTCACACTCCCCCTCATTCAAAATGCTATGATTTTTTTTCTTTGATGCCTGATACCTTGTCCCTTTGACACCTTGTGATCTCACAGGCTGGTGTGCTTCTTCCATCTGGGCTTTCCTGTTTCTCAGCTAAAGCTGCTCTCTTGAAGCTACGTTTTGCTAGAGAGTCACCTGGCAGAAGTTCGGGCCCGTGCTCTTCCTTTTTCTGGTCACATTGCTCAAAGACTTTTCAGAAAGGCAACACCTTACATTTGGTTTGCCAAATACATTCAGAAAAATAATCTTTGGGGGGCTTGCTATATATACTTTGTGAAATAAGCAATCCCTTATTCGTCCCTTATTGCTCAGATCAGCAACCAGTTTTCAAAGATTTAGGTGAGTCAGCATAACTACATTTAGGGAAAATCTCCTGGGTGTCTGCTACTATATAGGTGTTCACATCTTACTGAAGGCAAATAGTTAAAACTTGCCCAGCAGCAACTTCATAAGAGCAAGAGAATGACTAACACATGCTCCTTCGGTCCTTACCCTTAGCCTTCGAAATGGTACCCAACCCAGGGGTGTGGTATGTAGGAGCTAGGCTAGGTCTGAGAGGAATTTGAATTTAGGGTTTGTTCTGGTTGGCTAATGATGCTGCCCTCAGACTGGAGACTGATGTCCCGTTTATCTCATATTCTATAACTATCACTTGGGGACCAGTCAGTGGACTCCTTAAGAAATAAGAAAGTGCATCATTATCAGAAGGGCTGGTACTGGCTGTTGGAAGCACTGGCTCAAGAGGAGACATCCATATATCGCCAACACGGGGCTTTCTCTGGGGTAATTGTAATTCATCTCGTGTAAAATTCAAAAAGGAAAACATAGGATAAAGAAGATCCTCAGGTTATTTTGCTCAGATTTCCTTATAAGATATCCTAAGAGTTTTCTCAGACATAGATTATTGCTTTGGGTATGGAAAATATATAAAACTATGATAGAATCTTTGGTTAGAAGAGGCCTTAGGAGGTCATGGTCTTTTCCCCTGTCTGCTGATGCTCTATCGCTTAAATTACTCCAGGTGAAGGAGAATGTATCCTTCTTATGAAAAAGAACTCTTCATATCCCATTTCAATTTTAAGCATCTCACTGACAAGAGAATATTCTGTAAAATAAACCTCAAATATTCACTCTCTTTGAGAGAACGGAGTGCTTGCCTCGTCAAAGCTCTAAATTGGACTCTGTCAGGGACCAGTGATTCTGCACATGACTCACAGTGCAGTGGGAGAGTCAAGTGTATGCATCGTTTACGTCCAGTCATCTTACTCTCACCTTCAGGGATATGGAAATGGTTGATAATCATCTTCCTATGAAGAGTAAAACTACAAGGACCAAAACCCACCCCTGCCCACTCCCATCTGTTTCCGACTAGATTATCCCATTTCTTTCCTTGTTTCCCATCAAGAGCCTCCTATGACAACTCGAACGTTTTCCATATACTCCTTATCCAGACTGCCTTGCAAAGAAATAATGAGTTATAGAAAAGTTTCATCGATTTGAAACACAATGGAGCAAGTAAATGCTATGCAGCTATTAAAATGGGAATCTATCAGTATTCTTTCTACTGCTCCAAAGCGCTTCTCAAATATACCAAATTGAGTAATTTTTTATTCAATTCTAGAGGCCACCTAACCTGTAGAGAAAAGCAGACATCAGGCTAACTAATGAATCCTCTTGGGACAACAGCTGCAGGTGAGAGACGTCATTTCTAGACATGTCATTTAAAGACTTTTAGGAAACAAGTTACTAGTAACTGCTATCAGTAATTTTCAGAGTAATATCACTGTGTGTTTGTCTGCATAATCTCAAAAACTCACTGCTATGGAGTCAATTCTGACTCATACAGAAAGTCTGTGACTTTCTGATACTAACTTTTAATGGGAGTAGGAAGCCTCATCTCTCTCCTGTGGAGCAGCTGGTGGTTTTGAACTGCTAACTTTGCAGTTCGCTGACCAACACATAGCCCACTACACCGTCATGACTCCCGGATGAAAGGTCTTTAGCTAGGGTTAGAACTCCCTGGTTGGGGAACAATAATTTATCCACATTTTTAGCACAAAGCTGTGACTCCGTTAATCACTATTCCTCATACCGCTTTATCGAGTTACCCAAAACACACCTTTGAGGTAGGCAGAGCAAACACCATTACATTGGTCAAGGAACTGAGACTCAGAAAGGTTATTCTCCCAATTAATCCAAATTCAAACCTGCATCTTTGGACTCCAAAGATATTAGCCCATTACAGAATCAATAGGAGGATAAGAACTTCAAGTCTAAAATAAAGTCAAGGCTACTGTATGACATCCTCTGGGTGAAATGAGGCCCAAGTCAACAGGGGGAGAGGGATTCAATATTTCATCCGTAGGACTTCTGAATGTGGTTCTTATGTTTCTCCATTACTTGCCTTGTTTAATCTGATCGTTCTAACTATTGGAAGGAAATCCAGAGGAGTAGATATTGATGTAAAGATTAAGTTAAATGCCATTATAATATGCAGCCTATAGTTGAACTGTTTAATCTATCATTGTTATCTGTTAAATTGCTCGATGATTGAAAGCAATTGCATTACCAATCTATAAAGTGGAGCTGCTCAGTGGGTGATAATTGACCACATTTGTATTGCTATTCATGGTTTTCTAAAAAGAAAGTAAAAGTGGGTTGTGTCCAAGTACAGTGTTTGATTGTGTTAATAAATGTGATAATCGGGTTTGGATGTACAACAAAATGCCTCCCACAAATAACATGGTAGCTCAACCTGCTGGGGGCCCATAACCTTATAAAATCCCAGGCCGTTGTCCCCAAATTACTGCATTTTTGTACAAGGGTTATTTCAAATGTACCCACCGGAATTATATTTTTCTAAAAAGAGTTTCACATGAAGGGTTATATAAGAAAAACATATTTTCGTCTTCTCCTTCATTCCCTTGCAAAGCATCAGTTTTGGAATTTAAGTCCAATTAAAAAGATGGTAGGAACTATCTAAGACTCATCGAGGATAAACCCATATCAGACTCACTGTCACCGAGTCCATTGTGGCTCATAGCAATCTTAGAACAGAGTCAACTGCCCCCTTTGCATTGATGAGGCTAGAAATCTTTATGGGAGCAAAAAGCTTCATCTTTCTCTCAGAGAGAAACTGATAGCTTCCAGTTTTGGTTGACCCAAAGTCCAATTCATAACCCACTATGCTTCCTAGGTTCCCGAAGCCCACAAAGAAGACCCTTTCTGAACGTGAGCTATGACAATCTACTGGTGCTGCTTTGTTCACAGTGCCAGCCATGCTAACAATATAGTCCTGACAGATGAGCCCAGTCCCCTTGCTAGTGTACACTAGTGCGCTCCTATTCCCAACAAACTCCAGAAACATTTGCTTAGCTCTTGCTACTGTGGCCTATGAGGCTCAAACAAACCGCTTCCCACACCAGAGGGACTGAGGTGTATGGTTTGCCATGTGGTAAAAGACCCCAGTCACCAGAGGTAACCAGATATGGGTTTAAATCTCCTGGTGCTACATCTTCAAAGTTCTTTCTTGGATAAGCCCGTCTGTCTTTTTTCACCCCCATCTCTTCATCTGTGCACAGAAGCTAGTCCGTTCTACCTTTTGTGTTGACTGTGGGTATTCGAGAAATTTCCTAGAAAGCAGATGACTCAAAACATCACCACCAATGCCAACAATTATTTTTAATATTTACACTTTTAGTGACATTTTCTCCCATGGGGCTTGATAGAAAATACAGCTTTTGAGAGTAGAATACAGCTCACGCAGGGAATTAGAGTGAGCTGTGTGGGAAGATCTGGGCTCAGTGTTCTTTGCCCTTGACTCCTTGGAAGGTTATTTGAGTCATTTTCTATATGTGTGGGCATTACCGTCTGCCAGAGCCCAACCTTAGGACTTGGGGAAGCTCTCATCAGTTTGTTGTACCTCTTGTTCTTTATCAATCGATTAGAGAGGATGCCATGAAACACAAAAGTATTGGGAGATGTGCCTACAGGCTGACAACTAGCCCCTTTGAATAAACAGAGAGCAGTTTCTGCTCATAAGTGGAATACTAGTCCTGCAGGGAGCCTGGGGACAGTGCTCCTCAGCGGCTTCTGCGTGCCCTGGAGCAGATGCTGACCCTTTTGGGAAGATCGTCAGGAGGCGAAGGGCACTGCATGTGTCAGTACAAATGACCAGCCTGGACCTGACCTCCATCTCCTTGGGAGACAGTAGGGCTGCACGAACATCCTTCTGAAGTTTGGGTCACTTTAAAAACGCTTATGGGCATAGTTTTCATGTTTCTGCTCACAGGATTATCTGAGAGCATACATAGGCAACACGTGGCCAAAGACATGAAGGCTTCTAAATGGAGAACTGTCCCCGTTTGCAGCAAGCTCAGAACACTGGGACTTTGTGGCAATCGATCCCCGGCCTCGCTGTATTCCCATGACTCCCATCACCATGGTATCTAAGGTTCCTGGCAGACACAGGGCTAAAAACAGAAGCCGGGGGTGGGGGGAGTGTGCCCTTCCTGACTTCAGATCATCTGGAGTCTTGTACTTTAGGGAACAAACCAGAGCAAAGTGAGCAGAAAATTGGCTTCCCCCTTTCTCCTGGGCACCCCTAAGAAAGCCACAACCCTCAGCACTCAAGCAGCAGGACAGGATATGCCCTCTTTGACTTACCTTTCCAAACCGTGAGAGCAAGCACGGGCTACAGCAACTTTCTTCTCGTGTTAGACCTGGTGCGTCTGGGAATCTTTCTCATTACATAGACATTTGAGTCTGCTAAGACACCCAGCACACTGCTAGGTCTGGGAGACAGAATGATGAGTAACACGTGGCCCCAGCCCCTAAAGTCTAGCACTGAATGGCATGGAATCCTGGTCAGCAATTACTATAATCATACAGGATAAAATGTGTCAAGTGCATTAGTAGACAACCCACAGTAACCTTATAGGCATCCTGCCAGAGGCTAGGCTTTGTAGAGAGAGTAGCATCAGATGTGCCAGGCTATGGAAACAAGATGAGACACACATTGACAAGTCCAAAAGCTAAGGATGTTGTGAGTGTAGAAATTAACCCTCTGGGTAAAGCACAGAAATTGGTGTAGGTGGTGACATGTCAGAACAGCATGCAGCCTAAGTCACTGGGGAAGGTCAGGCACAATGACTTTGTTCAGTCCCATTCTCAATGTTCAGTCAATGCTGAAGGGATGCATGCCATGTGCCGGCACACCCTCAACCAATGGTGGGATTCAGTGGGTTTACACCAGTGCAGTAGAACCAATACTTAATTGTGGCAGTGACATAATCTCCTGCTAACTTGTGAAGGGGTGGAGTCTGGCTTCTCAATTAGGTCATAGCTAATGAGACCTCTGTGTGGGTTTTGCCTTCTCTTGAGGATTCTGGGAATTCCTGTCTTCCTCCCTTGAGGTGGGACACATTCTCTCCCTGTGAGACAATCCTGTTGACAAGGCACATGGAGCTATGCTGATGGAGCCAGAGCCCTGGAACTGGAGAAGCCACATGGAGACCCTCACCAGTGCTGAGATGCTTCCACCCCCACTGCACTCACAAGATTTTCCACCCACTGGTCTGTAACATTCCTGCTTTTGCCATCATTGCAGGATTGCGTGAGTCTGAAGAGCAGTTTATAGACAAATATCAGCCATATACACTAATATCTAACTTATGGACTTGATCTGGATGGTGTTGGATATTTACTTAATATACAATCACTCTTTATATAAGGCTGTTTATTATACACCTATGAATTTGTCTACAAACTTGTTTCTCAGGTCAACCTGAACTACCATACTAATTTTTTTATGAGTTCTGAGAACTGGGTGTTAAGATGGTACTTGCAATCTGGGTTCTCTCTCAGGTGGGCATCTGGGCAGCCACCCAGTGTGGAAATCAGACATTTACATTTCTTACTATTTTTCATGTCACCTGGGCAACAGCATATTCTAAACACCTGTTGTGATGTTCATGTCGTCCACAGGTGTACAACATTAGACAGAACTATGTTTGTAATGTTTAGTTATTTGTTTGATAAAACCTGGTATACTTTTGATGAAATACCATATTTTTATTGCCTGTGTCCATGACTTCAGTAAACAAACCTTTAATGTAAAGAGAAAAAGTGCCAAACAACCAGAGGGTGACATGCTGTCATTGATTTCAGCTTTGTGTTATGCCCCAAATGTCCATGAGAGATTTTGAGGGAGCTATGCAATTATTGATAGTGTTCAAAGAGGTGAAGCTGCTGTCGGAGCAATTGCCGTCAGTTCAGCAGAAGTGGACAGGGGTTTCCCAAAGATGAACATAACGTGTTCAGAGACGAGAAGCCGCCTATTTCTAATGTGCTAAACACAATGACTGCTGTCTGACTGGCCTGCCTCTGAGGAAAGGGGTCCCACTCCTACAGCGTGAAGATGCTTCAGGATAAAGCACAAGGGATATTGGAAGTCAGGATGTTCAGAAGAAAGCAAAGAATATTGGAATTGAGGATGCCAATCAAGAAGCAAGATGGAAATATGTTAAATAACAGTTTCATTGTTCTGTCAGGTATTATTGAATAGTTTTAATTAACCTACATATATTATATATTCTAACCTATATATTATATATTCTTATAATATCTATTTTTTGTAAACTACCTTTTGGTATATCATTTTCTTATACTTAAAGCAGCCATTAGGATGATGAACCGGTTGTTAAATTACTTGAATCCTATCGCTGCCCTCAGCCTGCTAGAAAAGCCTCGATGTGATGAACTGACAGAATAGCCACAACGAAGACTGAAATATGCCAGTGACCGTGAGGACAGTGCAAGATCAGTTGTTTTGATCAGATGTAATAAATAAGGTTACCACAAGTCAGAGCTGATTTGCCGGGAACGAACATAACCACTTGCACTAAAGATACAAATAGTATAAGTTGGGGATAAATTATAGAAGGTCATTCATGATAGCCAGCGAAGTAGTTTACATTTTATTCTCCAGGGGAAAACATAGCCAAGGAGGACTTTATTCAGAGAATCACCAATTAAAACATTTTTTTAGTGTTTGGGGTTTTGTTGTGATGGAATTTGGTTTCCAAATAATTATAATGTGGATAGGTCAACAGAAACTCAGAACATTGTAAACACAAGTGTCTTTTTTACACACTGTGTCTACTCATTTACATTTGTAGTTTCTCTCATGTGAGAAAATTTGTCTCTAGGTAAAATTATAGTTCCATAGTTCTTCATCATTTGCAAGCTATTTTCAAAAACTTGATTATAGTCGATCTCCTAAAATGCTATGAGACTGCTTTCAAAGCTCTCCAAACTCTGGGCCCTTGAGTCCACTTGACTCTTCCTGACCCAACAGGAAAGGTAGAGCTGCCCCTGGAGGCTCTGGGGCTGTGACTCTTTTGTGGGGTTAATTGAAGGGCAGAGAGATAAATGGCTCAGTGAGCCTCGACTTTCTAGTTCTCGGGTCTCTTGCTTTGTGATGGTCGGACCAGTGTGCAGCTGCCTTAGCCAGTTCCCTTCTTCAGCTGGCAAGGCTCACTTCCTGCCACATGGAACTACCCCGATGCAGCCCTGGGTGCTGGAGCAGCCATGTGGAGACCCCTGCAGTACTGAGATGCTTACTCATTCACTGATTTGGCTTTCCTCCTGCAGTCAGCATCATTGAGTCTATTTTGTGAGATGGAGGAGGACTTTGTGGATTGGTGTTGGACATATGGATTAATGGGTTAATGTTGGACTTGTGGGATTGGGTAGCACTGGTTTGGGATGTTTTCTTGATGCACACTCACCCTTTATATAAAACTCTCTCTAATACATATGAGTTTCTGTGGATTTGTTTCTCTAAAGTACCCAGACTAACACAGGGAGGGAGGTATAGTGGGCTGGTTTACATAACAATGCTAAAAAATTGAAACACCAATAGACGTTTGCACTTTAATATAAGGGTTTATTAATGGAATGATTGTACAGCTGGATATCAAAATTCTTCTAGATTTGGGGTATTAGAGCTCTTCTTTTGTCTTCCTCCCCTTCCACACACATTTTTTTATCACATGGCCATGAATTATTCTTCCTTCTGTATGGTTATTGCAGGTTAGTAACATATGTGAGGTATGACTATTTGGTCAAATTTTTACAAAGGGGTTTGGTTGAATATGTTTATAGAAACCATCTTAATAGACTTCTAGTTAAAGCTTGACTATCCAAGTTGAAGTCAGCTGATGATTAAATCCAATGTCCTAAACCTGGCTGACCCGGAACCAATTCACCACGTAAAAGTGATGGAGAGTCTTTCATAAATATTTTTGAACAATGTTTTTATTTAAGACAAGTCTGCTGAGGGAAGGGGGGACCCAGTATTTAAAAATATTGTAACAGTCTTTTGTGGAAAATTGTTATCTTTGATGGCAATTCTCCTAATGCATAGAATCTAGGACAATGGTCAGAATGACTAGGATTTTCCCATGGAAATCAAGGGATGTTGTCTAAGAAAGCACAAGACAAATCCAGGGAGTGTCCGATAATGAATGGCAGGGTTAGATTGCCTTTATTTCTTCGTGAAATTTCTGATCTTCCATCAATTTAGATATGTCATGCGTGATAGCATTTCATAATGCCTTGGCTATTTTTCTGCTTTTATTCTGGCTGTGTTAAAGTGCTTGACTATGATCACTTTCAGTTACATCGCTTGGAAAACCCTTATAATTAGATTTAAATCATAAAATATGCTAATACATGCAGATAGTAGCGGGATAAAGATTTCAAAGGCAACGTAATGTATTCTTCCCCTTGGCAGAAACAATAAAGAGCTGTGTAGATAATAGGTTATATGCCGTTATAAGATCCAAGAAGGTTAAATAAGAGGGGCTCAAGAATTCACCAGGGACTGTGCTGAAGAATCTAATGGTTAGGATCACTATTAATTTTAACAAATAATTATCTTCCGAGTGTTAAAAGTGCTTTCTGCATTTGTTCTGTGCCAAGTGTGTGAGCCCATTTTGTACGGCTCTGTCTTTCATCTCAGCCCCTTTATGGACGGCCTTTGCTCTTGAGAACATCCCCTCCCCTGTAAGGGCCATGGCAGGACTGATCATCACAGCCTCGGTTCTCAAAGAGCTACAGGCAGGGATGACTCAGGCAATACAAGTACAAATACCACTGGTTAGGTTAGATAGCTTTTGATTTGTCTACTGTTTGTTCATTATTCCTCCCTGCCCCCTCCAACTAGAATACAAGGAATGGATTATTTGACTGCTTTACATACTGATGAAATCTCAAGTCCTAGAATAGGGCCTGCCACATGGTAGGGGTTCAGAAAAATATTTATGAATATTGAATGAATGAAAGGACAGAGAATTCAGTTGCAGATATAGTGTGTCCAAGGAAAAAAATGTTAAAGACGATTGTAGATTCACATCGTAAAGTGTGCATTCTGGTCCTGCCCAGTTGTGTTTCAAAACTCAAGGAACCAATCCCGGTGGCTTTATTTCCTATTTATTAAGTAAACATTTACCAATGCACAACACTCTTTCAGGGGCAACGAATCACTCTAAGAGCCATAAAAAACTGGCCATTAGAATCACTTAATTCATCGTTTTAAATCAGTAAATGGTGTTTGGGGATTACAAATCAAGTCCTCTAGAGTATCCCATTGAAAGCTCTTACTGTGGGCTGACATTCAGACCAGATTTCCCGGCATCCTGTTGAACTAGAAGAAAACAGCTGCTTTAGGCCACTTGCACAAATATAGGAAGAGGACATGGTTGTTAGTGCTTTGAATTTTGTTTTATTAAAAGACCATTTTAAAACATGTTTTTATCATAGTGTGGTGAAAAATTACAGAGCAAATTAGTTTTCCAGTCTACAATTTATGAACATTTCCATGACATTTGTTGCAGCCCACACAAGATGATAGCATTCTCCTACACTATCATTTTTATATATCCATGTTCTATTTTTCTCTAATTATATCTTTGTCTTTTATTACTTCATTGAAAATGATAAGATTTTACCCTGCCTTGGACTTGGCAAATATGTAAAAATTCTTTGATAAATGTATGCTTCTTGAAGGCAAATTTAGTCTCATATATCCCTCAGGATAGTTAATGTTCTTTGAACATTTGTATGGGAGTAAGTGAGTGAGTGAGGAAGTGAGTGAGTGAAAAGCTATGTGAACAAATAATTTCTTAGGGAATATAAATTATTGTATTCCGCAATCTTAAACAATTACCTGTATATGTTATAAGGCTCAGTCTTCCTTTTCATTTTGTTATACATATTCCCTTTTTGTCTCTTGACCTATTCCTAGTCCACTAAATTACCTGTTCTTATCACAAATATTTTTGTGATGTCTCTTTCCTCATGCATTGCTGCGGTGGCTTTGCAATGCAGTTCTGTCTCTCAGTTGAGAGGGAATTATCCATTGTGAAGAGCATTTGTGGAGGGAGCGTTGCCCGACATGTTTGGGAAGAGAAATGTTCAACTATTTGGTAGCAAGAAAGCCAAGTGATGAGAGCTACATCCACCACACAGCTTTTAACTACTGCTGGCACCAAACTAAACAGTAGGTAGCAAACCATGTGCTCCGGGTGATGATTGGGCGATGGTCCTGAGGGGACCTCGCTCACTTTCTATTTGCTCAGTGACTTTGTCTCAGGCCACACACAGGCATAAGCTCCAGAGGAGGCTGTCTTCCACCTTCCGGAGGCATCCAGAATCTGACTCCATTTGTCTCTTTTCGGTGGAGCCCCGACTCTCGAGATTGCCTCCTGCTCAATCAGACCTCTCCAAACCCAGCTACACTCATCTCCATTTGGAGGAAATATTTTAATTTCTCCCTATCCGTTTGGCACCTCTCCTTTCAAATGATATGATTGAACACTGAGACTCTACTTCCTCTCAAAGTTTCATGGTTCATGCAAAGTTGGCTGCCTTTTTCAACAGGGATGTGGGTTTCGAAGACTGTTTAGTTTGATGCCCCCCTCTTCTTTGACAGTGTTCTGTAAGTGCTGTCTCATTAAGAGTAATGTTGCTTCTGTCATGGGTATTCTGCTAGAGTTGTTCCATCTCCAAATATGTTTTTTCCCCATATCCACATGTCAATCAGCAACTTGTCTGCCGCTGGAAAAGGAGAGTCAGGATAATGGAAATTGCTAGCAGCTCCGAAACCAACATCGAACTAGTCAAGGCTCAGAGTGACTGCAGAGTAAACAGTGACATGCAAAATTGGGCCAAGCTACAAAGACAAGAACCTAAATTATTCTAGTGTAATCGCCTCTGAAGTTAGTACAAATCCTCAAAAGTCATAGTTCATTTTGTTGGTTAAAACCTGACTTTTTTTTCTTTGCCACAGTCAGTTTAATCTATTTTTTTTCTTTTCAATTTCATGTTAACTGTCATAAGTGTGAAACAATGGGCTCAAGCACAAGAAGAATTGTGAGATAGCACAGGACGGGGCAGTGTTTCGTTCTATTGTGTGCAGGGCCTCTGTGGGTCAGAACCGCCTCAATGGCACCTAACAATAACATTACATTGAACACTTTCTGTCTTAATCCAGGTAGACTAGAGAAACACAAACAGAAACACCCATATCTATGGAAGGGCGAACTGTATATCAAGAAGTAATTATGCATCAATAAAACATCCTAGTCCAGTCCAGATCAAGTCTGTAAGTTCAATTCACAAGGAGAGATCATCAGGCTGTGACCTGATTGGCAGGCTAGATCCCCCCTCCCCTTCATTCTTTGATCAAGTTGACATGAAATTGTGTAACCACACACTTTATGTTCTTTGGCCTGGGATCCTTGGAGTCTTTCCAAAGAAGGGAGAAGTCGAACTCTGAAAATGTAATTGGGGCAAGTATGCGGAGACCAATGAACAGAATGTCAGGGTGCTATCTTTTGGGGAGTAAGAAGAAAAGGAGTGAGTCAGACAGAACTAAGGAGGTCAGTTTCATCGGACTATAAGGCTCTGTGACATCGAGCCGGGTTTCTTTTCATGTTCGACAGCTCTAGACATTAGAGACCCTCCCAGCTTACCCTAAGCTGTGCAAAGTTCACACAAATGCATGACCTCACATCTGAGAACAAGAGGAGACCGTGGCAATTAAATGGTACAAGCTTAAGAGTGATGGGGGGATAGTTTGGAGAAAAACCTATTTGCGGGTGATGCCCAGCTGCAGGGTGTTGAAGCAGGCTAAGCGGGCACAAGTAGTAGTATATCAGACCTAAAGTGCTTGGGAAACCATAGAGGTGGCAGTCCAAGCAGAACCAGGACATGGTCTCAGCGCATCAGGCATCACAGTGCCGAAGCTCTCCCTGCAGGAGACTCCAGTGAAGCCCCGGAGAGTTGAAGAGCAAGTGATAATGGAAGGCGGTCATGGGGCCGCACCACTGGACATTTTGGGGTGCAGGTTCCTGTTTCGAGGAAATGGAGGGGTGCTGTATTTCAACCCTGAAAGGTTGGTAAGGGCTGAAATCAAGGAGTTATTGTCCCGAGGGTAAAATAAAGAAAAGGACTTGAGAAATGAAGTTCAAATTTCGGGCCCAAAGTGAGAGACGGTTTAGTAATAACGTTGACAGTGCCTGGTGCCGGGATCCTGAGGTTCTCACCAGTTGCTGTGACGTTAACTCCAACTCCATACCCAGCCATAAGTATGGCAGAATACAATCGTGCTCCCAGGGCTTGTGATGGCTGAACTTGTACAAATAAAACTCCACGTCTTTCTTCTGAGGCCACTCTGGGTGGCTTCAAGCTTTCAATCTTTCTCCTTTTTGGTTAGCTGTTAAACATTGGGACCACCTAGGGCCTCCCCAAGTCAATACCCACCCAAAAGTTCAGAAATTTACCCCAAGATCCACTTAGTTCACACAGAGGCTAAAAACCAGGCTTGAAATCCCAGCCTACCATATTGTGTCCTTCACTCGCCCTCGGCCCTTGTCTGCCACCTGGCTGAACTTTGCACTTCCCACTCCCCTCCCTGACTGCCACCTAACTAAAAGTATCTCCCTCGCAGGCCCATCCTACCAATTGGCGGAGCCGTTGGACAGTACAACATCTTACCTTGAACCTGGAGAGTCAAATAGCTTTGAATACTTTCATGGCAAAGACCAGGAAGACCCAAAAGTAAGCGGCCCCTTTGCCAAATTAACTAGATTGCCAGTGTTGTTGAGTAGCGTGCAGCTCACAGTGACCCCGCGTGGGCCAGAGGAGACTTGCTCTCCAAAGGGCTTCAAGAACTGAGTTTTCAAAAGTAGGTGGCCAGACCTTCCTTGAAAGATTTTTCTGTGTGGAGTTGAGCCTTAACCCTTAGGATTAGTAGCTAAGCACCTTAATCATTTGTAGACTCACATCTCTCCCAAGTTTACTCTGTCCTGTGTTGTGTTTTCTTTCCACTTGCAGTGAGCCCGATGACTGGGCCAGAGGGGGGTTGATAAAACTCAGAGGATATCATGGGGCCCATACTTATCCATGACACAAAGCAGAGGGCTGGATTTATTGTTTGAATTTAACGTCATCTAAATTTTCAAGGAATTTTCTACAAGAAAGCTGTTAGTTTTTCTTTTCCAGTGGGTTAACTACATTGGTGGGTGTGAAACATACATATATCCCATATATATTTCTTGTAATTTTATTTCTCTATATAATCATATAGGTATATATAGTAGTGTATTATATAACATAAAATGATATACTTAGATATTTTGTATATTTATTATGCTACATACATATATAAATAATTTTATTTTATATAATTAATTATATTTCATTTATATATTTTAATGATATGTCTATGTATAATCACATATTTCATATCATTATATATTTATGCATTTGTATATAATTTAAAGAAAAATATGTTTATAAATAAGTAGGAAAAAGAAGAAAAGCTCAATGACAGCTTAAAATGACAAAAACAAATAGGATTCAG
Organism: Tenrec ecaudatus; assembly: GCF_050624435.1. NCBI lineage: Eukaryota > Metazoa > Chordata > Mammalia > Afrosoricida > Tenrecidae > Tenrec > Tenrec ecaudatus. Next base: position 89,005,971 of record NC_134540.1, on the reverse strand, counting down.
TAATGGCTTTTTTTTCTACAGAATAGGTTCTGTAGTCCAGGTAGACTAGAGAAACAAATTCATGGTCACTCATGTGCTTAAGAGAGAGTTTCATATGAAGGGTAATTTTACATTAAGAAAGCATCCCAACTCATTACAGTCTAAGCCCATAAGTCTGATGGTAGCCCATATGTCCAATACCAATCTGTAAAATCCTCTTCAGACTCACGAAACACATGCAATGACACTGAATACAGGCAGATCACAGGCCAGTGGGTGGGAAGTCTTCTGGATCCAGTGGCATTGTAAGCATCGCAGTGCTGGCCCGCATCTCCACGTGCCTTCTCCAGCACCCAGGGCTGCATTAGGGTTGGTCCATGTGGCTTCTCCTCAGGGATGTCTGACAGGAAGTGAGCAGAGAGAGAGAAGTCTCTCCTGAATCCAAGGAGGAAATACCAACATTCAGGAGAAGGCCATGCCCACACAGAGGCCATATTGGTTGTATCTTGATTAATGGGTCAGACTCCATGCCTTCCCTGGTAATCCTCTCAACTTGAAACCAGATTATCTAACTGCCACAGGCTCTCAGTCGGTGTAGTGTGCACATATCAGGTCTGGAAACTTTAAGACAGTCCTAGTTATTAGAGATAGTGTTATACTGTACATGGCGTTTTAGTTTGTGGTGAAACTGGCAAAAGTAGAACCTTTTCTGTTGTTTGTCTTATTTCGGTTTTGAAATACTTTCTGACCTTGTGCTGCATGAAAGGGTCTAAGATCACTATCACCTAAGATGCTGTGCTGTGCTGCAAGAAGTAGGCAGCTCAAAAAAGTTAAAAACATGATGGACTGGTGATCCTCCTGTTTCCTCACCACCTGCACACTCTGTGCCCTTTGGCTGGAACCAGTTCTCACCATTTTCCCCCCAAAATGGGTCTGCTTTTGGCATCCAGTTTCGCCTCATTTCACTTGGGATCTCACAAGAAGCCTTCCCTAGGGGAGCCCGATGCCCTCCTTCAAGGGGAGAAGGCTGCTTTGGAATGGACATCGAGTGTGAGGACAAGCGCTCCGGGGCTGGGACACGTGGGCCCTATCAACATAGGCAGCTCAGATGGAAAAAGAAATAATAAATAAAAGACCCTCCCTCTATCTTTGACATCATTAGCAAGCCCCAGTCCTGATAAATATCAATATCTTAAAAAGGGCACGATTTATGTACAAATTAAATACAAATCAAAGATTCATCACTTTCCTAATGAGGTTCTCTCTTAATCTTCTCTTTCCTAGGACACAGGCTGTCCTTCCTGACCCCGGCCCTTTGCAATAATTAATCTCTTTGTGAGGGGTCTCTCAGGATGAACCCCCTCTGGTTTCCCTGCCTTCATTTCAACCATGTGCCTTTTATAACGGAGTGATTCGACCTAAGCGCATTATTGCAAATGTGGTCTCATCCACTCCACCCTTCTAAGATTGCAGCATATGCTCCTGAAGTGTATTTTTAGTTACTGATCTTCATGCAACTGGATTTTGTTACTTGAAAACCACTGATAACAATTCCCATGCAAGGTTTAGATCATTATCTACCACCTCTGCATCGCATTCAAGGCCGCGTGCCATCTGATTATTTTGGCCACATGCCCCTTCACATTTTTTATCCCTAATCTCATTATCTCTCATTTTTCTCCCCTTAATTGCATTCACCACTTATCCTGCTTGGAACCCGGTCCGTCAGAGGCACACTGACTTTTTTCACCTTCATCGTTGTTGACTGGCCCCAGCCAGTGAATATCATTAACAGATGTGATTACGGCCCTGGCTCTCTTCTCTCTTAGGACCACACTGGTCCGAGGCTGACCTTCCACCGTTGCATCCTCCAGCAGTATTTATTGTCTGCTAGCAGTGCCTTTCGCTTCTTCCACTCTTGTTTCCACAGTTTGTCTCCTGCATTGTCTGCTTCTTGTGCAGACGGCTTAGTTTCTTCTAATGGAATATTTTCTAATCCTACAGACTTGACATCCCAAGGGGCACTCCTTTTTATTTTTACCTGTCTTTTGGGTCTCCAAAACAAATGAGCCAGAAAACATTTATTAGACTAAACTCTGTATGGAAAAGCATTAAAAGGTGGTTCTCTGGGTTCCTGTCAATTGCCCATTGGTTCCTGGTGGCCAGTGCAGGCCAGCCTCTCTGAGATGATTATGAACAAAAACAAGTGATTTTGCTAAGCAGTTGCCACACAAGCTTGGCTCCTGGATGTTATCTGTGTGCGTACACCTTATGTGTCGTGGTGTTTGTATTTGTCTGTGTAGACTGCATTTGTGAGATCGAAAACCCCAAACCATTGATTTCTTTCCCCACCCACCCATCCCCAGGAATATAACTCTTATTTGGAGGAAATAAATAGTTCATGGTCCCTATCTTTCCCATGGAGCCCTAAATATAAATTGTATTTGCAAATTATCTTGGAGAGCGTCATATTTCATTTCCCCTAGTCTTTTCCTGCAGGATCTCCAGACAGAGCTTGTCTGAGCCCCGGTGAATCAGTGCTTGTTGAGTGCTCTAATGTCCCGATCCCCTATGTTGACAATATTGAGATTTCCTTCCATGCCCCTCCTTTGGGAAATGTGTATATTACCATCATCTGCTTCATCTGCCTTTGTGAATGATGAGAGAAAATATTAATTGATTTTTTTAAGGAATTAATTATCATTGCCATGTTTCAGAGTCTTCATTGTCTCTCCCGGTGACCTCTGGCTCTATGAAGTTGCATTAAAATTGCATAATTTATCTTAATATTGTATAGAGCTTTCCTTTCATTTTGAAGCATGGCTTGCTCATCTTTTTTTTTTTTTTTTTACTTTTTAAACTTCAGAATGTCATAATTGTCTCGTTCTGCTCTGCCCTGATACTTGCTGTCTTATAGATACCTGTCTTGGCATTCATCATTTTTACCATTCCTTCTTCTATGTAATCATAACACTTAGCATTTATATCATGCTTCTCATCTTCAAAGTGCTCCACAAACTTGGGGAGGTTTAATTGTCTTGCCCTTTCAGGCACCGCTGGATCAGCTACCAGACACCGAAAGAGGCTGCCTCTGAGGTTCAAGGTGGGTTCTCTGGGCCACCGCCATCTTCTCTCTGACCTTCATTTAATTCTACATGGAGGAAGCCTTCTCCGTAAGGGAATGACTACAGCCATGTCCCTTCAGAGGCAGGCCACAGAGCATACTTCCATAGCTCACCCCATTAAATCTGTAATAGAGTTCTACAACCTATACCTTGGAACTATTTGTGGGAAACATGACACAGTTAAAATAGGAAAAGATGAAAAACAGAAGCTATACATTTAAATATCCAGTTTGGTTGCAATTAAATAGTAACTTAATGGGGGAAATGAACTTCCTAATAACATTCAGCAAATAATTTTAGTTGGTAAGATGTTTTATAAACTGATGAATTGAATATCCAGTTAAAACATGTTTTGTTGTTGAGTTTGAGTATCGTGGATTGCTTATAATTATCTTATGAGGTTTCTGAGGGTTGCTGTAGGTGAAAATACACTAAGAACCATTAAATATTATTAAAATAGAAATTAGCAAGGCAATATTGTAGTCAGAAATGGAGAGTTAAGAGCTGATTATTATGTAAGACTGCTTCTGTTTATACCTACATTTTTGCTTTTTTGTTTTTTAAGAGGAGATTTATTTCAAATAAATTTTAAGTTAATTATAGTGGGATCTTCTAGCATTTTCCGTGCTATGAATTTTATGGCAGCCTCTAAAGGCCATCTATTCTTCATATTTCATCTTCATATCTATTTCTAATTTTAATTCTTAAGCTTTGAAAATAAGTATAAATACATAACCCAACTATCAATTTCTAGTGGATACTCTTACTAGCACCTCTTGAGACACATATAAAAAATAAAATGGTTTATTTAATAGTCCATTAGATGAAAAACATCAATACAGCGGAGAGGATTATTCATATAATGATATGCTGTATAATGATATAGATAGGCATATTGATAACACTGAGCCATGCCGAGTTCTGACTGACAAGCTTTCTGAGTCATTAAAGAAAGATTAAATTATGTCTAGACTAATGTTATTGCCATCTGTATTTTCAGTCTAAAATCTTAAAAATTAACAATTCAATTACAGTGTATGTAAACCTTTATGAACCAGAATATCTTATATGCTAGCATGCTACTTAAGTTTACTGTGCATAATGAGCAAATGAATTAGGTAGTAATGCTTTCCTAACTTGAAATTTATTTATAAAAAATGGCACTATTCAGAGGAAATTGTGATAAACTGATAATATATAGAGTTCAGGAGTTACTCCTGATCACCCCATACGAATATTAAACCGTGCTTTTGCTGCTCTGAAAAACCATCACTGTCTATGATTCAGATGAATCATAAAGTCCATGCAGGTCACAATCCATGGAGGCGGAAACATGTTAGAGAAGGAAAACTCAAGCCCTGTGCACCAATAGAGAATGATGGGAAAGTGACAAAACTGTCCCTTATCAAACTTTTAAGTCCTAGGAAACCAAGGCAGTCCTATTGAATTCCAGTTCTCCCACATTTCTCTGTAAACACCCTGAGATAAAGTTGCTTATAAACACTGGACATGCATTGTAAGGTTTATTGATTTTCCAGAAAATAACAATGATCCAAAACTTGCTACTGTTCAAGTAGGAAGAAATCAGTCTTCCCAGCAGAAGCAATAGCAAAAGCAAGCAAATTTCCTTGTCTAACAAGAATTTGCTGAAACTTTAAGATGGGGAGGAGGCCTGATAGTGCAGTGGTTATGCAGGAAGTCAGCAGTTCAAAACCTCCAGCAGCTCCTTGTGAGAAAGATGGGGCTTGCAATGCACAATGAGGACCATAGAGCTGGCCCTGCTATGAGACACAACATCCCTCACTGACCCTTAACCCAACGGGGAACAACACTGGAGACACAGTGCAGGAATTGTGCCAGATCTGACCCCACCACACGGAGGCAAAATACTAAGGGCGTGCAAGAGAACAGCAAGGGGAGCAGAGCAAGGAAGTCCCGAAGAAATACCCAAAATAGACTGTGGGGCCAGGGCAAGGCACCCCATCAGACTCAGCCGGAAAACACTCCTAAAGGGCAACAAACAGACCTTGAACTACTTAGAGGCTTTTCTTCTTATTCTTTCTCATTGGCTTTTATGTTGTTTTATTTTCTTTTGTTGCTTTGTTTTGCTCTGTCCTGTTTCTGTACATATTACTAACTCTGAAGATCTGTCTAGATAAGGTAGACGGGATAAACAATCTGGAGGAGAAAACAACAGGACCGGTGGGGGGGGGGGATGGGGGGGAGGGGTATGGGAGAAGGGAAGCCAGGGAAAGGAAGTGGGTGTTAATAAACCCAGGGACAAGGGAATAAGTGATCCAAAAATCATTATCTAGGAGGGTGTCGGAAGTCTGTTAGGACTTGAACAAGGGAATGTAACCGAGAGGAATTACTGAAACCCAAATGATAGTGGGACAACAGGAAAGTAAAAGGAAATAGAGGAAAGAGCTAGGAGGCAAAGGGTGTTTATACAGGTCTAAATACAGGCATGTACATATATAAATATACTTATATATGATGATGGGGAAATAACTCTATGTGCATATATTATATGTTTAGTACTAAGGTAGCAGATGGACATTAGGCCTCCACTGAAGTACTCACTCAGTGCAAGAACACTTTGTTCTATTAAATTGGCATTCCATGATGCTCACCTTCCCAACACAATTGCTGAAGACAAAGTGGGTACATAAGCAAATGTGGTGAAGATAGATGATGGTGCTTGGCTATCAAAAAGATATTGCATTATATCTTTTAAAGGCTTGAAAACAAACAAGTCTTAAAGGTTTGAAAATAAACAAGCGTCCATCTAGTTCAGAAGCAACAAAGCTCACATAAAAGAAGCACACCAGCCTGTGTGATCACGAGGTGTCGATGGGATCAGGTATCAGGCATCAAAGAACAAATATTAATATAATTGTGAATGAGGGAGAGCGTGCAGTAGAGACCCAATGCCCATCTGTAGACAACTGGGCATCCCCTTACAAAAGAATCACAGGGAGGAGACGAGCCAGTCAGGGTGCAAGGTAGCAACAATGAAACATACAAATTTCCTCTAGTTCTTTAATGCTTCCCCGCCCACCCCCATCGTGATCCCAATTCTACCATACAAATCCGGCTAGAACAGAGGATGTATACTGGTACAAATAAGAACTGGAAACTCAGGGAATCCAGGACAGATAAACCCCTGAGGACAAATAATGGGAGTGGCAGTGCCAGGAGGGTGGAGAGAAGGTTGGGTGGAAAGGGGTAACTGATCACAAAGATCTGTAGATAACCTCCTCCCTGGGGGACGGACAACAGAAAAGCAGATGAGGGGAAATGTTGAACAGTGTAAGACATGACAAAATAATAATTTATAAATTATCAAAGTTGGTGAGGGAGGTGGGGTACGGGAGGTGAAAAAAATGAGGAGCTGCTACCAAGGGCTAAGGTAGAGAGAAAATGTTTTGAAAATGGTGGTGGCAACAAATGTACAAATGTGCTTGACAAATGGGTGGATGTATGGATTGTGATAAGAGTTGTATGAGTCCTCAATAAAATGATTTTTTAAAAAACGACACCTGCACAGAGATTCAAGTCCCAGATTCCTCTCTGTGCTGCTGGGAGGCATCCTGGTTTTCACCCCTGCAGTAGTCATAATCACAACAGGCAGCCCTGAGAGCAATCTGTAAATCATTCAGCTGTATCTCTGTTGAAACAACTCAACTCTGCCCTTTAAGTGTCGCATAGAGCCATTTGGACAATACAAAAGCAAATCGGTATGACTGTTTCAATAAAAATGTATTTACAAAAAATGATTTAAAACATTGTCAAAAAAAACAAGCAAGAAAGAAAAATGGAACTTGGTATTCCTGAAAAGAATTAAAGAAAGCCACAGGAGCAATTCCAGCCTGTCCTATAAGTTCACTGTGAGTTAGCATCGACTCAATGGCAGTGATGTTATTGTTGTTTACACCAACATACTTATTGACCCTATTATTTGTTGGAAACCCAAGTAATGGTATTGAAAGATTATTTCCCAATTAATACTAGTGGAAATAGAACAGTCTTCTCCTATGGATTTCCCTGTAGAACTCTAAACTTTGTAATGAAATATCACCCAAATCTAGTTTCATTCATTCCAATGTTCATTATACCTCGATTGAGTGCCTAGACACTGGGCTTAAAATGGTAACCAGAACTAGATACAGTCTTCAATTTTCTCATGTAATGAATAGTCTGCAGTTTAGAGAAGAACATTGAGTTACTTCATTAATGCATGTGTAGTTACCTGCAGAGAAAACATGAGGAATGTAAATATAAATTCTTAAATATATTGATATTCTTTCATAGAAAGAATACAGTTCTGTGAAGAACTTGGTGAATAAATAGTAGTTGGCATGTAGCATTTATTTGAAGAGTTAGTGCATGTATGTATACATGTGCTTATGGACATAGTTTGATGGCACAGGTGGGATATGATCCAATGGTCCAGATACAAGTTCTAGTTCCTGTGAGGGATCTCTGTTGAGAGCGGGCCATTTACTGAAGAAGGGTCAGTGTAGCCAGAACCCAGAATGGGTAAAGAAGAGTGACAGTTGGATTTGGGGAAGAGGCAGAAGCCGACCAAGACCAAGGCTGGGGGCCGGGTTAAGAGTTTTGACCAAGAGTAGTGGAAAGCCATTGAAAAGTTGTACAAAATACTGACTGGACAAGATCAGACTTGTATTTGTAATATTCACTCTGGTTTCACTGAGGAAAACCAGCAGGAGGGAAATCTGAAGAACAATAAGCAAAAAAATTGCTTTTACTTAAACTTTCCTGAGAAAAATATTTGTCAATGGGTATCTTTTAAAGTAGAGTTATTTGTAATCCATTTTTGCAAGACAGTGGATGACTCATTATTTAAAACTCAGAAACCAAACTAACTGCCATTGAGTCAATTCTGACTCATAATGACCCTGTTAGGACGGGATCTAACTTCCCCTGGGGGTCTCTGAGACTGTAACTTTTCATGGTAGGAGAAAACCTCAGTTTTGAACTACTGACCTTGTGATTAGCAGCCCAAGGCATCACCACTGTGCCCTCAGGGTTAGAAATTAATGTCCCAAGGAAAGGCACAAGCTACTGTCTTCTAAACTAGCTAGGTCTGGAGAATATATATATAAACAGAATCTCTCCAATGGTTTGGTTTTCTCCCATAAATCTTGTCTCCTCTGATCACATTGTCATTTATTCTTGGGGTCATTCGATCAAATACTTGTGGGTCAATTGAGCATTGGCCCCTTTAAGTTTGCCACTTCTAGATGTGGTTATGCCCTTGGAAATCAGATGATACAAACCTCATCAGAACTATCTGTAAAGGTGGGCGCAATGGAAGATTTCAGGAAAGAAATATACACAGAGCTTTGTTGCATGTACTTTTCCATCACGATTTGCACTTCATCAAGGTCTTCCTGGTTGGCTTCAGGTTTTCAATTGCTAGAACCCAGTGTTCCAGACTCCAGAACAACGACTCCTTAACAGATGATCTTTGTGGCAACATTCTGTGAAAATGAAAAAAAACAAAATCTCTTTTTGCCTCAAGACCTTGACATTAAGGTTCAGACTTCATTTCTTTTGGCAAATGCATGCAAGGTTTTTGATTCATTTGAACTGGATCTCATTCTAAATAGACTGGAAGATAGATGTATTGCTATGGCCCTGGTGGGCTTTATTAAGCTGATTTGACCCTGGGACCTTTGTGTGCAGCCTAACAAATGTACAAGCATTTGTCCTTGTCCACGGAGGGACCTTCATTACCTGTGACTTCATGAGAACTGAAAGGTCTGTGGGTAGCTGTTTCCATGGAGAACTGCTGGGTGCCCGCTGCTGTCACAATTTTGAAAGTAAAGGTTTGACGTCCATCATTGAGTTGACTGTTTATACTATTTGTAATAACAGATCCAGGTGGCTTAAATTCTCAGGTTTTGAGCATGGACTGAAAACAGCGCCTGCCTAAAGAGTCTCTCCTGTCTCGTGGTGTTTAGTGGCCTGATTTGGCAAAGATACAAATAATTTTTTTCTTGAATTTCTTGCATCTCTTCTCTCTCTATGAAACTTAAAAATACTTCTATGCACCATTATTGAAGGCCTGGTGCATTGCTTACTGCAAGGAGAGCCATTCAAAGCCACCAGCTGCTCCTTGGGAGAAAGACGAGACTTTCTGCTCCCGTGAAGAGTTACAGTCTTGACTCAATGGAAGTGAGTTTTGTTTTTGTTTGTCTCCATATACAGCATCATAATTTGCTCTCTTGCGAATGCCTCATCCTGCTATTGTTATGAGGTTCCATGAAGTCAGTTTCTACTTCTAGCGACCCCTGTACAACAGAATGGAACACCACCAGGTCCCACACCATCCTCACACTTGTTCTTAGTTTGAGCCCATTGAAGCGGCCGCCGTGTCAGGCCTTGTGGTCTAGGACCTTCCTCTTTTTAGCTGCCCTCTACTCTACCAATTATAATAATCTTCTCCAGGGGCTGGTCCAGTCTGAGAACCTGTCCAAAGTATGCGAGATGAAGAATCGCCATCCTTGCCTCTAAGGAGCGTTCTGACTGTGCTTCTTCCAAGACATTTTTTGGTTGATTCATTTGGTAGTTCATGGTGCTTTCCATGTTTTCTCCAGCACCGTAACTTAAATGCATCGATTCTGCTTTAGGCCTCCTTAGTCAATGTTCAATTTTCACATGCAGATGAGACCATTGAACATACCATGGCAAAAATAAATGAATAAACACATAAATAAAATAAGAAAGAGAGAGAGAGAGAGAGAGAGAGAGAGAGAGAGAGAGAGAGAGAAGGAAGAAAAGAGAGAAAGAAAGAAAGAAAGAAAGAAAGAAGAAAGAAAGAAAGAAAGAAAGAAAGAAAGAAAGAAAGAAAGAAAGAAAGAAAGAAAGAAAGAAAAAGAAAATATGCTGGTGTGAGTAAGGTGCACCTTAGCCCTAAAAGTAACTTCCTTGCTTTTCAACAATTTCAAGAGGTCTTAGGCAGCGGGTTAACTGGGGAAATGTGTCATTCGCTCTCTTGCCTGCTGCTCCATGAACATTGATTATGGATCCCAGGAAGACAAAGTTTTTCACAACGTCAATCATTTCTCAATTTACCATCTGGTTGCTTAGGATCGCATTTCCTTTACATTGAGTTGTAATTCATACTAAAGGTTGCAATCCTGTATGTTCAGCAATAATAAAGGATAGATTAGCAACATTTATCAGCTATAGGCAGAAGGTCCAAATCACCATCACCGCTGTCCCGTAACTGGGAAATTAAGGTCCAAGCCCTCATCAGAATACCTTAAACTGCTTTTGTCACTTCTGAGTTTCCTGTGTATCATTCTTCGAGAAAATAAAAAGTACAGCCAATAATCACTATCTATCTTGGAAAATGACTTCACCTCTGCTCACCTCAGCTTTACAATCCATCGTAGGAGAGAATTGAAAGAGTTCCCTGACCACTGTAGCAGTGAGCAGAAAATGAGTTACCAGAACCAAACATCAAACTCGCTGCCACAGAGTCTACGCTGACTCCTATCAACACTACAGGACAGAATAGAATGCCCTCTGTGCTTTTCTGAAACTGTAATTCTTTACAGGAGTAGAAAGCCTGGTTGGTGAATTTGAACTGCTGACTTTGCAGTTAGCACCCTCACTCTTACCACTGTGCCACGAGGTCTCCTGTGATGAATACTATCTACTCCCTCCCACCCTGTCTCTCTGTTGGGGCTGTCAGGTAAGCAGTGGACTCTGAACAGCATGGTTGGCGGTTCAAAGGCCCCAGGTTTCCGATGGGAGATAGATAGGGCTGTCTACCCCTGTAAAGGCTTGCAGCCTCAAAAACCCTCTCTACGGTGGCTGTGCATCAAAAGCAACGTGATGACAAGTGGCTTTGAGTTTTTGCCCCCTGTTTGTGGATAGTCAGTAAGGCCCAAAATGAACTATTCTCCTTGTGATAGCTGCCGACCTCGGATGTTTACGCCACTTGCCTTACAAATGTTGTCATCTTTATGTGTTTGCTGGCAGTAGGAAATGGTTAAGGAGAAGGGGGCTAGTTTCTAGGGAGGGATAAGGGAGGGCCTCTTGAGGAACCGACATTTGCACTTGGACTTGAGTGGTGACACTCAACCAACATGGTGAAGAATGGAAGAAAGAATGAATCGGGCAGAAGGCTCGGTGAGTTGAAGGCCCAGAGACCACAGTGTCCCATGTGTTGAGAGAATGAGGCCACTCACTGTCCCTTAGAGTGTTTCTCTCAACCTCTTTGAACTTGCCTGATGAAAGAGACCTAGGGGGAATCTATCAAAAGCCTTTAGCTGCAATTGAAGGAAGAACCTTGGCAGTGAGATGTCTGATGTCTCCGAAATAGACACCAAACCGCTCCTGTGAACAACTCCAGCACTGGACCCGGGGATGGGCAAGGTAGAGAACCTGCCCATTTGCTCAGGTCAGGGACTCTTTTAGAGCACTTTTTCCCCCAACAAGGACACAAGGTTTCATATTGCTGAGTCAATAATGTGCTCTGAAATGGGATTTTTCGATGTAGAATTAAAATTGACAATCATCATTTGTATTGGTCGTCTACTTCACTGCCATTGGCCTCAGAATTGTTCTCAAAAAGCCTAAAAGCACGCATATGTCTATATATACATATATAATACTCATCCTTCTCACACTCTGATGAAGCAAAGTGGATAATTAATCATCATAATCATAGTGATTATGCTGACCAGGTCACAGGATAAGCACATGCCATGTGGAACAAGTGCCTCTGTATTTGTGAATAAATGCTACATATAATAATTGGAAGAAAGACCTTGGTTATGATGTTACTGTCAACAGTTCTTTATTGAGCCCCTACTATATGCCACCCTTCAGGACATGCGACTGTAGCAGTGAACGGAGTGGACTAAAGCTCTGCCCTCACAGGGCTTCCTTCGTTTCCTTCCATCCTCCCAACACCCTTGTTCTTCCCATTGTACAACTGCGGGAACGGAGGCATGATGCGGAGAAGTGATGGAACTTGATTGAAACCACGCAGTAATAAAGAGTGAAACCAGTCCTGTCCAGTCAGTCACATAGGTGCAATGGAGTTCATGGCTCCAAAACATTATGTTGACCTGACAGACTCATTTCTTATTTTTTTAAAATTGTTTTAATAGGAGCTCATACAACTCTTATCACAATCCACACATACATCAATTGTGTGAAGCACATTTGTACATTCATTGCCCTCATCATTCTCAAAACATTTGCTCTCCTCCTAAGCCCCTGGCATCAGTTCCTCATTTTCCCCTCCCATCCCACTACCCCCTCCCTCATGGCCCCTTGATAATTTATAAATTATTATTTTGTCATATCTTGCCCTGTCCAACATCTCCCTTCACCCACTTTTCTGTTGTCTATCTTCCAGGGAGGAGGTTACATGTAGATCCTTGTAATCGGTTTTGCCTTTCCAGCCCACCCTCCCTCTACCCTCTCAGTATCGTCACTCACACCCCTGGTCCTGAAGGGATCATGTGACCTGGATTCCCTATGTTTCCAATTCCTATCTATACCTGTGTACATCCTCTGGTCTAGCCAGACTTGCAAGGTAGAATTGGAATTATGATAGTGGGGGGGAAGCATTTTGGAACTAGAGAAAAGTTGTATTTTTCACGTTGCTACATTGCACCCTGACTGTCTCATTTTTTTCCCCAAGACCCTTCTGTAACTCGATGTCCAATGACTTACAAATGGACTTTGGGTCTCCACTCTGCACTCCCTGGCCTCTCATTCAGTATGATATGATTTTTTGGTCTGGTGATGCCTGACACCTGATCCCTTTGACGCCTCATGTCAAAAAAGCCTGGTGTGCTTTTTCTATGTGGGCTTTGTTGCTTCTCAGCTAGATGGCCACTTGTTTACCTTCAAGCCTTTAAGACCCCAGACACTATATTTTTTGATAGCCGGGCACCATCAGTTTTCTTTGCAACATTTGCTTATGCACCCATTTGTCTTCAGCGATCATATCATGGAGGTGAGCACACAATTATATGATGTTTTGTTCTTTGATACCTGATAACTGATCCCTTTGACACCTCGTGATCACACAGGCTGGTGTGCTTCTTCTGTGTGGGCTTTGTTGCTTCTCAGTTAGATGGCTGCGTCTAGAGAGTCACAGATTCATTTGACCCAATCTCTTGTCATTAGTTGAGCAGTGACCCTCTAACATGCAAGAAGAAACCCTTTCCACCAAAGCAGCCAATTTAAATCCCCACAAAGAAGAATTGGAATGGAAGCAAAGCATTATATGGATCTTTTTTTTTTTCCCAAAGGAGAGCTACTCACTTTCACCTGGAAAGACAACCTGTACACTTCTTGTGGGTCAGTTTTCCTTTCCTCGTTAAACTTGGTCATCAGATGCGCACAAAAATTCCTGGGCCCATGTCTCTGGGAGGAACTGAAAATCATTCACTACTCTAGTGAATGTCTTCCATTTTGGGGGAGTGGCATAGAAATATGCATTTGTGAGGTGCAAACAGCTCTTCAGAAATAGGATGGCCTGGTAAATCCAGTTTAGATCGCTTTATATCGTTACATACCTGGATGGCAATACATTTGTCTTGGGTCATGCTGAGAACATATGAGGCTGTTTTCCCTAGCAGGTATTTTTCCTGGACATGCTGTATTAGTTGAATAGTACAAGATACCTCCAAATTTAGTAGCTTTCCCACAACTGAAATGTGTTTGTTTGTTTTTTCACATAGCTCACAAGTCTTCAGTTTGGAAATTTATACTTGGATGAGTTGGAAAATTCTTCTGGTCTTGATTTGACACTTTTCTGGTTGGCAATCCGCTGTGGTCAGTCTGTCCTCTTGAATCCCTGGTACCTCCTTGACTAGGACAACTAGGCTGACTTCGCTTTGGCTCCCATGGTCTCTCATACTTCAACAAGCTAGTTGACTCTTATGGTGCTGGGGAATAGTCAAATAGTAAGAGCAGAAGCACATAAAAACTCTTGACACAACATCAGTTGGCTCTGTTTGAATGGGTAATGTCATTTCCAAGGTCAGGTCAGATTCATGGTATAAGAAAATAGATTCTACCTCTTGATGGGAAAAGCTGTGGAGTAATATTGGAAAAGGTATGTATTGGGCGGGGTGCAGGATAGCTGTAGCCATTTTTACAATCTGTAAGCTGCCTTGCCCTACCTTTGTTTTTATTACTCAGATGCTCTCAACAACTTGGTATCCTTCAACTTTTTCTACTCAGTTAATTGCAATGCCCACCATCAGTTACTGCTGTGCTTCTTTGGCCTTTGATATTCAATATCAATAGTGCAAACCATTTCCTGAATGACTACTGTTCTCACTTCAGCGGTTCTACTTAGAAATTAAACATTCATGATATGGTGGCCAGTGGTTTTATAAAGGCAACTTAAGCAAATGCTTTGGAAACATTCCAGAAAGGGTGATCCATTCCATCTAAGGTAATCAGAGATGAATTCAGGAAACAATGTATCTTAGAACTGGAGTTTCCATAACAGGTAAAGTTTGAAAGATTTTTCTAGGTAGAGAGACAAGTATATGTAAATATGTGAAACTAGAGTTTGACATCTTTTAAATGCGGTGTGTACATTTGGGGCAAGACGTGGCAAGGTAGTTAAATACTCAAATTGCACACACAATCATAAGAACACAAAAGTTCTTCAAAACTAAGCAATAATTATTTGAAGTAATCTAACATGAATTCAATAAAACTGAAAAACAACCTTAAGGATCGATTTTTAAATCTCAGTTTAACTCTTTTCCTATGTAGTAGCTACAATTTTGGTTTATTGAATGCTTACTATGTGTCAGGAATATTTTCCAATGCGTGGCAAGCAGTCACTTATTTAACACTATCACAGCTTGTCAGAAGGGTGCACCGTCACCACCACCATCGTCATCAATGTCATTATCATCTCTGAGCCACTGTTGAAGAAGCGAATCCAAAGTGACCAAGTAAGTTTTTTCAAGGTCACATAACCAGTCAGTGGCGAAGTTAGGATTTGAATCAAACCACACAGATCCCCATATGACGCTAGCATCTACACTCTAAGCTACCCCTCTAGAAAGATACAATGCATACACACATCATAAATATGACCATAGATGAAGAGGTGTGAATAAATGGCAAAGCAAGAGGGGCCAACATTGTCTGTTGCGGGAGAAAAAAGAGAGGAAATGACACGGAGGCACTTGGAAATGTGCATGCCCTCTTTCTCAGGGCTTTTACTTTAGCATCATTACGTGTTCTGTTAATACAGATAAGTTTTCCCAGAGCCGTGTTTGAGACATAAACCATTGAGGAGATGATGTTTCATAAATTAAAATGTACTTTGTTCAGTGGCAAGTCTGTGCGCATGTACATGTATTTGTGTGTGTGCTTTTATGTGTGTATTTGGTTGGTGCTAAACAATAAAGAGCCATCACAGAAAATGGCTTGCCTGGGGACTGGGAACCAAGAGCATTCGCTATGCTTCGAGATTTCTCTGATTGTTTTCCTGGTTGCAGAAAGTTGAGCTGTCGTTGGTAAACTGCCAGCTGGCAGATTCAATAGACATTGCTCTGTTCCTGCAACCTGGTTCAGTAACTTGTGTGGCTACTGGAGCTAGATTAATTAGTGAGTATCTGATAAAATGAGAGGCAACATATTTCTTATTTCTGAGGTGTCACCATTATGTTAGGTCGTTACTGTTTATTCCAGGATAAGCCAGCGTGATGCACATTTACATCACTGTTGTGGAATGCTGGAAATGGAGAGAAGTGGACTGTAGAACCCAGAGGGCCTGGTTCTGAAGCCCCTTACTGTGGCGTGGCTAGTTTCTTTAGGAGCGCTGTCGGCAATCGGTATTAGAGAGACTTTGTTCCTTAGGAGATGTGATCCATCTTCCTGAATTCCTGAAATCAGCTCATGTCTACCTGGACTCTACGAAATGAGTTTTTCTGGTGGGGAAGCTTTCTCTATGAATGCTAATTCCTTGGATAATATTTGATCTCATAGATCATGCAGACGTGATACAGGAGTCTATAAAACATAAGATTCAAAGATGTACCTCTAAAATTAAGCTCTGGTGCTCAGAAAATGAGAGGAATTATTAGTGAATAGAAATCCTGGGAGTATAATGGGTTACTCACTTCGCTGTTAACCACAAGGACAATTCAAATCCACTAGCCGATCTGAGAAAGGTAAGGTTTTCTACTCCCATAAAAATTTACCATCTTGGAAACCCACAGGCACAGAAGGAATTGGTCCTTTGATCACGACTCTTTCTGTGAGTTCTGTGTGAGCATTGTGATGAATTCATTTGTACTTTCACCGATGATCACTCACATTTTTACTGTCCCCAAATTTCTCCTGAGCCTCTGATCCCCCCTGCCCTGCAAACATCTTGTTTATGAAATCTGTCGATGATGTAAGAGCTCGGGTACCATCGAGAGTTCTGTGTTGGACTGTGAACCGCCAGGTCAGCAGTTTGAAACTAACAGACTCGCCGAGAGGAGGCTTTCCGCTCCTGGAAGCAGCGACAGTCTCAGAAGCCACAGGGCAGTGTCACTCTGCTGTGTGATCACCATGAGTCACAACAGGGTTGGTGACAAAGAGTTTGTTGTGGATATTTTGGATGTATGATGTGATAGCTGAGATGACATCTGTAATTTCAGGTAAAATGTTACCAGTGTCATTGTCATTGGTGTTAAAAGAGGAAAATGACATAATTTTTGAATGTCCCAGTGGGGGGATTCAAATATTTAGCAACCATCCACTGTCATAACAACTGTTTCAAGTATGAAAAATCGATAAACCAAAAGGTAATTTATTATTTCCTATAGTTAATCCTTAACTAGGAACAATAAAAGAGGTACACAAAACTATATGAATGTTATAAGAATGAATTTTAATATAGTCATGAAAATATTAAGTAATATTTTCATTAAAAAACAGTGAAACTGTCATTTAAAATATTTCCAGATAGCTTCTTGATTGGTGTCCTCACTTTCAATATTCTTAGCTTTCCCCCCAAGTATCATGGGCTGTGAGATTTATCCAGAACCATCTTTTCGCTGTGGGAGTAGGCTCTCATTTCTTTAGAGGTAGGCCAATTAGACCACAGTCCTTGTGTGAGATATATAAGAAATAGGCGACTTCTCTTCTCTGAACATATTATATTCATCTTTGAAAAACCCCTTCCCACTTCTGCTGAACTGACAGCAATGGTTCTGATAATAGTTTTAGTTCTGTGGACACGTTCAGAAATTGCATAATTCACTGAAATGTGGGGTGGACCAGAAAGCTGAAATGAAAGCCAGCGTGTCGCCCATTAGCTGTTTGGCACTTTTTATGTCCTATGTTTGCTTACTGAAGTAACAAATACAAGGCAATAAAAAATGAAGTATCTCATTAAAAGTATAAGTTTTCTAAAAGTCTATTTTTAATTGGGAGTTAATACACATATCATATCATTCCATAGCTCAGTCACATCAAGCAGTATGGTACAATTGCTACCACGATCAGTTTCTCAAGGTAAAAGGGAGGGAAAAGTACAAGTTTTATAAAATAGATACATATTATGAGCATGGCTATGTCTAGTTTTTATGCATACAGCTGGAGTGGACATTACTGCAGGTGCTTAGAATATGCTGTGGGTACATGCACCTTAACAAGAGTAAGGGATGTAAGATTGTAGTTTCCACATTGGGCTGCTCCCCAGCTGTCCCTTGAGAGAGGGCTCAACTCACAGGTGCCATTTTGACGACCGGTTCCCTGAACTCAACAAAAAGTGAACTATCAGTTCTACGAACCGGTGCAAACCAGCTGAACCACCCCCCACCCCCGCCCGCTTATCCCCATGGTAAGGGCTCACTTTTTGGGGGTGGGGGGAACACAGTAACTCAAGTGATTTTGAAGTGATCTTGGGCCAGAGATGATACCACATCCAAACCACACATTTCCCACCTGTACGGGGAGAATCAGAAATAGTAATGCACACATCACAGGACCATGATCAAGAGCACTAGCAGAGCTGGTTAAATGCTCCACACGGGGGTGCAGTATGTTATCCCCATTGGAAATGACTGGGCAGCTACAGCCCTGCAAGGCTGCCAATTCAATTCTAAGCAAAAGTTGGGCTACCAGAGTTCTGAATGAAAATTGCCAGGGATGCTTGACAAATAGTGAGTCTACGATGAACTCGTGAGAAAACAAAACAAAAAAACAGAGGTAGTGTGTGTGATGGAAATGGCTGGCCTCACACCAGTAGGCATTGGCCAGAATGACCGGGCTAAGAGGGACATTAACTGAAATACATGAGGCCCCAAATGAATAGAACTACACAAGTATTGATTTCTTCGAGCTACACCTGCCTGTAATGGGCCACCCTGACTGAAGCCCCTGGAGGCCAAGCTTGCAGTGACGACAGGCAGGGAAGTGGCATCTGCAGCAGAAACTGTGGGACATTTCCCAGGGACTTTGTCCCTACCTCTTGACCCTTCTCCCCCCTGCTGTCCATAGAAGGCAGTTTGTGAGTTTTAACTTTGCTTGCACTATGTTTGGGTCCTGGTTCCCCCCCTCCCTTCACCCACATTTGCTGCAAGCCTAGCAGAGCAACAAGAGTGATCGGGACTCCATTAGGGTGTTGTTAGGCCTGGCTGGGCTCACAATGGCCATTTCAGGTGATTGGCAGCTATTTATGCTCAACCTCCTACTGAGCTATTGTTGAGTGTTCTTGTTCTCTGCAATTTTAAACTGTTCCCCAGCCTGAATATTAATATGTAAGGTCCAGTCGTTTGGGGAGAAAAAGGCATTTAAACCCTTTAACATCGAATCTGCGTATGGTGAAATGATTTTAAAGTTGCCTCCGAAAAGTCTTAATTTTAGGTTAGCTCAGGCAGAAAGGGTGAAGTCTGCATTGTTAGTAATTTCTTCAGTGCATGTTCATATTTTCTCAATTTGCCTTGTTTTAGGCTATTTTTGAATGAAGTAGCTGGAAACGACACCCCTTGCATTGAAATAAAACACGATTATTGCTTAGCCTTTTTCCTTTCTCCTCTATCTGGCTGTGTTCAGGTTATTACAAGACGCATTTTAAAAATTTTGTCGTGGTAGAAACAATTTGGAACCAATTATACGTAACACGCCATTCTGCTCATCTTTATCTGAGATGTAAAAAAATTCTTTTTTGAAAAAATATCAGATTCTCAGTGTATCATTTTAGAGGTAAATTATGCAAGATGTAAGATGTATTTTTTCACTCATTTAAATAAATCACGTCATACTTTGCTGACTGAAAGTAAATAGGACTGAGCTTCACAAGGACAGGCTTGGGTGGTCAGAGTGCAGCTAGGGAACAGAAGAGGTGTAGGGTCAACTCCAAGTCCCAGATGTTTGTCTAGGAGCTGACAATTTCCTTATCTGCGGCGGCTGCTGCGGTTGCTATTAGATGTTGTTGAATCATTTCTGACACATGGTACTCTTCCCCATCCCCCATGTTTGTTGTTTGCTTATCCTTAAGTAAAAAGATACTCAAATTCCATTTACCATATGACTATTTTTCTGATCACATTATATTAGGTTACATGCTTTCAGGATGACTTATGACTAACGCTAATAACCTTAATCACTGACTGGAGGGAGAGCAGGTTTCTTCACTGAGCTGTTACTTTTCCCTGCCTCTTGATACTGTGCTCTGTGGAAGGAAGTCATGAAGCACAGCCCACACTGAAAGAATGGGAATTAGACTCCACCTGCTTGAGGAGCGGTATCGACATAAATTATTTGGAATTCCATATGGGAGATGTGTCTCTTTACCCTTGTTTACTGGTGTATTTAATCATTTGTTTATGCCAGTGTGGACATGGGTATTGGAATCACGTTTTGCTGATGTCACTATTTTAAAGACGTACTACCCATGAACAGTATGTATAAGGTACACAACACGTCTCCTAAAGTGAGCTTGCATTCAAATGGTGAGAAATAAGGGGATGTTTCCTAAATATAATTATATATTCATGTTATTAAGTACTTTCTAGAGTGAAATATGTCTTCGTTTGTGCTACATACGCCGTTCCATAACCATGGGCAGAGTGTTCCTTAGCGGCAGGGGCAAGACTTAGTCTTATAAACTTTGGACCTTGTCAGGAGAGACCAGTCCCAAGAGAAGGGCATCAGGTTTGTCACGTGGAGGGGCGGCAAAAGGAATGCCTTCCACGTGCTTCCTTGACACCATGGCTGCAATCATGGGCTCAGGCATTGGGACAATTGTACAGATGCTGCAGGACCGAACAGGGTGTTGTTCTGTTGTGCAGAGGGTCCCTAGGGGCCAGGACCCACGGGATGGCACCTAACAACAACAACAACGGCATCCCAGTTTACCGTATCCACCAGTCAACTCCCACGTGGTCATGCAAATGAGTGTAGGGATGGTTTATTGATATTGACCTTAATTCTGACACTGGTTCGAGCACTCATGTTGGCTCTTTTACACAGAGCTGCTCAGCAGGCTTTGCAGCGCTGTGCCATGGAAAGTCCAGGAGGATGGGATATACACAAGAGAAGGAAAGTGGCAGAAGATGAGGCTGGTGACAATGTCATTTTATCTCAAGTGTAATGCCCTAAATGGTTGGGCTCCTTATTTCTCCTGAATGTATTCTTTTGCCTCCCCATCTTACTTACTCTGTTCAAACATATCCTCCAAAAATACCTAGGGAACTCACCTGTTGTGTTCTGCATTTGTCATCCCTGATTCTGGGTTCACTCTCCCCAGACAGCCACAGGGCTCACCCCTTACCCTCTTTCAGTTCCTATTTGAATGTCACCTCCTAAGTGACCTTGGCTGCCCTTATTTTGTATCTACATGCTCCATCTCATAGCGTCCCTGATACCATTACCTTGGTCAACGCCCCCCCCCCGCCCCTCCTCCATATTATGGGTCTGCTCACATGCTATAAGCTTTTCTTCTGTTTTACTCGATATCGGGTTTCTCCCAATGGAATATAATCTCTTCACGGACCAGGATTTGGGCCCCTTTTGTTCACAGATGTAATATGTGTGTAGGGAACAGTGCAGGACTCTCCGTAAATATTTGCTGAGGTAATAAAATGGAGAACTACTGAAGGCCTTGGGGCAGGAGAATATAATGGTCACATTATGAAGAGGGCTGCGGTCTTAAAGGGGGAACAGTTTCCCCCAAAACAAAAGGCAGGAATACTCAAAAGGCAGGAATGCTCAAAAGGCAGGAATGCTCAAAAGGCAGGAATGCTCAAAAGGCAGGAATGCTCAAAAGGCAGAGAGGGGAAGGAAATATCCTGGGAACACCGAGAAGAAGTGCCAAGAGGCATGATTCATTGTGGGATTGTAACCAATGTCATGAAACAAACGTCTATACTCTGTGTTCTAGAAGCACAAAATGTGTGTACTCTGTGTTCACCAAGCTATAATAAAATAAGAAGGTTGTGGTCTTTAACAAAGTAGATCTTCTGGAAAGCTCGAGGGCTGTAGTATGACCAAGTGGGATTTCATCAACATCCTGGTGACTGCTGTTTCTGAATGCTCAGCAGAATGTATGTAAGTCATCCCAAATGTGGCAATGCTGGGACAGAGGTAGACTTCTGGGAGGTTTCAATGAGTAATTGAATTATCAAATCAAAAACAATCTTAGAGTTGATCCAAAGTTAAATTTCCCAGGTGTCATCTTCATGTTGTTAGCGGCAATCAAGTCTATTCCAACTCATAGAGACTCTACAAAAGAAGGAAACACCCCATGGCCCTGCCTCGCCCTCACAATTGTTCCTGTGTTTGAGTAATTTACAGCTCGGGGGTGGGGGTGGGGAGGGGTCAGCCCCTCTTCTTGAAGCTCTTCCTCGTTTTCGCTGCTCTACTGAGCACAGCGTCCTTTTCCTGGGTCTCGTCTCTCCTGATAACATGTCCAAAGTACATGAGACAAAGTCTCACCAACCATGCTCCTTTATGTTGTTATTGTTTTAAAATCATTGTTTAGGGACTCGTACAGCTTTTATCACAATCCATCCATCCATCCATCCATGTGTCAAGCTCATTTGTACATATGTTGTCATCATCATTTTCAAAACATTTACTTTCTACTTGAGCCTTTGGCATCAGCTCATTGTTCCTCCTCCCCACCCTCCCTTCCTCATGAACCCTTGATAATGTATCTTTTTTTTTTTTCCATGTCTTACACGACTGCTGCCTCCCTTCATCCACTTTTCTGCTGTTCATCACCATCTGTGCTTCTAGGGAGTATTCTGATTGTACGACTTCCAGACAGACTTGTTTGTTATTTTGGCAGTTCATGGTACTTCCAATATTCTTTGCCAGCACTGAAATTCAAATCCATCAATAGCCTTCTGAACTTCCTTCCTTACTGTCCAACTTTCACATGCATGTGGGGTGTTTGAAAATACCATGGCTTGAGTCAGGCCCACCTTTGTCCTTGGTTTTCAACAGAAGTCTTGTGCACCAGATTTTCCCAATGCAACACATCTTTTCACTGCTCTTTCCACAAGAATTGATTGTGGGTTCAAGCAAAATGAACTCCTTGGTAACCTTAATCTTTGTTCCATTTATCATGATGTTACCTATTGGTCCAGTTGTGAGCATGTCTGTTTTCTTGACATTGAGTTAGAATCCAGACTGGAAGCTGCAACCTTTGATCTTCATCAGCAAGTGCTTCTAGTGTTGCTCACTTCCGGCAAGCATGGTTGTGTTATCTAAATATTGCAGGTTGTTAATAAGTCTTGTTCCAGTCTTGGTGTTGTAGTCTTCTTCATATTGTCCAGCTTCTCTGATGATTTGCTCAGCATACAGATTGAGTACCTGTGGTAAGAAGATAGCACCATGACACGCACTCTCCTTACTTTCAAACCATTATCCTGGGTAGTGCTGGCCTAATCGAGTGAGTCCTGTAAGAACAGTATTTAACCTGACTACTCTCAGAGAGAGAAAGGAAATAATCATATTGTGAATGGCCTACCGCGATATGTGGCCTCTGGGAACTAAGAGCCGTTTCCACTTGCTAGCTAGCAAGAAAATGAGGGCCTCAATTATGTCTAACCTAAAGGAGCTAAATTCTGTCGACAACTTGAATCAGTGTGGAAGTAGACCCTGAGGTGCAGATAAGAAACACATCCTATGTGACAACTCGTTTGCAGCCTTTTGAGACCTGAGCAGAGAGTGTAGTTAACTTCAGACTCCTTACCCATGGGAATTATGAGTTAGTAAATTTCTACTGTGTAGGCCAGCAATAGAAAACAAATACATTATTTAACTTTTTCACTCTGTTGGGGCTTTCACTGAAGGTGCGAAGTAGAGATGGGTGAAGCTGCAGTGTCGTAGTATTAGTCAAGGTAATGGCAGCCAACAGTATGGGGAGTTGTAACATTCACCACCACGGACGTATAGAAGGTGGAGGGAGGGTTGAGGAATCCAGTGTCAGTTAAAAATCTCCTGGTGATGTGGACGCATACGTTTTATTATCTCGAGGCTTGATTACATCTCTTTCTACTATTCTGTGTGACAAAATGGGAATTAGTCCTGAAGCACTGCTACAGTAAACTGATGCAAAATAGTGTCTCACGGAAAAGCACTTGTTCGATTGCTTCGTTTGTAACCTGAGCTAACCACTGTTTCATGGGACACCATTGTTTGTTTGAAAGAATGTTTAACAAAAATTGTTTATTCAGACTTGTATATTTGGTAGACGTTTTCTAGAAAGTGTCACTTCTACAAAAACAACTGGTCTTGTTTGTTGCCTATGATAAAATGTAAGCATTCAATTGAGAATTAGAATTTTGGAAAGTGTGTCTCTGTCAGTATGAACTTGAAAGTTTCCCATGACAGTTTGCTGAGGAGGATGGCATGATATTAACAAACTTGATTTTAGAAAATATTGGAGAGTAAAATTGTTCAGCCTTTGAGAGATCTGCATAACTCAGTGTGTTGGTCCAGGTAAACTACAGAAACAAATTTAGACACAGGCTTTTATGTGAAAGAGAGAACTTTATATCAAAGAGTAATTGTATCTTAAGAAAATATCCCAGTCCAGTCCAGATCACGTCCATAAGTCCGATATTAGCCCACATGTCCAATACCAATCTCTAAATTTCTCTTCAGACTCACGAAACACATGCAATGACACCAAATGCAGGAAGATCGCAGGAAAGTCATACAGATCCGGTGGTGGTGTAAGCATGTCAGTGCTGGCGTGGGTCTCCACGTGTCTCCTCCAGCTCCAGGGCTGTAGTGTAGCTCCATGTGTCTTGTCATCAGGAATACCAAACACAGAGAGTGTCATTGCATGTGTTTCATGAATCTTAAGAGGAAGTTATAGATTGGTATTGAACATATGGACTTGATCTGGACTGGGCTGGGATGTTTTCTTAATATACAATTACTCTTTGATGTAAAGTGTTTGCTTACACACAAATGCATGTATCTGGATTTGTTTCTCTAGTCTACTCGGACTAACACATTATGCTACCAGAAGTGGGGTGTATCTGGCTTCCAGTGAGCTATTTATCTCTGTAGTGCCTCCAAATGAGGCATCAAGCTGTGACCTGGTTGGCACGCCTGATTGACCTAAACTTCAACCCTTCCTCAAGTTGACAGATTATGTGACTGCCATACTCAGTGAACCAATATTTTCCAAATTACAGATACAAATAGAGGTACAAAATCATTTATTAAAGGTCAAAACTAATGAATTGTAATGTAACAATGTAAAAATCTTTATTAATATTGCTGCAGATTTTACAGCTAGCCTTTTAAGAAACTATTGCATGTCGACTTTTGATGTAGTATCAAACCAGAATACCCAAGGCTACTAAACTAATACTCCCTTTATCTAATTTTCTGTCTGCATTGTGCTATACATATTTCCTCATTTACTCTTGCCAGAGCAATCCACTGAAGAGACTGAATGGAACAGCAGTTAGGAGAATCCAGCTATCTTCTATAAAATCAGATATTAGAGGTCTGCCAAAAATGTAATTAAAATGTCATATTCTACCTTTCTTACTATTTAATTTTTAAAAGGTAGCTGTTATCATTAAATATTATTTATATGATATACAAAATCAATTATAGTTATTTCTATATAAATTATATATGAACATTTCATTTTTTCTACTTGTAATTTTAGCACCATATTCATCAATAGCTATAACACACAAAGCAAAAGGTTTTTTTAAATGTCAATTACTTTGAAGAATGTAAAGGGTCTTTGAAATCAAAGAGACTTGAGATCTCCTAATCTAAGCTATCTCTATCAAGAGGTCAAAGGTAAAAAGAAGCAAAAGGTAAGAAGGAGGGTCCATTCATGTTGGCCAAGTAATCAGTGTTAGGGCTCCCTGTGTGGGACTCTTCATTTCTCCCAGGAACAATAGAAACAGTATATCCATTTTGCATATTAACAAACTGAAGATCAAGAGGAATCAATATTTGAAAGCTCATGCCGTTTGAATGTTCCATTTCCTTTTGCCGACTCCGAAGAATGTAGGGTTTTGTCAGTCTCCCTCAGACCCCTTTCTAAGACCTAGCAGTGAATTCACTCAGAGACACCCTATGTCTTCGGCTCAAAGCACTCGAGTTAATTGTGGTATCATACTAATGAGGTAATTATATTTTAATTATATTGGCCAAGGTGTCTAACCCTAAATTTTGTAATGATTGTTTTCACTGCTAATCACTAAGTCGGTCTGACTATCCATTAATTTTATCAATGAATATAATACAATTTAACAAACACTTAGGGACACCCCCCTACTACATAAGGATGTAAAAGAGTGTAAAAGCATACTTCCATGAGGACGGTTAAAGACACAGAAGAGTGGAGGAATTACCAAGACAGGAAAACAGATGAGGTGCCCGAGAGGAGTCAATTGACTCTGGGATCTGACTGGAGAGAACAGGAAGATCTGCACAGAAGAGGCGCCTCACAGTAGCATTGACAGAATGGTTTTCACCACTTTGATGCTGTTGCTGGTAGGTGCAGTGTGGTTGGTGCTGACTCTTAGTGACCCTGTGCACCACAGACCGAGACACCACCTGGTCCAGTGCCACCCTCACACCTGTTCTTATGTGTGAGCCCATGTTGCACTCACTGCAGCAATCTGTGTTTGAGGATATTCTTTTTCAGTTTCTCTATCCTTGTCTGGGGACGTCACTGATTTAGAAAAGGAAATGTGCATGTAACTGAGCAGGAGCGCTGGTCTTTTCCAGGTGTTTAGGATTGGAAGTTGTCAGAGTCTTTTACAATTTCTCCTTAGATACTTGTTCAAGAATGGGACAAGTTCTGCTTAAGGCAATACTAACAATATTCACTCCTGCATTTACCTAGAAGTGGCCCAGACCTCACTTCGTGTATGCTTGCATCTTGGGGATTCCTTGTCCACCATGACCACAATCCAAGCCGTAGAAATCTATAATTCTGTTCTGTGTGTCTGTTCCCCTAAGAGGTATACCTTCAAGGAAAACTCTGAAATATTAATAATCTTGTAATGTA
Organism: Tenrec ecaudatus; assembly: GCF_050624435.1. Taxonomy (NCBI): domain Eukaryota; kingdom Metazoa; phylum Chordata; class Mammalia; order Afrosoricida; family Tenrecidae; genus Tenrec; species Tenrec ecaudatus. The sequence continues at coordinate 88,979,337 of NC_134540.1, read as the reverse complement.
TCTCTTCAGGGGAAGATATTTGAATTTTTAGCAAGGGAAAATATCTCATTTAGCTTACCTTAAAAGTGTGAATCTCTGATGACGGATTTTCAATCATCTGGAAGTTAGTGGGAGAGAGAACATTCTGTGAAAAGGGCCATTCTACTCCCCCTGACGTCATCAATCCACTGACATTGGGAACAGGCTGGGAGAAAGCATTCTCTTGCAAAAACGACAACACAATGTTAGATCTCTCGATGACTCTCCAATCACTCCCTAGGAAGCTTCTGTTTCCCATAATTTAGCTTGAAATTGGTAAGTCTTCAAACTCAGGTCTCTGCCATAATCGGCACAAGAAAAGAGCCTCAGAGACAGGACCCCAGAAGAACATTGTTTACCCAAACTGGGATAAGTCCACTCCAGGTAGTCATACAACAAAGAACTTGTAGAAGCATGGGGGATTTGAGAATAGAGGTCTAGGTCAGGACCACACCACCAGTTCATGTTCATCAGTTTCTAACATTGCACTTGTGCACATTCAGACAAAAAGCATTGCTGTTGGGGTTCCAGTGTAGACATGTATGAGTTTATCTCAAATAAACACGTGTCTCTGATTAGTAGATGGTTTCAGACACGTTCTCTCAATAAATCATTAGGGTCCTTCAGCAAAAAGTCCCCTAAAAACAGTGGTGTCCACGGGGGATCTCCTGGGCCAGTTAGCTTCAAGGCAGAGAAGACAGCTCATAAGATTCTATCAACTGTTTGGGGGCAATTTATCCCCAAGGGGTAAATTTGATATATTTGCTGTCAGGACACAGGATGGTCATGAAGCCTTATTTTGAAGCATTTTTAAGAAAACTGAAAACTGAATTGTTGAGGAAAAGGCCAAGAAAATTATACCAAAGTGTTTTTCCCCCTCAAACAATAGGCTTGCTCATTCTTCAGTAGTAGCAAGGGCTGTCTCCAAAAATTTTCTCACCCTGTGCACATTATTGCCTCGATCTCAAAGAACATTTAAAAGAAAAACAATTTTGACTCTCCAGGTCGCTACTATTGATATTTGGCCTGATGTAAATCTAAGTGAACAGGATTCTTCAGGGAAGGGCTAAAGAAATGGAACCACCCTTTTCAGAAATGTATAGCATATATCAAGAAATAATAGCTCACATTTTGATGGTTTCATTTAATAAATGCTTCCACTATTTTATAACAATAATTCTTTTTAAGTGTTCTTGCTAATTTGGTGAATATTTACAGGGCAAATGAGTTTTCCATGTAAGAATTCATGCAAACTTTGTTTCAGAGTCTTGATTGAACCCACACAATATAATATCAGTCATCTCCCTTCTACCCCGTGATTCCTGTTTCCGTTCCTCCTCCTTTCCTCAGCCTCCTTGCAGTCTGAACTTGGTCCTTGTGCAAATGCTGCATTTTGATCTCAGACTGTTGTGAGGAATGCTTATCTCCCCGGTGTTACTGTTCACATTATGGACCTGACTCTTTAGTGGAAAATTGACACCTCTGGGTGATTTCACTTCCAGGCCTGAAGGATGACTAAAGCCACAATCCGTTGGCATACTTTTTGTGAACTCTCTTGATGCACAGAACTGTCTGGTTTAGAGGGGGTCCCAGTCACCGAGCTTCTGGGTTGTGTTTGAGAGGATATTTTTGCCATAGATTAGGGTCCCTAAGTTTGTGCACAGTGAAATATTTCATGTGACTCTTCTAAGCACAGTCTCTAACTCCCACCCAAACAATCTTTCCCTGAACGGGCCTGGTAAGAAGGTCAGGGAAGATACACCATTTGCCCAGGAATAATTGTGAACAGGATTCTCTGGAATGCCAGGCTGCGCTGTATAAAATGAGCCCTTTGAGAAGCAGGAGGAGGGATTTCGTTACCAGCAAGAGCCAGAAGTGGAGTGCATCCTCTGGAACTGAGATCTCTGCTCAGTGAATATCCTGGATCCCAAAGACAGCTGTGACGTCTATGGCCATACTACCCTGAACATCCCCCTTCTCACATCCAAAAGACAGCTGTAACATCAGAGCAACAGCAGCAGAACCAGGAGGCAGAGCATGAAACAGAGTGATGGATTCAGAAAGTAAAGCTGAGTGTTTTTGTGCAGGACTCTGGCTTCTAGAATGGCATGCCTCTGGGCCAGCAGTTCTCAACCTGTGGGTTGTGACCCATTTGGGAGTCAAATGACCCTTTCAGAGGGTCGCCCAATTCATAACGGTAGCAAAATGACAGTGATGAGACAGTAGCAATAATAATTTTATGGTTGGAGGGTCACCACAGCACGAGGAACTGTATTAAAGGGTCGCAGCTTTAGGAAGGTTGAGAACTATTGCTCTAGACGTTGAATTGGGTAAATTGGACTTGCTGACTCACAGAAGTGGAGTTGAGTGTTGTGATAGTTAAGGTTTATTGTGCCAACCTGTCAAATGAGCACATGTGGGATTAATTGAAGGCGGAGAGATAAGGGCTTGGTGAGCCTCTCCTTTCTTGGTCTCTGGTCTTTTGTTCTCTGATGGTCAGACCAGGGTGCGGCTGCCTTAGACAGTTCCCTTCTTCACCCAGCAAGGCTCACTTCCTGTGAGACATGCCTCAGGAGAAGCCACAGGGACCTTCCCGGATGCAGGCCTGGGAGCTGAAGCAGCCACACAGAGACGCCTGCCAGCGCTGAGATGCTTACACGCTCACTGATTCGGCTTTTTTCTTGCAGTCAGCATCATTCCGTGTGTTTTGTGAGATTGAGGAGGACTTTGTAGGTCAGGATCAGACATATGAGCTAATGTCAAACTTATGTGCTTGGACTGGACTGGGTTCGGATGCTTTCTTAATGCACACTTACCTTTTATATTAATCTCTTATATACACATATGAGTTTCTGTGGATTTGTTTCTCTAGTCTACCCAGACTAACACAAGCACCTTGGGGTTTAGGTCTACTGGAGTGGAGTACTGCTGGCTGCTTACTCCGGGGAGCTGGGTTTGCTGACTCATGGAGCTTGAGCTGAATGCCTTTGCAATGAGGCTTATAGCAGAGTGGTGTACCCCTTTGTCATTTGTTAGCAGACCTGGAAGAACTTTGTGACATGTCCAGATAGACAACTCAACCCCGAGTATTTCTCACTGGCATCACAACTTGTTAGTTTCTGTAATAAACCCTTTAATCATGAATTTTGGCTGGAGTCCTATGTAGCCATTACAATGGATATTAGAACCCAGACAGATAAACTAGAGAGCATTAATGAATACGCCAGCATCACTACTCTGTCTTTGATAATTTTATAATTTTAGGATTGACCTTTAGGTCTTTGATCCATCCTGGGGTCATCTTGGTGAATGGTCTGAAATATGAGTCCTCTATCACGTTCCTGCAAATGAATATCCAGTTTTGCCGGAACCATTTCTTAAAGAGACTCTCTCTCGCACATTTCATGAATTTCAGCCTTGTGTCAAAGATCTGCTATCCATAGAGCCTGGATTTACTTCTGTGCTTTCATTTCTGTTGCATTTCATGTCTCTCCATATTGTTGTATCGGTATGACACTGTTTTGACTACCATGGATGTGTACAGGTTTTGAGATTGGAACACACGGGACTTCATACTTTGTTCTTCTTTAGTAATGCTTTGCTAATCGGAATTTCTTCCCTTCCCACATGAAGTTGGTGATTGGTTTTTCTGTCTCCTTAAAGAATGGTGATGTAATCTGGGTCAGGCTTGCACGATATCTGTAGATCGTTCGGGGTCGGAGTGACATTTTCACACCAAGAAGTCTTTCTATTCGTGGATATGAGATATTCTCCCACTAAGGTTGGTCTCTTTGAGTTTCTTGTGGTGGTGTTTTGTTGGTTTTTTTTTATTTTATAGATCTTTGGTTTCTCTGGTTAAATTTATTCCTAAGTATTTCCTCTTTAGATGGTTTATTTTCCTGAGTTTTTTTCAGAGTTATTTTTGTAACTGTAAAAAAAATCCAACTGATTTTTGTATATTTATCTTGTACACTGTCATTGGAAGAAGGTTTTCATAAGTTCCAGTAATTTTCTTGTTGAGTTGGAGGATTTTCTGTGTATTAGATTATATTATCTGCAAATAGAAATAGTTTTATCTCCTGACAATTTGGGCGTGTTTCTTGCCTCACTCCTCTGGCTAGGACTTCTAATACAATATTGAATACACTTTTTTTTGTTTAATTTATGGACGAGGCTATGTGGTTTTTCTAATGTTCCTATATCCTTACACACCTAGTATGAATCCTAGTTGATTTTTATGGTTTGTTATGCGCTTAGATTCTGTTGGCTGGAATATTGCTGATAATATTTTATTGCTCTGTTCATTGGGATATTTTTTCATAATGCCTTTGCCTCGTTTTGGTATCGAGGTTATATTTGCTTTGTAAAATGAATTTTAGGAATAGCCCCTCTTTTTATATATTTTGTAGAATACCTTTAGTAGAATCATAGCTCTTCTTTGACTATTTAATAGAATTATCAAGTAAAACTGTCCAGGCCATGAGTTTTTTAATTTGTTTGGACTTTTTTTATGACCACCTCAGTTTCTTCCCTTGAGGATCTGCTCAAATTGTGTTCTTCAGCATGCTTTAGTTAAGGTAGGTAGCTTGTTAATCTCGTCTAAGTTTTCAAACTTGTTGGAATACAGTTCTTCATAGTATTCTGTTATTATCCATTTTGTTTTAGTTGGTTCTGTTGTGACATAGCTCATTTAATTTTTTTTTCTTTTTTTGGCATAATTTCTTTCTTTCTTTTCTTTGCTAAGTTTGCCTGTAGTTTCTTTACTTTATTAATCCTTTCAAAGAAACAACTTTTAGTTCTGTTGATTCTATTTGTTATATTCTGTTTAGCCTATTTCTACTATAGTAGTTATTATTTATTTTTTTCTGGTCACTGTAGGTTTATTTTTCTAATTGCTGGAAATTTGGCTTAAGGGGTTGCTTTTGGATCTTTCTTCTTTTTTAACGTGTGGATGTATTGTTATATATTGTCCTCTAACCATTGCTTTTGCTGTGTTGCAAAGACTCTACTCTTGGAATATTGAGTGTTAATTCTCATTTAATTCAAGGAATTTTTTAATTCCATTTTTATTTTTAAGAAGCATGTTTGATTATTTTGCTCCTTGAATTTCCTATTGTTGATGTCCAATGTTTCAGCACATGACTGAAGAAGATGCTCTGTATTCTTCTAATCCTTTAAAATGTCATTGAGGCCTGTGTTGTGGCCCAGCATAGGGTCTGCTTTCAGAAATGGCCCGTATGTGCTTGAAAAGAATGTATATTTAGTTGTTATTCTGTGTAGTGTCCTTAATATCCCTATGAGGTAAAGTGGTTGATTGCGTTGATTAGTTCTTCTGTTTCTTGTTTTGGGTTTTGTTGTTGTTGTTGTTTCTGTTTTGTTTCTTCCCAGTTTCTTTCTAATTGTCCTATCCTATATCAAAAGTAATGTATTAAGTCTTCTGTTGGTATGTTTGAGTTTTAGAATTACATATCTCTATGTTCCAAATTGTCAGAATTTGATTAATATATTTTGGGTCCTTCATTGGGTGTATAGCTATTTCTTAAAGTTATTTATTCTTTATTGATTGGAAGTTTTAACATTATACAATGTTCTTCCTTGTGTCTTGTGCTAATTTTTGCCTGAGAGATCTGTTTTATCCGAATTTATTACTGCCATTCCTGTACTTTTTTGTTCATCATTTGCTTGATATATATATTTTTTTATCCTCTGTTGTTTAGTTCATTTTTCTCTTGTGTCTCTTGTAGAAAACATACTGATGGGTTCTACTTTCTTATCTATCCTATTACTATTATCACTATTTATGTATTTAATTCATTAGCATACACTGTAATTGTTTATAGGTAGGCATATACTGCTTTCACTTTGCTGTGTGTGTATGATATTTTAGTGTGTGTGTGTGTGTGGTGTGGAGGGGTTCTTTGCTCTACATAATTTTCTGTGCTGGGTTCATTTTGCTTATAGATCTTCTTATAGTTTACTTCTGTTGTTTTACTTGCTGCTCTTTTAGTATTTACTACATTTTCTTTTATATTTTTATAGGAATGTTTATTAATTTTCCCTGTGGGTAGCCTGCATTTTATTATTTTCTTCCCAAATTTAAAATAGCTGTCTTCAATTACAACTCAATTACAAATTGATATCCCTGGGTCTTTCTTTTCAATCTTGTAGGGTAATTTTACTTTGGATAATTCTATGTCTGAGTGGATTTCTGGGTGATGTTATTATGTTTGTTAATCTGAATTTGTTGTCAACCATTATTTGCTCTCTGTCCAAAAAACTCCCTTAAGTCTTTCTTGTGAAGTTGGTCAGGTTTCCACAAATTTCTTTAATTTCTGTTTATATGCAGATTTCTTAATTTCATCATCATATTTGAGGGATACTGCTGCTGGGCCTATAGTTCTTGATTGGCGATTTTCTTACTTCTTTCAGATTGTGTGTATATTATCCCCTTACCTTTTTTCTGGTATGTTTTCTGCCAAGAAAGCACAGGGTAGTCTTTTTCATTATGATTATCTTTTAAATATTTTATTTTTAAATAATAAAATTAAAACATACTTTTAAAACATTTTAATAAATCATTTTATTGGGGGCTCTTACAGCTCTTATAACAATACATACAACTGTATCAAGCACATTTGTACATACGTTGCCATCATCATTTACAAAACATTTTCTTTCTCCTTGAGCACTTGATATCAGCTCCTCTTTTCTCCCCTTCCTCCCCCTCCCACTCTTGTGAACCCTTGAGAATTTATAAATTATTTATATTTTCATATTTTATACCATCCACTGTCTCCCTTCACCCACCTTTCTGTAAAATTAAAACACACTTTTGAAACCAAGGAAAAAAATATATTGAGTTGCTTAAAGAAAAAGTAATGCATAGTGTTTAGCCCCTTTCTCCAACCCTTTCCCATGAGGCAAGCAAATGTTAATAGTTAGAGGTTATTTGGTTACATCTTCTCTGATACTCATAAAGATAACTTATATGCATGCATATATGTATACATAAAACTCCAAAACCAAACTCACTGCTATCAAGTCAATTCTGACTCACATACATATTCATAATAAAAATATACACATACATACATATACAGATATGTACATTTTCTCAATTTCCATCTGATGGTGCCCGGCTATCAAAAGATATAGCATCTGGGGTTTTAAAGGCTTGAAGATAACAAATGAGCATCTAGCTGAGAAGCAACAAAGCCCACGTGGAAGAAGCACAACAGCCTGAGTGCTCATGAGGTGTCAGTGGGACCAGATATCAGGCATCTAAGACTCAGAACCAATTCATACCCAATGTGAATTGGGGGAAGGAGCATGGAGTCAAGACCCAAAGCCCATCTGTAGACAATTAGACATCCCCTCACAGAAGTGTCACAGGAATAGATAAGCCAGTCAGGGTGCAGTATAGCACCAATGAAACACACAACTTTCCTCTAGTTCTTTAATGCTTCAACCCCCCTCCCCACTATCATGACCTCAGTTCTACCTTACAGATTTGATTAGACGAGAACATGCACACTGCTACAGAGAAGAGCCTGCAACACAAGGAATCCAGGAGAGATAAACCCGTCAGGGTCAACAAGGAGAATAGTGTTACCAGGAGGATAAGGGAAAGGTGGGGGGAGAAAAGAGGACTCAATCACAAAGATCAACATATAACCCCCTCCAGGAGGACGAACAACTGGTAAATGGGTGAAAGGCAACAGAGGATGATGTAAGATATGAAAATAAGAATCTAGAATTTATCAAGGGTTCATGAGCTAGGGTGGGGGAGACAGGGGAAATGGAAGAGCTGATATCAAGGGCCCAAGTAGAAAGAAAATGTTTTGAAAATGATGATGGCAGTATGTGTACAAATACATGTATGAGTGTGTGGATTCTGATAAGGGATGTACGAGTCACTAATAAAAGTATTTAATAATAACAACAACAGCAGCAGCAGAGCTTGCCTTCCTGAGTCCCTTGGTAGATAGCTGGTCCTTATTACCAGCTGCTCTCAGGACTCTTTCTTTGTCTTTCCTTGGAATGTTTGTATGTTCGGTGATTTTCTTTTCTGGTCTATCTTGTTTGGGGTTGAGGAAACTTTTTGAAGGACTATCACCTCCTCTTTCTTAATATTAGAAAAGTTTTCTTCCAACAACATTTCACCACTTTTCTTTGTCTCTCTTTCTCTTTTTTCTTATCTTTCTTCTTTTGTCTTCCTGTTCTGAAATTCCAGTCACATATTTTTATTCCCCTTCATGGTCTTCCTGATGATTCCTTGGTTTTCTTCTTCTTTTCTTCCTCCTTCTCCTCCTCCTTCTCCTTTTTATCTGATTGTTCTTAAAGGTTTTGCGCTCAATCTTGTTAATTCTCTCATCCATTGATTTATGTGGTGGTTACATAATCTGGTGTCAATTTGGGACTTGAGAAGATTAAGAGTGAAGGGGTGGAGTCTAGTCTGTCAATAAGGTCATAGCCATTGAGACCTCTGTGTGGGCCTGACCTCCTGGGAATTCTGGGAGCTCTGATATTTACTTCTTGGATGCGGGAGACACTTTTGCTCTCTGCTCACTCCCTGGGAGACATTGCAGCTGACAAAACACATGGAACTACACTGGTGCATTGAGCTGGAGAAGCCACGTGGAGACACCTGTCAGCTCTGAGATGCTTACACTGCCACTGGGTCCACAAGACTTGCCACCCACTGGCCTGTGATCTTCCTGCATTCAGTGCCATTCCATGTGTTTCATGAATCTGAAGAGGACTTTATAATAGGTATCTGACATATGGGCTAATACCAAACTTATAGACTTGATCTGGACTTGGTTGATATGTTTTCTCAATGTTCAATTGCTCTTGTATATAAAGCTCTTTCTTAATCACATATGAGTATCTATAAATTTGTTTCTCTAGTCAACCCAAACTAACACAATTTGATTCTACTTTCCCCCCCCCCTCCTTTAAAACCATTATCTGTTGGTGAAATCATAATACTAATATTCTGGGTTTCTTCTTGCTCTTTTTATATAATTTCTATTTTTAAAATTTATCAGTTTATTCTTATAGGGACTTTAGAGTTGTGTTTGTATTTTGCTATATTTTGTCTGCTTGCTTTGATTGTTTTCTCAGTCCATTGAAAGTACCAAAATATCATTTGTTTGAAATATGTATCTGATAGCTCCACGGTCATTTCTCCCTTAGGAATGTATTCTGGCTCTGTATTTAGATGATTTGTCTTCGTCACTCTTGTTTTGTTCATGTAAACTGAGATTGTATGCTGTCTCTGAGACATTGTGGTGTGTTGCATACAGATTTATTTGGTGACTTTATTGGTGTGTTTTTTTTCCCAGGGATTTGGGGTTGTTGTTTTTTTGCATATTTTGCTTTGACGTGTTTGAATATGTAGTACAGGTGTGTGTTACTCTGTTCATTAACTTGGCAGCAATTAGGAACAGACACGTGTCTCTTGATGGGTATGATAGGAGATAGGAATGTCTGCATAGTTCCCTGCTCTTTGTTTGTACAGAACAGTTCAGAGTTGCTACAGTGGTGTTGGCTATTGTCTGTCATTGATGAAGCGGTATAGGAGCAGATGTTGACCCTTGCCCAGTGAGTGGAGCTGCAGAATGTGTGAGTAGGACAGGGCAGCATGGGCACCATTGCTTTCTGGTTGTCAGCTACAGCTATGAGGGCAATGGTCAGGTGCTGGGTAAAATAACCAATTATCCGGTCACTTCCCTGATTAGAATATTGCTTGCAAAAATTCAATACTGCCACACTATATCAAGACGGTTGACAATTCACCATTCTGTTTGTCTCAATGTTCACTATTTTCATTTTGTTTCCTCTTGTTGTCTGTGGTCGATCCATTATTTTATCCCTTCCATTGAATCTCATGGCTCCAGGATGATCATCTCTATTTATTACAGTTTCTCTCATAGTTTTTGCAGAGGTTTTTGGGAGCTTCTTGCTTAGTGCAACATCTTGCCATAAGTCAATTTTTTATTAATAAGCTTTTTTACTTACTCTCCTATTCCAAAGCATATTTATTGACTAAGAATCCCAGTGATAACTTCTTTTTCCACCTGGTCAACATTTTTCATATGTCACTTGATTAAAAGACTAAGTTTAATTGTGCTCCAATTTGGTCCTGCCCTTTATGCTGTTGGTGGGCCTGGGTCCAGTATCTGTGGAAACAAATACTTCAGAGTCCTCCAGTAGGCTGTGCACAGAGGGTCAATGAGGGTAACTTCTTTCCCTGCCAGGCCATACTCATTTGAGTATTTCCTGATTGTTTCATGTGGCAGAAATCATGGAAATAAGTTGGTGGTAGGGGGATAATAAGCAATTGATTAAAATTGGAGAAGCCAGTTGATGAGATGCATTTTCTCTGGTGATTTATGTTAAGTGCAGAAAATCAAGCCACCCTTTTGTGTCATAACTCAGCTACTCTCATAGCAGACAAAATATTTCCACACCTAACAATTAACTTTCAGAAGATTAGGCCAATCTCAGTTATGTCGAGGGCAGATTATCCAGTCAGTAGATTAGCCAGGTTTCTCATTTCTCCTCATCCTCTCTCTGGCACGTACATCATTTCAAAGCATCCGAACTAACTCTTTGCCTTTCTTTAAAAAGTGGGTTTTTTGTGATATGTTATGTAATTTATATCTAATAATTCCTTCCCTTCCTACCTCATTGAGTGTTTGGGTTGATATCTAAATATGAGATGAATTAAGTAAATTGTTTACATTTATAAGTAATAGGTTATCCTCTTAAGAAGTGACCCTCAGCATTGTCAGTTTAAAGCTGATATTTGGTTATTCCCCTGATATACATCCTTTGCATAACACACACACACACACACACACACACAAAGGAAACTGTAACTTCTTAGTCTAGACACTTGTGAATAGGCTTGCATTGGAATCCATTGACAACCACTGTTAAAGTTTGCATTTTGAGCTCATCTGTCATAATCATTTATTTTAGTTTCACTAAACATAAGGTTGATTGCATATTTTGATATTATTTACAAAGGAAAACATTTTTGACAATTATTAAAAAGAAACTGATGAAAGTGTATTTACTAAGGAATACTTAATTGCCAGCAGTCGATTTGGGGATGAATCAATTTTTTCATCATTATAATTAATGATTTCATCACAGATGACTAGATCACTCTAGGCTTGCTTCAACTTGGTAGTTAAAGTGTTTAAACAACCTTTTAACCAACCATGTATATTATATATAGCCTTTGGAATACCTTATATTGATGAGGACAATGTTCAGACATCTAACATCAAAACTTTTAAACTCGACATATTCTTACTTCTTTCACAACCTCTATAAATGTAAGAGCAATGATTAATCTAAGCTAAAATTTAAGTTAAATAATTATTACTATTCCAAATCTGTGATTTCCCAGTCTTCAGTCCAAATCTGTGATGATCCTAGTCTGTGGACCTTAGCCAGAATGCTCCTGAGGGGCAAGGATGGCAAGACTGGTGTCACATACCTTGGGCATGTTATCAGGAGAGACCAGTGATTATCAAAGGACATTATGTTTAGTAAAGTGAGGGGAAGAGAAAAAGAGGAAGGCCTTCAACAAGATGGACCGACACAGTGGCTGCAACAATGGACTTAAACATAAAAACAAATGTGAGGATGGCACAGGACCAGGCAGTGTTTCATTCTGTTGCAGGTCATGTTACTATGATTTGGAACCAAATCAACAGCCCCTAAGAACAACATGACTGTTTGCCTACCATGTATCTATCAGCTTGTTGTATTCCAGAGATTTGCATGCTGATGTGATGCTGAAAGCGATGGCACTATTATTGCATTGATCATCAGGGTCATCCACGGTGGACTCTTTTCAGCAGAACTTCCCAACTAAGGTAGACTAGAAAGAAAGACTGAGATGTACTTCCAAGAATTAGCCAATGAAAGCATATGGAGAGCGACTGACAATTGTCCAGTCTAGTGCTAGAAGATAAGCTCTCTGAGTTGGAAAGCACTCAAAATACACAGTGACCACAGTTATGGACTCAATGATACCAGTGATCATGATAATTGCACAGAACGGGTCAACATTTCATTTCATTGTCCCTGAAGTCTCCACGAATTGAAGCTAACTTGGCAAAAACCTCAACAACATGGATCTCAGTTAAATTATTGAATTGTTGCAGTTGATTTTATCAATGAGTGACTATGTTAGTGTGGGTAGACTAGAGAAACAGATCCACAGAAACGTATATGTATATATGATAGAGTTTTACATAAAGGGTAAGTGTACATTAAGAAAGCATCCCAACCCAGTACTGTCCAAGCCCATAATTCCAACATTAGCCCATATGTCCAACACTGATCTACAAACTCCTCCTCTATCTCACAAAAATACCGAATGCAGAAGGAAAACCGAACCAGTGAGCATGTAAGCAGGGGTCTCCATGTGGCTGCATCTAGGTAGGTCCATGTGGCTTCTCATCAGGGCTGTCTTACAGGAAGTGAGCCTTGCAAGCCGAAGCAGGAAACTGGCTAAGGCAGCTGCATCCTGGTCCGACCATCAGAGAGCAAGAGGCCCGAGAACAAAAAGGGCGAGGCTCACTGGGGCATTTTATCAATATGTCCTTCAATTAATCCCACATATGCCTATTGGCCAGGTTGGCACAATAAACCTTAACTATCTCAGTGACTTTGGCTCATTTTGTGTTGTAAGTTAAAATTTTATATTTATTTACATTGAATATAAATCTAATTATATTACATTTATAGATTTAATTAGATTAAATGAAAAAGCTTTCATTACAAAGACCATGATATTGGGCACACTGTGGCAATTGTTGTATAATTAAGATAACCGCTTCCCAATGCTTTTACATAAAATTTAGTAATCTGGTCAATTCTACCTTAAATGAAAAGTCTAATTTTATTTCTCATCTTAGGGTGGCTTCTCTAGAAAAGCGAAATCAATGAAACTTAAATATCAAGGTTTATATCAAGGAAACGACTCACACAGTTGTAGAAGCCTGTCCAAATATATGGGTCAGATGTCAGACTAGAAACTCTTCCTGATGCATGAAGTTGCCGAGGCTGATGAACCCAAGAAGGACAGGCAGGTCAGATTACATTCTTATGTGAGCATAGGCAAATGAATCCAAATTTGGTAAGTAAAATGTCAGGCCAATGATGATTCCCAGGATTCGCAGGCAAAACTGTGTACTGCTGACTCAAGTCCAAGGATCATAGGTTGATGAGAAAATTGCAGGAGCCAGACCTATCAAAAAACAAGCAAGTTTCCCCCCGAAGTCTACATCTATTGGAAACAGACAACACCCTCATGGAAATGTCTTTTCAATTGATTGGCTGCTCATAGCAGATCCCATCATGGAGGTGATCATATTATATCAGTTATCATCAATGGCATTGTTACCTTTTGATTGCCAGGCCACAGTTCCTGGAAAGTAATGTTTAATAATGTTGGGAGAGGACAATTCTTGGATAAATGGTGTGGATCTTCTTGCTATTTCTTGAGCCACAAGTGCCTTAAAAGCTTTTCTTTCATGTGTCTTCTCTTTCTAGTGTCTCAAAATAAATGAAGGTTATCTTGCCCCAATAAATGTCTTCACTTTATGGGGGAAGGTAATATCAAAAAGGAATGTGATGGATCTTTCTTAGACTTTCTGGATAAATATTTCATCAGTAAATTTATTTAATTTGCATCGATATTTAACTTGCATTGATTGTTCTAAGGGTGACCTTCTCGGAATATGAGAATAGTGAAATATAAGCCAAAAGAAGCCTTTAAGAGATGTTGGGGATTCCCCAAGCATTCTTATACCCTATCTTGGTGATCTACCCTGTTTCCCTGAAAATAAGACAGTGTCTTATATTTATTTTTGCTCCCAAAGAGGAGCTAGGTCTTATTTTCAGGGAATGTTTTATTTTTCCATGAAGAAGAATACGGTACACATATATTATTGAACAACAAAAAGGAAGTTTATTACCTGTATGTGGAACGGTATTAGATGTCATCACAAACCAGCATAACCAGACAAACTGTGAATCCTACAGAATCAAGAATTTCTTGTTACTACCATTATTTCCATGTACAACAATCTATGGTACATTTACTCATTTATTCAATGACAGTCATGTCATCATCTTCTGGAACATAATCATAACAATCCAAACCCTAATTTTAGGGGAGGGCTTCGGGGGATCCCTTGTATTTCAGCGAGAGGCAAAACTATAAGTAGGTCTTATTTGGGGGGTATGTCTTACTTTTGAGGAAACGGGGTAGAAGTGATTTAAACCTGTCATAAAGTCAAAGCCTCCTACAATGCAGAGCCAGCATATGGAAAGTTGCCCTGGAGAATATACTGTACTCACAAGTTTGTATGCTGAGAAACAATGTTTTGGTTCCTTACACTACTGAGGATTTTGGTGTTGGGTGTTATTACAGCATAACTGAACCTATCGTAACGCAAAATACTTGTCTTCCATCACCCCTTTGGTCAAGACAGGCTTCCAGTGAGTTTACAGGCTAGGCTTGGAATAAAATTGGTTGTAAAGACTTCCCAGAAAGGCAGCTGCTTGATATTTTCAGAAAAAATCTCCAAAGAATTGTGCTACAGTCTCTTATAGCAATGCATTGTGGGGCACCATGCATCACTGAATTCTTTTAATAAAGAATCCTACACAACTACTCCTAGGCTCACTATGAATCAGACTTATCCCCAGGACCTATCATCAGGTAGAATATAGTAACATTTCACAATAAAGTGACACTAATTACATGCCATGTCTTTTGTGACAAGAGGGCAAGTGATGCTGGACCATTAATTTAGCGACATGAACTTGTGCATTACCTTGGATGCCATTTAGTGTGTAAGCTCTGGTATGTATTTGTATGACTACTTATAAATTGACTCAGCCTCCATCACCAGCTGGGTACCTAACACAATGATTGTGGGAGAGTAGGTATTTAAATATACAGCTTCGACTTTTTGAAAATAGTATGGCAGTATCAAAAGTGCGTTCTCATTTGGGTGGAAGGGGGGAGAAATCTCAGAATTTTAGAAATAAAGCCTAAGCAGTCTAGTTCTCTCTCAATCTTTCAAAAAATGAGCATGAAATAATTTCTCCACAAGGTGAACAACTAAATCACCAGCTGTTTCTATAAGAAAATTGCCTTTATTAATAGAGGTGAAGGCAGAAAGGAATATTCATCAATGTGTGGAGCTCTGTCTTTACTCCATATGCCCTGGTCCCATGGACTTTACTGTCTGCATCTCTGCTTCTAAAACTCAGCATGGTCCAGGTTAGCTCTACCTGAAAATCCTCCCATGATACGTGTCTCCGTGTGGAGGGGCTGTTGTGATGTCTCAGGAATGTGGACTGCAAGATGGAAACCCCAGAACTGAGTTATGCTTCCCCCATCTCTGAGTGAGTGTAAGTCAACCTGCCCAAGCCTGCTTGCTCATCTGTGCAACGGAAATGATACGTGCTTCCGCTCTTTGCAACCTTGCATTTCCAAGATGTTAATCAACTGTAAGGAACAACTCATCCTTCAGGCTCAAGTAAAACCAGTTTACAGAACATATGTTACAGAACATATGTTATCAGGAAACCTATGCCCAGGAGAGGACACCCTGTCTGGTCACACTCAGGAGCAGTGAACATGAGGGAAACCCTCAAGGAGGCAGACTGGTAAAATAGCTGGGAAATCTGAGTCAATCGTGAAGATGGCTCAGGATTAGGCAACCTTTTGTTGTTAGATATAAGGCCATCGGGTATTAATTAACTCAATGGCAACTAACAGCAACACACATATGAGAGGGCCTTCAAAAATCAATAGCAAGGGTGTACTATGAAAAAGCATCCATGGATTTCAAGGTTTTTTTGCAGCCAAATAAACTTGTACTCATTTGCTAGAGTATTCCAAACAGAATCTAGTTTGAGACATTACGAAGACATCAATTTGAAAAGGGCCCCTGGCAAAACAACATGAGTTCTGTTGAGATGGAAGCAAAAGCGAGTCTCAGCGGTATGGCGCAGCTTGAGTGGAAGAATGGTGAACTCATCAAAGCTTCACCATGTCTCAAGGAACTCAGCAGTTTACAAGTGGACAACTCATTCTAAAAAAACTATACGATGTTGAAAATGAAGCCCACAGCATTGTGTCATCCCCATCAATTTACGAAGAAACCATTAATATCGCTCATACACGAATCGAAGAAGACTGACAATTAATAGCAGACACAGTAGGCAACACGGTAGATCTCAATTCTCACTAGAAGATTAAAATTCAGTAAATCTTCTCTTCAGTGGTTGCTCAAATTGTTCTCAGATCATCTGCAAACAAGAGCAGGCCTTTCATGCAACATTTAAACAAGCTGGATGGAGATTCTGATGCATTTTTTGGAAGAATTGTAACAGGTGATGAAACATGGCCTTACCTGTACAATCCTGGAGACAACACCCAATCAAAGCCACAATCACCAAGAGGAAACGAGGCTGGTCCAGTGAAGGCAAAAGTGAATTGGTCAAGAACAAAGGTCATGGCAACAGCTATTGGGATGCTTTCTTGACTTTCCCAAGGACCAAAAGCGATCATATTTGCTTATTATGAGACTGTTTTGAGAAATGTAGCCAAAGCCTTTGAGAAAAATACTTGAGAAAGCTTCATTAGAGAGTCCTTCTCCATCACAACAATAGTTCTGCTTATTTCTCTTATCAAACAGGGCCACTTGTCCAGAGTGTCTATGGGGCAACCTTAGGCATACACCTTATGGAGCTGATATGGCTCCAGCTGACTTATTTGTGTTAGCTCATCTTTAAAACTACTTCAAGGCCACTCATTTCCCTTCAGTTTGCCAGGCAACAAAGATTGCATTGACATGGATGGCTACATTCCCAGGACCCTCGGTTCTTTAGGGATGGATTAGTAGAATTGTGAACTTAGAGAAATCGAATCGAGCTTTTTATTTGTACCCTTTCGTTCCACAAACGTTTTCAAGTCTCTTTGAAGTTCTTAATCTTCTGGTGTCTCTCAGCTAACTGGGCATCTCTGGAGGACAGAGTTCGCCCCCTCTTCTTTGCTCCGCACCAGTAAAGACCATCTTGATGGTGTCTTTCCGTCTTTCTTTTTTTTTTGGTTGCTAGTTTGGACTAAGAAGAGTTCCTCGAGCCCTCCATTTGTCCAGGCTGAAACAAAGTGTAGACACACGAGGTGGTTTGTGTCGAATGCTCTCCTTTCCCTGTCACCATTGTCCACGGTTCCTTCCTTTCTTCCTTGTGCTCCGGGGCTTCATGGCGGACAGCACTTCCAGGCCAACCTCGGAGGCTTTTTGCCATGGTAGCCATTGTGAGGAGCAGCTTCTACAAGAACCCTCAGAGACAAGAGAGACACTATCATCCAAGCAAGAAAGGGACTATGACCAGGCATTGGCTTCCTGAATCAGCTAAAGGCTTGGATAATATAATTGCCCAAGGAAACCATTTCATGGAGATTGTCTGGCAACAAGATTGGGTGCTTTCCTCTCCTTAACCTTTCTGCCTTGGCTTGGCTCCCAGAGATCCGAGGTTTTGGGCAAGTGGGCAGGAGACAGGTGTCAACACTGGGCCAGGTCTAGCGGGAGGCCGCAGGCCCTCGGAGCTAAACCCACTGCCTCCACCCACCCCTTTTGTTTCCGTGCCCATAAACACTTGCTGTGAATCCAACGCTGACTCCTGAATGGATTTTATTTTATTTTATTTTTTTTGGTATTCCTCTCATTTCTGTTGAAACATGACACTCAAATGGGAGATGGGAGCAGAGATCAACAAACCCTGTCAGCTCTTGTCAACCCAGGGATAACAGTGCGCTCTTCGTAATTGCTGCTAATATGCCATGGATCTCTGTCTCTGCAGCCTCCATCCAAGCTGTTTGCTCACATTTCCTTAACACTTTACAGCTCCCTTTCTGAGGTGTCACTGTTTGCCGTTTAGTAACGAAGAAGAACTGTGAGAGACGCTTAAAGCACCAGGATTTGGGAAGCCCGTGCAAGCTGATTAGCTATTCAGGGAGAATAATCTTATTGAGAGAAGTAAGGGCTGGATAAAGAAGGCTTTTGCCTTCCCAGTAACAATCTTCTAATTATGTTGTCAAGCTGGCTGTTGAGTTCTCCCCCTGTGCCATTAGGAAACCGTTTTCTATGTTAAGAAAGAGATTTCCAGATCGCGATGCTGTTTGCTGATTTTTTTTATTGTTTAAAGAATCTGTATGTATTAAACCAAACATTAAAAAATGATTCATGTGCAGCATAATTACTTGAGATGAGGCACTCAAGGCATGGGGTGGGGGAGGGTAAAGGAGGGCTAGAGGAAGGAGGTGCTTGGGGGGGGGTGTTTTCATGGAGGCAGGGTGGGGAGGGGGGAGGGAAGGGGGAGGTTGAGGGATAGGATCCCACATCAGTGCCCAGGTCTTGCAACTCCATGGCTGTGCCCTCAGCGAGAGAAATGCAGTCCCTAGGAAAATAGCTGCTGACGGGGTAAGAAGCGGTGCCAATCGTTCTGTGCAGTTGTAGGTTTCTGAAGGGAACCAATCATTTATGTTCTAATAATGTTCTCCTTTGAATAAGAGAAAGATGAAGTTTGAACCGGGCACAGATGTGCCCTGCTGGATTCCTCTGCTCCTTGCCCGAGAGGGTGAGCTTCCGAGTCATGAGGAGTGTGTCTGTTCATCCAGACACACCCGCAGCACCCGTGGGCCGTAGGCCCAGGGAAGTCACACTAATCTCAGGTGCATCTTCTAGAAGGATGAAGGCCAGGGAGCAGGTGGATTATGAGGTGGAGACTCTGTCATTGATCTTTGCTTGAGGGCAAAACAGTGTTTTTGAGTCAACAGATAAGCCGGCAACCACCACAACAACAAAACACTTACATGGAGTCCCTTCCTGCTCTTGTTGTTGCTGTTAAACTGCCATCCCGGGGGTTCTGACTCAGAGCGGGCCTAGCTACAACAAACAGAACCATGCCGGGCTTTTCCCTGCCTCACAATTGCTCTTCTGTTGGAGTTCATGGTTGCAGCCACTCGGCCCATCCATCTGGTCCAGGGCCTTCCTCGTGGCCACTGCCTCTCCATTGTACCAAGTACCACGTGATGTTGCTTCTCCAACTCATAGAGACCCTAGAAGACAGAGTCGAACTGCCCCGTGTTAGGCTGGGTGGACCAGAGAAACAAATCCAGTGACACTCATATATTGTGTATTAAGAAAACATCCCTGCACAGTCCAGACCAAGTCCAAAAGTCCAATATTAGCCCAGAAATTACTCTTCAGACTCACAGGGCACACACAATTATGCAAAACACAGGAAAATCACAGGCCAGTGGGTGCAACGTCTTGTGGATCCAGTGGCAGTGGAAGCACCTCCAGAGTTCTGGAAAGTCTTAGTGTCGCTCCAGGAACTTATCAACAAGGAGGTGAAAGCAGGAAGCGAGAGAGTGTGGCCTGTCTCCAGGGAGAAAGATGGAAGGAGGCTGGCCTAGGAAAGCCATTTATCTCAGTAGCCCTCCAACCAAGCCATTTGGACCTGATGGACAGGCTAAACCCCACCCACATGTTCTTATGGTAGCCATGTTAGTGCCCAAAACACCTATCACATGCTTTATAAAGTTTCCGATGTTTTTGCAATCTTTACCGAAGCAAACTGCTATATCTTTCTACCACCGAGAAGCATCCGACAGGGCTTTTAGAAATCCAGCACTGCACCACTGACTATGAAGCCTCTTCTTCTGGCTCTCTACTACCTGCTGACTTACATAATAAACTGCAGGATGCTTGCTCTTCATCTTGTCAGAAATCAGAATGTAAAATGTGGACAGCAAATTATTTCATTATAACAAACCCCATTAAAATGAGCAAAGTCGGGGACCGATGCGTGCAGCACACCGCTGAGTATACAGCATTTCTGGGGTGCCTGCTCGGGTGTTGGGAGCGTAAATATTCATCACAGTGATTCAAGCACTATTTCTTTTATTACAATAGAATTTTAGGCTGATTCTTGCAAACCCTATAGGTAAGTAATTGGAATTAATATATTTGAGGTCTGTCATAAAACCCCTGTAATCGTAGGAGACTGTTTTTCTTTCATGGTTGGCAAATTCCACACTAAGATGACTCTGTCCAGTCACAAGCATTGGAAAGCATCAACCAGAGGTATTGGTACTCTCTGTTTCCTAGAACTGACACCCAAATGCCCCACCTCTCATTGTCCTTCCTAGAAATCTTGGGAAGTGACCTGTCAGCCACACACCTCTATTGGTGCCGCCCACATACTCACTGCCTTTTTGTGATGTCAGATCTCTCCCAAGATAGCCTTCTACCAGGTTTTATTGCATCAACATTGCTCCATGTGGTGGCATTGCACAGTATGATTTGCCTAGGTTCCTAGTCTCTCAGCAGGATGGCAAGGAGTTTGCCAACAGTGAAAGATGTACTTTCAATAATTCCCCATGATTATGGGGTGTGGTGACATAATTTCATACCAACTTGATAAAAAAGTATAGGGGTGGAGTCTAGCCTGTCAATCAGGTCACAGACTGATGATGCCTCTTGTGGGTGTGGCCTTCTCAGGAGGATTCTGGGAACTCCCCCCATCCCCCTCTGCCTTGGTCTTCCTGTCGAAGACTTGCTGAGATGAGACCTGTGAGGGGTCTCTCTTTCTCTGCTTCACCTTCCTGTTGCAGATCCTCACTTGGAGATCTAAAGGAGCCATGCAGAGACCCACGCCAGTGCTGAGGTGCTTCCACGGCCCCTACATCCATAAGACTTGCCACCCACTGGCATGTGATCTTCTTTCATTTTGCATAATTGTATGTGCCCTGTGAGTCTGAAGAGAGTAATTCATGGACTAGTATCAGACTTATGGGCTAATATCAGACTTATGGACTTGGTATGGACTGTGCAGGGGTGTTTTCTTAATATACAATTACTCTTTGATATAAAATTATTTCTTATACATATATGAGTGTCTTAGGATTTGTTTCTCTGGTCAACCCAGCCTAACAACTGGGGGTTGGGGGGTGCCGTGGAGTCCTTGTGTGGCACAAGCATATCAACACTGGGCGATTAGCCAGAAGGTGGTGGGATTAAGCACACCCATAGGTGCCTTGGAAGACAGGCCTGGTGATCTGCTTCTGAAGAGTCCCATCCTGGAAAACACCAGGGAAAGGTTCTGCTTAGCACCCAAAGGGCCGCTCTCAGTGGGGACCCACTCAATGGCAAGTGGGTTGTTTCCTGTTCTTATTCCAGGGAATATCATGACAGAAAGTCCAAGCCTAGAGATTCCAAACTCCTTAACTATAAGATTGTCAAGAATGCCATGACCTCTTAAGAAGAACACTGGGAAGGCAGGAGAAGCTTGACCAAGGAGGGGACTGTGACCCAGCTAGCCATGGAAGAATTGAGCCTGCTGCTTGGTAATCGAGATTCCAAAGCTGTTATTGTTCTTTCATCCCTTCCTGTCTTATCCCTGCTTTTCTTTCTTTCTGTAATTCAGAACACGGTGTTAGCTACAAAGTGATACACAAAGTGGGCCTTCTTCTTCATGAACCAAATATCTAGCAGAATGGAGAAATGGGAAACCAGTGAACAAATGTATGTGTGTCTGTCTGTGCAGACAAAGCAGATGGCGCCTTTGAGGACATGGGCTGAGGTGAGGTGGGTGAAGGATGGAAGATTCCAGGGAAGAAAAGAGCCTGTGTGAGTTTGGCTCAGTTCCAAAACTACCAAAAGGCCAGCAGCAGGGTTGGGGGTATTGCACGAAGAGAATTAAAGCTAATGAGGAGTTTGGAGAAGTTGGGAAGAGAGAGAGAGAGGAGAAGACTTTGTGCCCCACATTATTCCATTTGAACTCTTTCTAGGCACCGTGGGTGCCTTTTCAGGGTCTTAGTGGTGAATCATATAAGTGCATTTTCTTTTGCTCTGCATGTTTAATATCAGAAGGGTGGGTTGATGAAGTAGAGCTGGGAAGGGTCACTGGGCCTGAGCCATTGCAGAATTCTAGACCAGAGAGTTGAAGATCCAAGCACACGGCAATGGCAGGAAGATGGAGAGAAGGGGGTGGATTAGGGCCTATTATGAAGGTAGAGTTCATAGGACCTAGTGTTGAATTGAATGTGCAGACACCGGGGGTGAGAGTGCTCAGGCTTGAATCTTAAGCAGTGTCTTGAGCAACTATGTGGAGCATTTCATTGGAATCAAAAGAGCCGTGGTAGCACTGAGAGTTAGGCACTGGGTTGCTAGCCTCAAGGGTGACAGTTCAAACCCACCAAGGCACTTGAGGGGAGAAAGATGAGTCTGTCTGCTTCCATAAAGATTTACAGAAACCCTAGATAAGGACGCTCTGAGTTAGAATCAACTCTGTGGCAATGGGTGGGTTAATTGGAGTAGAGATGCTGAGTGACACAAATAGTTAACACGCGTGACTGATACGGGAAGACTGGAGGTTCAAGTCCACCCGGGGCATTTCAAAAGAAAGTTGCAATCTAGTTCAGAAACCTCCGCTATTGAAA
Organism: Tenrec ecaudatus; assembly: GCF_050624435.1. Lineage (NCBI taxonomy): Eukaryota > Metazoa > Chordata > Mammalia > Afrosoricida > Tenrecidae > Tenrec > Tenrec ecaudatus. The sequence continues at coordinate 88,956,761 of NC_134540.1, read as the reverse complement.
ACTAAATGGACACAGTTCTACTATGACATCGGGTTGACATGCATTAGAATCGATTCGTCTTATGGGGAGGGGGAGGGTAGAAGGGGGTCAGACAAAGCAAGAGAAGGCTTGATTTGATTTAGGACTCCAGCTTCACTAATACAGGACTCTTCTCAGTGTGACTTCACAAGATTTTACAGAGCAAATATTAGGGTCAGAGTTCCCAGTACCCTTTAGGAAAACACACACTAGTAAAGCTCATTTCTTGCCTTTTAAGAAGTTAGAAGTGAAACCTCCTAAGGAAGGTGTCGTGGGAAAAAAACTGAGCTTGGAAACAAAGTTAGCCTCATATTACTGTTGCTACCTTGGGCATATGGTTTTCCTCTTTGAACTTGGACTTTTGTAACTCTAAACCAGCATGTATTTACTGTGGGTTGCTCTGTGAGAAGATAGTGCCTGGCGCATGGCACAGAGTAGGTGCTCAATAAGTGGAATACATGTGTATGTGTAAGTGCATCTGTTTAATTAGCTAACTCACTGTCTGAAAAGATTGTATGGGTAGTACTTTTGCCTTCGTTTCACTCTTTCTTTTGGTTTGGTTTTGAATGGGCAGGATATACACATAATTCAAAACATACCAAAGGACACCTTCTGGAAAAGTAAGGGATCGTGGTGAGGCACAGCCCTCTCCTCTTTTTGCTTTGGAGATGGAACGTGAGGCCAGAAACGGAGCTCCCTCCACACTGATACAGAAAAGATGAGGTGCACTGCCAAGAATGTTCCATTGTTGGATTGCATAAATTAACTATCATTACTAAGAAAGACGGTCTCCTATTGATACATTGTGCTCAGTCCTTTACATTATGCCCAATACTGCAATGAATATGTTTGAATATATATTCTGTGCACCTGAGTCAGTATTTATAAAAGATTGTTTTCCTTAAGTTCAAATTCTGAGCCAAATTATATGTCCATTTTTGGTAGATAATTGCCAAATTGCTCTCTGTAGTCTCTGTATGAATGTATGCTCTCATAAACACTGCAGGAGCGTGCCATCCCCCACTCCTTCCAGTGTGTTGTCCTACTTTCTGATCTTTGACAGCACTAGAGGAAAACAATGGTGTCTCAATATAATTTTAATTTGCATGTTTCCTTTTATGAGTAATGTTGAGCGCCTTCGGTCTAAAAGACATTTACATTTCCTTTTCTGTGAACTCTTCTTATTTTCCTTGGCCATTTATTTTATTAGATCAATGATCCTTTGCTTATTGATTTAGAAAAGCTCTTTATCTACTAAAGAAATTAGCACTTTATATTGTGAGCTCAATATTTTGACCCAGTGAGTTATTTGTCTTTTCTCTTTGTTCTTAATACTTTTCAGCTATTAAAAAATTTCAAATATTTCATACAAGGTTAGGCTAATATTACTTAGGTGTGACGCAAAAAGCACAGCCCATAAGAGTGTTCATGGTAAGTAGAAAGTCATCAAAATTAAGGACTTAGCCTCCCCAAAAGGCATGCCACTGACTGGGAGGAATTATTCTCAAATCACACAACGGAAAATTACATGTATCCAGAATACATAAAGACAAGTCAATTATAAAAAACAACCGTGTTTGAAAATGAGTACAAGGTTAGAAAAGTTACTTCACCAAAGACATGTAAGAATGGCCCATATGCACACATAAAGATGCCCCACAATAGTCTTTGTTATTGCTCTGTGCTGTCCTGTGGATTCCAGTTCATAGCATCTCAATCGGATGCAGTAGAACTGCTATCGTATGTACGGGAGCAGATTGTCAAGCATTTTCTCTCAGAATGACTCATGAGGTCTAACCTCTGATTTTGTGGTTAGCAACCAAGCACTTACCTATTGTACAACCAAGGCTACGTTGTCAGGGAAATGCGAGTCAACACCACAGTTAGATGCCACTGTATAAAAGATGGATAAAAACAATTTAGGAGTGCTTATATTTCTGTATATCTTTGCCAAGGAGGCAGAGCAGAGGTTACCTGGGAATAGATGAAAAAGGGGAAGATTTGGAGGGATGGATTTTTAAAAGTAAAAGCCAACTTTTGAGAATGACGGATAATGGTCGTCATCTTGATGATGGTAAGTTTCACAAATATAAACTCCAAACTCACTGCCATCAAGTTGATCTAACCCATAGCAATCCTATAAGACAGAACAGTCCCGGTGGCTTTCTGAGACTGTAACTCTTTACAGGGGTAGAAAGCTCCATCTTTGATCTTTTTCACACAGACCGGCTGGTGATTTCGAACTGCTGACACTGCAGTTAGCAGACCAACGTGGAACCTACTATGCCACCAGGGCTCCTTGCACAAGTATAGATCTACGTTAAACCTTACCAATTTACACACTTTACACATGGGTGTCAAATATACCTAAGTAAAGCTGTTCAAAGCATAGAAGTTTCTTCTAATATTTTATGGTTCTGTATTTCACATTTATATAATTGATGTGTTAGGCAGGTTCTTTAGAGAAACAAAACCAGGATAATTATGAATACACACACACATATATATATATATATATGGTTAGGTATATACAGTGTGGCAGTTGCATAATCTGGTGCCAACTTGAGACTATTAAGAATGAAGGGGTCTAGATAAGCCTGCCAATCAGATAGCAGCTTTATGGCCTCATTTGGCAGAGCCCCAGAGATAAATAGCTCACTGGAGGCCAGATACACAGGCTTTCTGCTTCAACTTCTTATGAGACATTCCTGTTGACAAGCCACATGGAGCTACACTGATGCATCCAGAACCTTGGACCTGGAGAAACCACATGGAGACTCAAGTAAGCCCTGAGATGCTTCCACTGCCACTGGATCCACATGACTTTCCACCCACTGGCCTTTGATCTTCCAACTCTCGGCATCATTGCATGTGTTGCATGAGTCTGAAGAGGAATTTATAGACCGGTATGGGAAATATGGGCAAATAATGGATTTATGGACTTAATTTGGACTGGGCTGGTATGTTTTCTTTTTAAAAAAATTATTTTATTAGGGACTCATACAACTCTTATCACAATCCATACATACATCAATTATGTAAAGCACATCTGTACATTCATGGCCCTCATCATTTTAACCATAAAATTATTTTTGTTGCTGCCTCATAACTAAAATGTTGTTACTGTTATGAATCAGGCAACTCCTTGTGAAAGGATGTTCAACCACCAAAGGGGTCGGGACCCACAGGTTGAGAACAGCTGCTATTAGTCTTTTATATAAAGCTCCTTCTTACACACATATGTGTCTATGAATTTGTTTCTCCAGTTCCACACAGACTAACACATACAGTGAGGATGATGATAGCTAATTAGTCCACATAGCAGTACATAGAGCTCTGATCAACTCACTTTCCTGGAACATTTAATCTACTGAAAGACCTTTAACTCAAGGAGACTCCTGGTCCAAGGTAAATGAAGCAAACAGCGGAGTCCTCCCTCCGGCAACACTGGCAGTCTTCCGGCAGGCAGCACACTGCAGGGGTGGTCAGCAAAACTCAGTAGCACAGGAGCTTAATGAAGCAGGCTCCACGCCACAGAATCTCAAATTCAAGCAATACAGAGATAGGATCCACCAGCCTCACACTCAGCAGCGTGGTGAAGCAGGTCTCAAAGGAACCTCAAGCTTTAGGGCCAAGACCCACAAGTTGGTTTGGCTCACAGTGTAGCAAACATTTGAGGCAAAGAATCAGCTCAAGCACCAGCACCGTTGGTTGGATCACCAGGGAGCAAGAGATAGATGGGATGCTTGCCATCTTTATTTATTTTGGTTGCCCTCCAGTCAAGCTGCGACTTGATTAAATTCCACCTACATGTTCCTCTTGGCCTAGTTGACACAAGAAACCTGGCACACGATCCATCTGGAATTTGTTTTTGATACATAGTGTAAAGTAGAAATCCATTTTCCCTTCCTCCCCCTGGGTTGGCTCAACATTGTTCATTTAATAATGATCATATTTTCTATACTTACTTTAAACATAATCTTTATCATACAGTAAATTTCTGTATATATTTAGTTATATTTATGGACTTTAAAAATCATTTTATTAGGACCTCATACAACTCTTATCACAATCCATACATACATTAATTGTGTAAAGCACATTTGTACATTCATGGCCCTCATCATTCTCAAAACTTGCTCTCCACCTAAGCCCCAGGCATTAGCTCCTCATTTTTCCCCTCCCTCCCCGCTCCCCCTTCCTTCATGAACCCTTTATAATTTATAAATTATTATTTTGTCATATCTTACACTGTTTGAAGTCTCCCTTCACCCACTTTTCTGTTCTCTCTCCTCCAGGGAGGAGGTTACATGTAGATCCTTGTAATCGGTTCCCCCTTTCCACCGCACCCTCCCTTCACCCTCCTGGTATCGCCACTCTCACCACTGGTCATGAAGGGGTCATCCATGCTGGACTCCCTGTGTTTCTAGTTCCTATGTAAACCAGTGTAAATCCTCTGGTCTAGCTAGATCTGTGAGGTAGAATTGGGATCATGATAGTGGGGTGGAGGGAAGAAGCAGTTAGGAACTAGAGGAAAGTTGTATGTTTCACATTTGCTACACTGCACCCTGACTGACTCATCTCCTCCCCGAGACCCTTTTGTAAGGGGATGTCCAATTGCATACAGATGGACTTTGGGTCTCCACTCTGCACTCCTGCTCATTGACAATGATATGATCTTTTGTTCTTTGATGCCTGATATCTCATTCCTTCAACACCTCGTGTTCGCGCAGGCTGGTGTGGTCCTTCCATGTGGGCTTTGTTGCTTCTAAAGCTAGATGGCTGCTTGTTTACCTTCAAACCTTTAAGACGACAGATTCTATCTCTTTTGATAGCCGGGCACCATCAGCTTTCTTCGCCACATTTGCTTATGCACCCATTTATCTTCAGTGGTTGTGTCGGGAAGGTGAGCATCAGGGAATGCCCGTTTAATAAAACAAAGTATTCTTGCATTGAGGGAATACCTGAGTGGAAGCCCATTGTCCATATGCTACCTTAAAATACTAAACCTATAAATATATGAACATAGATCTATTACCCCTTCATCATATATAAATATATTTATATGTGTACATGCCTTTATTTAGACCTGTATAAATGCCCTTTACCTCTTAGCTCTTTCCTCTATTTCCTTTGACTTTCCTCTTGTACCACTATCATGTTGAGCCTTCATTAGGGTTTCAGTAATTCCTCTCGGTTACATTATCCTTGGTCACACCCTACCAGGCCTCCTCCACCCTCCTCACCACCAATTGGGATCACTTTTTGTTCCCTTGTCCTTGGGTTTGTTAATGCCACTACCTTTTCCCCATATCCCCCTCTCCCTTGTCCCCCTAGTACTGTCAGTCCCATTGGTTTCTCTTCCAGATTGTTCATCCAGCCTACCTTATTTAGACAGACCTGCAGAGATAATAACATGCACAAAAACAAGACAGAGCAAAACCAAGCAACAAAATAAAACAAGAACAACAAGCTAATGACACAAAACAAAACAACAACAAAAAAGAAAAGCTTGTAGTTAGTGCAAGGACTGCTTGTTGGCCTTTAGGAGTGTTTGCTGGTTGACTCTGATGGGGTGCCAAGCTTTGACCCCAAAGTCTATTTTTGGTATTCCCTAGGGACTTCGTTGCTCTGTTCCCCTTGCTGTTCTGTTCCACGCCCTTAGTGTTTTGCCTTGGTGTGGTGGGATCAGATCGGGCGGAATTTCCACACTGTGTCTCCAGTGTTTTCCCCTGTAGGGCTATGGGTGAGTGAGGAATGTCGTGTCTCACAGTGGGGCCAGCCATATGGTCTTCTCTGTGGATTGACTGCTCTGACTGGGAATCTTTTCATCAAGGCTTAGTGAGCCAGGATGTGCTCCTCTCTCTCTTCCTCCTCCTTCATTTGCTCTGTGTGCTCTCCCAGAGTGTACTTTCTTTTTTGATACCAGGGTCTCTGTTTTTCAAAATGCCACCCTGTTTTAATTTAATTAGGTATAATATCTAGTTGAGCTAATCAATGATTACTTTTAAGTTTTAAACATTATATGATTGCTCTTATTTATTTACTCTTCCTTGTGGAATTTGGAATCAAGAAATTTAGTTCAGAAAATTCTAATTGTGCTTTTGTTGAAAGGTATATATATAAATTTTCAGAGAATGACAACTTATTGTTCCCAAGTATTCCCTGCTGAGAATCTCGTTTGCCTATCCATTTGTTTAATAGTTTGTCTTCCTGTGGTATTTTCTTCACACTTTTCTGTTTTGATTGATTAAACCCTTCTGAGATCCATATCACCTTGTGGGAGTTAGAGTAAAATCATACAATTGGAAAAGTAAAAAATATACTTATAGTTCAGTCTTGGTTTTATAGCCAGTCTGTCATTCATTAACCTTGTTATTATGGACTTGTTACTTCACTTTTCCAAGTCTCAATTTTCTCTTTGTACCCATAAGTCAAAAATATCTATTGTGCCTGTCTAACAGAATCTAAGGAAACTTATAATAAAGAAAATCCTAACAAAGATCCCAAGATCCTTGAAAGTTATTTGGGGGTCCTTAATCAAAGTCTTTCTGGGTGTTTAGTAATAAATCCTTCAAGTCATAGTACGAGTTGTAGCTGTAAGACTATGGAGTGTCAGGATTCGTTTTCTTGGTCCATCCTGTGCCCAGGCCAGCAAAACTGGAATTGAGTATATTGGTGTCTGAATATTTACTTTCTTTTCCTCTTTGATCCATTGTGTGGAATCTCAAGTGTGATAGATGTCTTTGGCTTTTCGCCGAAAGCCACACATGAACCTCGTGGCTTGAGGAGGAGGAGAAAATACTATATAGAATGGACCATCGATACCCAGGATGGTTGAGTTGACAGAGGTCCTAAAGCTTACCTCGTCTTGAAAGAAAAAAGGATGAAGACCAAAGAGAAGTGATTCCCAATACCACACAGATCTATGTAAGACAAGACCCCAGGCAGGCAGGGAAGGGTTGTGAGAGGAAGGTGATGATTCAGTGGGGACAAGCCTGTGCATGTTTCCAGGAGTGTGCAGATTGTCGGTTGTCTGTCATTCATGGGCATATAGGATATTTAGGAACTCTTGAAAAGGTCCTTTCATGTGACAGAGTCATAATTCCTTTCCTTTACAAATCATGTTGTTTTTCTATATTCTGGAACCTGCAAGCCACAGCCAATACTCATTTTGAAAACCTCCTTAGAAGATGTTGTGCTGTTGATAATGAACAGAAACAAACACTGCCCGATCCTGTACCATCTTTACAATAACATTTGAGCTTGTGGCTGTAGCCACTGTGTCAATCCATCTTGTCAAAGTCTTCTTCTTTGGGGCTGTACTTTACCAAACACGAATGCCTTTTCCAGGGACTAGTCTCCTGATAACATGTCCACTGTTCACTTAAGATATTAGAAATCATACAATTCACTCTAGATTAAAAAGATAGCTCTTAAGCCTTCTACTATACACACACAATTAAAGATTATAAATAACAACAGCCAACATTTATCAAAAGTTCATTATCTGTCAAATGTTCTGCTTAGCTCATTTAATATTACAACTCTATAGGATAGGCACTATTATTGTCTCCGTTTTACAAATATCACTCAGCTGAAGAAATTGAAGCATGAAGAGGATGGATGGGTGGGTGGATGGATGGATGATAGATTGATAAAGGTAATCGAATCAACTCTAACGCATCATGATATGCAAAACAGAACAAAATGTGCCCTGGTCCTGTATCATCCTCATAATTGACAGCAAGTTCCAGATCATCATTTCCCTTTTGTGCCAATCCAGTACATTGAGAGTTGGTACTCTATTTCATCAAGCACAATGCTAATCTCCAGTGATTGATCCCTCCTGATGGTGTTTTCAAACAAGTTGAGTAGGTCAAGTTCTATTTTGAAGCATTATGTTTTCATTGGCTGATTTAGAGGAATTGATAACCAACTCTATTTTCCAAATTTTCTTAATCTATAAGCTCTTCTTAGATCTGTCCATCATGGGTTTTCCTGCTGGCATTGACAATAACCAGTAACATAATTTCCAGTATCACAAGGGATCACAGTTGAATGGCTACGGGTTGAGGCTTATAGCAGAGTGGTATGCCCCTTTGGGCATTTATTAGCAAACCTGGATGAATTTTGTAACATGTGCCAATAAACAACTCAACCTTGAGTATGTCTCACTGTTTCTTCACAAACCCTTTAATCATGAATTTTGTCTGTGGTCCTTTGTAGGCTTTGCAATGGATATTAGAACCTAGAGATCAAGTTGAATATATTAATTTAGACAACACAGCTGAGTATATAGAGAGGTTGAGTAACTTAAAATCACACAGCCAGTGATCAAAGGAGTCAGGATTTTAACCCAAGCATTTTAATTCCGAGACTCACACACTGAAAGCATGTCTAATCCATTTTCACCCATACGAAGCTTGGGAATAGAAGGTGCTGGGGTTGAAAGAAGCAGGGAAGTATGGATATTCTTCATTCTAGGGACAATATTTCTAGGAAGTTGAGGGAAGCAGTGACAGGGGAGAGCTTGCCCCTTAAACATTTGGAATAATCTTAATATGGTGGGGATTTCAGGATCCAGTTCTATCCTGTCATGTGGTCATATGCTTGAAGTTGGAATAGACTCAACAGAAATAGATTTGGTTGGGGTTTGGGTCCTGGGCTTCTGTGGTAGTAACATAATTTCATGTCAACTTGAAGTTGAGTGGAACCTTACCTGTCAATCAGGTCACAGCCTGATGGTACCTCCTTGTGGGAGTGATCTCCTTATAAGGAGGTTGCTGGGGACTTCTCTCTCTCTCTCTCTCTCTCTCTCTCTCTCTCTCTCTCTCTCTCTCTCTCTCTCTCTCTGCTTCACTTTCCTGCTGGCAAGCCACTTGGTGACCTTCCAGAAACCTGGCAGACCCTTGGGGGTGCATCCAACACTACTGGATCCACAGGACCTTGCACCCACCAGTCTGTGATCTTCCTGCATTTTGCATCATTGCTTATGGCTGTGTGAGTCTGAAGAGGGATTTATGGACTAGTGTCAGACTTACACACTAGTATTACACTTATGGACTTGGTTTGGACTGGACTGGGATGTTTTCTTGATATCTAATTACTCCTTGATATAAAACGCTTTCTTGCAGTTAGCAGCCCGATCCATAACCACTACGCCACCAGGGCCTCTTAATAAAATGCTTTCTTACACAAATATGGGCATCCTTGAATATGTTTCTCTAGTCAAGCTGGCCTAACACAGCTTCCAAATCCTTCTTCAGTTTGCAGGCTTTTTAATGTTCCCAGCACCTAACAATAAATAAAAAGAAGAGGCAGTAGGGAACTGAATCGGTGATATGATGCAGAGAAGTGAATCAACTCTTTACCCCGAAATGGAGGTCAGATGAAGTAGAAGGCAGTGGAGACCAGCTTTCTTCACCACTCACTCTGCATGGTTCCAGTGCTAGGGTGGGTAAGTGGGGCAAACTTCAAGTAAAGAGACAAAAGAGGCACCACTTATTTTTTTTCCTCCAGATATTTGCCTATTCCAAGAAGCAGTCCTCCCGAATAAGGAAGCACAAAAGAGAGAACAAATTGATTGGATAAGAACAAAACCAGAGATTTCTAATTCTTAGAATTACTGAAATGTATCAGGAAAACTCACCATGGCACTGTTCTAATTAATAAGGCATTACACATCATTTTTATTTAGCGGCCACCATGCTAATCTGACACCCACGCACGATGATAACCCTGGTTACATAAAGCCCTCATGGAGGAAGAGGAGGAGGCGAGAAGAAAAAGGTCAGGGTCTGTGTACCCCAGTAATAATCACTTAGAAGGCAAATTATCCTTGCAGACTGCACAAACTTAGCATCATGGCCTTAAAGCATGATGATTTCTGTGGCACAATTTCTGCTGTACTCTTTTCAAGCTATAGACTTCCTCCCGGTGAAGTAGGACGTTATAAGTGGCCCAACCATCATTTTCCTTCTTTCTCTTTCTCTTTCTCACGCTTCATGATGTTGTGATTCTTTCCCTGCCATGCTAAGGGGCTTAAGGGTTATGCATATGAAGTTGCCGTCTCTGACTGGGGACTACTTGGGCATAGATTTCATGTCATGCTTCATGTTTCAGAAAAAAATCAAATGATACAATTTTAAGACTTGGAAAAATGTTGAATGACCCTTTAGGCCAAAGCAGAAGAATTCAGCATATATCCCAATGTTATGTAGCAATGTTGCTAGCTAGATATTATAAGTCACTGTTATTTCCTTTCTAGGCCATCAGTTGTTATTAATCACCCATGATAGACAATGGAAATGTCACTAACCTGTAGGAGAAAAGGACTTGTATTTAATTATATACAAAATGATGACTAGGTACCTTGCTTCACGTCCAGGACCCTGATTCTCCTGTTAAAACTCCTCAATCATACTTGGCCAGCACTCTCAGAGTTGCGGTGACATTATAATGAAAAGGAGTAGGTGAGCATGCTTTGTAAACGGAAACGTTCTAAATAAGGCCAAGGGATGTTTATTCGTTTCTGTTAAAGAGATCTGGCTAATGGACATGCTGCACTGAGGGTCTGAAAGTTTAAGTGAGATTGGGTTCCTGTGATACAGTGGTAGGGAAATAGGAGAGAACTACTGATCGACTGCGGTCAGATCACTCCCATCGACTGGCACCCATGGAGCAGCACTATGTGATTACAAAGCAAGAGCAGCTGATGAGTTACACTGAGGGAGCCGAGGTCAATCTAGACTCTATCACTCTTTAGCTTGGTTGCCTTGGGAAAGTTCCTGTACTCTGATGAGTTCCAAATGCTTTCTGGATCAGAATCATTTCAGACCCATGGTGACCTTATGCACAAAAGAACAAAACATTACTCAGTCCTGTACCATCCTCACAATTGCTCCTGTGCTTGAGCCCATTGTTGCAACCCAGGTGTCAAGCCATCTGCTATAGCGCCTCCTTCTTTTCGGCTGCCTCTCCACCGTACTGACCATGATGTCTTCTTTCTCCAGGGATTTATCTCTCCTGACAATATGTCCAAACTATGGAAGGCAAAGTCTCATCATCTTTGCCTCCTAAGGAGTACCCTGCTTTATTATTTCTGAGACAGATCGGTTTTTCCTTCAATAAAGGAGTAAGAGAGATAAACTAGGTAAACAGCTTGTAAGTACATGTCCCATGTAGGTAGTACATGGTAAGCATTACTATAATTCAATTGCTATGACCATCCTAGGCCTCTAATAGTTGTGAAAATAGAGTAATGTAGAATGAGGTGTCTCTGGGAAATGTTCCCTCTGCCACTGACAGTCAGATGACCAGACCATGGTAGAACTTCAGGTCTGGGGAAAATAGAGCGTAGGAAGGGGGTTACATGTCAGTATAGGAAAAGAATGGAAGAAGGGTAGGAGAGCAAGAGCAAGAGAGATAGCATGAGAGCAGGACAGCAAGCTCTTGGAGTCCACATCCCATCACCTCGCCCTGACCATGGCAGAGATGTCAACGCAAGGGATGATGTTCAGTCCCAGCCTATTTTCTCACCCTCCATAGAATATCTGCACATCTGAAACATAGGTAAAAGAAAATTTGCCAAGTGAGTAAGTACAGAGAAAAAAGACAAATTACATAAGGACAGAAGCCTTGTCATGCCTATGTTGGCACTCCCAGCACCCAATACAAATGGTAGCCCCTAGAAGATACTTGGTTCAAACATCTGAGAAAATTAACAGAGCTTTAGGATGGATCAGAATGCTGAGTTCATGGGAAGAGGAGGAGGAGGGGGGTAAAAGGACGAGAAAAGTTTGGGGATTAATTTCAAGACAGCAGATGTTCAGCAGCAATAAGTGTGCAAGTGTACACTTTAGAGCAAGCACATCTTGAGCCAGACTTGAAGAGAATAGGAAAGAGTCTACTGGTACAAGAAAATGATAGATGTGAAAAGTGGGGTTAGGCACTGGGAAATTGGGTCAATCTCCCTTGGGAGTTAGGAAGCATATGATATGGAGAGCAGAAGAGAAGCATTTATTACAGACCAGTGAAAACTGTTGTGTCTAAGAGATAAAACAACAACAAAACTCACTGCCAGGGAGTCAAGGCTGACTCGTAGCGACCCCTAGCGGGTTTCCAAGACTATAACTGTTTACAGGAGTAGAAAGCCCAGTTTTTCTCCCGAGGAGCTGCTGGTGGTTTCAAACTGCCAACCATTCTGATCTCCACTTAATGTGTCACTACTACACCATCAGGGCTCCTGTGCCTAAGAGAAAACTCTATGGAATAACAGAGCAAAAAGCTTGTGGAAACAGAAACCTGTAGGGAAAAGACAAAGTGAGACATATTTACTTTGGGAGCTGGGCGTGAGATCATGCTGGCAAGAAGGCAGAAGGGGAGGCCAGATGGGAGTCGGGAGAAGAGAAGAGAGGAGAGGGAGGGGGAGGTTGGAAAGCAGACGGGGGTGGTGCAGGTCTAGAATATGAAGAGTAAGATGGTATCCACCATCTTGGTTGGATATCTTGGCACAGGCTGGGGCAAACCAGCAAAAAGGGAGGGGTGGTTCGAGAGAGTATCCCTGAAACCTTACCGTGATGAGAAGAGTCTCTTTCTCTGCATTCCGCTTACCATACAATCTCCTTACACCGGCAATAAATAGACCACAGTAAAGAAAAAAATGTGAAGATAATAAATGTACAAAAGGGACCTATTACCTCTACAGTTTAGACCAGTGTCACACTTCCAAGTAGCCTGGATGCATTATTGAGACGAGACTCCGGTTCCACCTGAGGTCTAGTGTGTCAGAACCTTCAAGTAGCGGGGGCAGTGGTTTTACCTGAGAGAGGCTACAAAATGTAGTAAGCCATTGGTTATGCCCTCAGACATCTTGTAGCCTCGTGTGCGGGCAGATACGTTGGCTTATCTTAGCTATGCAGGGGTGACAGGTTAGACTAGGAGGATGACAATCTCTGAGGAGCAGTTCCTCGATGCTCCCTCTTAGGAGGGATTAATAACCCGACAGGTGGAAGTTCGAAGTCGTACCATCCAAGTGAGGTGGTGAACTCAGGTTTATGAACTAACCCAGACTTGGCTTTCTCTGCAAGGTTGCTTTTCCTCTGAGCGGGGAGGGGGAGTGCCGGCCTGCCTTCCCAAGAATAACAAGCCATGTCACATCTGGTTGCTGTCATTGGAAGCAATAAGCTAGAAAGATCCTAGCAAAAAAGAGCATCGGCCTTTTGGCTTCTGCACGCTCCTTAAACTCCACGTTGCTGCGTGAAAAGGCATGTCGGAGACGCTCCCCTCATGTTTTAGGTGGAACTCCACTTCAGCAAATGACACATAATTTGGCTGGAATCACTGTCGCAGGACGCGCCTGGGAAGATTACATCGCTGGGCTGTTTGAACCGCCATTGACTTCTTGGCACACAGACCGCTGTAACCTCTATTACCTCTGGCCCTTAAGTGCCTTAATATTCACCCATAAACGGAGCAGGAAAATGGATAATCATACAGGAGAGAGCAGTCCTTTTCCAACCCCCGTATGTTTCAAAATGTACTCGAGTGCCTTTTGATAGGGCCGTTTTGGATGGCCCTGCTTGTTCTCGTCCATGAAATGTCAAATGGTCAGCCAACCGTGGGGTCCTCGGCACACCGATATCAAGAAGAGTGAGCATTTGTCCCGGGGCGGGCCTGAGTGCCTCCATTCATGGGTCAAGTGCTCAGACAAGCCTTCTTGGTTCCACATTTAAAAATGCAGTGTTTTTCCTGAGACCGCACTCTCCCTTTGGGGCCCCCTGCCCCTGTCACTATTTTTCTAGGTAGTACATAGCACCACCTGGCCCACGCTACATTTTCATTATTTGTTCGAATTGGAATGCATGTTCCCTGAGGTCAAGGAGCTTGCTGGTGTCGAAAGTTGAGAAGTATGGGAGGTATGTGGCTGAGGTAGGGTAGGAGTGGGTTGCGGAGTTGGGAGTAAGAGACAGACAGAAGAGCAGACAGACAGAAGAGAAAGAGAAGAAGCTCAAGCATCTTATAAGAAACCGTAGACTAGAGTTCACAAAGCCAGCTCCTTGGGAGCATCTGTTGATCAGCATTCTGGATGTCAGTCCACTTCGGGTTTTAAGTTCGTCGACTGTATCTTGGGACTCCAGTGTACAATTATCGTCAGGAGTGCCTTTTCACTAAGGCGCATAATGATTCATGCTGAGAATGTAATTAAAATTTCGTGGGAGTTTAAAAATAATACTCTATTAGAATAATACAGTGAAATGGCTAATTCAGAGTGAGTGTTTCCTGCCTTGATTTGCTTTACGGGTGGCATTCTATATCAAATACGTTCATCTAAAGCAGAATGACCTATACCCAGACATCACTGGGATTTGCTCTGGATTCTGGGTGGACGACACTTGGAAACTTCTAGATTCGTCAGGAGTGTCTGAGAGCAGGGTTTGGATTTGGCTCTGCTGTTTGAGGTGCTGGCAGAGGGACATGAAGCAGCTTTTCTAAATATCACCCCCAGGCAGCCCATGTTAAGATCGTGTGCCAGGTCCATTGCTTGGCGCCCTCTGCCTTCATCCTTCCACAAATCAGGCCGGGCCAAATTCTGGCATCCCACAGTGGCAAGAAGAAAAAGAAATGTGAGCTTGAAAGGTTTTGCAAATGGACACACCTGTGTAACCCAAGCATCTGTATGGCAAGGAATATTGTCTTCTCTTCCAAAGGTCTCCTTTGGATTCTCTCAGTTCATTCCTGCCCTCCCGCAGTCACGCACTGCTATGAGTTCTAGAAGATCGCATTGCTTCTGCCTCTTCTAGAAGTAAGGATCTCTGGTGACCGAGTGGGTGACTTCTTGGGTAGTTTGAACCCACCGGTCTTCCTGAGAGAGACAGATGGGGTTCCCTCCTTCCATCAATAGTTACAGTTTCTGCAGCCCTCGTGGGCAGTTCCATTGTGTCCTAGGAGTTTGCTGAGATTGGAATCAATTCCGGGGCAGTGGATTGGGGCGAGCAGGGCGAGGAGGGGTAATTGCTCTCTAACTAGTCCACAGTCCGCTCCTCTCGCCTACCCATGAAATAGAAGTGTGCCCAATCTTGCCAATTCCTACCCAACACCCAATGATCACCCAGGCTCCAGAAAATGTTAGCACGGAGTCTATGTCAACTCACGGCAACACAGTGTGCTTCCGAGGAGAATGACAGCTGACAGGATTGTCCAGGTTGTGCCTGGTCAGAAGCACATCGGCGGGCATTTCTTTGGAGGCTTTTGGGTAGGTTTGAACCAGCAACCTTTCAGTGAGTAGTCCAGCAGTGATCCCATGGTATCCCATGCTTTCTTACTTTAGATAGCTCAGTGCCCCTGTATTTTTTGCTGTAAAAAGGTGTGCTGACACATTCACTTTTTAACGTGGTTGTGCCTGTGTTTCTCTTGGGGCTTATTGGCAAACAAGGCATCCCATGGACATACGGAGTCCTGGTTTCTTGGGTACATACCTCGAAGCGGAATTCTTAGATCAAAAGATGGGCATATGTCTGACTTCCGTGGAAAATCGCCAAGCAGGTTTGCGTTACCCACTTTGCAGCCACCCTACAGTCGCTGCGTGTTCCTGTCTAGCTTATTATACAATGTCGGGCATTCTAGAGGGCAGGGAGGCGTCCTGGTGGTGCCGCGGTAAAGCAGTCAGTTGTTCAGCAAAAGGTGGGTGGGTGGGACCCCTCCCAGGTGGGACCCCTCCCAGGTGGGACCCCTCCCAGGTGGGACCCCCTCCCAGTGGCTCTGCGAGAGAAAAAGACACAGTGATCTCTTCCTACAAAGACTGCAGGCCAGGAAACCACGTGGGGCCCTTCTACTCTGTCGCTGGAGTCACTGAGTCACAGCCAAGTTGACAGCATCCTACCACAGAGCAAGTGTACCGTTCTCATTCGAGTTTCCCTTTGCATTTCCTTGGCGCTGTCGGGTAACTGTTTCTTTTGAAGATCTTCCAGCACGTTTGACGTATCCTGGCCCCCGAGACTTGAAAGCCCGGGCTTGGGTAAATAATCGAAATCAACTCCAGTGGCACTGACTTCCAGCCCCTTCTGCCCACCCCCCCCCCCCCCACTCTCTGTAATGGACAGACTACTTTCTCCTGCAGCGGGCATGGCTCCGGTGCCTTGCTGCCCTGTGTCTATTGATTTTGACGGGGAAACTCAGAATGATGGGAGACTGGATCAATTCCTCACTTTTCTGCTGTCAGGTTCATCGTTATAACCCCCCTTTTTTTTCTCTCAGAGCTCCTGTTCACACACTGCTGAATTTTCTCTGAGGGAGCGAAAAGGCCCTTGCCAGGTAAATGGATCCCCCCCACAAAAACCACTACCATGATTGGGTCTAATTAGCACCCTCGTTGGCAGGCACTAATTAGCTCCCCTGGTTTCAGGCTCAGCGGAGCAGATGAGACTAAATGGGCCCCAGAGCCTGAACTCTTGTCCCTTGAAGAGGTCTCCCCAGGTCAGGGCTGCAGGGCACCCAGCACTGAGCAGACCCAGTGGGGGATCTTTCAGAGCCAGCCCATCACCCCACGAAGGGCTTCAGTTCCCAGGTTCTGGGAGCCTGGTGGCTCTTGGTACGGCTGATTTCATTGTTAAAAGAATGAGACAAAAAGGCACCTCCACCTGCTTCTTTGGGGTAGGAGGGCAGTGTGCGCTTTGCTCTATTGTCTAGGTCTGTATCACTCTTCCTCCTGTAGCTGTGTCAGACTCGCTTTCTGCTCGCTCACACAACCACCAGAGTAGAGAGGACAGAAACCGTAGTGTCCTCACCAATACGAATCCCAGAAATTACTTTTACGACTGACCAAACTAAGCTCTTTGGAATAAATATGAATCAATTTTCTCCATTTCACATTAGAAAACTAAGAGGTAAGTGAGGAACTTAACAAGTAGCTCAATGACATAGTCTACAATCCATACAAGGAGCCCTGGTTAAGTTGGCTGCTAACTGAAAGGTTGGCAGTTCAAACCCACCCAGTGTCTCCCAAGGAGAGAGACATGACAGAACGCATAAATAAAGGTCACAGCCTAGCAAGCCCTATGGGACGGTCCCACGTAGTCATAAGGGGTCTGTATGAGTCAAAAGCCAGTCAATGCCACCTGACAGCAGCAGGTTCCTGACTGGCTCTGTAGACATGGGGAAAGGACGACACCTCACTAGGCCGCACCCTTCTGCAGGGTCCCCCGAGGAAAAGAAAGACCAGTTCGGGTCTCTCAAGCAGAGCTCATTCAATATATGGAATTGGTTACACAGACAATGGAAGGGCTGAAGAACAGCCTAGCTAGTAGTCAATCCAGGAAGCCTTATCTCTTGAACTAATGGTAGTGAGTTTGAAGGCTAGAATGTCGGGGGGAGGGGGTTAAGCAGGAGACGGCAGGGGCTGGCATTGGCAGAGCCCAGGAGTCAGACTATCCAACTGAGGCAGGGTCCCAGATTCTGGGAGACAGCTGCTACTAATGTTTCCTCACAAGGCAGGGGGCACAGGGAGACAGCGCAAATAAGAACCACCTTGAGCTGCGCCTGCCCTCCTTCGACTTCAATCCGTTCCCCATGGTTCCCCGTGGTCAGAGCTTAAAAAAAAACTAGGAAATATAGTTCCCTAACGCATGCAGCCAAAAGGAAGGGCAAGGGGTGAATCTGAAACCAAACGGGCAAATGAACAGTTAATAAACACCCATTGCCATCGAGTTAATACCGACTCATAGCCACACTATATTTAGAACAGAGTAGAACGCCCACTTTGAGTTTCTGAAACTATAACTCTTTACCAGAGTAAAAAGTCCCATCTCTCTCCCAAAGAGCAGCTGGTGATTTCTAATTGCAGATCGTGTGGGTCGCAGCCCAAAGCATACGCACTATGCCATAACAACCTAAAATTCTGCATCTTTGTTAACTGGGGCACCAACATGTTTCTGCAGGACCTTGAAAGTCGATTCACTGATTCCAGCCTACTCCATTGAGTCCAATGCACTCCTTCTACTGTGAGTAAGGACACTGGCAGAAGTCACCAGCTAAGGCCAGATACAGATGTGAAGCCAATCGCACAAGTCAAGGCAGAGGTGCCCGTGGAAAGTGCCTGAGCGGTGCCCCTTTCCCTTGGTGGCCACTGCTACTTCTGGAGAGAGCAAGCTCAGCTCTCAGCATTCAGTAAGAGGCAGAACCATAGAGCGATGGATTGGGCAAAGACAAGAAGTAGGATCAAACTATTCAAAACCATTCGTTCATGCCACTGAAGTAGATTTAGATGATTCATACTGCAAGTAGCCAGTGGCCACCACTGAGTCAGCAACAACTCGTAGTAGCCCAGGTTGTCCCAGAAGTCACTCCATGCGCCAAGACTGGTCTTTCAGAAGTCGCTCCCCACCCCTTTCTTCAGAGACACCTATGGGTGAGCATGAAGCTTCAGCTTATCAGTTCGTTGCCACGTGCGTTAATGGTTTCCGCCAAGGACTCCATATTCCTAGTGGACCTAAACAAAAAGCAGACCTTTCACACAGCGTGAATGTGTATCAGCCTCATTTATTGGGATCTTTGACTATTGATAGTATTTCAGGCCTGGCATGATGCTGGAATTAGATTTGCCTGTATCCTCAAGGCACTATCTTCAAGGAACTTCTACCCCAGACAAAAATAAAACAGATTTATAAAATAATGTAGCATGGGTGCTACCGGCAGACAGTTTCCAAGTTCAGGGGCTTTAAAGCGGCTAGACTTGATTGTAGCTCATTGCTGGGATTTAATGGATGGGTGAGCACTGAACTAAAAGAGAGGCGAACCCTAGGTTGCAAGATAATTAGAGGAATGGAAGACAGAATTATAGATAGTTAATGCTCTTTATAAGGATCCATGTCTCAGGATATATCATGCCCAAACGATGGTAAACAGGCTGCAAAAAATAACCCTACGATCAAATTGCCATTTTTTTTTAGCACTCAGCCATTATTCTGTTCCCTGTGGTCCCTGGCCCACCCCCATGACCTGGCCCCCGGTCCCTGCTGTGCTGTCTCCAGACTGGCCCAGCAGGTACCATTTCTCTGTGTTTCATCTCCCTGCATGCCAGGTATTATCCCAGGGCCGCCTCCCTTGCAAATGCCACAAGCTCCACTCGAGGCTCAAATACCTCTGGCATAGGGTAGAGGCGATTTGGACACTATTGTCAGGTTGATTATTTCTGAAAAGATGATACTTCATTTTCTGGACTGCCAGGGTATTTCACGCAAAACTGATCATGAATATTGTAAGGTGCACCGTCATTAGGTATTAATAACTAAATCAAAACGAAGGGCAGTGTGCACATTTTAATTTTGGCCGTTGATCCAGGGAGAGAAAGGTGCTTCATTACTTTTATTTCATTTTAGTTAGCTTTGTTTGGGGAGTTAGGATTTCTTTTTCCCTTTGGGTTTGGATTTGTGTTTGCTCTGAAGATGAATGGAGGAAAAAAGGGGAAAATAGAGGTCAAAAAAGATGGAGGCAAGCCGGCCGACCCACCAGGTGAACTGCTGTGAAACTTATAAATATTGCACCTCGTTCGCTGTGAAGTGCGCTCTTCTTAAAGTGCACAGTGAATACACATGCACTCTATCGTGCAGTAGGAGACCAGTTGGTACCTTCAGAGAAATCAGTGTTGATAAGGGGGCTTTCAGGATTTGTGCAAAGAGTTGCTTTTTATACACTTTCAAGCCTATGTGGTAACAAAGAAAAAACCATTTTTTACAGTACAGAAAGAGCCTTGGTCCATCATAATTTCTCTAGAAAAATGTAGGCATCTCTCCAGGACTGCCAAATATTCCTGACAAGCAAGCTGGGCCCTTTTATCCACAGAGAGAGAAAGATCATTTGACTCTGGGACACAGCCTTGGGAGTCATTGTGCTGTTGCTGCCGGAGGAGGGCGGGGGGGAAGGCAGGGCTCTTTTAGCCCAAGGTACTCTGCTCAGTGTCCAGAAATGCCACCACTAGACATCCTCAGAGGACTTAAGCCTACTGGCGATTAAGACAGAGTTGGTGGCCACCCAAGGAGCAGATGACAAGAGTCTGAAACACCCTCACCCCAACACTCAGCAGGAGAAACCTCTGATTTCATCGTAGCCTCAAAGGCTTTCTCCCTTGGATCCAGTCCACTTGCCCTTGAGATAAAATACATACTTAATGCAAAGCACAAGGAGCCCTTTGGGCACAGTCAGTGAAGCATTCACCTGCTAAGGGAAAGGCTGGCAGTGGGAACCTCCCTCCCCAGTGGATAGTTTTCTCCATGAGAGCAAGACCTGGCGATCTGCTCCTCTACAGAGGAGTCAAGAGAGCCCTGTGCATGGTCCACTCCATCACACCGAGGCCATTCTGAGTGAAAAATTGATTGGTAGCACCTAACAGCAATACGAAGAACAGTGTGGTGGAGGCTAACCATTTGCTTTGGTTAATACTAGTATTGACCATCATAGTTGCCATTATCATCAGGAACACTTTCTTCATCGTCATCACCCGCCATGATCTCATCCATGTCACCTTCACACCCAGCGCTGAAGCAACTGTCATTTTTATTTTTCCCAGGGGAAACTAGCTCAAAACTTGTAAGTGATTTACCAATAGCCACAGATCATCTTTAGAGAAACATCAAACTCAGGCCATCCTGACTAGAAACCTCGTATTGCCCGTCAATGAAATGTTCTGAGCCTCGCTTATTCACAACCATGCATCAGAGGCCTCTGAGGCCCAATCCAGCCCCGAGTTCACAAGACCCCCTCGCTCTCCTCACGCTCCTGAATCCCGTCAGATTCATTTTTTGCTCTCTCTTCTGACCCTATTTTAGTCCCTCTCGATGCTCATTTCCTTTGGTTTATCTTCATAGACCCTTGTTGATTAACAATATGGAGGGAATGCATATTTTAGTATATGCATATTTTAGTATACATTTTGTTTATTTCATAAGATTTGGGGCTGGTAGTTCTTCAAAAGGCAGCAGATGAATTAGAAGGCTAGTATTTCTCTTAGAAAAATTCACGTCTAAAAAATAAGTTTTTGTTCTTTTTCTGCAGCCCATGGATTCTACCTAGAATGAAAACAGATTTGTTTTTTGGCTTTTAGCAGTTTTTTGACCTATATTTCACATACCATGCAATTCACTGGCATAAATACCGTATATACTCGAATATAAGCCGTCCTGAGTATAAGCCGAGGTACTTAATTGTTACCTGGGAAACCAGAAAAACTGATTGGCTCCAGTATAAGCCTAGGGTGGAAAATGCAGAAGCTATTGGTTAGTCTCAATAATCAAAACAAATGAAAATAAAATTACCACAAATTGAGATATCAGTGGGATATTTAAATATTTATTTTAAATAAAAAACATAAATAAAAGGACAAATCATTTGACATTAGTAAACCAGCACAGCAAGTGGAAAATAGGTTCAACAAGAAAAATAAGGTATCAATCAGCAACCAAGCTAAAATGTAAAGAGTTAAAATCCTTCAAAACTGGATTTCTCATCATTATCTGTATCCCAATGCAGAGCTCCAGCGGATGTGAGGTCATCGGAGATGCTGTCCTTTCTGGGGTACCACTGGCCCATGTATAAGCTGAACCCCAGTGTTTCAGCACATTTTTTAATTAGTAAATCTTTATTGGGGCTCATACAACTCTTATCACAATCCATACATACATCAATTGAGCAAAGCACTCTTATACATTCGTTGCACTCATCATTCTCAAAATTCACCTTCCACTTGGGTTCCTGGAATCAGCTCAGTTTCCCTTTTTCCCCCCTCCCCCTCCCTCCCCGCTCCCCCCTTCCCCCTGGTCCCTTAATAGTTTATAAATAATTATTTTATCTTATCTTACACTGCCCGGCGTCTCCCCTCACCCACCCTCCCATTGCCCATCTCCCAGAGAGGAGGTCACACATAGATCTCCAAGATCGGTTCTCCCTTTCTACAACCCCTTCCCTCCCGGTGTCGCCATTCCCACCGCTGGTGTTGAGGGGTTCATCCGCCCTAGATTCCCTGTGTCTCCAGATCCCTACTGCACCGCTGTACATCCTCTGGACTAACCAGGTCCACAAGGTAGAATTGGGGTCATGATAATTGGAAGGGAGGAGGTGTTCAGGAACTAGAGGAAGGTTTTGAGTTTCATTATTGCTACACTGAACCCTGAGTGACTCATCTCCTCCCCACTACCCCTCTGGAAGGGATGTCCGACTGTCTACAGATGGGCATTGGGTCCCCATCACGCACTCCCCCTCATTCACGGTGATGTGTTCCCCCCACCCCCTGCCTTTGTTGTTTGAGACCTGGTCTCTTCCCTTCACGATCACCTATGTTGGTGTGCTGCTTCCGTGTGGGCTTGGTTGCTTCTGGGCTAGATGGCCGCTTGTTTGCTTTCAAGCCTTTAAGTCCCCAGACGCTATATCTCTCAGTAGCTGGACACCATCAGCCTTCTTCACCACACTTATTTATGCACACATTCGTCTTCAGCAATTATGTGAGGAAGGTGATCACACAATGATTGGTTATGTTCCCTGGTGTCTGCTACATGGTCCATTCAGCACCATGTATTCGCTTAGGCCATGTGCTTCTTCTCTGTGGGCTTTGTTGCTTCTGAGCTAGATGCCCGCTTGTTTGCCTTCAAGTCTTTAAGACCCCAGATGCTATATCTTTTTGAAAGCCAGGCACCATCAACTTTCTTCACCACGTTTGCTTACACACACGTCTGTCTTCAGTGATCATGTCGGGAAGATGGGTATCCTGCAATGACCGTTAGCAGGGTGAGGTGCTATTGTATTGGGGGAGTATGCATGAGGAGGCCCAATGTCCATCTGCTACCCTACTACTAAACCTATAAATATATGCACATAAGTCTATTTCCCCCATAATCATAAATATATTTACATATGTACATGTCTGTATTTAGGCTTCTCTGTATGCACTTTGCCTCCTACTCCTTTCCTCTATTTCCTTTCGCTTTCCTCCAGTCCCACTACCATGTTCAGCCTTCATTCTGGTTTCAGTAATTCCTCTCAGCTACCTTGCCCTTGGTCACTCCCTACCAGTCCTCCCCTCCCCTCCCTCCTCTGGTTTTGCACCACTCGCTGTTCCCTTGTCCCTGTGTTGGGCGACACCTCCTCCCTTCCCCTACCTCCCATGCTCTCCTGTCCCTCCAGGACAGTTGGTCCCGTTATTTTCTTGTCTCTTTGTTTGTCCAGCCTATCTTGTCTAGGTGGACCTGCTGATATAGTAATATGTGCATACAAATGCATATGACTTTGACCACGCCCAAGTGGCACATATGAACATAGCTTCGACAGCAGCAACACTGACACGCTGATAAGCAGAAAAGTAACTAACATACAATATTTACAAGGTTAAAAAAAAGACAAAACAAAAAGATAGCAAAGAATAAAAGAAAAATAGTAATTCAAGGTCAGTTTGTTGGCCTTTAGGAGTGTTTTCCAGATGAAACTTGTGTGGTGCCACGTCCTGGTCCCAAAGTCTATCCTTTATACTCCCTCGGGATCTCTTTGCTCTGCTTCCCCTGCTGCTCCATTGCACGCCCCCAGTGTTTGCCTCAGTGTGGTGGGGTCAGCTCAGTCTCACATCCCCCACTGTGTCTCAGGTGCTGTCCCGTGTCGGGCCATTGGGTTGGTACAGGACGTCACATATCGCAGTGTGACCAGCTGTATGGTCCTCCCTGTATGATGGGCCCATCGAGCTGGGCTATCGTCCTGTGGGCTTGGTGGGCCCAGGTGTGCTCCACTACGTCCTTTCTCCTTTCTTTGTTTCAGCTTCCTTCTGGATGTGGTGTGGTGGGTCAGTTCCTTTCCCACACCGGACGATCTATTTTCATTTTCTGTACTATTCCCTTCGAATGTGGGTGTCGGTCTAATTCTGGTTTTGGCCAGCGTATGGTCCAGCCTCTTTGTGTAGTCCTCCATACTTTACGTTGCCCTCCTTGTTTGGTGTGTCGTGGTGGGGTCCATATGCATGTTCCAGTTCTGTGGAGACACAACCAATACTATCCCCCGGGTGGGTTAGTACCCTGTCCCCCCCGCCCCCCCATACCATCCACTCGGATTGTCCCCATCCCGGTTCTCCCTCCCCCTGCCCCGCTTCCCCTTCTTTATGCTGGGTTCTCATGCACCTCCCTAAGTGTGGCCTGCCCTCCCTCCAACTCTATGCTTCCCCCGTTTATTGTGGGATGGATGTTTATTCTTCTATTTCTGTCAGTCAGCACATTTTTTTGTGCTGAAAACCTCGGCTTATCCATGAGTGTATATGGCATATTAAAAACAGTTGTGTAATGATCACCAAAATAATTTTTAGAATATATTCATCATTCTTGTACTCATTATTAGCTCCCCAATTCCTCCCAACCTTCCCATCCATACCCCTAAGAAACTCTTACTCCAGTTACTGTCTCTATAAAAGCTACTCTGTCTGTGGATTTATCTATCCTGGATTTCATATAAAGAGAATCATACAAAACAACAACAACACGACTTTCCTTGTTGCTGCAAAGGTAAATAAACAAAAGCAAAGTCACAGTGACTGAATCTATGTTGACTCATAGCAACCATGTAGAGTAGGTTAGAATACCTCCCCTCCCCCGCAATGTGGGTTTCTGAGAATGTATCTCTTTATGGGAGTACAAAGCCTAGTCTTTATCCCATGGAGAGGATGGTGGTTCTGAACTGCTGATAGCAGCCCAACCTATAGCCACTATCCCACCAGGGCTTCTTGGTAAATGCCCATGTACAAATATCCTCTGCCAAACCTCTATATATAGGGAGTGTACACCAACTCTCTCTCCCACATCAGTTCAGCCTACATGTCCATCCATACATCTACTGGTAAATCACTGCTGTTATAGAGAATGAGTCACTGGGCCTTGGGACTCAAGGCCAAAGTCTAAGGGGACACCAAGGTCAATTGGTAAAGCATAGTCCACAAAGACAATGGTCTGCATCCTACCTTAGAAGCTCATAACTGTCCAATTACTGTGCAACTCTCAGCCTAGGTACTCTCTCCCTATCCAAAGGAAAGATGAGTAATAGAAATCAAAGACAAAATGGAAACAATCCAATGGAGTAAAGGGCCAGTCGAAAATCAGTCTCCACAACCCAGAAACCAGCTGGACTACGCAGTGCCTTGGCTATCACTACCAACTACTCTAAGAGATATAACACTAATAGGGCCTGGATAGAGTTGGGGAACAAAACTCAAAACCATAAAAAAAAAAAAAGACCACACTCACTGGTTGGATAGAGACTGGCCCTTAGTCACCCTTCCTGTCTGTAATTGACCTCACCTCCCTGGCTCAATTTCCAGACAACAATAGACAAGTCAAACTGGGAACAGTAACACTAGTGAGGTACACATACCATAGAATAATCAATCAGAGTTCAAAAGGACTGCATTTACCCAAGGAAAAGGTTTTTGATGCATTGGGAAAGAAGTAAGGATGGAAACAGGAAGCATAGTGTGGAAGTAGAATGTGATGTTGCATTGTGAAGATTCAGCAATCAATGAGCTGAAACAAAATGCAGGTGAATTGTTGAATGGAAAACTGATCTGCTCACCCAATGCACAATAAAAAATTGTGGGGTTTTTTAATGCCCATGGTAGCTTCTCTGCCATTGATCTGAGCAGAAATGCCACCTTATGGCTATTTGTAGTCTTATAAATGCTGTCTTGCCATCTTACTTGATATTAAATTTCAAATATCATCCTGCTTCCTCTTCTTTTTGCCTTTCATATATGTGATATCTCTTTACTTATTTCTTTACTGTCAAACTTTCCTTATTATATTATTTCTTGGACATGTAAATAACCTCAGGATTATTATTTTTAAATAAATTAATTATAATGCACTATATGTTACCAAACACTTTTTATTTTAACGAGGTTTAAGTGACCCAATTCAATCATATTCATTCCATTCTCCATTTTATGCAACTCTCACCATTAACCATTTTCAAATGTTTTCCATCATCTTAACCAGAAACTCTTTAAGTCACAACTCTCTGGTTTCCTCTATTCCACAACTTGATGATCACTAGTTATCAAGGTATTTGGTCTTCAGGCTTTTGCCTATTTTCAACATTGTATATAAGTGGGGTCGTATAATACTTATCCTTTCCTTCTGACATGTGTTGTTCACCGGAATGTTTTCAAAGTTCATCCATGTCTATGCCGGCGTTCGAACTTCATGGATCTGGATGGCTGGATAATATTCATGGAAAAGTACACAGCACATTTTGTGTATTCATGTATCTGTTGATGGGCACTTGAGTTGTTTCAACCTTCTGTCTATCATGAATAGTGCTGCAATGATAATGATGTGCAAGTGTCTACTTGAGGCCCCTGCTTTCAGTTATTCTGAGCATATATCTAGGAGTGGAATTGTTGGCCATATGACAGTTCGATGTTTAATGTCCTAGGACTACACATCACCACCTATCTCTCAGTGTGTCATGCTGTAAAATCACTAATTATTTTCCACAGCAGCTGCACCATTTTTGAGTTTTATCTGCCATGTGTTTTTAGTAATAAGTACAATTAAATTCAGGATAGTCACATTCTCTCAGAAGTAACCAGTTATGCCTTACATTTTTCGCTTAGCTCCATATTAACTTTTAAAAGAGGGTGCTTAAGAAGAGGCCACATACACAGTTGATTATTAATGGTAACTATTAGTAATAATAGTTAAACCACTTTTTTTTACTAAAAGGTCATTTCATTGGGGGTTCTTACAGCGCTTATAACAATCCATACATCAATTGTATCAAGCATATTTGTACATATGTTGCCATCATTATTTTCTAAAATTTTACTTTCTATTGAGCCCTTGGTATCAGTTCCTTCCTCCCTACCCCCTACTTCACAACCCCTTGAAAAATTATAAGCTATTATTATTTCCATATCTTACAATGACCATCATTCCCCCTGGATGGGTCAGGGTGTGTAACTATGTATCAATTATTGCAATCGGTTTCCTCTTCCTCCCCTCCGCTCCCCACCTTCCCCCTACCCTCCTGGTATGACTACTGCCACTTCCATTCCTCTTTCTGGATTCCGTGTGCCGTGGTGAGCTCTTATTTCTTATCTGTACCTGTGCACACGCTCTGGTCTAGCCTGCAGTGAAAGGCAAGACTGGGGTTATGATAGTGGGGCGGTGAAGAAGCCTCAAGGAAACAGAGGAATAGTGTGTGTTTCACCGGTGCTATACTGCGCCCTGGTTGACTCATCCCTTCCTTGTGACTCTTCTGTGAAGGGATGTCCCATTGTCATCAGCTGGGTTATGGGTCTCTGCTCCAAGCCCCCTCATTCTCAACAATATGGTTTTGTTTGTTTATTCATTCGTTTGTTTTGGGTCTTCTGATGCCTGCTATCTGATCCCATCGACACCTCATGAAAATGGCACAGTGGTTAGGTGTTGGGCTGTTACCCATCCGGTCAGTAGTTCAAAACCACCAGCTGCTCTTTGCAAAAAAGATGGATTTTTAGAAGTTGAACCATTTTTGAATGTTTACTACGTTTAGAGTCTATGCTAAGTAATCACCTTTTATATACATTTTCTCATGTAATATTCCTAACAATTTAGTGAATTTGGTGTTATTGTTTTTATGTTGTAGATGAGAAAAGAGATGCACTTAGAAGTTCACTAAAGTGCCCAAAGTCACTCACATGGTAAGTGTCAAAGTTAACATTTGAACCCAGTCCTATGACTCTAAAGTCTTATATAGTTTCATAGGCTTTATGAACATTTGAAATTATATTTTTATCAGCTCTTTTATTTTTTAACATCTATCTTTCCCACTGGACTATGAGGTCCACGAGAATAAGGACCATATCTTTTTACTATTATTATTCACTGTGATGTAACTAGTTTATCCACCATAGCGTCTGGTATAACTAGGCATTCAATCGATACTAATGAACAAACAGATGCCTCGATAAAAGATCCTCTTTTCAATCATTTACTGGCATTAGCATCTCTCTTATTGACCCCTTGAGGGGAGGGATAGTGAGTTATACAACTGTGCATCTCCACTGCCATAGCTGTCATGGGGCCATGAGTGATTATTAAGTGATTATAAATGAACAAACGCATAAATGTCGAAAGGCGAGGATGAAGAACCACTGTGTTTCCTTCCAATTGTACTTTCTCCTCTGGAGGGAGAAAATTTTAGAAAGACTAATGATTGTGATGACAAATACATTTTAAAAGAAGGGGTGGCATGTCTTTCCTCATCAATTTCTATTCTTTGGGTCATTAAACCTCTGGCGTTTTAAATGAAAAGAAGCTCATTCAATTAAAGAAAAGCTTCAGGAACTCATGGCATGTCAAGTAAGTGATCCCGAATCCTTCTTAACATTAGTGACTGCATGCGCAAACTTTGTCAAATCTTTGCATACCAATTGCAAAGTTTTTGGGTGCGGATATATCTTTTTAAGCATTTCTGTAGCTTTGATGGCACACTCAATTCGCATTCCTTTCTAGTCTCTAGCCCTTGCTTATTTTCCATGTCTCTAATCATTGTGGCCCTGGCATGCTTAGCAATCCCAGAACGCACTGTACTTCAACATCTGTCCACACAGAAGACAAAGAAACAGGAAGTCAAAAATGATCTGAGAAACCGTTTTAATCAAAAGGAAATCTGATGGACAAACAGTTTCTGGTCCATCCTCTTTTGCAGTGAAATTCCATTTCGTTGCTCCTAATTGTGGTTATTGTTAAGTGCCATTGAGATGATTCTGACATACATAACGGTCCCATGTAACAGTGTAGAACTGCTCGGAAGGGTTTGCTAGGCTATAGTCTTCATGGGAGTACCTTGCCAGGTCTTTCTCTCACAAGCCAATGTATAGGTCCGAGTTGCCATCGTTCAGTTTAGCAGCCAAGCACTTAAGTGTTACACCACTGGGGCTCTTGGATGTTGGTTAGCATTACCAACCCCCCCCGGGTTGTTGGTAAGCATTACCTTCTAGGCTGGTAGAACCAGTGAGGAAACCAACAGTTCTGTATACCAACAGTCATGTTCTTCAAATTCCACCAAGCCCATACAATGACCTTCCACGGCATCACTCCATGGAAGTGTCCAGATAAGATCAAAACTTACCTACCATCTTCCTTTGACCTTCGGTCACTCTATATCTCATCTTCTTACCCTAGGCTTTAGTGGGGCCAGCTGCTTGAGAAATCCCCACCAGTCCTATTTATCAGGTGCTGGATTCCACTTCTTCTACTGATTTCTTGATTTTGAGTCAATTTCTGGAATGACTTGTATGAGTTGATAGCTTATCACCTTTATTTCATGAGTTTAGCTATGACTGAACTCATAGGATGTCTCTCCATTGGTCCAAACCCCATGCTGTGTCACATTGACCTCTGCCATCTGCCACCCTATGTGGATGTGACCTTGAGGATCAGTAATCTAAACAAAGCAGTGGTCTGTTTGCTCCCAGCCCTGACATTAAATCCATACCCACCCAGCCCAGGCCTGCCCACAGCGACTCTATCAAACAGAGGAGAAACTCTCCCTGTACTTTCCAATACTGGGAATCTCTACAGAAAAAGACAACCCTGTCTTGCTCCTAGGCAATGTGAATGGATTTGAATTATCAAGCTTGTAGTTAGCCACTCATTGCTTAACACATAGTGCTACCATGCTCCTTCCTTTGCGCTCTATGTACCTACTCCTCATCATCTGGCTGGAATGCCTGGAGAGAATCATGGGCTCATTCTGGTGTTGCCTGGCTTGTGACCACTGAGTCCCTCCACTTAGAGAAGGACTAAAGCGTGAAGGTTTCCATTTTTCTTTTAACAGTTTTGTTGGCATATAATTCACATATCATACAATTCCATAGTTCAATAATACGACACAAAGTTGTAGAATCATCATCACAATCAGTTTTAGAACATTTTCTTTGTTCTTATACTCATTGTTATTCACGTTCCATTTTCCCCCAACCTCCCCCAACATACCGCCAAGAAACCATGTATCCAGTTACTCTTCCTATAGGTTTAGCTGTCCTGGGTTTCATATGCAGGGACAAAAAAACCATACCAAAACAAAGGACTAGCAAAGACAAAGTGAAGCAGAGATGCACCACAACCGTGTTTCTTTAAGCCACTCCCCAAATTGAGTCCCAAGGCCCTAATGGGCTACACCCTCTCTGCGTCTACCACATAAACTGCAAATGTAATTTTCTTCACTGGAAACCAGAGGCTTCTGGGAAAGAGCGACTTAGCACTGAGTCACCCTCTGCTCCCAGTGCCAGCAGAGTGCCTGGTGTGCTGTCGGTGGGATCGTACAGGCGATTCCAACTCTTCACTACTTCACGTGCCAGGGAAGAACTGCCGCGGCAAATATTCCTGACTGTAAGCTTTACAGCAGTCAAGAGACCAAAGGCCATATTACATTAGGTGAATGTGCTGTACAAGATCGCTTTAGAGTGTTGAAGAGCAAGGATGTTACTTTGAGTACTAAGGTACAAGTGCAAGACTGAGCCATATTTTGTTCTATTGAGAACAAGGCCATTAGGGGTCGGAGGTGAGTGGATGGTATATCACAACAGGAATCTTTACAGAAACAGAGCATCTGGGTTGCTTCGAACTGCTGATATTTTGGGGAGCACCCAGGTGCTTCCCCTTTGTACCACCAGGGATCCTTCGCTGGTAGGTGGCATGTACTCACAAGCTCTGTTGACAAGAGAATGATGAGGTTGATAACAAAACATATGGGGATGACTACTTTAAGGTGCTCTTTGTTGAAGTGTTTTGAGATTAGTAATTAGAACTATGAGGTTAGATGTTTTGTTAGAGAAAATCTTCCTGAGAAGGCACCTGTAGGCAGTTGTCTAATAAGGAAGGCCTCAAGAGGACCTTGGGGAGAGAGACATAGTATGTTTTCCTCTGTAGGTCTTAGGAGGGGTCATAAGGCCCAAACTCACTAGTGTTTCAGAGTGAAAGAAAGAACAAAAAATATTCCATGGATGCAACCTGCGGTATCTAGAATCGGGATCTTCGGGTGTAGACAGGGCTGTTAGTCAACACGTGTCTATAGCACAGAAGCAGTCTAACATTATAGATGGTTCCTCCTTTCATGGTCAGATTTGGAGAAAGACAATTGGAATAGCTGCTCTATTTAATCAATACCGTATATAAACCTGAGCCGTCCTAAGAGGTAAATAGATGACCTCATATATTTATCCATCCCTGTCTTAAGTCTCTAAAAAATGACACTAAAATGTTTTTGCTTAGTTTTATGTTGAAGTCCACAAATCTACAAGGACAGAAACAGTAGAGGGGAGGGGGACAATAGCAGTAGAAAAATCAATGTTTTGATATGTGATTGACTTAGGAAAAGAAAGGCAAATATAAGATGAATTGAAGGGAAAATCCAGAAGTGGATTCATCCCATAGACCTCAAAGAGACTCAGAAACTAGTGGTACTATTAGTGCAAGTGAGAAACAGGAGCTTTACTTGAATGTATATTTCAGAAGGAGCAGACCATCAGACATCAGATAACCTGTCTAACTCCACGTGGCAGGTAGACCTGAGATCCCAGCCCAGCTGCAGATTGAGGAGGAGACACTGGGGACATAGGCTCCTGGGGAGAACGGAGGGCCCAAGAATTCAATGAAAGTCCACGGAATCCTTTGAAAGCCTTGGTCCTTTTCCTGGATGCTTTTCCACATCACTGGCAGGGAGGAGCCCATTTAGGAAACTGGCAGAAGAGTGGAAGCGTCTTCTCTGGGGAAGCTGCTATGGCCAAGAGATAATTCTAAAAGCTTCCAGAAATTAAAAAATTAATAATAAAAGGATTAGTAATCAGAATGCATCAGATGTCTTAACAATACATTTGAAAATCAGGAGACAATGGGAAATTGACTTCAAAAGTAAATGGGAAAATTATTTTCAACATATGAATTTAATCCAAACCGTCAATGAAGACTAAATACCTTTTGAGGTGTCTAAGAATTCGATAAATGCATACGTTCCATCAAGCCCGGAACCCATCGATTGCCATGACTCTGACTCAGTGACCCTCCCACTCCGTTGAAAAAGTGATCCACAGAAAGGAGGTCAGAAGCCAAGAAAGATAAGGATATGGGGGTCAGGAACCTGAGCACCCCCAGAATAAGCATGAAAGAGAATTGGAGAGCATCTGGTATGGATGGCAAAAGAAAAAGAATGCTAAAGGATAGATAATTCACAGGGAAAAAATAAGTTTGTTTGCTTGTTTGTTTTTTTAATGACTGATTACCTAATATGTTTTTAATTTGGAAAGATTTCCAATTCTCCTGGAGACTTTAGGGGTGAGGTAGTAATAAGTACATGAAACAAAAATCAAATGGACATACAAATCAATTAAGACCAATGAAAACAACACAAAAGGTATAATAAGAATACGTAATCACAGTATGGGACACGGCTTAGCTCTGTATATTTCCTTTGCAATAACATCTAACTTGATCTCTTCAGAGACTGACCTTTTCAAAAAGTGCAGACAACACTGAGTGCAAGGGGGACAGAAAAGGAGAGACAGAAGGGATAGACGGAACCTGAGGGTGAAATCCTCATTTTCCATATTATGAAGTCTGTAAACATTACTAAAATTAAAATATAGTTGACATAGAAAAGAATCAGCACGCTATTTAGAAATATAGGGATACATATAAGGAGTATTAGTTAAGATATTTTAAGTTAAAAATCATTTTTTTCAATTGACTTTCCCTAGAATGTGTAAATAAACAGTAGATGGGGCACACCTGTTTTCTAAAATAATCCTGTAGATTCATTTTCATGTTTAG
Organism: Tenrec ecaudatus; assembly: GCF_050624435.1. Taxonomy (NCBI): domain Eukaryota; kingdom Metazoa; phylum Chordata; class Mammalia; order Afrosoricida; family Tenrecidae; genus Tenrec; species Tenrec ecaudatus. Next base: position 88,923,918 of record NC_134540.1, on the reverse strand, counting down.
GTGAATGACAAAGAGTGGGTCCCTGGATGACATAAGTAGTTTGTGCTTGGTTGGTAATCCCAGAGGTGGCATTTGAATATACTCAGTAGACCCACTGAGGACCTGGGCTCTGCTTTGCAATGTCCAGAAGATGCACAAGAAACCCCTCTGGGGCACAGTGGTATTCGGTAGCACCTACGGTCAGCAGGAGCCAAAAGGGCAAAAGGTTCATTTGGGGAGATACATACATACATTTCTGAAAGGTAAAAGAAGGCTATAAGGACACTGGCAATACAACATGAAACGCTGATGGCTATATTCTGAGTTTCCAGCACTATTGGTGATCCGTTTGAATCATTCAGGACCAAAAATAGTTATTTTTGCAATTAGCTAAAAAATTAACTGATTTTCACTTCATTATCTAATTATTCACTATTTCCTAATTATCTGTGTGGAATTTGCAGTAATTGTGGGCAACGGTAAAAATGGAGATCGGGGAGGATAATCAAGATTTACTTTTAATGATTTGTAGTGCTATTTCTAGTTCTAACTGGGCAACAAGGAAACTCTCACTCCCTGAGCAAGCATTCTATTCCTTGGCACTATATTCTGGAGCGGTCTGTCTAAGTAAAAATTCCACATGGATGATTTTACTGCATTCATGCTCAATTTAAAGCTGTTTGGAGTATATATTTAAGTAGAAAGAAGGTTGATTTTACCATTTCCTTTACCCCCGCTTCTTACCTGAAAAGACAATTATTGTGTTTGAGCCCTACATCCTGAAAGCCGCTTGCTCCGTTGGAGCAATAGAAGGGAATGCAGAAAGCTGCAAAGAACGCATCTGAATTGGAGCTTTTATCTTCTGGTGCGTGCTTATCCTTTCTGGCTTTTCCTCATGCAAGTGGCCATCCAGTTTCCAACAGCTCTGGAACAGTAGTGAAAGGGGGGACTCCATGAGGATAATGAGAAATAGCATCGGGTCAGCCCCGACTGGGATTCAGAGGCCTCCAGATGAATCTCTTCACCTAAACCTTGCAATCATTCTACGAAGTCCATTTATTATTGCCACTTTACAGGTGGGGTAAAACAAACAAACAAACTCACTGCCAGGGAGTCGATGTGGGCTTCTAGCAGCCCTGTAGGGCAAAGTACCACTGTCCCGGTGTTTTCAAGACTGTGACTCGTTCAGGGAGTAGAAAGCCCATTCTTTCTCCTGAGGAGCGGCTGATGGTTTTGAATTGCTGATCTTGCAGCCAGCAGCACAGAGCATCACCGCTGCACCACCAGGGCTCCTGCATTCCAAGTGAGAAATAAAAAATTGGCGAGGTGAAGTAACTTGCCCAAGTTACCCAGCTGATCCATAGAAGAGGATTTGAACCCATGTCTTTGTGACTGTGAAGTAGGAGAAGACCCCAAAAAGTTGGTGGGGAAATTCTGTTACTTTGTATTTCTATTTTGCCATGAACTTTGGGTAGCCCCTTTGTATGTGTTCAATATGAACCCTGGTTCTGGCCAGGATGACATGACTGCAAGTCATCTTGCTGTGCCCTATCCCTTCATCTTCTGTTCACTGAGGATGCAAAGACTAGTCTCGCGGAAATGGTCCAGGTATAGTGTGTGCGCAGGGAAGCACGTCAGAGTAATAGAAACCATTATTCTTGTGTTTTTATAGTTGTCGTGTCCTTGTTAGACTACCTGCTTCTCTGAGTTTTGTTACTGCTATTTATTTGGGTGTTTGTTTTGTTTTGTTTTAATTAAGAAATGCATTAGGGTTCGGTGTGGCTGAAAATTGTAAAGGCTAATGGACACAGCCCACACTAAGGCTGCTACTGATAAGAAAGCCATAAAAACAAAAGGAGGGTCTGGATGATGGAGAGGAAGAAGTGCTGGCCCGCATTGTCTACCACCTCCGGCATTCAATCTACAAACTGGCCTTTGCTAAAGGGTAAGATAGAACCAGGACTGAGAAAGATGGGAGATTGCTGGCTGTTTTAATTATTGTAGGTAATTTACACATGAAAGGGCACTCCGTTGTTTCTTGTGACTTAGTGTAACATGGAAGCTGGTCCACAGAAGCACAAGCAAATGAGGACCCGCACAAGTTGTCCCAAGCCTCGCCTCAGAAGCAGGGGAGGCCTCCAAAGCCCCTACCAAGGGCAGCTACTTCTAGGGTTCCCGTCATTTGGCTTGATTAGGGCTTGAATTATTCTCACAGGTCAGCTAGGATTCCCTTTCTCATTTGTGCTGTGGCTACATTGACCCAACCTTGAACAAAAAGAAGCCACCTTCAAGGAATCAGATGTGAAAGCATTGGCAGAGCAGCAGAATCCCTCACACGCCAGGAGGTTTGGTTAGCCTGTGGATGACCCGGGTCCCAAGAACTACACCGCTAAGGCCAGACCTGTCTTCACGGGCTGTTTCTGTGTGTGGCACAAGCCAGAGCAGGCTCCAACCCCAGCGTTCTCACAGATCTTCCTTGCTTGCCCAGAATGATGCATTGTTGACATTATGTAGAGGACCCAGATCCTGTCCTGGATGCAAAGGAGAGGCATGCCCTACCTGGACAAATCATGACATCCTCAACTGTAGAAGGGGAAGGAACCTGACTGCTAGTGGTTGATGGTGCTGCAGGTTCAGCCTGGGGCTGTTAACTACACTCAGACCGATCAGCAGGTCCGCTGGAGAAAGATGCCCTTTTCCTCTCCAAGCTCACAGTCTCAGAAACCATGTGGAAGGTGTCTGTGAGTTGGAATCGACTTGAGGGCAGTGGTTTTGTTTTATTGTCTGCATGCATGCTATCACAGCAGCGGTGAGGGGAAAAGAGGAAGCTTTCAGCTTGGGTCAGTATTTATAATGTCAGAAACCCCAAGGAGTAGTTTTATTTTGTCCTATAGGATCCCATAGAGGCCCCGGCAGTGTAATCGATGACACACTGCACTGCTAACTGCAAGATCAGCAGGTCAGTTCCTAAGGAACTTAGGAGAAAGGCAAGGCTGTCAGGTCCTGCAAATTGTCTTGTAAGCACTCGGGAGCCGTCCTGCTCTGTTTGATCTCCAAGCTGTGAGCTGGAATGGACTTCATGGCAGTAGAATGGGAATGGACTTGATGGAGGTGAGTTTGGTTTGGATTTCCAGGGCTGATGTCTTTTGTTCAAGCTAAGTGTAAAAATGGTGTGAAAATGGCTTTTGACTGTCTTTGACTTCACCAGGGGAAAGGAGACGCAAACCCAACATCAGCCCCAGGCGAATTCCTCGGACACAGGGATCAGAAGAATCCCCCCTTCACCATTCTTTACCAATTGTGACATCAATCATCAATTATCCCACAGCTGAGTTCAATAACTCATGGCAGTGACCACCCAGACAGTACTCTTGATTAGGAGTGTCCAAAGGGAAGTTAATAGGTTACAGTTCAGTATCAGAAAAGCTCACGATGTAGTTCTTCTGAGCAGGAGCGCCACTTCTCAATTGTGCCCTTTCTCTGGTCGTCAACTTCTCAGCCAAATGAGCCCGGACCCTCTGCCCTTCCTCAGGCAAATGTTAGATAACTCCTTCAACATTATCTATAAATGTTCAGTGGATACCCCACGCCACCATAAACCTCAGTGTGACGTTTCTCAGCTCTAGTTCTATGGATTAGCAAACCTGGATTCCCTGATTCAGTTCCTGGAGACACCCTATTTTGCAATTGAGCCTCCTGTCCAAAGATACTCCGCTCTACTCACACCACAAGTTGGGAACCCCTACTTCCCCTTGCTCTCTGATTGGTTCTGCTGCTTCTCATGTCACAGCTCCAGCTTCTGGATCAAGGAGATTCAGGGCATGGAGATTTTGATTCCCAGGGATGCTCTCCACCCCTGACTCTTCCTTCTTGCTGGTAGTGAGATCACTCTTATCTGCTTCTGAAGTAGCTCCTTTTAAGTCTAGAGGGATGGTTAAATAGACCAACCCCCATGTTAGATTTCCATACACCACATTTGCATGGTTTTACTTGAGTATTGGCTTTATACTATAGCTAGAAGAGCCATATCAAGTAATTCACTGCACTATACTAAGTCTTGCTAGAAGCCTAATATATAATATAAACCTGAATTAACCGGTTTCTTTTGTTACTGACTAACTTCACTGAACACAATAATCTCCACCTCCATCCATGTCAGGAGGTTTTCCTTGGTTTCATCACTGTTTCCTGTGCATACTATTCCATTGTTTGTATGAGGCTCTTAGGCTGTTGTCAGTTTCTTGCTGTTGGGAACTGTGCTGCAATGAAAATGGGAGAGCAGATATCTGGCTCGTGTTCTGTCTCTTACTTCTTTGGCGTATTATAAGCCCAGCAAAGGTATGTCTGGGTCATATGGTAGCCACAATCAATTCTAGAACATTCTCTTCTGTCTGTGTGCTCCTTGTTAGCTCCCCATCCCTCTCTGTCCTTTCATGCCACACCCCTAGGAAATTATTCATCCACTCACTATCTATATAGATTTACTTATCCTGGACTTCATGTACAGAGAAATATACAAAATAAAACCAAAAAAGGAACAATGACAAACTGAAACCAAAAGAACTCAAACGAATGGAAAGAAGAAGATATTAAAAACTGGAACAAATTTAAAATGGATCTAAATGGAGATCAAATGATAAGGTGCTACAGTTTAACCTAACGGCATCTGCAAGAATTTGCTGTCCAATGTACTGTGTCTGATAGCAAGGCTGTTTCCATCCCTGGACTATGAATCCCAAGGGGATTCACGGGAGGCTTAATCATGGGGACCCTGAAAATGGATTTTGGGCTTCCACTGTCATCCATAGCCATGATCTCGTGGGGTTTAGGATTTTATTATTTAAAATCATGGATCACACAGGCTAGGGTGTTTTTTCCATAGACCCTATGATATCCCAGGCACTATTCTTTCTGATGCCAGGTACCACCGGATTTCCCCCCACACTTTGCTATAGCAGCCATATCTTTAATCATCTCTACAAGGGAGAAAGTATTGAGCAGGGCTATGTCAGAAGAACGAATTGTTCTTAGATTAGGGCTATGATTACATGTTCATCCAAAATCCATTCCTATACCTATATCAAGACATATTTTTAGGAAACATAATTCAATCCATAATATACTGCTTAGATCTTTCCATCCCTCATCTCATGTTAGGGCATGATTGCTTAGGATTCTGGGAGCTGTGAAAACAGTGAACTGTCGACTCTACGCATTAGTTTATTGATGTGCGATAAAGGCTGAGCGCTCTGGGGCCAGTGTCAGCCACACAGCATAGAGGCTTACAGACGCACGCTGGCAAGAGTCTCCACTGCAGGATGGGAATCGTTGCTACCTTCCTTCTTGTCCTGCTTTGTCCTGGGCTTCTGAAGCAAATCACTACCTGCTCAGCCTGCTCACTCTGTGCCTGCTTTCCCCAGGAGCTAAGTGGCCACCTTCAGCTCTCTGAGCAGCCCGAGGCTGGTTTATTTCTCAGACACTAAAGGGAAGTCAAGGTCCTGAAAACCACAACCAACCACTGCTGTCCAGTCAATTCTGACTCACAGTGATTTATGGGACAGAGTAGAACGCTCCCTTTGGGTTGCCAAGGCTGTAAATCTTTTTTTTCCTATTCAACTTATAAAAACCAAACAAACATCATTTTTATTTGCATGTACTTCACATATCACACAATGGGAGAAGAAAGCCTCATCTTTCTCCCAGAGAGTGGTTGGCAGCTTTAAACTGCTGACTTCATGGTTAATAGTAAACACATAACCCACTATGCTACCAGGGCTCCTGGTATTAGTAAAAAAAAAAAATTTTTTTAACTGGAAAAGAGGGGTCTCAAATTTCTCTTCTAGGTTTTCAAAGATATGTTACCTTTCTTGCTTGCTTTTCCAGAGTTTAATGGTGGTGACAGATTACTTTCTTTATAAATCAGTGTTTCACAAAGTCAATGTTACTGCCCCCACCCTTGGGGTCACTGGAATGATCCAGGGGGGCTGTAAACACAGACGCCTTCACTTTTATTGTGGATTATGGCTTATAGTGCACAAGCGTTTACTTGCCAGAGGGGCACTGAGTAGTTGTTTTCTTTCTGAAAAGGAGACAGGAGGGCAAGTAAGTTGGGGAGCCTATGAGTTAAATCAAGCAAGATAATGTGTCAAAAGCATGTCCTTTTCCAGAGCAAGTGTCTCCCTTCACCCACAGACCAGTGGTTTAGAAGCATAAACATGTATCAGAATCCCCTGGAGAGCTGGCTCTGGCCCCACTTGCTGGGCCCCTTCTCCGGGTTCGAATCCCGTAGTGGGTTTTGCATGAGACTGGCAAGTTGACTTTTCTCACCAGTTTCCAGATGGTGCTGATTTTTCTGGGCTAAAAACCTCACTTTGGGAACCAGTGAATAGGCTCTAGCATGGGACAGGGGACACTTGGGGATGGGATAAGACAATGAGTTCTCTATAAAGGGTCCCAAATTCCACCATTAATTTTGCTTTAAATTATTCTTCTCCTGATAACCACTGTCTCTCCTGACCACATAGTCAGAAACTGGAACCTGAATCACTGCTTGGCCCACCTGTCTGCTCTCCTCTCTGAAGGGGAAGCCTCGATACCATCTTGTCTGGGGTCACCAGACCCTGTGTTAATAGTGTTATTTTCAATTAAGCCCTATACTGTCTGTGTGCGCAGAGCATTCTCACAAGAGATCCATCTCACCAGTGTTGCTCTGAAGGACCCTTATCCAGATGGCAGCATGGCCCATGCTGTGGCACCAGAAGAACTCTGAACTGGCTCCACCAACCAGAGCCTAAATCGGATATCTCAAATGAGCCACTTACCACTCCCTGAGCATGAGCCAAAGGAAGGAGCGTTCACATCCAATGCTGATAAGGAATGGTCATTATTTTAACAAAGAGCTCCTTTTCTGGACATACTTCCTTTTTTGTTTCTTTGAAAAATAATTTTATTGGAAACTCTTACACATATTTTAACAATCCATAATTCAATTAGATCAAGCATAATTTTACAATTGCTGCCACCATTCGTTTCACATTTTCTTTCTTCTTGTACTCTTTGATATCAGCTCCCTTTTTCCCCTCCCTCCCTCCCAGAACACACACACACACACACACACACACACACACACACACACACACACACACACACCATTCTTACCTCATCCAATGTATCCATACAATTCTGGGCTTACTTTCAATATGGTGCCAATCTTCCTGAATTTGGGTTGGGTACATATGCATCCGTGTCCTCGGCTCACCTTTAAACTTCTAAAACGCAGGAGTCACAACTTGTATTTCAAGTTTGAGTACTCAGAATCTAACTAGCACATCATTACTGTGCAGAAAGAATGAATGAATGAATGAATTGTGTGGTTAGTCTTGATAGTTGGCTTCTAGATACTAGTGGTCCCACAGTCAAATATAAGTAGAGAACATGTGTACGCACTTGGCTTTCAGAAAGTTATCTGATAATCTCACACATGTGAGCACATACATATTAAAACGGTTCCTAAAGAGAGGAGGTGATCATCGAAATCATCTGGAACGTTTTATCACCTTGTGTATCTAAATCCATCTCCCTTCCCTTGGCCCTGAGATTCTAGAACTGCCCTCATAGGGTGGGGAACAGAAGCTGAGTGAGATGGGAGGTGGAAAAGTATGTATTCAGAAGAAATTCCATCTAGAATTTTGATATCTGCCCCTATCCTTGACAAGGACCACACTCAGGGGATATATCAAATGTGCCTAACAAGCAACCGTGCAGTGACTTTCCAAGGGGGCTGTTGAAGCCAATACAAGTCACTAAGCAATTTGTAACTCCAATTCAAGCAAAATAAATGATTCGATGGTCTGTGTTCAGTCACCAAAAAAGGGAGAGAATTACTTTCTTTTAATTTGTATAATTTGGTATATTTTATCATTTGCTTTAATGCTTAACAAATTTTCATCATTCTATATAATACTAAATTAAATATATATCTATTTACTTTGTTCGTGTTTTTATAATTACACAGTGATAAAAATTTCCTCTAGAAATATTGGTAAAGTAGCTGTTTGATTTAATAATCCAAAGACACAAGGTTTAATCTAAAATTTCTACTTCAGGCTATGATTTCCCTTAGACTGGGAGAGTAAAAAAACCTCAAAAGCCAGAAACATTTTTTCCTCATCCTTTGACTAGTCTCTTAGATTCTATGTTTTATTTTATTTTTAATAAATCATTTTCCTGGGGGCTCTTACAGCTCTTACAACAATCCATATATCAATTGTATCAAACACATTTGTACATATGCTGCCATCATCCTTCACAAATCATCTTTCCACGTGAACCCTTGGTATCAGCTCCTGCTTTTTTCCTCCCCACCTCACCCTCCCACTCTTATGAACCCCTGATAAATTATAAATTATTATTATTTTCATATCTTGCACTGTCACTGTCTCCCCTCACTCACATTTATGTTTTTGTGTTTTAGAGGACTGTTAGGAGATACGAAAGAGGATAGATCAATTTCATTCACATATTTTTATGATATCATATATATAAATGGCCATGTGATTCTTAATAAAGTTGACCAATTTCATTATATATATAGAAAGTGGTTCATACAGTTAATTGATGTAGGAAAGCCCAATTCTAGACAGGTTTCAAGTCCTTTGGTCAAATGTTACACTAAAGGTTTCTCCTGACTCCAGTAGCTGTGAGATTTGATGAACCCAAGATTGGTAGTAAGGTAGCAGGCTAGTGGCTCTAAAGGAGAATGAATCCAAAGTCAGTGGGTCAGGCTTGTGGCTGCCGAAGTAAAGCAATCCAAGGTAGGCAAGTCAGATGGCAAGCTGCTGATGGCTCCTAGGATCAGCAGGCAATACGGCAGGTCATTGACTCACGTCCAAAGAACCAGAAGTCAGTAAATCAGACGTATGATCCAGACCTAGCAAAAAGCAAAGCAAGCTTTTCCACAGCATCCCCTTATATTGGAAGCAGGTCACACCCTTAGAAAAATTCCTTTCAATCAACTGGATCAGGGTCATGATCTGAGTAAGGGCATTGTAACCAACCCATATTTTCTTAAAACTGATTGGCTGTTATTAGCAGATCCTATTATGGAGGATGGCTAGGTCTTAACGGCCAAACCATTGAGAATCCCAGAACAGCCAAACTGGATAGGACAGGTACTGGGTATGCAGGAGATACATTTTCTTGACTATTGGCTTTTGATAATGGGTGAATGGCACGGACTCCTAAGTGGTGTGTCTCCCATCTCTAAAGACATCATAGAGATTTTTCTGCAAGCCCCACATCTTTTACACTATCCTATTAATGTTGTCATCTAGCTGCTGACACTCTCCAGAGAGATTGCACTATTGACCCCTGGTAACGTAGTGAAATGTCCTGTGTATACGTGTGGCTTAGACAATTCAGAGGGGCAGTGTTCTCCAAGGTCAGAATTGAGTTTGAGGTCATAATTAATTATGTGTGGGGAAAGTGAAGGTATTGCCTGATCTCACAAAGAACTCTAGTCTTTATCCTCAAAGTTGGAGAATTGTTCATTAATAGCCATGCTACTTTCTTATAAAGGCCTGATATAGGTTTGGGGGGTTGTTTTTTAGTTCTTGTTATTGTTTGACATTTTCTCTAACGAGAATTGTCCAAGCTGAGTACCTTCATAACACTTCACACTTTGTTTGATTTTTGTTGTTGTATTTGTTTTCCTTTTTCTGTTACAATCTGGAGTCCCAGTGTGCTTTTGAAAGCATAAATTTATACACAAAGAAAGACTAATGTGTGCATCTTTTTGTTAAAACAACAGAAATAATGTTTCCATAGATTTGGAATAGAGAGGAAAGTTCAGGTCAAATAGTTCTATTTTTCCTGAACCAATATAGTTAGTCACATTTGTGATCTGAGCTATCTTAATAAAATAAAGGGGAAGCTTAAGAAAGCATTCCAAATAACACCTCTCTTCTCCCTGGGAGTTATTCTTTATAATGCCGTTGGGAAGAGAGCCTCAAGGGTGAGGGACAGTGTAGGGACAGTGTTAGGAGCATTTATATATGAGTTCATGTTCTTCCATAATCTGTCTCTGCCCCCAAGCTTGGCTTCTGAATTCCCCGCCTGATTTCTCTTAATCTCCTAACTTCGAAATGCAAGAGTACCCACAAGACTAGCCCTTCTCAATTTCTCCAAGAGCTGTAAAGGTTCCGGCAGCTCTTTCTTTTTCAAGGAAGCTCGTTTTAAAATATGTGGTGCAAAGGTTCTAAAATATGTGGTGCAAAGGTTCTTAGAGTTCATGTACACTCCACAGAACCTTTTTTTTTTAAATCATTTTATTGGGGCACATATAGCTCTCATCACAATACATACATACATACATTGTGTCAAGCACATTTGTACAGTTGTTGCCATCATTATGTTCAAAACATTTTCTTTCTACCTGAGCCCTTGGTATCAGCTCCTCATTTTCCCCTTCCTTCCTCATGAACCCTTGATATTTAAAAAAAATTTTTTTTTCACATCTTACACTGACCAATATATCCCTTCACTCATTTTTCCCACAGAACCTTTTAAATCTGTAGCCTCTCCCAGGCACCTGACTATGCGAATCCAAGTGAGACTGCAAAGTGCTCGTTTGCAACTGCCCTTTGTACACAGGCTTCTGAGAGCTTATTTTCAGTACTTGCATTAACTTATTAACCATTAGTCCGGCCCATCCATATGTGGGTATTTATCCAGCATGTCACACTAATCACAGATTATTTTTAAATATCTGTGTGCCAAAGAAAATGCTCTCTGTGAGTAAAATTGCATTTCTTTGCTAAGAAACATAGTTTGTATCCCCTTTTATATCCTGTTTCAAAGACACAAAATCAGTTGTGTAAGAGAAAGCAAGGACCCAGCCGCTAGGAGACAGATATTTTAAGTCATGGTATGAGAGACATGTTTTGGCTGGAGTTCAAGTAAATTGGCAAATTTAATTGTCCCTTCTATCACGTTCCTAATTATCTTATTCAGTGTTCTCTGAAGGGGAACTTTGGAATGGAAAAAAAAAGATACTCAAAAGAAGTTTAGAAGAAAGTGTGTTGACTGACATAGACTGAAACTAGTAGAGAAAGGATGACTCGGCAAACTCCTGAATCCACTGTGCATGGAGAGAAATGTTGACTTAGGTCAGCTGCAACTGGGAAAGGCTGGGGGCGGGGCTGATCTTCACAGTCAGCTGGGTGGGTGTTACACAGGCAGTAGCACCAAAGGAAATACTTTCGAGGGCTCTGCGCATATCCCAGTGAGCATAAGCTTGTCCTTTCTGCATGGTGTTGAGCCAGAGGCTCTGGAAGCTAGAAGAAAATGCAAATTACCCTCAAGCTAATTACCAAATTCTCCCAGAGCATGAGAGTAGGCTGGGTGGGGGGTGTGGTGTGCTTGCTTTGCTAATACATCTCTAGGACCTTGGAGGGTGTCTGTCCATCTATCAGGTGTTCAGTGGTTGGTTGTCAAGAACAGATTGCCTCAAAGGATGGCAGATGTTCACTACGTCCTGGTTCATCCTTCTCACGTCCTCTGATTGCTATGGAGCCTGCAGAGAAGGTCAAGTTGGATTGGTCAGTGCAAGCCTCTCGACACCAAACAATTTTGCACAATGCCTGGATACAATCACCTTTCACACTTCAATCTCCACTTCTGGGGCCTTAATCTGTTCCCAGTCCAACCTAGGTTATTCTGAGTGTGCAAGATTTTTCCGTGAGCCATTCAGGAATTTTTAATTAGCAGTAATTTTGAAGGCCCTTCCCATGTTCTTGGTCCTTGGTCTCTGGGAATTGACCCTGTGCTTCCCTCTCCACTACTAGTAGCTTTGGTTTGAGCAGGACACCGCACCCCAGCTCACAACTTGCAGGCCAGTGACTCACTCCTACCTCGATTCCTCACATTTGTTTAACCGAGTGAACAATTACGCTTGCACACAAGTGAGCAAGGCCAACAGCATTATTTCATACAAATCACACAAAGCATTTGAAATCCCCCAAACATAAATCACTTTCTCCTATACATGCTTGTCAAACTCCTACTATACACGCGGCTCGGTGCGCCATCCGAGAGACAATGAGAAAATCCAGATATTATTGCTGTTCTTGTGGAGCTTATGAGAAACATTAAACTAATCATTTACCAAGTGAAGATCGGAGACCTAGCTCTGTGTTGCTGCAAGCAAGGACAAAGTCAAATCCCTTCCCCCAAAGAAGAGCCACGAGTTGGAACCTGAAAACGGAGGACGTCTTTTCTAGGTAAATTTAACGCGGACAGTAGATGGGCAGAAGTGCTCCCTGTTTGCCTTTCTCTCAAGTGTGTGGGTGCTGCAAACTGGTAATAAGCTAATTCATAACTCAGAGGTTGGAGGTTGGAGCCCACCCAGAGGTGCCTTGAAAAAAAAGGCTACTCATGTGCTTCTGAGAATTCCGCCATTGAAAACTGTGGGATACACTTCCACTCTGACCCACATGAGTTGCCAAGACTTGGGACTGACTCTGCAGCAATTGTTTCTTTTCCTCTTCTTTCCCCACTGCAAGACCCTTGGCCTGGCACATCCTTCTGTATGTGAACACTTGCCCCGGGTTTCCTCATTTCTCTGTGTCCTCAGTCTCTGTTCAAACACTTCTTTCTGGAAAAAGCCTTCCTGGATCTCCAGGTAAATATTAGCACCCACTACCACCCCCGCTGGCACTCTCATGCTGCCAACATTCTGTGATTTTCTCTGCAACACTGACCATCATTCAAAGAACTCTCCGCAGACTTATCTAATTATTTACTGTATTTCTCCTTCACTGGAATATAAGACATTGATTATTGTAAAACCACTGCCTAGAAAAATGTATGCAAGTAGGGCCTCAATCAATGTGCTGAATGAATGAATTTATAATTCATCATTACACAGCTGATGCCTATTAAGGTCCATACTAAATTCCTTCTGTTTGACTGACATACTGCTCTGAGTATTAAACTTAATTCACCAATTTAGATATTAGTACAAATCAGCACTTATTATATGTGAATATGTATCTATCATATGTGATGTATTCATACAGATGAATATGACGTAAATGTGTATGTGAGATATATATTCATATATCTATCGATACCGATATAGCTTTAGATAGGTATTTGTTTACCATGACTTTGAGTCAGATGCTGGCTAAGAAACAACAAATGTCACGAGGTAAATTTAGCACGCAGAACAGTGCGCATCGAGATGATAGCCACTCGCCATTCTTATTCAGCTTCTATGCTGAGTAAATAATCCACGAAGCTAAATGATGTGAGGAATGTAGCACCGAGACTGAAGGAAGACTCGGTCACAACCTGCAGGATGTCGGCCCCGGTCTTGCTTGCTGAATATGAAGAAGACTTGAAGCACCTGCTGAGGAAAATGAAAGACTACCAAGTGTGGTGCAGAAGTCAACTTCACAACATTAACATGAAGACCATTTAAAAGGAAGCGTTCACAATTGGACCAGGAAACAGTATCTATCTGCCCTGGGTAACCACTAACCAATTTTGGTCTCCATACACTTGCCTCCTGTCGCTATTTCACAGATGTGGCATTATGCATTTGTTCTTCTGCGACCCATTTCACTTAGCCTAATGTTTTCAAGGCGTATCTATGTTGTAGCATGTGACAGGGCTTTATGGAGCTCTTCAATTCTGAGTAATAGTCAATTATATGTGTATACCACATTTTGCTCACTCATTCACCAACCTGCTGGGATGAATTTAGGCTGTTTCCTATTTTATTTTATTTGTTTGTTTGTTTAATGAGTGCTGGCTGTTGAACATTACCAGCCCACCACTGCCTGAACCCCACCTTTCTCAAACATTGTTATCCCAGCTCAATTCAAACCCTCCTCCCCGCCCTCAAAATACCAGGGCACAGATGGAGAAACTGAGACTCAGAGAGCGTTCCCGCTGCCACCGAGTTGATTCTGACTCAAAATGACCCGCGAGTGCAAGTCGTGCTCCTGCCTAGGTGGTTTCAGAGGCTTGACATCTTGGTGGGAACAGAGAGTGTCTTGCTTCTCCCTCAGATTGGCCGGCAGGTTATGGCTAATGACCTTTCAGTTAGCACTCAGTGAGCCCCCACCGGCTCTCCCAAAGGGAAACTAAGCCAAAAGCCAGCCACCATTTAGTCAACTGTGACTAACAGTAGCCCTATCCCCCAAAGCAAACTCACGGCCACGGAGTCAATTCCGACGCATGGCGGCCCTCGGGGACAGGGTGGAACTGCCCTGTGGATTTCCAGGCACAGCAAACCACATCTTTTTGTCAAGAAGCAACTGGTGGTTTCGAACAGCTGGTTTTGATGATTGCAGTTCAACAGGAAGCCGTTACTCCACCAGAGCTCCAACGGCAGCTCTGTCCTCACTTGTAAATTACAATAGCCCGGCTAAGGCGGAAATCCCAACCATTCTCTTCCTGTGGATGTATTCTGTTTCCCATCAGTGTATGATGGAGTAGCAGGCTACCTGTCGGGAAGCTAACTTCAGGGGAAGCCGTCCAAGGGAGAAGATCTACGGTCTTAAAACCATGTATGGTCACGATAAGTCAGAATCAACTTGATGGCAGTGCAAATGTGTGTGTGTGTGTGTTATATTTGCTATATAAGGGTTGAAAACAAGTTTGCGTTACATTTATAATTACAGATTTTTACAGTTAATGTCCTTCAGGGAAGTTCTGCTTTCTATCAAGTACCATAAAATACATTTGGAAAACTTATTTGAGGTCTTTTCATGGGATACCCTTCAATGCAGCTCAACGGTGGAAGTTATCATTGATAATGAAAACATTCTCCCAAGTGCTAAAAATCATCTCTGGACTGATAAGTATATAATCTAAGTATCTTATAGGTGTAATTCAATTAATCTCTAAAGGAAAATATCTGTTGGATGCATGTAAACATACTGGTTAAACTGCACGTCTTCATTCCTTCCACTCCACCGACCGAGACTGTGGAGAATAGACTATAAAAATTGCACCACGAGCTTGTTCTCTTTTTATCGCCTGTCAAATTATTGCCGAGACGCCCATAGTTGGTGGTGAAACATTGTGATCCAATGCTAGCTGGCAAGGAAACGCCAAGTGTGAGTTGTACATTGAGTTTAGGTAATGTAGCAGAAACCATTGCATGAAAACACTCATTTTCTCCATATATATTAGTAGACATGGTGTTTACCAATGAGAATTGGAGAGATTTTTAAACATAGTTTGTTAACTTGAAGTCGTGGCCAGGCTGTACTGGAGTGCTCTGTCGCTTGTGTTAAAGTTGAGGACAGTAGCTCCCTTGGGGCTGAGAAGCTTTGGGCTCCACCATGCAAAGCCAATCACCTCAGGCAATGGCCCAGATCATATGAGTGACGCCATCAGGATGTATGCACTCTTTGCTGCGTAAGCACCAGCAGCATGCTCAATAGTGCATTACATATATATAGCCTTTGCCCTTCTACTGAGCCTTCCCCTACTGTTCACACCTAGCCTCCAAACGGAGAACTCACACCCATTCATGCTCAAGTCTAGCCATTCTATTGAAGGAGATTTGGGAGCTATTATTAACAATATATCTCAAGCTGCTGAGCAAAGAGCTAGTTTAATTCAATTTAATTTATCTATCCTATAAAATAAAAGAAGTGCGAGATGTGTTATTATCGGCCTTAGATGACCCTAGAATTCAAACAATTTATTATCTTATTATTGAACAGTGTTTCCAACAAGAGCCTCTTTGTCTCTTTTGCTGCTCTGAAGAAGCCTATTCTTCAGTTTTAAGGAATAATTGCTGTCTAAGAACTTGAGGAAAAAATAGCATCTCTTGGATTAAAAATAAAAGTGTTGATTGAATATGGTCCGCTAGGTGCTAGCTCCAGCTTTGCCTGTTATGACTTTCCATGGAGTTCCTTCCCTTAGAATTTTGTAGCACGCTTCATTCTTGATATTTTGTGGGCTTCATCCATGTGCCTTTGGGCATAATCCTCATTAACCACATACAAAGACGTGCCCCGAGAGTATGCGCTGGCGCTCCGGCATCACCCACACATCACACAGAGCACCTGTGTGTTCATGATCATGATGCTTTTTCCTGCCACTGATGTTGTGTTTCAACTTCAAATGAAGGGTATGGGAATGACCTGGGGCTTTTATCTCTAAATATCTATTAATAAATATCTATTAATGTTCAAATTAGTGCAAATCAATGCAGCACTGTAGCTGGTAACTCCTTCGGGCGTTCTAACACCTGGAAATGATTCATTAATTCAATGATCCTATTTAAAAGCAGTAGTTCAAAGGCCCTGGGGATTCTAAAATGGGCGTTCAAAGCTGAAGAGCACTTCAGCCACAGCAGTGCCAGGGTGTAGCTGGGGAATCATCATTTCCTTCCAGAAGCAGAGTCCAGAGAATGATGGCTGTTTCAGGTGGTAGTTCAGTTGTTTGGGCTCAGTTTTTCTGATTTTTCTAAGTATAATTTTATTATCATTTCATATATATTGCCATCCTTATGACTCTGTAAAATAGGTGTGATTAAAATATATTTAAAGGAGCTGAGCAAGAAGAAGAGGATTATCTATTGATGAAATATGTGTAATAAGTTAAATGTTATTAAAATAAACTTTATGGGTTTTGTTATGGAATGAAATTTCTTAATAAGGCTCTTCTACCAAAGTCTCTGTAACTCCTACCAAGTTATTGCATGGGACTATGCAGACAGGGCTTGTGTAGCAATAATAGAAGGGATTGATCAGTTTTGTTCCCACCTCCTGACTTTAAGGAGGGTCCATCTTTGAAGTAGCAGCAGAAAAAACCCAAGCTGATGCTGGAAGAGCATGCCCATGACCTCTGTCAGATGGAGCAGGATCTGCTGGCAAGAGAGGCACCAGAGGCTCTGGCACAGAGGCTCAGAGGAGCAGCATGGAGACTATGGGGTACTTTTTCATCATCTGATCTGATACTATGGAACTATGGGACAGGACAACAGGGGGCCAGGCCTCATGGTCAATGGAGATGAAGGCCAAGGGATCACATGGCTAAGAGATTGAGAACCCAAGAGAGGCTTGGGTACGATGAGAACTATGAGAAGCTGAGAACCAAAAAGAGACTTGGCTACCGGCTGAGGAGACCAATCCCTGTATTCTTACTATTGGCTTATTCTGACTGTTGTAATCTATTGACTTCCCGAATGAGGCCCTTTACTGGGCAGCATTCTCTGTGAGTTCTGGGTGCCCATTGCAATGGATTCGACTCACGAACCCACCAGAGATGTGGACTGAGTGGCGTGGCAGGGACTGTTAGTGTCAGAATAGAGAAGGTTGGTGTGTGGAGGCATCACTGACCCCTATCTGGTGGCAATAGGGGAGCCAGAGGATGTCACATAACTCTGCTTCCGTTGGTCTTTATTACCAGAGGGTTTTGTGTAGAATGTTTGGAATGTCTATAGAATTGGAAAGGAGAAAGGAAATAGTATCCCATTCCAGAAATAAATCCTCATCCATATGTGTAGCCCATCAGTTTAAGTGTTCCAGCTATAACATCATAACATTGGGAAAATCTTAAGGCCTGCAAAAACATTTATGGCAAGAAATAGGAGTAAATCCAAAAATACAAACTCACTGCCACTGAGTTGATTCAACTCATAAAGACCTTATAGGACAGGGTAAAACTGACCCTGTGGGTTTCCGAAATTATAACTCTTTATAGGAGTAGATGTGTGAGTCAGTCTCTTCAAAATCTATAGAATTTGTAAACTACAACCCTAATAAAAATAACACAATCCTAGTATCATTGTAACACAAGTAACTCACTGTGGCCTTTACTGGTAAGATCCTTGACAACTCCAACCTTTCCTCCACTGTCATGACGTTTCTTACTGCTCCAGTTGTGAGGATTTGGGTTTTCTTTTCATCCGCACTGAAGACTGCAGTCCTTGACCTTTATCAGCAAGGGCTTCAAGTCCTGCTCACTCTTAGCAAGCCAGATTGTGTCATCTGCATATCTCGGGTTGTTAATAAAACCTCCTCACATCTTGATGCCACATTCTTCTTTGTTACAATCAATCTTCTCTGATTATTGGCTCAGCTACAGATTGAATCGGTGTGGTGAGAGGATACAACCATGGTGCACACCTTTCCTGATTTCCAGCCATGCAGTATTCCCTTGTTCTGTTTGCACAACTGCCTCTTGATCCATGGACAAGGCCCAGGAGCACAATGACATGTCCTGGAGTTCCTGTTCTTCTAAAGGTTTTCCACGGTTTGTTGGGATCCGCATAGTGGAATGCCTTAGCAGAGTCAATAAAATACAAGTACATATCTTTCTGGTATTCTCTGATTTCAAACAAGATCCATCTAAAGTCAGCAATGATCTCCCTTGCTCCACGTGCTCTTCTGAATCTGGCCTCAACCTCTGGCAGCTCTCTGTCAAGGTAAAGCTACAGCCATTAGTGGAGGATCTTCAGCAACACCTTAGTTGCACATGAAATCAATGATGCTGTTCTATAATTTGACCAGTCTGTTGGGTCACCATTCTGGGGATGAGTACAGATATGGATCTTTTCCAGTCAATTGGCCAAATAGCTCTCTTCCAAATTTCCTGGCATAGACGAGTAAGTGCTTCCAGTGCTTCATCAACTTGTTGAAATGATGAAATCAAAGAGCTCAATAGAAATTTCAAAGGGAAGCTTGAGAAGACAAAGTCAAATATTGTAATGAAATCTGTAAAAACCTAGAATTAGGGAACTCCCCAAAAAAGGTGTTCAGCATATCTAAAACTAAAAGAACTGATAAAATTGTCCAGCCTTGAGTTACAGTATTGAAAGATTCTATGGGCAAAATATTGAATGAGACAGAAAGCACCAAAAGAAGATGGAAAGATACACAGACTCGCTGAACAAAAAATGCACTGAATGCCGCGCGACTGCTCCAGGAGGTAGCATAGAAGCAAGAGCCAGTGGTGCTGAAGGACGGAGTTCAAGCGGCGCTGCAAACTAGCCAAACAAGGCTCCCCGGGAACTGATGGAATAGCAATTGAAATGCTTCTGTACGTTGATGAAGCTGCTTCTAGCACAGACCAGTTTGGTCAAAAATAAAAACATTATTTAGAAGTAGCATTTTCATAAGTCAACCGGTTCAAACTAGATGGGCTTCTCACCTCCCTCTGAACTCACATAGGCAAGTTATCTGTTTCACGGTGTTTCTTTGAAGTGTTCCTAGTCTCTTCTCACGATCTTTATTTACCCCCCGAGTTCTTGTCTCCTTTCCTGAAGGTTTTCTTTTGCTCTTTCCTAGCTTTTAGTTCCTTGGTTCTTAATAATTTGGATCTGAGACCGAGCTCTCTAGAGAAGTAAAATGTATATATGGATATTTGCAGAGAAGATTATATCAAGGAACTGGCTCACATAGTTGTAGAGGCAGGAAAGTTCCAGATCTATGAGTCAGATGTCAAGTTGGAGGTTTCTCTTGACTTATATAGCTTAAGGCACTGGTAAACCCAAGATGAGCAGATCAGACAGCAGCCTTCTTTCTCTGCAAGGGCAAATCCAAGACGGACAGATGGCATGGCAGGCTGCCAATGATTCTCAGGATTAGTAGAAAACACAAACAAGCTCCTGGCACAAATCCAAAATCCCAGAAGTCAGATTACCAGCCAGATGTAGGATCCAGACCCAACACAGAGCAAGCAAGGTTTTCCACAGTCAAAACTACATGCAGATCACACTCCTGAGGAGATACTCATCGTGGGGGATCACTACATCTTAATTGCTAAATTGATGCCTGTGAGTTCATTGCCACAGAAAATCCTGGCCTGCCAAGTTGACACTAAACCTTAACTTTCACACTTTGTTAATCAACCTTTTCATTCTAATGCCGTGTCTCTCGCCTGAGGATGTCTAGGCCCCTCCCCTCCTACCCAGTTATGACATGTTTTTTTTAATTTTCAAAACTGAGGAGGTGCTTCTATTACCTACATGGGGAGGCCTAAGGCACTGAAAGTCACCTTACAATGCATAGACCAATTCTCTCAACAAGAAATTATCTAGCCAAAAATTTTAATAGAGCCCAGCTTGTGAAACTCTGCACTGATTACTTATTCCCCCAAAACTTTTCTCAAAATGTTTTCTTCTTTGTGTAGTATACTATTCAGTACTTTTCTCCATCTGCTCTATTATGGATTTGTTTACTCCCGTATCCAATATTTGTTTACTAATGTTTACTGAGTAGCTAATTCATGCCTGAATGATGTTAGGTATAAGAATATAAAGATGAATAGAATATGGCACCTGCCCTGGGACATCTCACAGTAGAGAGAGGATAGTAACATCAATAACTACAACATTTCATATATGTGACCTTATTGAATCTTATAATAATTCAATGTGAAAGTCCTATTGTAGATTAACTTCACAAATGTATATATAAACAAGAGAATAAAGTGTCCGTAACAGCATTCAGATTATGCTATAAGACAAAATTTTAAAAATTAACTGAGCTCTTTGTATATCCAGAATCATTCAAAAACAATGAGCCGAGCACTGTATATTTTAGAAAATAAAACTTACAAGCACCCCTGTAATTGTTTGCTTTAACATTTTATGTCCATATCCAATAAATTGAAAATCCTGTAAATCTTCATATTTTTAACATTGGGGATTTTTTTCTTTGTTAGTTTCATTGGCATACAATTCACACATCATACAATACAAAAGTTCAATCACATCAAGAAGATTTGTGCAATCATCCCATAATCACTTTTAGAACATTTTCTTCATTCTTGCATTCATCATTATTGGCTCCCCACTTACCCTTACTTCCCCTGCTGTCCCCAAAGGAACTGTTAATCCAATTACCATCTCTATAGATCTCCCTATCTCAAACTTCATATACAACAACCCCAAAAAACATTTTTAAACTAATAAGAATAACAAAGTAAAACAAATGCAAATCTCATTTGAAAAGAGAGTAG
Source organism: Tenrec ecaudatus (assembly GCF_050624435.1). Classification (NCBI taxonomy): domain Eukaryota; kingdom Metazoa; phylum Chordata; class Mammalia; order Afrosoricida; family Tenrecidae; genus Tenrec; species Tenrec ecaudatus. The sequence goes on along the minus strand of NC_134540.1, from coordinate 88,902,951 downwards.
AACATATTAAAAACTGGAACAAAATATTCTTAAGGGAGATCAAATGAAAAGGTGCTAACTTTTAACCTAACTGCACCTACAATCATCAACTTTCCAAAATTGTTGTATTTTTTTAAAACTGATTTATTCTATCATTTCTATGAGATAAAAAGGCTGAATACCTTTATACTGATTTGTGGTTTCTATCAGGAGTAAATTTTGCATGGCCTACAAGGGCATTTTAAAAGAAATTACAAGATTGAAATTAAAAATTGCTCTCTTTATATATCAGCAGAAACAATGAATTTATAGTTATGTTACTCTGGGTTCTTTAGAGAAACAAATCCACAGAAACTCATGTATAAGAGAGTTTTATATCTAGGTTAAGTGCACATCAAAAAAACATCCCAACCCAGTGCTGCCCAAACCCACAAGTCCAACATTAACCCATTAACGCTTATGTCCAACACCAATCCACAAAGTCCTCCTCCATCTCACAAAACAGATGCAATGATGCTGATTGCAGGAGGAAAGCCAAGTCAGTGAATGTGTAAGCATCTCAGTGCTGGCAGGGGTCTCCATATGGCTGCTCCAGCACCCAGGGCAGCATCAGGGTAGGCCCATGTGGCTTCTCCTTGGGGATGTCTTGCAGGAAGTCAGCCTTGCCAGCTGAAGCACGGAAGTGCTAAGGCAGCTACACCCTGGTCTGACCACCAGAAAGCAAGAGACCTGAGAATTAGAAAGGCGAGGCTCACTGAGCCATTTATCTCTCTGCCCTTCAATTAACCCCACATGTGTTTATCAGCCAGGTTGGCACAATAAACTAACTTAATAGGGATGGATTTTGTTTTGCTCATTCAAGTTTTAATATATTATCATGCTATATCAACATGCCAACAAAAAGACCTTACTCTTGAGATTAAAAAAAAAATTTAGGGGCTCATACAACTCTTAAAATTTTAAGTTATAAAGTTTGAATATTTTTCCTGAGAGTTCTATTCAGTTGTGTAATAGTTTAATTCTACATAAGCTGTTATATGAAGAGTGGGGAGTAGGGAAATATGCATGCTGTGATAGACACCGCAAAACTAACCTATTCAGCACTGCTCAATTGAGCCATCGCTATCCATGTTTGTGCAGCTGGGAGCGGTGGTGAGTGCCATTTCTTCATACTGGCTCCCCCAAGTCTCTAGGACTCAGACAATGATTGGGTGGGACCCTACAAATACAGTGTATGTAACACCGCATTGTCGGATGGGTTGGTTTTCCTTTTTTTTAATCATTTTATTGGGGGTTTGTATAACTCTTATCACAATACATACATACATCCATTGTTTCAGGCACTTTTGTACATTTGTTTCCCTCATGATTCTCAAAACTTGCTTTCTATGTGAGCCCTTGGTATCAGCTCCTGATTTTTACCCTCCCTCCCCACTCTTCCCTCCCCCATGAACCTTTGATAATTTATAAATTAATATTATTTTTTCATCCCTGATCTCAATATTTTTAATCATTGTATTGGAGGCTTATACAATTGTTACCACAATCCATACATCCATCCTTTGTGTCGAGCACATATGTATACTTGTTGTCATCATCATTCTCAAAACATTTGCCTTCTACTTGAGCCCTTAATATCAGCTGTACATTTTCCCCCTTCCTCCCCACTCCCCGCACCTCATGAACCCTTCATCATTCATAAATTATTATTATTTTGTCATATATTACACTGTCCAATGTCTCCCCCCCCCGCATTCTTCCCTGCTGTCCATCCCCCAGGGAGGAGGCTATATGTAGATTTTTGTAATCAGTTTCCCCTTTCTACCTCACATTCTCTCCACCCTCCAGGCATCCCCACTCTCACCACTGGTCCTGAAGGAGTCATTTGTCCTGAATTCGCTGTGTTTCCAGTTGCTATCTGGACCAATGTACATCCTCTGGTCTAGCCAGATTTGTAAGGTAGCATTGGGATCGTGATAGTGGGTTGGGGGCTGTGGGGAGGAAGCATTTAAGAACTAGAGGAAAGTTATATGTTTCATCATTGCTTCTCTGCACCCTGACTGGCTCATCTCCTCCCCACAACCCTTCAGTAAGGGGTATCCGGTTGGCTACCAATGGGCTTTGAGTCTCCACTCTGCACTCACCCACATTTTCAATGATATGATTTTTTGTTCCTTGATACCTGATCCCTTCAACAGCTTGTGGTCACACAGGCTGGTATGTTTCTTCCATGTGAGCTTTGTTGCTTCTGAACTAGATGGCTACTTGTTTATCTTCGAGCCTTTAAGACACCACATGCTATATCTTTTGATAGCTGGGCACCATCAGATTTCTTCACCACATTTGCTTATGCACACGTTTGTCTTCAGTGATCATATCAGGAAGGTGGGCACCCACTGGTAGGATTTTTAGTTCTTTGATGTCTGATATCTGGTCCCTTCTGCACTTTGTGGTCAAAAAGGCTGGTCTGCTTCTTCCATGTGGACTTTCATTCTTCTCAGCTAGATGGGTCGCTTGTTTTATCTTCAAGCCTTTAATACCCCAGATGCTATATGTTTTGATAGCCAGACACTGTCAGCGTTCTTCACCACATTTGCTTATGCACACATTTTTCTTTAGCAATCATGTCAGGAAGGTGTGCATCCTGGGATGCCAATGTAATAGAACAAAGTGTTCTTGCATTGAGTAAGTGCTTGAGTGGAGGCCCAATGTCCATCTGCTGCCTTAGTACTAAATCTCTAAATATATGCACATAGATCTGTTTCCCTACACTCATATAAATATATTTACACATGTACATTCCAGTCTTTAGACCTCTATGAATACCTTTTGTCACCTAGCCCTTTCCTCTATTTCATTTTACTTTCCTCCTGTCCCACTATCATGTTTAGCCTTCATTTGGGTTTCAGTAATTTCTCTCGGTTACCTTGCCCTTGCTGAATCCCTACCAGGCCACTCACACCCTCCTTGCTACTGATTTTGGATCACTTATTGCTCCCCTGTCCATGGGCTTGGTCAGCACCACCTCCTTGTCCCCTCCTCTCCCTCTCCCATGTCCCCCGGGAACCATTGGTCCCTTTGTTTTCTCCTCCAGACTATTCACCCAGTCTATCTTATCTAGATAGATCTGTAGAGATAATAATATGCATCAAAAATCAAGTCATAGCAAGATAGGCGATGAGTGAGAACACAGCTATGACAACCAAAAAGGAAACCAATTACCCATAGAGGAATAAATTAATTAAAATAAAAATGTTTTAAAATGAAAGAAAAACCTGTAAATAGATCAAGGTCTGAGTTTTGATCTCTAGGCGTGTCCTTCAGTCAGGTCCAATGGGGTGTCATGCTTTGGCCCCAAAGTCAGTCCTTTGTACTCCCTCGGGGGCGTCCTGCTCTGCTCCCCCGGTTGCTCTGCTGCACGCTTTTAGTGGTTTGCCTCAGTGTCACAGGGTCAGTCTGGGCCAGTCCCAACCCTGAGTCTCCAGTGTTGTCCCCCTGCGCCATCAAGGGACTGTGTGTCTCGTAGTGGGATCGGCCATATTGTCCACTCTCTCCATTGACTGTTCAGAGTGGGTATATCGTCCTCCAGGCCTGGTGGGCCAGGATGTGCTCCTCTCGCTCTTCCTCCCCCTTCTTTGCTCCCATGTGCTCTGATCGAACATGCGCCTCTCCCCTAGCTGCAGCTTCAGTGCCGTCCTCTCAAGTAAATTCTTCTGGGGTGAGGGGCAGATTGGTTGGTTTTCATTACCACCCCCTGGCCATAAAGAGCAGCGGTCTTTGAAGAAGCAACAGAAAGGAAAAAGCTGAGCACCTTGGAAGAGCATGTTTTCCAAGCTCAGCCTGAAGTGATGGAGGCTGCTGAGACCAGAGTCATCTGAGACGGGGGCAGAGAGTCAGAGGAACAGCGCTGAGCCTGAGCCATAGCTTCTTTTCAATTGGCCTGAGACAATGGCAGTGTGGGGCAAAGCACAGGTGGGCTGCTCTCAAGAGGTACACCCTCAGAAACTCACAGAAGCAGTTCTAACCTGTCCTATCGGATGGCTATGAATAGGCATGGACTCAATGGCAGTGAGTTGGGGGTTTTTGGTTGATGGCATTATTCGCGAGTATGAGACAGAAGAGCGCTGTATCGTCCTAGGGTGGAAGCCATCAGGTTGGCAGGGTGAAAGGTATGCTCCACTTCTTATGCTGCCTTGGGTTCTCGCTGAGGTGGTTTCCTCATCCAGGCCCCAAGTGGGAAAAATGCATGGACCAGCCCATAATCTCAAATTATATAAAGAACTGTTCTAAGAAGACCCTGTCACTCTCCAGAATGGGAACCATTTCCTCATGGTGGGTGCTTTTAAACCAGCATGGTTAAACCTTTGGCATGGGTCTTTCTCAGGATTTTTTGTGTTCTCCCAGGCAGCTGCTGGTTAATAGCATTTTGCACTTGTTTTGTTCCTCACAACCTCTTTGCACCAAAACCCAGATGCAAGTGAAATGGTCATAAAAGAAGTATTTGGGTTAAATGCGTGCTAAACAGGTTTAAAATTACTGCTCATTGTTTGAAAGCAGATGCAAGTCTCAAACAAATGCAAAACATCAATGCAAATGCAAAAGGGGGGGGCAATTTGAAAATCAGATGCTAAGTGCTTGATTCTATAGGGGGTGAGATGGGCTGCTTTCCCTGGCAGTTGACACGGCTTGTAGGGCCAGTACCTGAATGGCACAGGGAGAGCCCATATGCTAAAGAGAGGAGGGGCTGGTGGAGGGCAAAAAACTCCCCTCGGGTCTTCATTCGGCTCCATTACAAATCCCTAATTTCTAAAAACCTGCTGTGTATATTGCTAACAACTTGAGAGCACTGATTAAAATGAATGTCAAGCTCATTCTTGCCATTTGTTTACTGAATCACCTTATCAGGCTGCCCAACTGTTCTTTTCTTTCCCACACACGTGGACGTTTCCAGGCCTACCCCAGTGAGCAACCAATCTTGAATCATGGATTGGCTTTCTTCTAGGGACGCCCAAGTTCAGTTATATTTTATTGAGACCCCTTTATTAAGTCTGATCCAGGACAAAAACGAGGCAAAGACGAAGGACAAATCATGCAGATAAGAGAGAACATTGACATGAGACCGCAACGGTGTATAAAAGGTTCAGAGCCATGTAGCTAAATTATAAAACATTGAAAACAATGAAATCCATCACAAAATCACGATTGGCAGTGAATCAATTCATTACTGTAGCAGGCAGGACTACAGCATAGGGAAAGGGACCAGAAAAGAGATTCAAACACTATCGTGCACTAGTAAAGTATGCAAGTGCTTCAGGGACCTCTGATCACATTGCCAAGATATAGCTCATGATGCTGCCAACCTGGGCCCCAATGTCTATAATGAGCACACCCAGGCCAGTTCTGAGGGCACGACAGTCCCTCCATAAACCATCCAGGAGAGTTACAGCAATGAAACTCTCTGGTGGCATAGCCGATCCTCAAGGCCCGTGGTTCAAACCCACCCACTGCCCCATGAGCACAAGATGAGACTTTCTGCTTCTATAAAGATTTACAGCCACAGAAGCACCAAAGGGCACTTCTACTCTATCCACCAGGTCACCTTGAGTTAGAATTTACTCAATAGCAATGAGTGAATCAAGAAAAATAACTCAACAGAGCCTTGATTAATGTCGAGACTAAAGAGGGAGTCGGGGCTCCCACTGTAAAGGCTTCTTTCTTCAAGCCCAGTACTCAGAATTTAAGCATTATAGCTTGTACAGTTTCATAAAAATATCTATTCTTGAGTTGTGTCCCTGGATACATTTTCCATGTCCGTATTACTTGCTTGATTTGCAAGTTGCCAACAGTCTTAGATTTACAGGATCTAGCCCTCTGGCTTGCCTTTGAGCTTAACCATGTTGAACCCAGTGCATGCATTTCAAGAAGATGATAACACAATCACAGAACTTGGATCCATTGCCATGAAAGATTCTTGGCAAGCCCTCCGTTTGATGACAGCACTGTGAAAGCAATAAGAGACTCGATGCAGTGAGTTTGGTTTGGGGTTCAGTGCCAGCTCCTTGCCTTGGCTGTTGAGTGCCTGAAATGCATAAAGTATTTAATACTATGAGACAGAATTAAATATTTCACTATTAACAAGTATTTAAGAATCTTCTCTGTGCCAAGTACTCACCTAGGTGCAGAACATTCCGTAGCAGTTAACTAGAATGAATGTACATGCAAATGAGCAGCTTTATGTGAAGGCCTCTGGACTGAAGTGGCCCTGGATCCGAGAACGTCTGACAGAAGCAGCAGTAATGGCAAAGGCCCTGTCGCTTCTGGAGTTCGGAAAGGACAAAGGGGGCAGTGGGAGTGGCTGATGTGAGCGGACTAAGGAAGATGAATCGGAGGTATCATCTGAGGCGGGGTCGGGAGGGAGGACCAATCAGGCAGTCCTTGGTAAGCACATTGGCTTTCTCTTGTTGTGCGAGCTAGGAGGCCATTGGAGAATTTCAAGCAGAGAAGGGACATCCAACATGCTCAGCCCTCACTCTATAGCGACTGTGTAGACAAAACTGGGAAAGGGGAGACGCCTTGGGAGACCTTCGCAGTAATCCATGTTTGAGATGTATGATCGTCTGCAACAGTCGGGTATGTGGGTGGGAGGGTGTAAAGAAGTAGGGCTCTGTAGACGCCCAGAGCTCCAGCCAACAGGAGGGGCTGGGAGACGGGCGTGACAAAGGAAAACACAAGAGGCATCCTGGACGACTCAAGATGTTTCACCTGAGCAATCAGAAGAGTGTCTTTCCTTTTTTACTGTCATCCATCCATTCATTTTTTACTTCTTCCTTTTTGTGGGAAGGGGAGAATTCTGAAATAAAGGCTTTGGATTTTGCACATACTATATCCACATCAAAATATTTCCTATGTTTGAGTTTAAAAATATGGAACGACTGCTGAGCTGGAGAGATGGTACTTTGCAACCATATCGGCCGTGTGGAAAGCTGAGCCCAGCTCTGCTCACCAGGGGAGTCACTAAACTAACATGAGAGGAGAGTACTTTGAAGGTGATAAGGTTGTTTTATAAACAAAAAAAAAATTTTAAATACATCGCTTTGAAAAAATTCCATGGGGGGGGTACCCCCTCATATCTCTTTAAAGAAAGCTGTTAGGAATTTTGATAGGGACTGATAGGAAGTAATCTATAGATCACGTCAAGAGAAATATGGGGCTTACTCTCAAAAAGAATTACAGTCTCAGCAATCCTCAGTCCTACTCTGTCTAATAGGGTTGCTATGAGTCAGCATCTCAGCTCTATGGCAGTGTTTGGCTTTTGGTCTTGCTTTCTGTTTTGTTTGGTTTATAGACAGATATTTTCTCACTAGCATCTGCATGAAGCACACTAGCTTTCATACCTCTGCTCAGGAGGAAAAACCAAAGACAATCCTTTAAAGAAGCATTTTACAAAAACACGGTGGATTTCATGACTCAGCCTCTGAATGGTGCAAATGGCGAATGTGTTTGGCTGCTGCTACTCCAAAGTTGGAGGTTTGAGTCACCCAGAGGCACCTCCAAAAAGGGTCTGGTGATCTACCTCCAAAGCCCAGTTATTGCCAATCACAGGAGGATGGGTCTTTCTATAGGGCTGCCACGAGCTGGCATCAACTCCTATGAGCTCTTGATTTTTTTCATTACTTAAAAAATATGTAGATATGGAAGTACATATTCATATGATGAGTGGATTTGATCAGTTAAATTGGATACAAATGTTACTTGCATGTTGGGTATTATTCTGGCTTGCTTCACATTTTCGGGAAAGGGCTCAGAATATTCGTTAGTGTCCTTCCACAAAACGCTCTTATGTATGATGAGTAACTCCTATTTGAGTAAAGATTGTACTTTGTCCTATTACCATGTGCTAGAAATTTTTTTAATTACTTAATCACACACACGTGCACGAGAGTCAGATTCTTGTGTTTACCAGTGATCTTTGATACAGGCATTCTCCAGTCATGTTCCAAGAATCTGGTCCCCCGAGAGGCTGAGGTATCAAGGACACAGGTTCTGACTAACCCAGGGCTTGTATCCAAGAGCTATTTGAATGGTGCTCAAAACGTTCTAGTAGTCCTTGGAAATAACTTTTAAAAATATTTTAAAACATTTTATTGTGAACAAGGTGAAGATTTACAGAGCAAATCCGTTTTTCTGGCAGCAATTCTGACATGTTTTGTTTCATGTCATTGATTGCAATCCCCACAAGGTCGTACCACGTACCCCACTTCTCTGTGTTTCTTGTTTCCATTTCTTCTTATTTACTCCCTCTCTCTGCCTTCTGAACTTTGCCCATAGGCAACTACTGCCTTTTTGATCTTTTGATCTCCAAGGTTGATTATGATAAGGAGTGTGCACCTCCCCAGGACTCATCTTATAGAACTATCCGTTGTTTGTTAAAATTGCTTTGCTGAAGGTGAATTCTGTTCCAAGTCTGACGAGTGAGATGACACCAAAGAAGGTATTCAGGTAGCCTGCCAATAGTTTAAGAAATATTCACAATCATCAGCCACTAGAGTGAATACAATTTTTTAAATAGATATCATCTCACCCCAACATTAATAGCAAAGTTAAAAAAGACAGAAGAGGGAAAAAAATGTTGATTTGTTGGGGGGGGGGCGCTGGAACACTCTTACAATGCTGGTGGGGTTATGAACAGGTAAGTCCACTATGAAAAACAGTACGGTGTTTCCTTAAAAAGCTGGGGGGAAATATCATGTGATCTAGCAATCTCACTAGTAGGTATATATGTAAAGAAATAGAATCCATGACATGAATATGTATGTGCACACCTATGTTCATTGCCGTACTATTCACAATAGCAAAAATGGTGGAAGCAACCTAAATGCCTAGCAATGTTAGAATAGATAACAAACGTAACGGAATAGTTGCAATGTTAAAGATTAACTATGAACCTGTTAAACACCTCATAGCATAGATGAGCCAAGAGGACATTATGCTAAGTGAAATAAATCAGTAAGAAAAGGACGAATGTCATATAATGCCAATATTATTAAAAGTCAAGAAAAAAGAATTTCACACAAAAGAAACATTCTTTGATTGCTAGCAGTGGTGTGAAGGGAAATACATTGTGGTAGTTAGATCATTTTATATCAACTTGAGGATGGATGAAAGTGTAGAGATGGAATCCAACCTGTTAATCAAGTCACAGCCTGATGATGCCTCATTGGGAGCGTGACCTTTTTTTAATAGGAAGGAAAGCTGGGACCCCCCTTCTTCCTCTCTGCCCCCCCACCTTCCTGACTGCTGGAACTCCAAAGATGGCCCCCTGTGGGCCACTCAACCCTGAGGGCTGTCAGCGCCCTGCCATGTTTCCAGTCATGGAGACAAGGTCTCTGCACCACTGACCTATGAACTTCCTGCATCCCACTTCAGCATCCATGTCACCAATGGGCAACAATGTATGTCTGAAGTGGGAGTTACAGACTTTCTTCAGATTTAGGAACTTGAGTTGGCCTGGACTGGGATGCCTTCTTGATGCATAATTACCTCTTGCTATAAGGATCTTTCTTATTCATAGACGAGTGCCACTGGCTTTACACCCCAGAGTGTAAATCACTACCAAACTCAGTCCCATAGAGTCAATGCTGACTCATAGTGATCCTGTAGCGCAGGGCAGAACTGCCCCTGCGAGCTTCTGAGACTGTAACTCTTTATGGGGTTTGGGACCGCCATGTGGTTGTCCAATGTGTAACCACTCTACCACCAGCGCTCCTCCACTGGAGGACAGAAACCTACTAACTTGGGTAAAGGACAAGGCAGTGAAGTCGATACAACATGATGAAGACAAATGAAGAAAATGGGAGAAGTACAACAGTTAAAGACAACAGAGGAAAATGCTACTAGATACACAAAAGCGATCATCTGAGTGCATGCAGACATGCCAGCCGCACAAGTACAGGAAGGAGAAGGAGGCTATGCCCAGGAATTTACTTATGGTGCAAATATATCCATGAATATAATATAGCCTAAAGGATATAGCGTTATGAAAACATCTTATCCATAACCAAGAACTTCAAGAGAATGAGTTGTTGGTCTCAGGCCCATGTCTTGGTAGACACTAAGGTTAGAGTATAACATAGTCCACAAAACAATGTTTTCAATCCTACTTTGGTAAGTAGCAACTGGGGGATTGAAAGCTTGTGAGCAGCGATCTAAGGTTCAACTCTTGGTCTCACATCTAGAGGGAAAAAGAAGTAAGAAAAATCAAAGGTGTATGGACACAATTAGTCCAAATGACTAATGGACCATGCTAACCTCAAACTGCCCAACTGTGAGACCAGAATAATTAGATGATAGTCAATGTCTCTGAAAAGAATAATATTAGAAGGTCCTTTGTCGAGTGGGAGGAAACTGTGGAACAAAACTCTAAAATTTTTTTTTAAGTTAACTCTTTAGGGGATGCCAAAAATCAGCTTCTGAATCCACATCTATTCAGTTCTTCTTTATATAGCAATGTACAGCTCTCTCCAGAGGAGACAGATTCAAATTACTTTAGAAAACAAGTTGGCCACGTTCTTTCTGCCTTAAATTCACAGAGGAGCCTCAAAGAAGAAAAAGAGAAATTCTCCTCCCCAAAGATTTATTTTTAATTGAAAACCTGGCTGTTTCGTAGATGGGAAAGCAGCTTTTGCAAGATCAAGTCACCGTGAGACCAGCCCATTCCATCTTCACTCTGCCAAGTATTTACTGAGGGCCTGCATTATTCTGGCACTGGTTAGCTAATGCCTTTCAACTTTAAAAGAAGTATCACAGGCAAAAATATGTGGAATGTTGACAGAATCGGTTGTTAATTATTTAGAATTAAAATTGGGGAGGAAAACCATCATCAGTGAACAAAATATCTGGTTTCCTGGTCTGAAAATTGATATGTAGCACTTTTGCTTTTACTTCCTGTGATAGTCAGCTTTGGCTGGACCACACATCTCAGTGCTTTGCCAGTTAAGACCTAGTAATTGCCCAAAGGTGACCTAACCAACGTATGATCTGACACAATATAATGTATGAGTAGCTAATCAGATATAAGAAGATTGGGTTGGATATCACACCCTTTCTCAGATCATAACCTTGATTCAGTCCAATGAAAGGAAGTTTCCTTGGGGATGTGGCCTCCTGCCAATCCTGGGAATCCTCTGTGGCCTGCCTTCTGATCTACCAACCTTGGATTTATTCATCTCAGCAATCAAAGCCTTTCCTCTTGCAGCCCATCTTGAGTTCATCAACTCCTGCAGCTATGCTAGTCAAGCGAAGCCTTCAGCCTAACATCTGACCCACAAACTTTGAACGTACTTGGACTTAGAACTTGTCTGAAAGATATTCCAGGTCTATCGTGCCATGAGGTTTTGCATCATTGTTTTTTTTTAGCAATGTCTAGTATTCCATTGTGTGTATGTACCAAAGTGTCTATATCCATTCTTCGACTGATGGGCATTTAGGTTGTTTCTATCTTCTGCCTATAGTGAAGAGCACGGCGATGCACACGTTGTTGTTCTTAGATGCCATTGAGGTTCAGACTCACAGCAGCCTATGGACCACAGAAGGCAATACCGCCCAGTCCCTCACGGGCCTCATAAGTGTTCTTATACTTGAACTTGTTGTGGCAGCCACTGTGCCTATACATCTCGTCGAGGGCCTTCCACTTCTTCACTGCCTCTCAACTCTACTAAGCATGATGTCCTTTTCCAGAGACTGGTCTCTCCGGACATGTCCAAAGTATGTTAGATGAGGTCTCACCGTCTCTGGCTCTGAGTAGCATTCTGCAATGAATAGAGCCTGTCCCTGCGGTGACTCTGCCTTCTCTAGGGGATGCACTCAGCAGAGGGATTATTCTAGCATATGGAATTTCTCTCCCCACTTGTTTCAGGTAGCACCTTACCATTTCCCATCGTGACTGCACATATTTAGGGTCGCACCTGCAGTGTTTGAGGGCTCCAGTCTCTCCCCATCCTCTCTAGTGGTGTTTTTGTAACTTTGCTGTCACTATTAAGGTGAAATGGCATCTCATCGTTGTTTTTATTTGTATCTCTCGAATGGCTAGTGATTGCATGAATTTCTTCATCAATTTTTTGGCCATTTCCATGGCATTTTTGGTGAACTACTCCTTGTCTTTTGTGAAACTAGTTCTGTGTCTGTTTTGTTATGGTCAACGCCCTCCTTCCCATCTACCCCTCCCCCCCGCCGGACACACACACATTCCTACAATTCTCCTTTTACTTGTTAAGTGTTTTGATTCAAATCACTGTGATTCGGACCCATCACAGCTGGGAACAACTGGAGGATGTGCCAACAGGTGTCCTGCAAAGAAAAAGCTCTTAAGCTGGAAGCCTGGGATGGAGCTAGTTAATTTGGAAGCTATATGGACATTTTTTTTGGGGGGGGATAACCTTAAAAATGGAATTTCTCCAACATGTTAGCTGGGTAGGATGTAAAGTCACCTGAAAAGAAGATTAATGCTGAATTCAAGTTGCATTTTATATTGAGAAGTGTACAGGACCACGTTGATGGGGAATATCAGTCAAATCAATCCGTTGACCAATGTAGGGCAGGGCACCTAATGTCTTTAGCACAGAGAAGACAACTTTGGGTCCAATGGACAGCAGAGAGGTCCACGGGGTGAAATCTCCCATGTCCTGTTTTCCTCGGGGCAGGCTCTCGTCAGACCTTGGCTGTAAATGCTGTGGCCTTTCTGTGCCTCGTGTACCACCTGCTAGTTCGCCTCACAGAACTCTAGAGCCATGGGGGAAAACTATTTTTGATATTCATAAAATAACCATTTTAAAAAATAAATGTCCACGGACACAATGTGATGTGGTGCCATTTTTCACCGGATTGCATCCCAAAGGCGTCTCTTAGGAACGTTTCCTCGTGTGCTCATAAGGCGGACAACCGGAGCAGGGTTAAATTCACAAAACTGTTTTCTGTGTACACAATACTAAGCAGAAAATGGAAACGGGGGTTACTGCAGAAGACACATTGTAGCGAGCTATCTAGCCTGTATTATTTCTTCTTTATTAAGTCCAGACATGATAAAGAGTCCCCGCTCCTCCCTGGGGTGTGGACAAGTGGATGTCTAGAACTCTTGCAGGCAACAATTATCTTTATAAATAGCCTGGTGAATGCTCGGTCTCCCATATTCTCTGGAACAGCGCACAGAAGTGCAGGGTCCCATCCCACAGACAGCACTTCAGCTTTCACACATAATCACACATAATACAGCCAGGTATTAGTCACACAACTGGGGTCTGAGGGAGAAAAGCAGAAACATAAAGAGAGGTTAATCAATGGCAACCCTACCTGAAAAATGTGTTTTCAAAAACATCTTCACTTCCCACACTCCAGGTTCCATTAGCAGAGTGCAGATGGCGCCGAGACACGAGGAACGTTGAACTCGGCCCCTGGGAGGCCATCGAGTAGGAGAATTTCTGGGAATCAGGAAAGCACGGCTGTCTGTCCGTGTGGAACTCAAGCCATGGGGCCAGGGAGTGCCTATCGGTTCTTGCCATTCGGTTAAAAGCTCCCTGAGGAGCACCTTGACATTGCATGTGGCCCTCCTCTTAGGGGAGTCTTCGGCCTTGTAAGGCTTCTCATGGGGAAGGAACCACAGAGGGGATCATTTTAGGAAAAGAATTTGTCTGCCTCTAGCTGGAGCTGTCACAGATGAGATGGACACAATGACCCTCTTAAAATCTGCACGGACTGTTTGATAGAAAGTATTGATCCATCAATAACTCATTGTGTAACTGGGCAAATTATCTCAAAGTGTTAGGCTCCTGATCTATGAAAATGAAAATACGTCCCATGGAACAACTTCAAAGGTGTGATTCTAGTTGAACTTTACCTGGCACTTTAAAAACAACGGACTTGCAGGCGTCTTCTTTCCTCTTCAGTCTCCAGCACATTAGTAGACATTTGACTACTAACCTGCAGGGTTACAGGAGCCTCGATAGCTCTGTAGGAGAGGCACTGGGCTGATCATCATAAGGCTTCTAGTTCAAACCCCTTGGGTGCTCCAAGGAAGAAAGATGAGGCTGTCTGAGCCCCTAAAGATAAACAGTCTTGGAAATCTTATGAGTCATAATTGACTTGCTAGCACTGGACTATTGGGTGTGGGGCTAGATCAAGTTTCTTTAAAATATGGGGGTCATAGAGATATCTAGCCCATGGGGTTTATAACCTCTAAGGAGGGTTTGGGGACTGGAGTTGATGGATTAGGACACTCCTACCCTGTAGTAGGTGGAAACAAGGATACTATCGTCTAGCAATTCAGGGCACTGATATACCCCAAAAATAAATTCCTTGCCCCAAAAGTCATTTGAGAAACATAGAGTCTGACTCTGCACATTATATATGAGGAAACTGACGCATTGGCGAGGCAAAGACTTCTAGATTGTTCCCCGGGAGCCTTAGAGAAGGAAAGGAGGACCAGAGGGCAGCAGGTCTAGGAGAAAGAATGGGTCTCATATTTCCCAAGAGCTTTGCGCGTGCCCAAATTTCTTGGCATAGACAAGCAAGCGCTTTCAGTACTGCATCCAGGTGTCCAAACATTTTCCTTGGAATTTCGTCAATCCTCTGTGGAGCCTTCTTTTTCCTTCAGTGTCTTCAGCATAGCTTTGACATCTTCCTTCAACACCGTAGGTTTCTGAATGTAGGTTACATCCGACAGTGATTGAGTGTCCAACAGTTCTGCCTGGTGCATCTAATTCATGTACACCTACAAGGAACCATGTATCAGTAGGAGAGCCATAAGATGCACTAGTAGATCATGAGGTAAAATCCTAAATGACAGCAACACCTTTATGGAGAAGAAGGACTCAGCATGGTTTCTTAGCAAGTGGCTCTCTCAGGGGTGTCACTCTTGGAGAAGCAAGTTCTGAGGGCCATTGCTTTTATCTAAAGATGTTTCACACTGAACATGAATATCTCAGAGGCCTCCAAAGGAATCAACACTCCTGACACCTTGATTTTGGACTCCTATGCCCCCAAACTGTGAAACAACACATGTCTATCCCTCGCCTGCTAAAAGCAAGGACTTGACGCACTTGCTGATGCAGATCAAGAATTGCAACCTTCAGTATGGAGTACAACTCAACAGAAGGAAGATCCAAATCCTCACAGCTGGACCAGTGGATAACATCAGGATAAATGGACAAAGGTTGAAGCTACCAGGATTTTGTCTTGTTGAATCCACAAGTAATGCTCATGGAAAAACAGTCAAGGGGGGGATCAAAAGATGCCTTGCATTCGGTAAGTTCACTGCACAGTACCTCTTTAGAGTATTGAAAAGCAAGGATGTTACTTTGAGGACTAAGATGTGCCTGGCCCAAACCGTATTTTCAATCACCTCTAATGCATGAGAAAGGTGGAGATTGGAAACGAAGAACTGGCACATTTGAATTGTGGTGCTGGAGAAGAATATTGAAAGTATCCAGGGACTGCTAAAAGGACCACCATATCTGTCTTGGATGAACAGCCAGAGTGCTCTGCCCCTTAGAGGCAAGGATGGCAAGACTTCGCCTGACATACTTCGGACATGTTGTCAGGAGAAAGCATTCCCTGGAGAAGGGCATAGTGTTTGGTATCTAAAGGGGCAGGAGAAAAGAGGAAGGCCTTCAGGGAATGGATTGACATTGTGGCTGCAATAATGGGCTCGTGCAGAGGAGCAATTGTAAGGATGCACAGGACCGGGCATTGTTTCATTACATCGTGCTTGAGGTTATTATGATTCAGAGTCAACTCAATGGCACCTAAGAACAACAAAGAAAAGCGTCAGCAAAAACGAGGGCGGTCCTCAAGGAACTGGATGGACACAGTGAGTGCAACGATGGATTCCAGCACAGGAACAATTAGGAGGACGGGGCAGGACCTGGCAGAGTTTTGTTCTATTGTGCATAGAGTTGCTATGGCTCAGAACAGACTCGATGACACTGACCAACAATAAAAACAGCATCCCAGTGTGGTGTAGTGGGCTTACTGAGTTGGGTTGCTGACTGAGAGGTGGTTATTTCGAACCCACCAGTTGCTTTACAAAGAGTCTGTTCCTACAAATATTTACAGTTCTGGAAACCCTAAGGAGCAATTCTACTCTGTTGCTATGAATCAGTATAGACCTGGCATTCACGGGTTAGCCTAGTGTAGTGAAAAGAATGGTGGTTTGAACCCAGCCAGAGGCAACTTCTAAGGCAGGTTTGGTGTTCTGTTTCTGAATCGTCACAACCTTTGAAAACACCATGAAGCCACTATGCTGTGTACGTCTAGGTCACTAGAATTTAGAATCAACTAGCAGCAACAGTCACAGGGTAATGATTTCATGATTTATTTCATATGTTCTGGAAGTACTGATAGAACAAAGGAGGGAGGTACAAATATACAGACTCTTTATACAACAAAATCGGCCTTACCGGTCAGGTCCCTGAGAGTCCCAGTGATGTAGTCGTTACGTGTTGCGCTGCTAATTGTAACATCAGCAGTTTGAAACCACCTGCACATTGGTGGGAGAACGATGGGACTTTCTACTCCATCTGAAAGTTACAATCTCAGAAACTCACAGGGCCAGTTCTACCCTGTCCTACAGGATCACGATGGGTTGGCATTGGCTCAGTGGTGGTAAATTTGGTTTTGGATTTTTGCCAGGTCCCTTTACTAGCAGGTGCTTTGGCACACCTGGGGTCCAACAAAATTTTGCATCAGCCAGTGAAGATTCTATTGCTTTCCTTGAGTATATAGCAGTCTTCCCTATATCTCCCAGTATCCCAAGTGTCTAGAGGCAGATGGTTCATATATAGCACCTAGTGTAAGTATTGATTAACCAAATTGTAGCTTACAAGAAGGTGATTTTTGTTTTTTGTTTTGGCTCTTTTGCTTCAGAAAGGAGTCATTTCTGTTTGCTGTCTTGAAGGTTTATTTTCTGGCTTCTGGTGGATTGGTGGGTCAGGGGTAGAACTCTCGCCCTCCATACAGGACACTCAGGTTCCATTCCTGGCCAGTGTCCCTTTCATGTAACTAGCATCTGTCAAAGGAACCGTGCCCATTCTCTGATGCCAAACAGGCTTCAGCAGAGCCTCCCCAACAAGCCCCTAAGAATCGCCATGTTCAATTCAAGATGACACAGGACTGGGCTACATTTTATTCCACGGGGCATGAAATCACCATGAGCTAGGGACCCCCATGGTGGCAGCTAACGGCCACAGTTTGTCGTAGGGACCCTAAAACCTGAAGGAAAAAAATGACAAAGCCCCTCTGAGAGCCAGGGCTACCAGTTTCCTCATACTACTCTCCCCACTTGTCCTTGTTGGCAGGTGCCGGCACATGCATGTAAAGCAGTTGGAAACACCAGGCCAGGAGCACCTGGGCCTTCCAAGTGACATCTATGCTCTTTATCACTTGACAGAGGCCACAAAAGGCCCATTTGTCCTTTGCTTGCTTTGCTGTTGCTTCCAGAAGCATTGTTGGTGGATTCAAGTAACTGAAATCCTTGACAATGTCAATCTTTACTCTAGTTCTCGTGGTGTTGTCTATTTGTCCAGGAATTTTGTTTGTATTACATCAAGTCATCGCCCATATGAAAAGCAGCAGGGTTCGATCTTCATAAGCAAGTACTTTCCATCCTCTTGGCTTTCAGCCAGCAAGGGTGTTTCATCTGCATATCACAGGTTGTTAATAAGCCCTCCTCCAACCTTGACCTTTTGCTCTTCTTCATATAGTTCAGCTTCTTGGATGGTTTGGTAAGCATGCACATTTTAGAAGCATGGTGAAATGGTGCGGCCCTGCTGCACACCTTCGCTGATTTTAGACTGTGTAGTATTTGCTTGTTCTGTTCACACAACTGCCTCTGGGGCCATATACTGATTCCTCACGCACCTAACAAAGCCTCCTGAAATCCTTTCTATTCACTGACCCCTGGAAAGGGTGAAGTGACAGGATTGTGGATACAGTGTATTACTCAGAAATCCATTTACGGTAGTAAAATCAAGGTAAAGGCAAGGATGGAGTTCTAATAATTTCACCATCTATGAATAAAATTAATTTGAAAGCAGGATAGATGAGGTCACCGCTTCCCTGCAGCTATTGGTAAAGTCTATAATCCACTAGCGATAAGGAAGAGTTTTCTGCATGCACAGAGTCTCGCAGAGCATTGAAGAACTTGAGCTCTAACGTTGAGTGACCATGGTACACATCTAGACCCTGCCACTCTCTTCCCTCTCTCCTCCGGCATTCTCCGCTGTACCATGAGAAGAGTAAGCACTGTAATTCTCTGTCACAGTGATGCAGTTAGGGGTGAATAAGGTAATACACATGGCGTGTTAGCATATCCCTGGCTCATCCTAGTTTAATAAATATTCATCATTGCTATCATTATGAATTGTTCATTATTGACACCTATTATAGGCTATTAAAGTGGAATTGCCAGGTAAGTGTTAGAAGTCCAATCCCTTAGTCCATAGTTCAAACCTATGAGCCACTCCAAGGACAAAAGCTGAGGCTACCTGCTCCCACAGATATTTATAGCCTCAGAAACCCAATATAGAGTGACTATGAATTAGAATCAACTTGTTGGAAATGGGTTTGGCTTTGGTTGAGTAGACTACTAACTCCACCTAAAGGAAAAAAATGGTTAACTATAGTGTCCAGGACTCCAGCCTGGGTGAGTGGGCATTGACTGAAAACAATGTATGTTTTAATGGATCTGCGGCCAAAATTAAATGCAAAGACAAAGTAAAATGCTATACCTCTTATTTAATCTATACATTTTCAGGCAGGAATTTTTTTCCTATTTGAGATCTCAACTAAATATAGAAAGCCTGCCTCTAAATTTAGAAGGATGAATCTCTCTATTCAACTCTGGATCTTTTCACGGTCACCAAGCAGTGCTTCCCACTGCGATTGAAAGATGCAGATCTTTTGATGTGGCTGACATAAACTGCCCTCTCAGCGCTCAGAGCTCCGAGTCTGGAAACCGGAGAGGAAAAAAGGACACGAAGACCATCTGTATAGAGCAGGGGAAAGAGCGATATGTGGTTAAGGGAGGGGCTCTTGTGCCTGGTAATTTGATTCTTTCGGATGTTCCCTGAGAGCGGAGTGGGCTGGGGGGAAGTAAGTGAATCTGAGGAAAGTTCTACAAATCAAGGAATCAAAAAATTATGTATAATTAATGAGGAGACAGCTCTTTGATTAAAAAAAACCCTCTTTGGTTCACTCTGGTAATAAATGAAAATTGTGATTAACTTAATAAATAGTTCTGAGGTAAACTATTAGCCCTTGAGGTGGAAACTAATAATGTGTTCATTAAGAAAAGTACTTATAATTATGATTAGATTTACTTCGATGTAAAAGAGATCTGAAGTAATAGAGAAGGCAGAGGTAGATCGTTACTCTGGTGGGATCACTTATAAATGCCTCTCTAGTTCCTGCTTTACCCTTCCTGCAGTGTGGTTCTAGCCCTTATGGGTCCAAATTGTTGGTTGATGTTTCCATCATCAAATCCACCTTCAAAGTGGTCGGCTGGACTGAGGAGAGAGAAAAGGCTGGCACTTTCACTTTCAAAGAGATGACTCAGAAGGCTCACATAAACAAAGCTTACATCTCTTTGGAACAAACACTTGATCACATGGTGACACACGGTTCCAGAGAGACTGGAGTATGGTGTGGCAGTATAATCCATGAAAAAATCATGCATTCGCTAATTTTGGACAGAAGGCAAAGTACGTATTTGGAAGGTAACTTGCAACCTTCTCCCTAAGAACAAAGAACTAAGTCACTTGTATAGTTCACATCCCACTAGGAAGGACAATGTCAATGCTTTTTATAATGTTCTGAAGGTATATGTTGGTGGGACTTGGGGCGGGGTGGGGTGGGGTGGGGAAGAGCATGACTTTCAGAAAAATTATGTGTATAGAGGCACCTAGGTAAGTCAATGATCCAAATGACACAGTGACATGGTGAGGTGTTTGGCCATATCAAAGTCATTCCATTAGTTTAATATGTACGTGCTATCAGAACACACAGGCTTTAGATTTGGGCACAGGTAATAACTTACCAGGTATCTTAGTCTGGATTCTACAGAGAAGCAAAACCAGCGGTGCTTCTATATGTATATAGAGATAATTTTATCTTTAAAAGGAAAAAAACAGCTTGCATAGTTGTAGGAGTGGGCCAGTCTTATCCAGGCAGTCCAATTCGACAGAGCAGATGTTAAGCAGGAGGAGTCTCCTGACTCTCCTATGCTTCAGGGCTGATGAACCCAAGATCAGCAGGAAGTCCACAGGCTGGTGGCTGCAGAGGCAGATGCATCCAAGCTCAGCAGATTTAACAGCAGCCAGTGCTAGCCCACAGAGTCTGCAGGAAAGATGATTAGCTACTGGCTCAAATCCAAACAATGCAACTTCCTGGGGATTTACTGAGTCTTAACTGCCAGATCACTGAGAATTCTGGCCCAACCATGTTGATACAAAACCTAATTATCATGGTCCACTCCTTGTCAACTTGGTACCTGTACACATCTCCTTAAACCATATATAATCTCTAAACAAAGATAATCATCATAAAATCATATCGGTGCTTAACATGACAAAACTAATGCATGTGAAACTGAAAACACCCCATTTGCACCTTATACTTTATAAATAAACAAAACTATTTAACGCATAAATAAAAGGAGGAAATACTCATGACGATTACAATCCTCATTTCTGCAATGGATCACATAGCTGCTGTAACTGGTATTTAGCAATAACTTCGCCCATCACCCATTCTGTATTACCCTTGCCCTTAGCAAGCAACTCAGTGGGTCACATGCGTTTTTGCCTGGTAGGATGGTCTAAACCTCTTTCCCAGAATATCTTGAACATTAGTAGTCATTTCATAATTGAGGTCTGGAGTTTACCAGGGATTTCAATCACAGAGAGTGATAGTACTAAAAAAAAAAAAAAGAAAACCCAAAGAATCCATTGGTTCCAGACATATTGTTTACCTCCATTCTCCCCTTGGTACTATAGATAGTTATACCACTAACTACAGTAACTCCTTGCTTTGCCTGTTGATCCGGGGCATGAAGAACCTAAAATAGCTGAGAGGCATTCGAAACTCTCAACTCAATGGAATCCATGCTGCCGGAGAGTGTCACCGCCTTAGGAATGAAGACACCCATACTTCGACTTCTCAGGGACAAGAAACAAAATTGTTGCTAGTGCATCACTGGGAGTAATAATAAGAAGTGGTTTAATTCCCATTTCTGCCTCTTGGTTCCTGAACTTGTGAATCCTAGCTGTTGGAGAAACATCATAATATATTAGTTGCTGGTTAAAAGCCTATACAGTGTCCTAGAGCACATTGCCCTAACCCTGTAAGGTATGGTCCCCTAACTGGTGTGTGACTGTGGTGCCCAGAGATGTTGTTTGTTGGGCTTTTTGGTCTGTTTGTTTTTCACAGAAAAGGGCCACCACTACATATCCTGCAATGTTCTAAGCTCTGAAGCATAGCCTATATTATAGCCATGAAGTGTTCTGGGAAAATAGTGGAGACTCACATAGCACTGGCATTGGAATCCAGTCCACTGTGAGGTAGCCATCCCCTCAAAGCAGACCTTGGAGGGAAGATATGGAGACTACTAGGAAGACAAAACCATAGTAGGGTTCCTAAACATCTGTACAAGGTGTGTATTCAAACAAGAGGCCATCTTAAAACTGGAGGAGGGGAGAATAGATCCAGGAACCCAAGTAGAAGGCGAATTTTGAGAATGATGAGGGCAACAAATGTATAAGGGTACTCTCCTCAATTCATGTATGTATGGGTTGTGATAAGAGTTGTATGAGCCCCAATAAAATGATTTATAAAAAAACAGAGAGCATTTGAGACACAAAGGTGCCAACCAGTTGAAAGTACACCATTGTTCATTGACGTGCCAGACATAACAGCTAACGTGCGGGAATACCCTAACTGCTTATCAGTAGATGGATGCATGAGCAAAATGTGGTACATACAAGAAGGCTTCGAAAAGTTTGTTGGAAAATAGAATCCAAAGGTCATGTAATTTTTCCAAGAAATTTTTGAAGTCCTCCTGTTCACGGAAATGCTACTTCGTGGTAGAAATGAAGCCTTTAGACATGGTACAATATGGATAGACCTTGAGGGTCTCCATGTTGACTGAAATAAGTCCATCAGAAAAGAACAACTATTGTGGCAGATCTATAGAGCTAAACGTTTATTAATTAACAAGGACGTTGGAAACCATCCAAATGCCCATCTGAGGAAGTACAGGCAAAGAAATGTTGGTACATACACACAGTGGATTATCGTGCTTTGCTAAAAAGCAAGGATGAGCTCACAGAGCACCACATGACATAGAGACACGAATGGACCTAGAGATCACTATGCTAAGTGAGTTAGTCAGTCACAAACACAAATATCGTATGAGACCACTTTTAAAATGATTAAAAAAAAACACCACAGCATGCAAAAGGGAAGAGACTCTGGAGTTACCGGGAAGGAAAAGGAAAGGGAAGAAAGATGAAGTTCGAGAAAAGATGAGGTTGTAGAGTTGACCAGCTTTGACTGGGAGACTGGAGGACCACAAGAGGGAGAAAACTCAGAGGCGAAGCAATGCAGTAGAATAGGGATGGGGGTTGATGAGGGGTTTGGATTATTGGATGCAGAACTTGTGATCTGAAATGTAACCCCTGCTCCTCGCCCCTCACTTCACAACAAAATAATAGATAATGAAATAGAGATGAAAAATAAAAAATGTCTTAGAGGTTACCAGGGTCTGGAGGGAGTGGGACAGTGGGTGTCCCTTGCTTATGGACTATTCACTTTCTCTTTGTGGTGATTTAAAATTCTCAGTAAGGGTCGGGCTGCACAGCTGACTGCTGGCATGGTTGTCAGGAAGTTGTGCATTTGCAAGAAGCTGAGTTGGTAAAAGTTGTGTGGTAGATTTATTCACCACCACCACAAAAACAGTAGGTGCTGAACCAGCTTATGTACAACTGAACACCTCGTGGAGTTTAGGGCGTTAGTTTGGGGTTTAAAATCATTTTTCAATTGTTTTAATAATATGTTTGGTACTTCTCCTATACCCCCTAGTTTATTGCATAATCCCTGGGGTCTTAAAAGCTTTCAGAGAGTCATCCAAAACATAGCAATTGGCCTCCATTTGCTTGGATTAACAGAGGAAGAAGACTCCGGACTAAGAGAAGGTAATGGGATGTGTGGCTAGTTACCTCTACGAGTAGCTGCCTCATTTGCCATGACACCAGAACTGGAAAATGCCAAGCTACCCTAACTGTTCAAGAGGGCGGGGAAACGCAGACCACAATTGCAAATTCTCCTGGACTCGGGCCTCTTTGGAGCCACAGAGGCTGGAAAAACTGCTCAAACTATTGCTTTCATATACTATCAACAACCAGACCATAATTTAGCTTCACTGGTGAAGAATGTCTCCCTTGTGCACTACATTCTCTTAAGCACTATCTTTTGACATCAACCTCACCGCAGCAACTTGCATCGGATTGTAGGGCAGTTCGTTTGCGTGAAGCGAGAGGGGCAGCTCAGAGAAGGAGGTGAGATTAGTTACACAGCCCGAAGAGAATCAGTACCAGTGGATCTTGCATGGCAATGTTCTGGAGCTGCTACATATATTCTCGGCAACAATTTAAAATTATATATGTACTGGCTTCTTCGAGACTCCTTTTGTTTTGACTCTCCCTCATTTCCCTTTGTCTTCGTTGCTCTACTTGTACGACTTTGGTCAATACTTTGCTAGCAAATGCTTAAAAACCAACGCGGGGGAAATTGGTTGACTTGACCCTTCAGATAGGTCAGCTGCTCATGACCAGAAACGTTACGTGCTCTAGGCTGTGATACCAGAGAGGTTTTTGTTGCTCTTTTTCCCCATATTATTTTTAATTTCTAATCCATTCCAGTCTGATAAGATTATCAAAATTGTAATAGAAATAAATTACTAGAAGACTATCATGCAGCAAAGAGATGTGACGGCTCTCCCAGGTTTAGGAGACCTGGCGCCGTGTTTGCTGCACCCCTCCCGGTGGCTCCCCACCCCTCAGGAGCCAGTCCCAGCAAGAGTCCTCTTCCCCATGGGCAGGCAATGAAAGCAGCTTTCAGTGAAACAGCTGCCAGTGCTTGCCCTCATTTGGTAAAATTTTGAGGGCTGGGGAAATGATGCTGTATACAAAAAAACAACAACAACAACAAAAACAAACGTGAAAATGGCTCCTTCTTTCCTTTTTCTGGAAAATGAGACTGCAGGATGTGACCTGCTGAGCAAGGTACCCTGCCTGTGACTGACTCATGGGTCTTCCTTCTGTTTCCCTGTTCTATCTGACGGGCTGGCGAGAAGAAAGTGATAGATAAAGTGTGTGTTTGGGGCTAAAGGAGTGAGGAAAATCGGAAGATACATGAAAACAATTAGTCCAATGGAACAAAAAACACCAACAAAAACCTCACTACCATCAAGGTGATGCCAGCTCACCGTGACACTAAAGGACAGTGTAGAACCGCCCCTGTGCAAGCCTCATCTTTCTCCCTTGGAACTGATGGTGGGTTCGAACTGCTGGTCTCCCAGTGAGCAACCCAACTGCCATCCACTTCACTGCCAGGGCTCGGTCAGTAACTGCAGGGGACTTCAAAAAGTCTGTGGAAAATGGAATTAAGAGGCGTTATGATGAATGGAATTAGCCACAAAAAAGATAAGACCACTATTTTTAAGAAAGAAAAATCAAGAGAAATTGTGCTAAAAGAAACAGACTCTGATGGTTAGCAGGAATGGGAGGGGAGGGCGGAAAGTGGGGGGCTATAGGCTAGAAGGCAGGCAGGTATTATTTGGGTGAAGCGTAAGACAATCGTCAACAAGAGGGAGATGTGTGAAAATCCTGGAAATGACAAGACTAGGAGGTTTCATGAGCTGTTGAATGTAAAACTGTGGTAGTCTGCTCTGGAAATGTTCTCCTAAGTCACAACTTTAAATGTTTTTGAAACTAAGAGGTTTCAAAAATAAATAAATAAGAGGTCATAAATAAGAGGTCAGAGAAGTTTGTCCATGAACCTTTTGAAATCCCTTTGTATTTATCGAATGATGACCCAGAAAGAAAACAGACGATATGAGACAGGATTTCCCAGTTATTGATTTCTGAGCATGCGAAACCAACTTTGTCTCATCTTTTGTCGGTCTCAATCCAAGCTGAATTGTCACTAAGGTTGGTGACATGGAAGGTTAATTCTATTCCCGAAATATTCGCTGATCATATATCAGAGGTCTTGTGCCTCTCTGCGGATTGTGGAGACTACGTTAACTTAGGGGAAATCATCAATTACTCACCTCCATTGGGGCATCACCTCCATGGACCAGCTCACTTGAGTTAATCAGCCATTTAAAACAAGAAAATGGAAAAAGAGTTAAATCGCTCCTGCAGTAAAATTGTGCCTGGCATCAGTTATGTGCCCATCAGTATGCCGGGCGTTGGAGCCTGGTGGCGCAGTGGTTCCGAGCACTCGCCTGCTAACCAAAGACTCAGTAGCTCACACTCACCAGATGCTCTGTTGGAAGAAGCATGAGGCAGTCTGCTTTTGTAAAGATTTCAGCCTCGGGGACCAGGGTCATAGAATGAGTTGACATCAACTTGGCTGGCGGCCGTGGGCTTGCTTCAGCAGTGGGCTAGACGTTATGGAAATAGAAGTGATATAAAGATAAATGTACAAAAGCAAATAAATGCCTCCGATTCGACATGTTAAGCTAGCACCGAGTAGGACTGGTTCCCTTTGCTGCTAGTAATGTTTTGAGCATGTCTTGGCTCATACGGATCAGCTTATCTATTCTTTCCTCCAAAAGACAAGACATGGTGGTGTTTGATTGGAGATGCCTTGCGTTTGTAAACAAACTTTAACAATACTGTGGTTGATGTGCCGTCCTCTCTCCAAATGCCACTGCACTTGCTCAAGTGTTACTTTAGGCCTTCGGCAGCATCTAAAGTTTTCTTGGAAGCTCCCCCTATGGATTTTAACATTGTCTGTTGCTGGGTCGCGTGACCTCTTCTCTATTTCTTCTGAGAGTTGTTTCTAGGTTCTGCTTTTCAGGCCTGCCTGCGGGGATAGTCAATAAATAGATTGCCCTCCCAGATCTTTTGAAAAATTATAATTTTGCCATCTTTTATCTTCTGGCATCTCCTGCATTCCTTGTCATTTGTGGACCTCCCCCATAATTATCTAAGCAAAATCCTCCCCTCTCTGGTGATAGATTTCTGCAGCCTTGCCCCAAATGTTTTAACCTTCCTCATAAATCTGCAGCTGCTTTGAAAGCTTAAACGATATCTGTATTACTGAACTGAGCTTCTGGGATTCAATCTTGCTCCATTGGTTTTTTGCTGTTATTAAGTTGTTATTATCAATTTAACTTTTCTCCCTCTAGAGAACCCCACATATATGTGTCTATGTTTATGTGTATGTATGTATTTATACATATAGACATGTATATTCATGTTCATATGTACATACAAGTATACACAGATACACAAAAACACAACACGCGCATTCATCTATGGGGAGTTCACAAAGAGCATAAAAACTCTCCTTTATTTTTCCATTGTAGTTTTCCAAAGATGTCTGAAGGTTCCCCACCCCACCCCACGCCCCCATGAATATGTTGATGTACATACATGCATGTGTGTTCTAGATGCATATTGTTGCTGTTACTGGTTGGTGTCATCGGGTCGGTTCTGACCCATAATGACCATAAGCACAACAGAATGCAACACTGCCAGGTCCTGCGCCATCCACACAGTTGTTCCTAGCCCCAGCCCATTGGTGTAGCCACTGTGTCTTCCATCTCCTGGAGGGCCTGCCCCTTTTCACTGCCCCGGTACTTTAGCAAACCTGGTGTCCTTCTTCAGGGAGGGGCTTTCCTGGCAAGCTGCACTGTGACCATACTGCTTCCAAGACGGATTTGCTTTTCCTTTTAGCACGCCATGGTACATGCATGTATTGTATATATGTGAAATGTGGTACCCCAAAATGATTTCCTGATCTTACTGCAAATCTCACCTTCCTCGGCAGGTCCTGCCATCCACCACACAGCCGTCCACTCACTGTGACGCTGTCCTCAACCCACACGGGGACTCGGAGATGGCTGAAGTGCAATCCAATGCTCTTAGAAGGCAGCTTTTAAAGAACTGTGGGGAGCAGGTGTCATCCGTCCTGCCTACCCCAAGAAGAACTTCAGTGTTCCTCTGGACCTCCTTGTGCACCTGACTCAAGAGCTGTGAGCCAACAATCCCTTTCGGGTTGCCATATCAATGTCAGCTTGGGAGCTGACTTGGGTTACAATCCATTATGCCCCAGGCACACGGACTCAAACCATTTCGTTGTGAGGCTGATTATGTGTGTGCTCTACAATCTCCAAGAGGCCGCCCTCTCCTTTCCCACACAAAGCGCCCTCATCAGGATCACATGTGCATTATCAACCTCACGTGTGTGGCTTTCCTGCCTTAAGTTTTCAGGATATTGTCTTCTTCTTTTAAGTTCTTCAATTCAGAAATGCTGAATCTATGATGACTGATCTAGAAATGGCCTTAACCTTGTTCCTGGGCAAAGAGCACAACCAAATCAAAGGGCCCGGTGGACGTTTTCCAGCCCTGTGAGAGGTCCTTGGGGAGCCAAAGTGAAAATGACACCGTCCCAATCTAACAAAACATCTCATCAACTTGACCTCATCTTTTGCACCCCTCTCAAGAATCTCAAAGCATTTCATCGCCCCCATGTTTCCCAAGCCAACCAGTCTCCATTCTAAGGCACTTTAGGGCACTTAGCATCCAAATGATCGCGACCCATAGAACTGCCCTGTGAGTTTCCACGAACATAATTCTTTACAGGAATAAAAGGCCCATCACTTCCCTGAGGAGCAGCTGGTGGTTTCGAACTGCTGACCTTACAGCTAGCAGTCCAACGAGTCACGGTTTCTGACTGTTTACAGTACCTCCTTCATGAGTGAGTCAAGGATCTTCACTTGTAAATAAGTAGTGAAAATGTGTATCTTATATAAGAACATGATGTATTTATAAGTAATTAGGTGACTAGGTGCATTTTTAAAGAAGTTATTCCCCCACCAAAATCATTCCCAGTCTTCTGAAGAGAAAAATCCTCCAACTGATATTGGATCTTTAATCTGAAGAAGAGAATTCGTTCTACATTGCAAGGTGTGCCGAGAACAGTTCCGCGCTAAGGAGCATGGTTTGCATGCTTGTGGAGAACTTCCCTTCCCTTTGACAAAAGTCGGAGGTAACTGGATACATGGAGCGCTAACCTGTCAGTCTACGGCCCGAGCACCTTCCACAGCTGGGGGCGTTGCCCATGACATACATACAAGAACTTCGAAAGGGAAAGGCAACCAGGAACAAATATTTGGACATTTCCAGAATCTGACTTACCATGCAGGGCGGACAAGAGGAAATGGAAAAGTGCAGGAATCTGGAGCTAATTGCAGACCACTGACCGCAGACCTATTTTACCCAGATGAAAAGCAAAACTTTCAAAGAAATATATAGCATCCAAATACATAAGCTATTCTTGCGTTTGAGATTTTTTGAGGAGGTTACACTACATAGGGAAAGCAATGGTGATGAGACATGGTCTGCAAAGACACAAACTCCTGATTTCGGCAGGGCATCTGTCCATGCGGGGTCAACTCTGGAACTGGAGAACTACACTGACAGCTTCACTCGCCCTTTCTTAAGTCGCATCCACGTTCATTCCTTCCAACTGAAGAAAAGACCCCAATGTTTTACATTGTCTTTTTTTTTATACGAACACTTTCTTACCAAATTTTAATTCATGTTTTCCCACATTGTCTGAGCCAATGTCTACTATTTTTGCCTCGAGGAGAGAATGCCTTTTGTCTCCCACTAAAATCCAGAAGAAATTGGCAAAAAATGAAAGTTTCCCTCTAGAGACTAGAAATGATAACCTGTTACCTTCATACTCCCAAAGACTACACATAACGGACTCTTTCCAGCTTTCTGATCAGCCCTATAAAAATTAAACCAGGGCCAGCATCAGTTAAAGCCACTGTGGATTTGGATTACAAATTCTAGTTATGGAAGATGAAGCAATGAACGGTTTCAGAAGAACTTTTCCTTACACCTATGGATTAGCACGCAGCTGCGATGCCCGCTGAAGCACTTTCCCCGCATAATGTGAGTATACATGCATGTTTACTAGTTCTATGGAGTGTTGGAAGTTTAATAAGGATGCTTTCCACAGTGAAAGTGTTTTGTACAATACTACGTTCCTCTAAGCAGTGCAAGACAATGATCCTGTGCTCATTGCAGATTGTGGTGATGGTGGGTGTGGTTTCTTCACCTGAATTCAGCGTATTCCTTCAAACATCATACTTTTTTCAAATGGTGAGACCCAGCTTTAGAATTGAATTGTTCCTGTCTATTCAGTATAATTGATAGAGAAGTGCAATCTCGTAGTTTTGCTTCATTATAGAAAGGGTGTGTGTGTCTGTGTGTGTAAACAAAAAGTGTCCGTGTTAGGAATAATGCAGTCGTTAGAAACAGTAGTTATAAATTGAATCCAATCAGTTCTAAAGGGTATTCCAATATGAAATGAAAAGAGTGCATGAATCTACTTTTTCTTTGACTTGGGAACGAATAAAATGGGATTAGATGGGGTGTCAGGTGTGCTTCAGAAGGCTTGGCATGCCTATAAATTGTCAATACCACCTTGGGTAATGTGGAAGAAAAATCTTATAAATTAAAAGATGTCAATTTGGCCAAACAGATGGATTAAGCTGAAAAATACCAGTTCCTTAGGGTTTGCGTTATGGTTCTTTCTTGGCTAAACCAGAGTAACAAAGGAGTGCTGGCCTGACATTCTAGTTTGTTGTTTTTCTAACCTTTATGACTTTAAGATGCCTATCAGTTTACTCATGTTTTTATACCTTTACTTTTTTAATGGATCAAAGACTGCTTATTTGATGTGCAATAGTTTGACCATTCTTTAAATTTGTTATCATATTTTTATAATTTTGGTATGTGGAATTGATCCAAGTTTTGATCTTCTACTGAAATTTCCCATCTGCTCGCATGTTGTTTACCTTTT
The DNA here is from genome assembly GCF_050624435.1 of Tenrec ecaudatus. Classification (NCBI taxonomy): domain Eukaryota; kingdom Metazoa; phylum Chordata; class Mammalia; order Afrosoricida; family Tenrecidae; genus Tenrec; species Tenrec ecaudatus. The sequence goes on along the minus strand of NC_134540.1, from coordinate 88,872,819 downwards.
CAATAGTTTCTTCCCAGTGTTATTTCTAGTTATTTAAATTCTCTGTGTCTAATAGGGATACCGTGGATCCCTGAATTTCTTTAATAATTAAAAATGGTGACATAGTCAATCATTACAAAGAAAGAAAAAGATGCCTCTCTTCTGAGAAAACTGACCAGGTGAGATAGGCTCCTTCTGGAGGGCTTTATACTTAGCCAAGACCTGTTCTCTAAGCGAGACACAAGTCCCATTACTTTCTCTCAATCTTCATCTGCTAGAAGTACACCACCCCATGCCAAGAGACTTAAAATATAAAATAAGATTCCTAAACTCGGATAAATAATGAAGAAAATAGTTCTTTAATCAGCACTGCACAATCTCTAATACAGTCTGACCCTCTTGCACGTTGTTTTAAGTATGCAAATTCACTATCAGTAGATCTGGGAAGGTCCCTAAAATGCGCCGTTTCTTGCCAGTGCTCAGAGAATGCTGACGGCTCATGAAGCCACACTCTCAAGCACAAGGCACCAGCAAGAGCATCAAGGGACCATATGAGGATCAAGAGCATTACCACAGCAAAACCCCTCTGGGAGCTTAATGTCCTTGGTCACTAAGGAATAGCGCTATGGGGATTAGAAAGAAAAACCATGGTAAGACATATGCAGCAAATCGTGGAGTGAACGGGCAGAGCAGCTTTGTGGGGCAGAGAGAGCGGCGAACTGTGGTCACTAATCCCAGCTCTACAGCCCTCTAGCTTGGCTTTCTGGAAGCTTCCTTTCTCCTGTCTGAAGTGAGTGGGATGGATTTGGTGGTCGCTCGATTTCCTGAAATTGAAATTCTTATGACTAGAGCAGAAGGGCTCTGTAGTTGTAGACTTCATTGCTATGCATGGAGAGTACGACTGTCATTAAATTTGCCACAAGGGCTGAAGACTTAAGGAGTTTCACTTGTATAAAAGATATCCAGATGTTGTAGATTTGAATATGCATGCTTGACTGCTATTTGCTCAGGAATCTGAAATGTCAAAATTGTATTTATTCCAGTTGCTAGCCTGCAATGGCATGGTCCAGAAGGGCTACTTGTCATGCAGATAACCGTATCTCACGAATCACAATCATGAATGGGGGGCTGTCCCTGCTGTGTCCTTGAATCTCCAACCCCTAACATACTCTATCAGCTACAAATAGGTTAGGACAGGTCTGTAGGTTTAGTGAAATAATTATGTTCATTACAAATATGGAAGGAATCTAGATGTGGGCATGGTATCTGTCTCCTTTATATGATTTAAGTGATGAATAAATCACATCGTATCCAAGAATATGAAGGAGACATTTGTCAATCCTATAAGCAGTTGACTCGACAGGCCTCTGACCTGAAGTTTCTTTGACGGCAAGCTTTGACTGCCTCCAGCAGACTCTTTTCTTGCTCCCACATAACAGTCACTCTTTGACAGCAACCTATGCCAATCGATAGTTTTTAAATGCAGCAGTGAGCCTGAGATCTTCACCAAAGCTTGGAGTTAATCCAGATTGCTCCAAAATTCAGTAAAGGCATTATTCTGAAAATCGTTTAAGGATGAGAGAGATCTTCAAATTCAATCAAGGTGAGTGGGGACTATATTCTATCCTAATGTAAAGAAAGCTTACTCTAACTGATTGTATTAAACTCCACATAATAAAAAAAAACAGATATCTGCATAAGATTTAGATACTGTGGAACAAAAGACTATGTGGTATGATTCCAAAAAGTATTTAAAGTACCTGAGCCGAAGAAGAAAAAGAATTTGGGGCAAGTGGATTAAACAGAGCTCAAGAGCATCCAACTATCATTAGGCCGATCGCTAATGCCCAGGCGAAATTTGACTAATGATGTGATGTTTTTTAATGTAACTTAAATTTTTGTAGCAGGAGCCCTGGAGAAAGTAGAGAGGAGTGTCTGGTTTACTAAAAATGAATGCCACACTAATAGCGATTATTTAAAATATCTTTATGCTTTATCATCATCATCTCTCTGAAATTGGGTGCCATGGACGGTCCCTTAGAGTTGGGTGACTTTCAGGTAAATTCATGAAACTGAATTTCTGGACATGCAAATAGAATACCAGACAGATCTCAGAGTAATGCAGACTTCATCCAGTGCTACCTTATGAGAGCTTATCTTGGGACTTGTCATCTACCCAGCCTTTCCCTGTGGTTATTTGTTTAGCTCTAACCTAAGCACCTTTTAGAAGCGGCCACAGAGGTTTTTAGTTGCTGTGTACTCATATGCTGAGATCAGCCCTGTAGCATAGTGGCTGCATGTTGGGCTTCAATCCTCAGAGCTGGCAGTTCAAAACCACCAGCAACTCCACTAGAGAAAGATGAGACTCTCTGCTTCCATCAACAGGTACAGTCTATACCTTCCCCTACAGTTACTATGAGTAGGCATCAACTCAATGGTAGGGAGTTTTGAATATCTCATATACTGAGCCATATTGGAACCCAGAACAACAGAAAAACTGATACTAGGAATCCCATCTTTAATTCAGAGAGAGAGAATTCTGGTGGCATAGTGGTTTACTCTTCAGTGTAAAAGAGAGGGGAGTGAAGAAAGGACTTGATAGTCATTTTAGTTGTCTACGGTGTTTTAAACCTGTTCCTTTGTATTGGTACTTACCCAGCCCAAAATGCTCGGCTTTCTGAAAGTGCAGAGGCTCTCTAGAACTGGTCCTCATGCTTATTAACAATAACTTGCTTGCATGGAATTGCACCGGTGATGTGGAAGTTACAAGTTAGGCTGCTAACCAAAAGGTGGGCAGTTTGAAACCACCAACCACTCCTCAGAAGAAAGGCTTTCTACTCCCATAAAGAATGACAATCTCAGAACCTCACAGAGGCAGTTCCTCCCTGCCTATCGGGTTGCTATGAGTTGGCATGACTCGATAGCAGTGGGTTTGGTTTTGAGTTTTTTCTTTACTTCAAATTTCTATATTGTGTTCCTCAAAGACTTTTACATTAATTTTCACTTTTAAAAATAATGCATTGGCATATCCTTTGCCCCTTCTTAACAATTATGGAAAAAATATATGCAGGAGAACATCATTACAATAACCTTTACGCGTACAGTTCAGTGACATTAATTATATTTATCATGTGTTCAGTCAACATTTTTATCTGCTCCCCACTTTTTTCATCACCCTTCTCAAAAACCAAACTCACTGCCATTGAGTCAATTCCAACTCATAATACCCCTCTAGGGCAGGTAGAACTTCTGTGAATCTCACCTGTGGTGTGACTGGTGGTTTCAAACTATTGACCTTGTGGCTAGTAGCTCAATGTGTAACCACTATGTCACCAGTCCTCCCTTCATGAACCTTAGCAGAAGCTTCATGTCTCCGGAGCACTGGACCCTCCTGTTCTGCCTCTCTCCAACCTGTCCTTGGTAAAGATTGATGAACTTCGGTCTCAATGCACTGTTCTAGTCTAGATATTCCAAATAAATGGGATCGTACTATCCTTGTCCTTTGTGGTTGATTCATTTCACTTAGCATGTTTTCAAGGGTCAATCATGTTTTTGATTCAACAGAATGACCATATGATTCAGAAACTCTACTCCTACATATATACCCAGTAGAACTGAAAGAAGAAATCAAACAGAAATGTGTATGTACATCATTGTTCATTATAGACCTCTTCTCAAAAGAAAGAAACTGCCTACATAGCCATCGACAAATGAGTGGATAAACAAAAACATGCATACATACAATGGGGTGTTTCTCAGGATTTATATAGGCTCGATCTTGTTTATTGAGCTGCTTGTCTTTCTTTCGTTCATTCGTTTTGACATATTGCATCTGAGGCTAGTTCCTTGTCCTGGTGGCTTTGCTTTCCGTGCTGTGCTGACCTCTAGAACGCAGGAGCTCTTCACCTTCAAGGCTCCTAGCTCCTTGTAATTTACCCACTAGAAAGCTGGTTGCTCCGTTAGTCTTAGAGCAAGGGGAAATGCCTAGTTGAAAATACATGGTCAAGTCTATAAGATCACTCAGTTAGTTACTACGGCATAGTTCATACAGTCTATGTTGTACATCCCAGTGAAGTGAGAAGTGTCTGGGATCTTAAAAGATTGCAAGTAGGTGTCTGATATATAACTACCCGTCTCTACTCATCCAGAACAAGAGGTAAAGAAATAAGTCAAAGACCAAGAGGAGATTCTCCAGGACTAATAACCTGTGGGAACCGTAACCTCATCTACCAGGAGATCAGAAGAGCTCAACAGTGCCCAGCTTTCACAACCAGTCATTCCAATCAGGGCCACAGTCGATGGGTCCTCATAGTGTGGGGAAAACTGTGAAACAAAACTCAAATGTTTAAAATAGCCAGACTTTGTGGACCTTTTGGAACTAGAAAGTTCCCAGAGACTATTAGCCTGAGATATTCTTTAAAGTTTAGGCCAAAATGATCCCTGAGGACCACCCCTTAGCTAAATGAAAATATATAAAGAATATCATCCATGAGTGATAAGTTTCTTTACAAAACTATCTCTGATTGAAATGGCTAAAAATCACTCTACCCATCAGCGAGAAGGAAGAGGACAGGGTAACGAGGGTCCTGAGAATGGATGGCATCTGGTGGAAAATGGAACCAACATCCCTCCACAAGCTGTGCCTAGATTGTTGAGCAGAAGCCTTTGTGTGAACATTCATCTCAAACACAACCAATAGTATTTTTTAAAAGAAATTATAAAATTGGAATCGTTTTGTGAAACGCATAAACCGTGCGATGCAGAACAACACCAAATGGGTGTTGGTGTTGTGGGAGTAACAGCAGCAGATATGTCAGTTCAATATTCTCGTAGGAGAGACAGAATGATTGCCTGCTTTTGAGTGTGGGCAACTCATGACACTGTGGAGCAGGCTGTCAGGTGTAGCAGACCCTGCTCCCCCAGGTGAATGAGATAAGATGAGAGGCGGAGTGCTAAGTGTGGAGACTAGAGGTCAAAACCCAAACCCAATAGCATACGATGTCCATATTACCCAGCATGCAATGTTAGTCCCATCAAACTGAATTTAACACTTGTCTTTTTTTTAATCTAACCTTCTCACATGGAGGATCCCTCGTGACCTAATGGGTTAAGCGTGGGGCTGCTAACTCAAAGGGCAACAAATGCACGGACCACTTCACAAAAGAAATAGGAGGTAGTCTGGTGCTATAAAGATGTATAGTCTCCGAAATCCTAGGGAACATTTCTAATCACTGCTATAGGCTCACTATAAATCAGAATCATTCCTTGTGTTTGATTTTGGTTCCCACATGGATGGTCAAATCAGTAACTAGAGGCATTGGTGATGTGAGGCACAATGTGAGAAGTTGATGGTGTCGATTGTGATCTTGGTATTGAAATCCCTGGAGATGAGGGAACTGTTAAGTGAGGAGGTTAATTTGGCGGGTACTTGTCTGTAATCTGGCAGAGACTATAAAGCCGAGTGAAAGTTGGGCATTATATTAGGAAGTCCAAAGGAGAATCAATGCGTTTGAATTATGGTGCTGGCAAACAATATTGATTGTACCATGTATTGCCAAAAGAGCAAACAAACCGCTTCCAGAAGAAGTACAGCCGCAATGCTCCTTAGAAGAAAGGATGGTGAGACTTCATCTCATGACTTTGGACATGTTGTCAGGAGAGACTAGTCCTGGAGAAGACATCAGGCTCGGTACAGTGGGACAAACAAAAAGAGGAAGGCCGTGGGTTGATACAGTGGCTACAACAATGGGCTCAAACCTGAGGACAATTATGAGGCTGGTGCAGAGCCGGGCAGCATTTCCTTTGTTGTTTACCGGGTTGCCGAGCAACTGAATTGACTGGCACCTAACAATAGCAACAACTTGGGAAAACAACTCTGTCCTGCATGCAGGACATTTCAGGGTGCTGCACGGAGCATGGAGAATGTGTGGTGGGGCTCGCAGGGCTTGCTCTATTTCTCAAGAGGGGAGGATGCCACGCATAGAAAGCTCAGCCCAGGGTGAGGTTCATAAGGGCTTCCAGTTGGTATACAGAACACCCCGTTAAACTTAAGTTGCAGATAAGCAACGGATACATTTTTAGTATCAGTATGTTCCAGGTATGGCACAGGCATCCTATGTTTGTAGTCACTAAATCTGACCACCCTCAACGTTAAGGCTATGCGTGTACAATAGGGCTGCTACCAGCCCCGGGTTCTCAGTAGGAGACTGACTGCTCAGGGCTATGGAGAGCCGGAGCAAGAGCTTCTTGAGAGTAACGAATGTCTTCCTGCACTTTAATGCCAGGCCTTGGCAAATTCTTAAGAAGGAACTGTTTCAGATTTAGGAAGATGCAGCAGAATGGGAGGAGTTGAAGAGATAAGTAAAAGAATTGATGAAGGGAGGTGGTAGCACTATTTGATTTATGGTTTAAAGGCTAAGCTTCAAAGAGCTCAGTAGGATTTACCTTCATTGTGTGGTGACTAACAGTGTAAAGACTAATGACAGAGATGGATGTCTGTAAATATCTTCCTGGGGAAAAACATTAAAGGTGATTAAGCCAGGTGAGAATTCGAGACAATGGGGCAGGGGAAAGGAAAGAGAGTTCATATTTCTAAACCTCACCATATTACCTTCATAATAGCTCCTACATACTGCACAGCTGTCATTGCATACTACTCACCTGTCACCCTTTCAGATGTTTTCTTCATTTTGAAGATCCGTGTGTTCCAGTCCCTTGGAATTAATTATGGACCAGGGAGTTCGGGAAGGAAAGAAAGCCCCTAGAAAGGTTTATGTTTCTGAGCCATTAAGAACGTGCAATGGGTTGGACAATGTATGAAATACTAGGATGAGATTTTTTAAAACACCATGTAAAAGGGGGACCCCTGCAAAAATAAATAGATAAATGAATACATAAATGAACTCGCTGCCATCAAGTCAACCCCGACTCCTAGAGATCTGATAGAATAAACTCGAACTGCTTCTGTGGGTTTCTGAGGCTATAAGTCTTAAAGGGCGCCGAAAGCCTCATCTTTCTCCTGGGAGGTAGTTGATGGGTTTGAACCACTGATCTTAAAGACAGTGGCCCTATGTGTAACCTACAATGCCACCAGAGCTCCCTAAAGCAGAAGCAGGAAAGTTTTTTTAAAAACCAAACCAACAAAGCTCCAGTAGTTAAACATGTGGGTATTCATCTTCAGTGCTCACAATTAATTCTCGCTGATCTGCAGAGAACCAAAACCAATTGAACGCAGGCAAGTGTGCTTTTTGAAGGGCCATCTTGGCAGCATGTAAAACGGGCCTCTGTGAGTCCTAATTGACCCAGCAGCACCACGCTGGTATCTCTCTTTACCTTTCAGTCCGTGTAAAGGTCGGAGCTTGCTTCTACAGTGCTCGCCCGTCTCAAGCCCGCTCTGTCCGCAGAGCGCTTCTGAATATGGAGAAGAGTGTGGGCCCCGATTTCCTAGTATCACTGACCTGAGTCGTCCCGACAGCTCAAATGTGAACTTTCTGAAAGTTGTCCCAAAGATATGGTCGTACTTTTAGACATAGAATCTGAACCCTTGTTGCCTTAAAAAAAAAATCTAGCTAATAACCTTTAGGTTATTAATTAGCTTTGAGGCCTTTTGTAATATGTGATATATTTATACCAATGATTCTGCCCAGAACAACTATCAATGTATCAATCTATAATTTATTGGTTTTTAAAAAATTATTTGGCACCTATTTAATTCAGCAATTAGAATATAAATTCAAGGCAAGAATACATATTACTAACTATAATTAGCTGTGGGAGCCAAGTGGAAATAAATGGCTACATTTTTAAAAGGAAATTCACACTTGGTGTCATTAATAGTATGGATTGCTTGCAACCTTCAATCCATCCTATTTGTGTCGCTGCGCACGGAAGGAGAAAAATGAGCGGGGGCTTCTGCGAACATGCCGCAAGGTGATTTGCGCGTTCATTTTCTAGCGAATGGCATGTTCGAGGCCATTTGTAAAAGAACCAGACTTGGTACGTTGTCATGTTGCGTCTTTCTTCAGTGTTGTCCTGCCGAAGCTACCGCTATTGTCGAGCTCCTTGAGTGCTGTCACGAGCGCACGAGATGGCAATTTGCCACATTCTAAACCGCGCTGCCAGCGACGCTCTGCCAGCCCTGCAGAAGAAGGCGACCGTGAGCGACGCGGGCCGGCTCCTGATCTTGGGAAGGATTCCGGCAGTGCAGTAGCATGAACCAGGCCAGGCTTCCGTGGAGCTCCCGCTAGAGGCTGTGGAGCAAAGGCAATCATACCCATGCCATGGGGTGAAGCTCCCTGCCACTCTGTACTGTGAACACCCTTCCAGTCACGTGCCAGGAAAATGATTTCTCTGTGAAATACGAGGCACCGTAAATGTATACAATCCACGTAGCTCTCAGGAGAGGGGAGCTGCCATATTTTCCATAGGATACCCTCTGTTTTTTGGCCAACAGTTCCTGATTCCGGGGAAATAATTTAAAAGTTTAGCACCATGTTAAAAAAAAAAGTGCACTTATAAATACCTCACAAGGAATGGGAGAGATGGAGCGTGGGCTAAGCACATGTGAATTAGTTGTGTAAAAGTACGGTCACATTTTGGGTTGGACATGTTTTCTCTTTGGGGAATGCCTAAGTGGTCCCCTTGGACAGATGCCAAGAAGACCCTCACTCAGGCTGCTAGCGGGCCTTTGCTCATCAGCCATGCTCACCAAACAGCCAGAAGGGATTTGAAAACAGAACAACATAGAGACTCCTCCTGCCAGCACGTGTAATCTGGCTCCTCTAAATGGTTACCTACTTAGAGCAGAAATGTTGGCCAGCAGGAATGGATTCTGCTCCTGCTTTTGTCATTAACTAGCTGGGCCCCCCTTGGAAAGTCAGTTGACATCTCTGGACCTGGAAAATGGGGCCGGGGGTGGCGGGGAGTGGGGGGGGGGGCTGAGACGATCTTTGGTAGTTCTTAAGATGTGCAATTCTCTATTTCACAGATAGAGCATTTGTGTGAAAATCAATACTATTGTACTATTGGGGTGTGGGGGGCGGGGAACACCCCGGATTAATTTTGCCCAGATTCCCAAGAGCTGTAATCTGAAAAGCAGGCCAAGATATGGTGTCTATATGTTCACTGAGGAGGATCACCAAGAACTGTGTGCATATGTTGTTCCTGTTGTTACTAGTTGCTGGGATCTGTCCCTCTCCCCCCACTCTTGGCAATCCAATGCACAACTGAACAAAATGCTGCCCATTTGGTCCTGGGCCATCCCAGATCACTTAGCCAGGAAGATGTCTCTGTGTGCTAACGGAAAGCGCATTCCATATGTCAGAGATTTGGGAATTTGTAAATGTGCATATGGTCTCAGAGAACAAGGGCTTCATCATCAAGTTGATCTCATTACAAAGTAATCAGTTGGAAGCAGCAATGGCATTAGGTTGATTTCCAAACGACAAATTTTGGTTGCAGACCGGAAAAGAAACAATCATAGTTAAGGCTGTAACAGCTGTAAAATATTTTTACATCCTTCAGCGGAATTAGTTAATTAATGTTAACATTGTTATACTCTCCTTAATAGTGTTCCAAAATAACTAGCAGTGATTAATCATGATCAGAATTTTTATCAGCCATGATCTAATATATTTTTCCCCAAAAAAGATATTATTGCACATTAAAATTGCCTTGCTGAATTCTTTAATTGTAGATCTTAATCTTGTTTGAAAATAGAATCTGGATCTATTCAGTGTCAGGCAAAGTTAGCACTTATCCAAAAAAAATTATTTTTCAAACTTCACTTGGATTTCTTTTTTTTTTTTTGCATAAGCCATATCATTGCATTTCATGCGCTTTAATGAGTAATTGTTTTCAACAATTTCTAAGAGTTCCAGTCAGCAATATTTCATTCCAGGATAAAAGGTAATGATCCATAAATTCTTAATGCCATATTTTTATAGCCAGTCAATTAGTCTTTAATGGGTTCAATAAGTTCTGTGATGTATGTCATTAATTGTTAATGGTGTTTTAACTAGATAATTGTTGTGAAGGGCTGTTTATCATCACTACTGCTGAATGACGGATCCATGCTGTCTATTCCGCTTCATATTGTTAAGCTTATTTTATCTGGCTTTGTGTGCTGAGAGCAGATCAAGTACCCAAAATGCATAGACCAAATATCCAATTCCAGTACTCCAGTGTATCGTGTGGCCATGACACATAATTCTGCAGCCTTGAGTTCCAGTTTGTATTTATCTTATCAGTTTGCTATTGCCCTGTGTTAGTCTGGTACTTTAGAGAAACAAATCCACAGAAACCCATGTATAAGGGAGAGTTTTATATAAAGTGCGCATCAAGAAAACATCCCAACCCAGTGCTGCCCAGGCCCACAAGTCCAGCATTATCCCATATGCCCAACACCAATCCACAAAGTCCTCCTCAATCTCACAAAATACATGCAATGATGCCGACTGCAGGAGGAAAGCCAAGTCAGTGAATGTGTAAGCATCTCAGTGCTGGCAGGGGTCTTCACACAGGTGATCCAGCACCCAGAGCTGCATCAGGGTAGGTCCATATGGTTTCTCCTCAGAGATGTCTTACAGCAAGTGAGCCTTGCCAGCTGAAGCAGGGGACTGGCTAAGGCAGCTGCACCCTGGTCTGACCATCAGAAAGCAAGAGACCCGAGAACTAGAAAGGCGAGGCTCAGTGAGCCATTTATCCTTCAGCCCTTCAATTAACCCCACGTGTGTTTATTGCTCAGGTAGGCACAATAAACTAACTACCTGACCACCTCAAAACTCAGTGGCTCAAAATGACAACCATTTATACTTGCGCATGCATCTGTAAGCAGGCTTGGTGGTGTAGTAATTACACATTGGGCTGTGATCCGCATGACTGGCAGTTCAAAGCCACTGACAGAAAAAGACTAGGCTTTCTACTTCCTTTTGAAACCCACAGGGCATCACTTTGAGTTAGAATTGACTCAAATGCAGTGAGTTTTTTATGCTTCTTTAAGCTGGCTGCAAGGAAATTGGCTGATCTAATCTTGGCTCAGCTGGATACTGTAGATGTTTGTACTCCTGCCTAGTCTATCATGCTCCTTGTGCCAGAAATCTACCCATGGCACTCTATTCTTATAAACAATGGCAAACAAGAGGGTTAGCCTTATCGTTCGAGCTCATGACAAGTCTCTGCTTCCATCATATCTTTTCACACCCCATTGCTCAATGTAATGATTCTGTTCACAGTAAGGAACTGAGAGTTCACTCTACTTCTACTGAGAAGAAACAAAGTCACATAATAAAGGGTGAGAATAAGGGGATGGAAAAAGAATCATGGACAATAATCTATCACATCTCCTAACTTAAATAAGACTGGAGATACAAGGCACCCATTGTAGACATGAATCCCTTACTTCTAACAATCCACCCCTTTACTTGCCAAGTCCGGATACATTTCTAACTAGCAATGCAAAAACATACTAAAAGCCCATTGAAAGACAATTTTTCTCTAAAAGTCTCAACAAGAGGCCATAGAAAGGGCACGGGATCACCATTTGAAAACCTCAGTTTTCACCCCGCTCACTGCTTATTTTCTTTTTCCTTTTACATCTTCCACGATAGGCAACTTTACATGAGTTAGGCATCTATTTTCCAAACTAAAAAGAACATGTACTTTGGGGCTTTTTGACCATTGCAAAAATGCTGCAACCAGTATATTCCCTCTGGTTTCTGCATGTTACGGGCATTCCATGTAGGCCGGCATTCCATGTAGGCCGGCATTCCATGTAGGCCGGCATTCCATATAGGCCGGCATTCCATATAGGCAATATCTGATGCTTCCTGCCATGAAAAGATAACAATTTTTTTTCTGTATGGGGTTTCAAAGGGAGGCCATGAAGAAGATATATCATGACACCTAAAAAAAAAAGCATGCTTTTGCCAGCAAAGAAGTTTGAGTGTTTAGAAAGAAGTTTCTAAAGGGAACGACATTGTAATATCAGAGAAAAAGATTATTGGTGACCAGTGATAATCACTGCAGCATACAGGGTTAACCATGAGTTGGAATTGACTTGACAACAGCCATCAACAACTTCAGCATAACCATAGCCTTAAATTCACTACTTCGCAAAGAGTGTTTCACACACACACTCTCTCTCTTTCTCTCTCTCTCCTTGCCTAATCCTGGTAACCACTAATCACCATTGGTCTCTCTAGATTGACTTATTTTACTCAGCTTGTTCTCTAGGTTCCTCCACATTGTAACATGTGTCAGGACTTCAGTTCTGTTTATAGCTGAGTAATATCCCATTGTATGTGAGTGCCACATTTTATTTATCTAGTCATCTGTTTATGGTCGTTTAAGCTCTTCCACTTTTTGCTGTTGTATTAGTGCTACAATTAATATAGATGTACATTATAAATATTGTAAACATTATCGTTCTTCTTTTCTTAATTCACATTTATGATTCAGTCTTAATTTAAAATATTTTAAACTTAAATGTGATGTACCTCATCAACTCTAGTTGAATCTAGGTGTAGAAGAGAAAGTTGAAAAGAAATTATCAACTTTTTCTCTCTCAAAGTCTGGTTTGGAGATAAATTAAGTAAAGCAAGTCCAAAACTAAATGACGAACAGCTCCAAATAGTTGAGTGGAGATAGTGTCAAGTTTTTTTCCAATTCTAGACACTATTCTCTTCTTTTCAAATGTAGTCAAATTGAAGAAGAAAAAGTAACCAATGCAACCAATAAAGCAGAAGAATAGTCACTTGCTGAAAAGAGCTAGCAAAGTCTAGCTGTATAGCAATGGATTACTGCCTTGACTTTAGCAGGACCAGCAGATCCCTTGGGGAGTCACTGTTTAATTCACTCTTTTTTAGGCACCATAAGAAAACTAAGACAAGTGTATTGTGAGAGAATTTCTCTGTAGCCATCCAAACACCATAGAGACATATTTGAAATAAACCCATGAAAATGTAAACTGGAACTTAGCATAAATTACTTTTACTCACCCTAATATAAACCTGATGCTTCTTCTGTTAAATTTATTTCTTCTGATACCATTGAAAAGGCAATTGTTTTCTTTCTGGTTTCTCATTGCCAATAAGTAGGAATAAAATTGTGTTTTGCATAGTAATCTTATATGCAGCCTTGCTGAACTCATCATCTCAAATTGCATGTTTATTTGTTTTTGTGAATTTCTTAGGATATTATATATCATTTCATCTTGACTAGAAGTTGTTTTGCCTCTTTAGAATCTTAAGGTTTCTTGTTCCTTTTTCTTGCACAATTAAACTGATGGAACCATCAGGTACAATGAAAAAATTGGTGAGAACACTTCAGTTTCTTGTTTTTAAGGGAGACACGTTCAGTCTTTCACAAGTAGGATATTACTTAGGTTTATAATTTTTGTGTTTCTTTGTTTTTAATAGATGTCCTTTGTCTGGTTGAACAAGTTTCCTCTTAGACTTTGCTAGATGACTTCAATCATGAAATGTTGAATTCTGCCTAATTGTTTTTCTATTTTTATTGTGAATGTCATGTTACCTTTACTATTTTTCTATGAAAGTGATATTTTGCATTGATTCGTTTCCATGCATTGAATCAGTATTTGTATTTCTGACGTCAGGGTGTGGTTGTCGTTGTTGTTAGGTGCTGTTGAGTTGGTTCATACACATGGTTACTTTGTGGAACACAAAACAAAACACTGCCCATCCTAAGGCATCCTCACATTTGCCCCCAGGCTTGAGTCCATTGTTGTCACCATGGTATCAACCCTTGAGGGCCTTCCTCTTTTACCTGCCCCTGTACTGACCAAGCATGATGTCCTTCTCTGCGGACTGTTCTCTCCTGACAATATGTCCAAAGTGCACGAGACAAGGTCTCACCTTCCTTACATCTAGGGAGATTTCTGGCAGTGCTTCTTCCAAGGCAGATTTAGTTGTTTTTTCGGTGGGGGGGGGGGGGAAAGTCCACAGTGCTTTTAATATTGCATGCCAGCATCATCATTCAAATATAATGATACTTCTTCAGGCTTATGCAACCCTCAACTTTCACACACACAGGAGGTGATGGAAAATACCGTGTTTGAGTCAGGCACATATTAGTCCTCAAAGTAACATCCTTACTTTTCAGCATTGTAAAAAGTTCTTGCATGGCAGATTTGCCCAAGGCAATGAATGCATCCTTTGATCTCTAGACTGTTGCTTCCATGATGGTTGAAGGTGGAGTCAAACAAGATGGAATCCTTGACAATTGTGACCTTTCCTCCACTTATCATGAGGTTACTTGTTGATCCTGTTGAGAAGATTTTGATTTTCTTTGCATTGAATTATAAGCCAACCTGAAGGCTGCATTCCTTGATTTTCATCATCAAGTGCTTCAAGTCCTCATCACTACCAGCAAGCAAGGTTGTTGTGTATTTGAATAGCTCAAGTTGTTAATAAACTTTCTTGCAATTCTGATGCAACATTCTTCTTCATATAAGCCAGCTTCTCTGATTATTTGCTCAGCATGCAGATTGAATAAATTTAAAATCCCAGCAGGATCACACAGTGAACAGGTTTCAGCAAAGCTTCTAGACTAAGAACAGACTACAAAGAAGGAATAAGCTATTCACTTTAGAGGGATTAGCCACTTGTGGATTACAACAAAACATTATCAAATGCCGAAAACCTCATGAACAGAAGCAGAATGTTGACAGAGACGGTGCCCGAAGATGAATCCCTCAAAAGGCACTCAAAGTACAGCTGAGAAATAGCTGCCTCCTCAAAGTGGAATCAACCACAATGACTTGAAATGAGAAGAAACCATTACAAGTATCTCTTAGTAACTGGAACTTGGAGCTAAGCATGAATCTAGGAAAATTGTAAGTTTTCAAACATTAAAAGGAAGAATGAAGATCAATATTCTAGGCATGAGTGAGGTGAAATGAATGGGACTGGCCATTTTGAATCAGAAAATCATATGGTGTACTATGCCTGAAATGACAGATTCAAGCAGAATGGTGTTACCGTCAACATCGAAAAGGACATTGTAAGCTCCCGGTTGAAGTTCAATGCTGTGATAGGATAACACCTATCCACAAAGAAGGAAATCCAATCAATGCAACCACTACTCGAATTTACAGACCAACCACTAAAAGCTAGTGCTGCAGAAATGAAAGATTTTTACTAACTTCCTCAGTCTGAAATTGATCAAACATACAATTAAGATGAATTTATAATTATGGTCAATTGGAATGCTAATGTTGGAAGGGAAGATGAAGAAATGTTTCCAAAGAATGAGAAAATATCGTCTTTGTGATAAAAAATGAAGTTGGAGGTCACACAATAAAATTAATTTTGCAAGACAAATACTTCTTCATTGCAAATACCATTTTTCAGTAGCGCAAATGGTTATTATACACCTGGACTTTTTCAGATGGAATACACGGAAATCCAATTGGCTACACATGTGGAAAGAGATATTGGAGAAGCTCAGTATCCTCAGCTAAAACTAGGTCAATGTCCACTGTGGAACGGACTACCAATTGCTCACGTTCAGATTGAAGCTGGAGGAAAAATAAAACAAATCCATGAGAGTCAAAATATGATATGGAGTGTATTCCACCTGAATTTCAGAACATCTCTGGAACAGATCTGAAGCATCGAACACTAAGAGAGTGTGGGATGACTTGAAGAACGTCCGACTTGAAGAAAACAAAATGTCCATAAAAAGAAAGAAAAGGTGAAACTAGATTGCAGAAGAGACTGGAACATACCCTTAATTGTAAATTAGCCAAGGCAAATGAATAAATGATGAAGTAAAAGTGCTGACCAGAAAATTCCAAAGGGCAGCTCAAGAAGGCAAAGCAAAATGTTATAATAAAATGTGCAAAGACCTGGAGCTTGAACATAAAAAAGGAAGAGCATGCTCAGCAGCAGATCTTACGCTGATAGAACTGAAGAAAAGGAACCCGAGCCTTGAGCTGTAATAGTGAAAGAATCCATGGGCAAAATATTGAATGGTATAGGAAGCACCAAAAAAAGATAGACAGCATACACAGACTCGCTGTACCAAAATTATTTAGATAGTGTACCATTTCAAGAGACTGCATATGAGCAAGAACCAGTGGTCCTGAAGGAAGAAGTTCAAGCTGCACTGAAAGCATTCGCCAAAAACAAGGCCCCAGGAATTGATGAAATAGCAATTGAAATGTTGCAACTCTTTGATAAAGTCACACTGGAAGCGCCTACTCTGCTGATTTCATCTTTGCCAGGAAATTTGGAAGACACTGCTTGGTTGATTGACTGGAAGAGATCCATATTTGTACCCATCCCAAGGAAAGATGCCCCAACAGAATGCTCAAATTATAGAAAATATCATTAATATCACATGCTAGTAAATTTTTGCTAAAGCTCATCCAACAATGGCCGTAGCAGTACATTGACAGAAATCTGCCAGAGGCTCAGGCTGAATTCAAAACTGGAACAAGGGATAGCATTGCTGATGTCAGATAGATCCTGCATCAAAGCAAAAAACAGCAATAGCTGTTGACTTGTACTTCATTGACTATGCAAAGGCATAGGGCCATATGGATCATACATGGTAGACAATGGTGGAGGAGGGGGGGAAGGAAAACAAAAGGATGAATATAAGGAAGAAAAGGATAGTGGGGACATGGGGCATTAATCCACCCAAGGGGAGGGTATTGTTTATATCTCCACAGGGAAAGTGGGACCAGACTTCAACCCAGTGCCGCAAGGTGTGAATGCAATATCCCGGCGTGGAGTAGGGAACCGGTGGAGAGGTCTGGGAGGCTGGCCCCAGCACCATAAATTAAGTGGATTCCTGCCCCTCCCCCGAAAAGAATTTGTTCCAAAGGACGACATTGACTCTGCAGCTCCGGGAGATGAACATATCTGATCAGAGCACACGGGAGCAGATGAAGGGGCAGGAGGAGAGAGTGGAGCACAGCCTGGCCCACCAGGTCATGAGGATGATGTTCCTGAGTAGAGCAGCCAGTCCACAGGGAGAACAACATGGCTGGCCCCACTATGAGAAATGATGCCAATCAGTGACTAAGGGCGATACAGGGGACAGCACCTGAGACACAGTGTGGGAATTGCACCTGACCTGATCCCACCACACCGAGGCAAATCACTGGGGGAGTGCAGCGGAACAGCAAGGGAATGGAGTGGCAAGGTCCCCAGGGAATGCTGAAAGTGGACTTTGGGGCCAGGGTGTGGTGCCCCAACAGACTGGACTGGAAAACGCTCCTAAGGGCCAGCAAACGATCCCTGAACTAACTACAAGCTTTTCTCTTGTGAAAAAAAAAACAACTATAGATAGCCTTAAGAAGAATAGGTTTTCCAGAGCACTTAATTGTGCTTATGTGGAAGCTGCCCATGGATCAAGAGGCTGTTTTGCAAACAGAACAAGAGAATACAGCATGGTCTAAAATCAGGAAAGGTGTACAACAGGTTGTAACCTCCTTCCATAGTAATTCATTCTGTATATTGAGCAAGTAATCAGGTCATAGTGTATAATACTTTAATATATTAATGGGTTCAATTTGTAATATCTTGTTGAGGTTTCTTGCACCTATATTTAGAATGGAGATTGGTATGTAAGCTTCTTACTTCATGTTGTCTTTGACTGGTTTCAGTATCCGGGTAATGCTGACTTCATAGAATAACTCAGGAAATCTGTGTTTTTGGAGGAATTGATATATTTTGGAAGAGTTTATGAATGATTGTGTTAATTCTTCTCTACGTGTTTCATTGAAATCACCAACAAAGCTATTTGGTTCTAGTCTATTACTTCCGGAAAGAAACTGTGTAACTAATTCAATGTCCCGCTATATTGCTGTTGTCCTGACCCTTAGTGACCTTACGCACAGCAGAATGAAACAGAGCCTTGTCCTGAGTCACGCCCACAGCTGCTCCTGAACTTGAGCCCCTTGCTGCAGCCATGAGGTATATTCCTGAGAGCCTCCCTTTTGTTGATGCCCCTCTATTTACCAAACATGATGTCCTTCTCTAGGGATTGGTCTCTCCTAACAACATGTCCAAAGGATGTAAAGTGAAATCTGACCATTCTTGTCTGTAAGGAGCACCCTGGAAGTTGGCTTGTCGTTTCAGCAGTCTGTGGTACCTTCAAAATTATTCTCCAGGACCTCAATTCAAATGCATTGGTTCTTTTGTGGTCTTCAACTTTCACATGCTGACGAGGCTGTAGAAAATACCATCATTTGCGTCAAGCACCCCTTAATCCTCAAAGTGTCATCCTTGTCTTTCAATAGTCTAAAGAAGTCTTCTGCAGCAGGTTTACCGAATAAACTTGTGTTTTGTTCTTTTGGCTGCTGCTTCCATGAGTATTGATTGTGGATCCAAGCAAGACAAAAAACTCCTTGTCAATTCCAGCCATTTCTCCATTTCTCCGGATGTTACCTATTGTCCAGTTGTGAGGATTTGGGTCTTCTTTACATTGAATCCTAATCCATATGTAAGGCTTCAATCATTGATCTTCATCAGCAGGTGCTTCAGGTCTCTTCCCTTTCAATAAGCAAGGTTTTGTCATCTACATATTTCAGGTTGTTAATAAGCCTTCCTTCAATCCTGATGCCATATTCTTCTTCATATAAACCATATTTTCTAATTATTTGCTCAGCATAGAGATTGAGTAAGTATCATGATAGGATGCAACCCTGTCTTTCCTGATCTTAAACCATAGAGTATTCCTTTGTTTCAATCACACAACTGCCCCTAAATCTGTGTACCAGTTCCACAGGAACACAATGAAGTGTTCTGGAATTGCTATTCCTCTCAATGTTATCCATAATTTGTTATTATCCACGTATTTGACTGCCTTAACATAGTCAATAAAGCATGAGTAAACAACTTTCTGGTATTCTCTGCTTTGAGTCAAGATCTATCTGGCATCAGTAACGATATTCCTGTTCCATGTCCTTTTCTGAATCTGGCCTGAAATTCTGGCAGCTGCTCATCAATGTACTGCTGCAACCACTGTTGGCTGGTCTTCCGCAAAAGTCCTGATATAGATCTATTTAAAGGTTCTATTTCTTCTTAGGTCAGTACAGTAGCTTGTATGTTTCCAGAAATGTGTCCATTTTATCATAATCCCCAGAGATTCACTTGTTTGAGTTGAATACAGTTGTCTACATAATTTCCTTTAAAATTTTTATAAGGAATTAACTATTTTTTGTCTGATTTTCTTCCCTTTTTGTTCTAGGTTGAGGTTTGAGCTTGTGGTTTATCATGTTTTTGATCACTTAAACAAGTGCTTACTTTTGTTGGTCTTCTCAATTGTCTTTGTAGTCTCAGTTTCACATATCTCTTTCTTAAACGGTATTCGTTTCTTCCTTCTGTCTAATGTAAGTTTAGTTTTCTTTGTATTTTCCAGTGCCTTAAGATGGAAATTTAGGCCATTGGCTTGAGAAAGTTCTTCTTTACATAAATTTAGAAGTATTTTCAAAATTTTCTTGTGACTTCTTCTTTGACACATCGACTATTCGAATCTATGCTCTTTTATCCCTATGCATTTGTGAAATTTCTATGTTTCTTTCTCATTGATTTCTAATCTCATTACATTGTGATTGGAGAAAATGCTTTGTATAATTTCAATCATTTTGTTTATTTATGCATCTAACATATGGTCTGTCCTGACAAATGCCATGTATATTTGGGGGGGGGGGGGAGACAAACAACTGTTTATCTTGCTGTTGGTATTTATTTTATAGGTGTCTATTAAGCCCGGTTGATTTTTAGTGTTGTCTCCTGACAACATATCCAAAAGAGAATGTGGAATGAGGGATTTCATTTCTGAGGTTAGATAAATCTTGGCAGGAGGCAAAGAATAGCAGATATTGTTGATTTGATTCCTGTGAATTCCACTCATGTCTACAATTACCATTTACGTATGTTGTTGAAAATTAGGTAGCTGCAATGAAATCGCTGGTCTTGTGAAATTCTATTATGCAATTTCCAACTTTGTTTCTGTCACCACGGTCATATTTTTCCATTGTTGATCTCTCCTCTTTGTTTCCAACTTTCCCATTCCAATCATCATTAACCATCACCGCTCATCTGCATGTTTCATCAATTTCAGGCTGGAGGAATTAGTAGGAATTTTCACTTTCTTCACCATTGACTGGTTTTCAAATTTGAAAAATAATTATATTCACTGGTCTTCCTTGTAAGTACATAAATGTTATCTTATTATATACAATGTGGTACCTGGAGATATATCTTGAAATCTACTACTTGACAATGAATATGAAGCCGTTGCTCTTGAATTTGTCATTCCTGGCATAGTCAACCAAATAATTCATTCAAAATATCCAAGGTCAGTCCATTGCAACTCCCTTGCATCTGGGATGTTGATATTTATGTGCTCAACTTCAGTTTTGATAATTTTCCTAGATTTATACTTCATATGATCCATATTTCAATTGTTAATGAATGGTTGTATATGTTTCTTCTTTTGAGTCAGGCCTCCTCAGCAAATGAAGATTCCACAATTTTGTTCAATGCAGGCCATTCAGGTTGGCTCTATTTGGGGGAGGCAGCTCTTCCCCATGGTATTTTGAGTGCCTTCTCATATGACAGACTCATCTATAAAAAAATAATTTTGGGGGGCTCATACAGCTCTTATCACAATACATACATGCATCCATTATGCCAAGCACATTTGTATATTAATTTTTTATTTTTTTTATTTTACTGGGGGGTCATACAACTCTTACCACAATCCATACATACATATATACATCGTGTCAAGCACATTTGTACCTTTGTTGCCACCATCATTCTCAAAACATTTTCTACTGGAGCTCTTGGTATCAACTCCTCATTTTTCCCCTCCCTCTTCTACCCTTCCTCCCTCATGAACCCTTGATAATTTATCTTTTTTTTCATGTCTTACACTGTCCAATGTCTCCCTTCACCTACTTGTCTGTTGTCTGTCCCCCAGGGAGGGGATTATATTTAGGTCATTGTGATAGGTTCCTCCTTTCTCCCCCACCTTCCCCTTACCCTCCTGTTATCACTACTCTAATTATTGGTCCTGAGAGGTTTATCTGTCCTGGATTCCTTTTGTTTCCAGCTCTTATCTGTACCTGTGTACATCCTCTGGTCTAGCAGGATTTGTAAGGTAGAATTGGGATCATGATAGCGGGGGTGGGGGTGGGGTAGGGGAAGAAGCATTAAAGAAATAGAGGAAAGTTGTATGTTTCATCAGTGCTATACTGCACCCTGACTGGGTCATCTCCTTCCCACAACCCTTCAGGAATGGGATAGAGGGACTAATCTTCTGACATTATTATGAGACAATAATTCACTGCTGTTCACCAAATGGCTTATCTTTTGAAAATGTACAGTTTACTTTTCCCTTCTTTTATTTGTTAATTGGGATTAATACATATATCAAATCATTCCGTAGTTCCATCACACGCAGTAGAATTGTACATTTGCTACCACACTCAGTTTCCAAACATTCACTTTCTATATGGACCACTTACTTTTCTTGCTAGCCTCTTCTTAGTCTGAAATCTCCACTGATGTTTGCTCCCTATGGGTTAAGCTGCTGGTATTTGGAATATCGGTAACGCAGCTTCTAGCATCACAAGTCAAACACTATAATGCAGCAAGTTGACAGAGCAGATCAATGGAGAATTTTGTTGAGATTCTCTTTTATGTGATTTTTGGAAGCCTGTTTATATTATATCTATGTTATCCTACTTAGCATTTGTTAATCTCCTTAGAAATATAGATGAATGTTTTTAATTCAATTTCTTTAACTACTATCTTTGTCTTTTTTTGTTTTCCCACATTTCTGGTATGTGTATGTTGCTGTGGTTGGGGGTGTCTCTTAGGTTTCTGAGACCTAATTTACTTTCCATATACTTCTTTCTTTTGGTTTGTCTGACTGTATCATTTCATTTGACTTATCTTCAGATTCATAAGTTCACTGATTCTTTTATTCAAATCTGGTGTTGAGCCCTTCTAGGTTTACATTTCAGTTACTGTAGTTTCAACTCCAGAATGCATATGAATTCTGTGCTATGTGCAAATGTGTGTATATATGTGTGTTTTCTGCCTCTATATTGTTATTTTCTAGCTGATAAGGTATTGTTCTCATAGTTTAATTAATTCCTGGAGCATATTTTAAATAGCTGATATTATAAGTCCAACATCTGGGCTTCCTCCAGGATGGCTTGTATATACATGTGTTTTTCCCCCTGTATGCAGACTGTATGTTCTTGTTTTCTTTGTATTTCTCATAATTTTTTTTACTACATACTAGACATTTACATACATTGTGCCAACTTTGGAAATGAGACTTTCCCTCCTCTAAAAGATTTGTTATAGTTCCCATTTGTTGATGTAGTAATTTCCTGAAATAAATCTGTCAAGTCGGTATTTTTCTTGGAATGTGTGGTATTAAAATCTCTGATCAATTAGCTTATTGATCATGAAAACATTGGGCAAATATTTCTATAGATGCCTGGAATGGACTTTGCGTGTGTGTGTGTGTGTGTGTGTGTGTGTGTGTGTGTGTGTCCATGTCTTCAACACTCTACCAGGCTGTGTGTTTTCATTGTTCTTACAGAGATTTAATTCACACCTAATGCTTGATTGGTTGCAGTTCTAAAATATTTTTAAGGTTAGAGCTAATTTTTCAAAGTATAAGATAATTGCAAATTTCTTCGTTCAAGAAGCATTTGGGGAGCTTATATTTCTCTTTAAAAGTTGGTTCATAGAGATTTCTGTAACTTAGGTGCGATGAGAATGTGTATGTCACAATCGTACATAAGAACTAATCATCATTTGAGGGGAAAAAATAAGAGCAGGAGGCAACCCGGTGAAATAAGGGAAGTATGTAGCCAGATCTTTTTGAAAACAGAACAACACACACATACACACACACACATACACATTCACCACTTTTACATGGTGAGTCCTTGGGTACATCAATTGATACAGGCTTCTCAATATTCAAGCTAGAAGTGCATTCACCTGTATCTCAACTGGGCAGTGGATGATTACTGGTGGATGCCTTTTGTCATCTCTATCATCCAAAGTACCTGACACAAAATTTTGTATATAAAATGCTCAGATAAAAAAATAAATAAATAAAAATAAAATGCTCAGATATTTTAAAGTGATGGTAAAAGTTTCGATTTCCATGTTTGGGCCTTGCCCTCGTTTGTTAATATCCTCAGTCTTTAAAATATTCATTTAGCCTCCGTACTTAAAAATTGACTAACTTGGGTTTCTAAATACAAAGTAGGAGAGGATTTACTCTAACAATTAATTAAAACTATAATTTATTTTGCATAAATAATTTTGTAAATCAGCCTTTAAAGCTCAGTTTCATTTAGTTTATACAATAATTGGATATTAAGGGATTTGTTGCTTTATGATTTCCACCCATTTTACTTAATTACCTTCTCAAGTAACTCCATTCACTCTTATTTAACACACGCGGAGTCTAGCGCCTCGGGCAGGTCTCTATACCCTGGTTGAGTTATTGGCTCATCAGTAATTTGCTAAACCTGAGACATATCCTTATTCAAATTCAAACAAAAGAGCAGAGCTATAAAAAAAATCAACCACAACAAATGTACTCCTTGTACTCGATCTCTTTGGATTATTTATTCCTCTGATCCCAAGCATTAGTGGAAATAATGAAGCGTCAACTCTTGCATGCCAGAAATCTGTTAACTCATAATGAAAAAAAAGAGCAAGGGAAAACTCTTTGCCCTTTACTTCCATTTAGACCACAAAAATAGTGATTTGGATATCAGTGGATTATGACCAGGCAGGGCAAAAACAAACAAACAAACAAATATCTTTGTTTATTTTAAGAAGCCTTCATAACAACAACAAAAAGTCTCAAGCCAAGAGTAAACCCTTCAAGCCCAATTCTCATCCTGTGTAACTCCCTGGAGCGGGAAACATGGTTGGTTGAGGTTCAAAGACCTGAGCTCTAATTACCAGTGTAATTAGGATAAGATGAACATGTTGCTCACTGCAGAGGGGCCGAGCCGCCTCCTCGGTCGCTCTCTGGGAGAAAGCGTGTTTAAGAATTCCCATGGAGTTGCATGGGAGGAAAAGCAGACCCCATGCTGAGCCACCAACATGGTCTTTAGTTTGTCCTATGTAATTTCATGCCACTGTTTTGAATGTGCTAACAAGGCAAATTATTTTTAGCCGTGTCAGCGAGGGGATCAAGATTACGCCGCAGTTGTGCTGCTGGTTGAAATGACTTGGTTTCTAAAGGCTCTCCTACCAGCCAGAGAGCTGGCTGTTTCCTGGAGTGCAGCATTGGCTGTCATTCGGAAAGCCTACCTACCTGCCCATCTGTTTCTCCCTTAAATCTTCTCCTCCTCATAGTTGGAATTTGAAAGAAGCACAAGAATAACATAATTAGTTAAGTCAAAATAGTAACATAATTAGTGAACCCAAATCCCTGCTTAGGACTCATCTCGTACAGGGAAACCCACAGGAGAAAATAATCAGTGAGCAAGGGGCTTAGTCAACTGAGGGTTGAGAAATGGATGTAGACAGGACACAGGCACCCAAGGCCCATGTGATCTCTAAAACCACATTGCTCCCCGCAACCCATGTCCTAGGATGCCCTAGTGTAGAATGGCAGCTCTAGATATTGAGACAATCTACTTAACCTCTCTTTATCTTATTCCTCAAATGGAAAAGGAGGATAATAATTGCAATTACCTCACAGGAGTAATGTCTATAAAGCCTTTCACATAGGCCTGTCATATAAAAAGCATATCATGATTGGTATCTATTTTTATTCTTTTGCCTATTATTAGTTGCGTTGTGTCAGTGGCCACATTTTTGAATGTAGTGACAAACGCTTACAATCTTCTAAGTGAATCTTTGGTAAAGAAGCTGACAAATACACCTGGAGGCAGCTAGGAGGCTGTGGAAGAGACAGTAATTCCTTGTCTCCGGTGTTGGAGGGGGCTCAAATAAGAAGATGGATAGAGGAGCAGTTTAAAATGAAGATGGTATTGTGGTTGGTCAGAAGGAGGAGATTCAGAAGATGAGAGGAATAAGAAAGATCCCAAGAGTCTGGGGAGCACGGGAAGAGATGAGATAATTTTATGATGTCAAAGTGGAAATTTCCAGAGGGCATTTAGCTAGTCAATGGGCCCGAAGATCAGGGCACAACTCTAGCTTGGAATATAAATATACAGCAATCGTCAGTGTAAAAAATTCCCAACCTCACTGCTATACACTTGATTCTTACGGTTTGTTGAAGCCCCGAGCATTGACACAACAGCTTAGGGTGAATCTGGATCATGAGAAGGAGGGAGTTGAGCACCTGGGGTCAACAGCTAGGGTGTGGGCACAGTAACTGCATGAGAAGCGATGTTGATCACAGAGACGAAGGAATGAACCCAGGGAGGGAACTGAGGAGGCATCAGGGCGGAGCTAATTGAGAGGAGTCATGGGAAGCAAGGGGCAGTTCTGAGGGCTGAGCACTGTACCTGCTGGAAGTAATCGCCATGGGAAACTCGGGTGATGCCCATGGGTTACGTGGCGAGGAGGAGAGCCAGCTGCTAGGAGTTGGTGGGAGCAAAGGGGAAAGCGGAAGGATGGAAGCTGGGGCATGCATGAGTGTTTACTAGGACACCCGGAGGAGGATATTTAGAAAGGTAAAATGCAGGCAGTAGGGAGCTAGTTGGGTATCCTAAAAGGAATACAGCTTCTTATCAAATATCTCCAGGTTCTATTAGAAGAGAAGTAATTTCATAGTGATTTAAGAACCTGCAAACACTTCCCCATACTCTCTAGGAGAAAAAAAAATCTTATATCACTTGAGAGGCAGCATAGAATGATGAATTATAGTTGGGGGTCATGCGCAATTAGTCTTGAGGTGCCTGCAAATGTTTACGAGCCTGTCAGACTACCCAGAGACTCTTCAGAGTGTGAACAGAAGACCTTCAGAGACCCACTAGATCATAGCGTGGGCAGCTCTTCACAGTTGCCAAGTAGCTGAATTCTACTTATGCACTGAGTTAGTTAGTGTATTGTGCCAACCTGGCCGATAAACACATGTGGGATTAACTGAAGGGCAGAGGGATAAATGGCTTGTTAGCCTTGCCTTTCTAGTTCTCAGGTCTCTTGCTTTGTGATTGTCGTACCAGGGTGCAGCTGCTTTAGCAGTTCCCTGCTTCAGCTTGCAAGGCTGATTTCCTGCAAGATATCCCCAAGGAGAAGCCACATGGACCTACCCTGATGCACCCCTGGGTGCTGGAGCAGCCATGTGGAGACCCCTTCCAGTGCTGAGATGCTTACACGTTCACTGACTCGGCATTCCTCCTGCAGTTGGCATCATTGTGTCTGTTTTGTGAGATGGAGGAGGACTTTGTGGATTGGTGTTGGACATATGGGTTAATGGGTTAATGTTGTGGGTTTGGGCAGCACTGGGTTGGGATGTTTTCTTATGCACACTTAACCTATATATAAAACTCTGTCGTATACATGAGTTTCTGTGGATTTGTTTCTCTAAAGTACCCAGACTAATACATGCACTATTCTTCTCCTCCTGGACTGCTAGCACATCCTTCTCACACCCCTTTCTTCCACCCCACTTGTTTCTGACTCCAGCAATGACTCCAACCTCCTTTGACCCTGTCATGAAATAATCTCCTTTTATGCCTGCCTAGGCTTCCTCTGTTCCAGGATACACATTCTTAGGTTATTCTCAAATTATCTCAATGGACTTTCCTGTACTCTCTACCATGCACACGGGCTCCTTGCTTGTACCAACAAGCTTCTCAAATCTCCAAATTAAAAGAACAATAATAATAATAAACCACTTGCTGACAAATTGATTGCAACTCATACTAACCTCACGCATTTCCTAATAGAACCACACTGCTCTGGATTTTTAAGAGTGATCTTTCAGAAGCAGAACATCAAGTCTTTGTGCCAAGGCACCTCTGGGTGACTTTGAACCACCAGCTTGCCTGCTTGTCAGTGAGCGCTTAGTCACTTGCACCACTTGATGACTCCTCTTGAGAGTCAAGTAGACCCATAGTCTCCTGTTTTCTACCAGGCAGCCTTCATAATCTAGAGTTTATGTATTCCTGCCTGTTAAGTGCCCCCCTCTGCTTCCCCATCATTGAGGTCATCTCTCCATATTAAGTCCTATATCATCCTTTATCAGCATGCTTATGAAATGTCTTACCAAAAATAGCATATAAAAGATGACTCAAACGAACAAAAGTAAAACCTACACGATGCATGCAAACGGGGGGAAAATCAAAAGTATACATGTAGGATAAACAGCTACATAGGTAAAAACTTAGAGATTGCAGTTGATAGTAAATGTGATGATAATAAAAGTTAAAGCAACTATTTATGGATATTCAATGTGTTTCCAACACCAAGCTATTGTCATACATTATCTGTTGAATTTTAATTACAACAAGCAGGAAGGAAAAAAAACACTACAAAGCGGATACGATTGTCTTCATCTAATACCAAGGAAATGAATAAACATGGAAGGATAGAATGATACAATCTTTTATGTTTAAAACTTACAGTTTCATAGAGTGAGAGACACTTCAGTCACCTTGAATGGTGAGACACAGAACACAGGACTTTGGCGAAAAACAGAAAAAAAATCATTGACTTTGTCCTGGAAAGGAAGCTATGGTGCACTTGAGGCTACTTTTCTGGGAGGAGCAGGGCTGGAACAGAACAAAGGAGAGCCAACCCAGGCTGATATTTTAGGGAAAGATAATTCCATACCGAGGAAACCCATGGAAAATAGCAAAGCTTGAAGGAGGTTCGTGCCCTGACTAAAGTGCTAGTAGGAGGATGAGAATAAGGAAGTGATGAGCCTAAAAGAATAATTTCAAAAGAAAGATGAATATTTGTGTAGCTAGCGGGATATGCTATTTTCAGCCCAGGACACTGACCAAATGGGTTTGAAACCAGTTGAGGTTGAGGATTCCTGAAGGTTATGGGAATTCAGGGACTGAGTAAAGTAGAGGCCAGGAAGTGTGTGTGGGAATACATGAAGGAATGAAGGCAAAAACTGGGCTACGCAATGGGTGCCTCCGCTGAGGAACTAGTCATGAGAAAGGGGACGCTGGGGTCTGAAGCAGGAGACTGCTGCAGAGTTCTCTCAGAAGCAGGAGGTGGGAATGAATGGATGTAGAAAGAGAGACTGGAACAATCAGAGTGCTCTAAGAAGACCTGGAAATAAGCACATGTGGGGAGATAAAGATGGCACTCTGAAACGTCATCCAAAGGAAGCACCCACCATTCGAGGGAGGCCAAAGAAGGCCAATAAAGTAGGCAATGAGAAGGTCTTGATAATGCAGGCCTGCCACATGATTAAAGAGCCTTGGCATTACTTCTTCAAACACAATGAATTGCTAAGCCTCACCATCAGCCGCTGATATGTGAAGCTACACAGAGTTGTAAGTTTAAGAGGCTGTGTGGTTTAACTCAGGAAAGGTGTGAATCGGGGTTGCTTTCCCTAAGCATGCATATTCAATCTTCATGCGGAGTAAAGTATCTGAGAAGCTGGTCTATACACATGAAGAAGAAGGTAACATCAAGATTGGGATTGGATGAAGACTCCTTAAAAAAGGTTTGAGCTTTAAGTGACACAACCGTGCTTGCTGAAAGCAAAGAGGACTTGAAGCCCTTATGGATGAAGAGCAAACAATGCAACGTTCAGTGTCCTCTCAAAGGAAAGAAGCCAAAAATCCTTACAACTGAACAAATAGACATTGTGATGCTAAACAAAGAAAATACTGAATTTCTCAAAGATTTCATTCAATGTCCGTGGGAAAGCAGTCAAGAAATCAAAGGACTTACGCTGGGCAAATCCGATGCATAAGACTTCTTTAAGATATTAAAATGTAAATGATGTCAGCTTGAGGACTAAAATGCACCTGCCCCAAGCCATGATTTTTTTAATTGCCTCATTGGCATGCGAAAGCTGGGCAATGAATAAGGATAACCAGGGAAGCATCCATGCCTTTCCAGTTTGGTGTTGGCAACGAATGTTGAGTGTGCTATGGGTTGCCAGAAGAACGAAGACATCCATTTTGAAAGAATTGCTCCTTAGAAGGAAAGATGTCTAGACCTCATCTCTTGGACTTTGGACATGCTATGAGGAGAAGGATGTCATGCTTGGTCAAGGAGATGATCCTTAAGAAAAATACAGGCCTGAACAAGATGGATTGACACAGGATCTATAACAACAGTGGGCTCAAAAACAGTCATATTGGGCCTGGTGTACGACCAGACAGTATTTCGTTCCGTTGTCCATGGAGTCACTGTGGATTGTAACTGACTCAGGAGCACCTAGCAACAACAGGCAGCAATCTCCTGTTGATGAGAGTCATGGGGCTACAATTCTAATTAGGCCCAAATTTCAGAGAGTAGATGACCAATGTCTTCTCACTAGAGGGCGGTGACACATCTGAGCACAGAACTGTTGTATATGAATACATTACAGTTGGATGTGCCTCTCTTGGGGAACTTAGTACTAGAAGTCAACATTCAAATTCTGGAACAACCTTAAAAAAAATTATGTTCAGAGATCAGTGGAATGGACAAAGAGAACTAAGAAGCTCAAGAGAGGGTTACAGAATAGCCTGAGACACTACGGGTGATGTCAAAAGAAGTAGGACCTCTCTTCAGTGCTCCTTGTCTGCCTACCGCACCTTGTCTCCCACAGTAAAAAAGTGTGGTACTTCCAGCCTTAGTCACTTCAAGGCAACCCAGATACTAAGGCTGGAAGTATCACCGTTTTTTACTCTGAGGTCTGTGTTATGATGGGACTTCTGCAGTCAGGAAAGAGCTAGATGTAAGAGTGGGTGAAGGGGCTGTGAGCAGGTTTCTCAGTGCACTAGAAAACAAGGGGGTTGAGGAATATGTTGCTTTAGATTTAAAAGAATTACCATATATACTCAAGTATAAGCCGACTCAAATATCAGCCGAGGCACCTAATTTGACCACAAAAACTGCATTAAAAATGTGCTGAAAACTCAGCTTATACACAGGTATACACGGTAGTAACTCCTAAGGGTGAAGTCTATTAAAAAGATTTTCTACCCTTTATAACAAATTAAGGAGGCACTTAAAATGAAAATAGGACCAATCTTTATTCATTTATTCAAGTAAATGATTGAGAGAGTCCTGGATTCTCTATCCTAAGCTAAAATAGTCACTGTATGCAGTCTTGCATGAAAGAGATGGGATTGCTATTATTATAAAGCTTATGTTGGAAGAGTGGACCAAACTAGCAACACATAGAATTGCATTCATCTAATCACAAATTGTTGCCATTCTAGGAAGGGAAAAAAGAGGTTTCATCAGAAAGAAGAGCAGGGATAAGTATCAGAACTCAAGACCACCCCTCAGAAAAAGAAACATTCGATCATTGGAGGGTGCTCAAAGGAGGTCATACCCAGACATGAAGGTCAAAGGGATAAACCTTTCTTGACTTGAACAGTTACAATTTTGTCAGTTGATTCCCCATCTGATGCACACTGTACCTAATCTAGTTTTCAACATTTTCTGTATTTTTACTTTCATTTGTTCATATTAGAGTTTATCTCAGAGGAGTTATGTCTTTAGGGTTCGCCTCTTGAAGTTCTGTTATATGTTTTCTGTACATGAAACCCAGGATTGATGAACCTTGTGGTAGTTACAATAGGAACAGCAAACAGAATAAGGATTTCAGGGGGCAGGGGAGTGGCAAGGTACAGTGGTGGTAGTAGTGGGGTAAAAGGGAGATGAGATCAAGCAGTCCAGGATGAAACTTCTGGTGGTAGCAATTCTGCAATACTGCTTGATGTGATTGAAGTATGGAATCAATATGTATTAATTCCCAATGAATAATAAATTAATAATTCTTTTCAAAAGATGAAGATCCGATAACAGTTTTATCACAGGAAGCCCAGGTGGAGAGAAGAACTTCAGTGTGAGCACTAGAGGGACATGCTAACAGAATTCAACAGTGAAGCTGGAACGGCTTCCCACACTGGGGAGAGCCTTCGCTTCTCTAGGGCCTGCCAGAGTGAAGAGCTGATGTTCCCCGTGTTCGCATTCCCAATAGCAAGGACAGAGCATACATGAATATGCTCAATCACTCTTCCCCAAACCACCAACCGGATCAACTACTCCACTTCCCTAAAGTAGAAATAGGCCCTGAGTTCAACTTTTGAATCTCCTTGATCTTGAAAACCTAAAACCAGCTGAATTAGAAGATGAATTATTCTAATGGCTAGCTGGAGGAAAAGTGGAGGTAGGAGTGTCCAAAATTCTGAGACCAGAAAGTGATGAGACCATTGGAGAAATTGGGAAAAGTTCTCTGTGGCCAAGTCCCAAATGGAGGCATGACAGGAGACCTAGTAGCAGAGAGAAGCAGACCTGGATCATGCAAAGCTTGCAGGCTGCTATACATTCATGCCTGGCACGGCCACTGAATGTTTTCTCAGCAAGAAGCCGACTTGACGGCATTTCCATTTTTAAAGGATTTCAGGGGCAGATGCAGACGATGGTGTGCAGAGAGCTAGTCCTGACAAATTAGAAGATTTTTTTCTAACAGTTGGTGAGAAATGATGTTATCCTAGCCTGGAGTGATGGCTGGGTAACGGGAGAAAGGCTACGAAAGAGGTCTATTCTGCAGGGTTTGCTTGTAGAATGAATGCAAGCCTAGGATGGGGAAGGGACCAGGCATAATCCCAGATGTGAGTCCGGCCCATAGGGATAGGGAGGTGAGTTGAGAAGCAGATCAAAGAGACAAGCTTAACTTGAGACATTAGCAATAGAACTTTACACTATTTTTTAGATGCCTGCAAGTTATCAAGGACACAGGTGCATACATAAGTCTTGAGAACATCAGTTCTTTGAAGGCAAAGGTGATGCTTGTCCATGTGGTTCTTATACCTGATTTCAATTAGCCCATTTTAAATTATATTGTTTGTCTTCAATAAGCCCAATTTTTTGGGTTTTCTTCAGTTTTATTTTATTTATTTTTTAAATCATTTTATTAGGGGCTTATACAACTCTTATCACAATCCATACATACATCAGTTGTGTAAGGCACATTTGTACATGTGTTGCCCTCATCATTCTCAAAACATTTGCTCTCCACCCAAGCCCCTGGCATCAGCTCCTCATTTTTAATGTGATAGCAGATATGTATTGCCAAAGTCAAATCCAAAGATATAGACAATGTTATTAAATTTAAAACTAAAAGCAGGACAGTTTAAGACAGAAGGCTGCTGTTTCTATTGAGCCTGTTGGATTGGACACGTTCTTACTGTGTTTTATCATCCTGGCTGCATTGATGTAAAGCTCATATGGTGACTTCTGATTGCCCCAGGGCCTTGCTTACTTCATGGATAACTTGAGAAAAATGTTCAAGATCCGCCACTGGAGAAAGGGACTACAGAATACTCTTGGTGGAAATTAGAATCCAAGCTTGGACCACATCTTACTGTGAAGTTCCATACTACATCAGACTACACACTCACTGATCACCATCAGAGTGTAAAAGTCCTTTTAACCCCACACTTGAATAGAATTCAAACATGGACACTTAAGAGCTCAGGCAGATCCCATTCTCCAGGTGAGTGAAAGTGAAGAAGAGAAAATGGCATATGTGAAATTCAGTTGGGGGGTCAAAGGTGATTGCTAAGTTCATAAGGATCCCAGATACACTAAAATCCATTCAAATTGCAACCTAGTGACCCAATTCCTCTCTTGCTACCCTCTCTGTCCCAGCTACTCACCATAAGGGTTCTCATTACCAGGAGATGGGCTGTTGTTTCATGTTGAGTTCTCTATCCAAGTGGGTAGCCTTCTTTATTGTAGGGCTTTCTTTCTGAATTGTGTAATTCCAGAGCTGCCATTAGGGTTTGTTTTTTTAATTCCACCCCTCATGGATTCTTTATTTAAAAACACACCTTTTCTGACCTCTCTGTCAGCTTGGCACTCAGAATAGAAATATGCAGAATGGCAGACAAGCTCCTTAGAGAACCCGACGTGCTCGTTTCAACAAGAGATAGCATCTCCAACGTCAATCCCAATTTTCCAGTGTGACTTTAAAAGATATTGTTGTCCTTCTTGCTCAACTCTATGGTCTACCTTTGGGGGAGCACCTGCTCAGATGAAATCCAACCCCCTAACTGTTTACCTAGTGGTTACCTAGATAGCATGACATGGCAGAGGATAGGGAGGAAAAAGAATCATCAGTGATCTGGGATGAATAAAACATAGTACACTGATGTTTGTCACTCCCGCTTTTTATCAGACCTTCATTACATGATCTCTTGTCTTCACATCTCATTATAAAAATGTCATCAACCAAAATGGGTGCATATGCAAATGTGGTTAAGAAAGCTGACAGTGCCTGGCTATCAAAAGATAGAGCATTTAGGGTCTTAAAGACTTGAAGATAAACAAACATCTGGCTGGGAAGCAACAAAACCCACATGGAAGAAGCACACCAGCCTGTGTGATCACAAGGTGTCATTGGGATCAGTATCAGACATCAGAAGACCTAGAACTATCATATAAATGCAAACGAGGGGTGAGGTGGAGACCCAAAGCCCATCTGTCAGTAATCAGACATCCCCTCACAGAAGGGTCACAAGAAAAAGATGAGCCAGCCAGAGTGCAGTATAGCACAGACAGAACATACCACATGCCTCTAGTTATTTAATGTCATCCAACCTCCCACCCCCACTATCATGACCCCAATTCTACCTTACAAATATGCCTAAACCAAAGCATGTACACTGGTACAGATAAGAGCTCTCAACACATAGAATCCAGGACAGATAAATCCCTCAGGAATAATAATGGGAGTAGCGAAACTATGAGGATTGGGGGAAAGTAGAGAGAAAAAAAGGGGAAATCGATCACAATAATTGATATATAATCCACCCCATCCCCAAGGGGGATGAACAACAGAAATGTAGGTGAAGGGAGACAGCAGTTGGTGTAAGGCATAAAAATAATAATAGTTTATAAATTATCAAGGGTTCATGAGAGATGGAGAGTGAAGGAGGGCAGGAAAAAATGAGGAGCTGATACCACGGGCTCAAGTAGAAAGAAAATGTTTTGAAAATGATGATGGCAACCTATGTACAAATGTGCTTGACACAATGGAGGTATGAATAGTTATAAGAGCTGTAGGAGCCCCCAATAAAATGATTTTTAAAATTTCATCAGCACTTTTTCAGTGAGGGGCAAGACACTCGGCACTGTGGGGGGTGGTGTGGGGGGGGGTGGTGGTGGTGCAGGGAGTGGGTTGCTGTTTCCCTTACTCTGGTTTCCCAGTCCATGTGCAGAGCATGTCCAAAGAGCACGGGGGAGAATACCTGGGCTGCCACCTTGGTCAGGCAAACCCACATGTCCCAGTCGAGGTGGATTCAGTGATCCATCTCCTGAGGAAAGAGAGCCCAGGATGGGTGAGAGGATGTATCCCTTTGCACCTGGCACCCACCTACCAAGGGAATAAATGAGGGGTCTCAAGCTGTGAGTGCTGTCGGGGTGGCAGCTTTCCTATCCGGTGTTGTCCGTTTACCCTGAAAAGTTGACCTTTTTCAACGAACACTGGATCGCATCCCTCTGGAGTATGCCAGCGCTTCCCCTTTTCTGTGGAAGCAGTTCCCTAATAGGTTTTCTCGTTGCCGTTTATTCCATATCCAGGCCTAGGTTGGGTTTCTAATAGGTCCTTTTCATCGAGCTGCCTACTGCTGACTGTGGAAAGTGTAGGTTTGGCTGCACTGATGGCTCTCCGTAATGGCTGTGATTACACCCTCCGCATCTTCTTCCCGGTGCCAGCCTTTCAGCCGAGCAGCACATTATGCCGGGATAAGGCTCAAAGAGCAGCTTAATATCAGGTTCTCGGGGGCTATAATAAACGGTTCAAGATCGAGCAGATTCAGCCACAGCAATATTTCCGTACGGTCCATGCGTTAACACGCATCCACCGCATCCGTGGGCACTCAACGTCCGCATCTGCCGACAGGACGAAATGCTTTGCATTTGGTCCCATGCGCGACAACCCCTGCATCGCCACCAAGCAGCCGCTGGAAAATGCACCCGACGGCGCAAAACGACATGACTCTTAAAGCCTTCAAACTCATCCAGGTTTTTGGGTTTTTTTCTCCTTGAAGACTACCATGTCTGCTGGGTTCTCCTGTGGTTAATATTTTGGGGTGAGATGGAAAACGCATTTACTATGTGTATTCTCATAAGTTAATTTTTCTTTTTTTGAGAGAAAGAGAGAGACTAAGTGGTGGAGCGCCTTAGCCCATTCCCCTGAACTATGTTCTCATAGGGAAAACCATCTTTTCTCGCCTTTGGTGGCAATGTGCTCAGTAATGGCCTGGAGAGAAAAACTACTTCCCAGCATCTACGTGTCTCTGCAGCTTGGGCTCAGGTGTGAGACCCTCATCACATCACAAGCTAGATGGGGCTCTCCTGCCTCCCTGGCCCCTCGCTCTGTGGTCTCTCCTTCTGATCAGAAAAATGGAGCTACTAATAGGATGCTCCCATAGGAGTGGGGTGGCACTCCAAAGAGAAAATATGCAGAAAACCTGGAAATATGCTGATGATCCACAATCTATGTACATAATATCACTAAGCTGGAGTCATCATTAAATCAGCACCAGACTCCTCTGGAGTCAAGGCCATCCCAAGCCCTACAATAAACTAAAGGACTGGTATAATAATCAACTAAAGTCCTCTTTAATTAAAATTCTGGTAAGCTTCCGCAATAAGGTTCATTTAATAAACGATCAATTATAATCTTTGGGTGGGCTAAGATTGTTAGCTCCCTTTTTTTTTCAAAGTCTAAAAACTTAACTGTTTTCAACATATTTTTAATTGGACAGAATATTAAACTGTTTCATTTGTACTACTACATCAGAATTTTAAATGACATTTGGATGCGTTTTACAGATGACCGATTCATTAGCTCTAGAAACCATAGGCAAATCCAAAACTGCAAATCATTTTTATATTCATAAGTAGTCTTTATCCTCACAGGAATACCTTTAAACTAGTCTTATAGTCTGTATTTTATCAATAACAATTCTATTGTCACTCAAAAAAGTAGCATGGCTATTCAATATCAAGTAGTTGGTAAATGATAAGGATGAATAGAAAGTATGATAAACCTCCAAAGTTCAAATCCACTGCCACACAGTCACGTCTGACTCTTAGCAACCCCACAGAGCAGAGAAGGGCCTGTCGATATTGATGGAAGTGGAAAGGTTCATCTTTCCTTTGCAGACCAGTTTAAACCTCTGCCCTTGTGACTAGTGGCTGAGTACACAGCCCACTACCCCACCGGGGCTCCAGAATATATGATAGTTCGGTTTAAGTATGAAAGACAATGCACAGGTAGGATAAGGGTTTATCATTACCCTTCCATATACCAAGGAAATTGCCCTGTTCCAGAGGTACTGGCACTCCAAAGGACTGGCAAGGACAGGCGGCATAACATAACACAATCACATACGAAAGTAATTTCTGAGACCTGCCACTCTTAAGGAAGGACTTTTAAATTAGGTGGCCAAGAACTACTAAAAAACTCACCTGAATGAAGAACATATAAGTTTCAATCAGGCAAACATCTTACAGTTGACTCTACAGAAGAAAAACAAAACTTATGCCACTGTGTGGCATTTTCCCTGGTGTAAATACATCTACAAAAGTCAATTTCAAGTCATCCACATGATGTTCCAGAGTTAGAAAGAGATGCACATATTTTCAGCTCTTGCAAGGAGGTATAAGGCGATACCAGCACACTCCTTATTTAAGCCCAGGACTGATGCTCATTATGAAGATTCTGAACTGTGATTTTGTCGGCAATCATGTTAATGCTAGTTATCTGTTTCATTTACTTTCAGATTTGTTATCTGTGACTGCTTAATAAATTGGTAAATTAAAGGAGACAAAAAGATGTAGGCCAAGAGAACTCTCCTAGTCGGACTTCAATTTATACATTTTGAGTAAAATTATTCATTCAATCTACCCATATTTTTATCTTAGTTGTCATGTTTTACTCTTGCTGCTATTGTAATCAAAATTAAAATATATTTAGGATATATTTCAGTTAAAGGAAAGAAACAAACACCAAAAGCAAAAACTCACTGCCATCAAGTCGCTGCGGACTCAAACCAACCCTATGTGTGATTTCTAAAACTGTGAATATTTATGGGAGCAGACAGTCTCCTCTTTCTCAAGGGGCAGCTAGTGGATGTGAACCACTGACCACACGGTTAGGAGCCCAATGGTTACCCAACAATCTCATCAGTTAAAAACCTTCATTTCATTAGTAAACTTCAAATTGGACATTGGTCGCAGTTGATAGCTCACTTAGCTTTGGTTTCCTGCAGATTTGTTAACAGGCCCTGTATGATTTATTTGGGACATTGACCAAATGTTGGATTCCCAAGTGTAAGATGATGTGTTCTAGCTGGGAAGATAAAAGCTTACGTGGGTTGAGTTACCAAAAGCAGGTTGAGAGGATTGCAGAGAGGCCAACAGCATTGCTGTGTAAATAAAAAGAAAAAGGAGGCTCTACAGAGTGTTAGTGGGGCAGGGGAGGACTGGCAGGATGT
Organism: Tenrec ecaudatus; assembly: GCF_050624435.1. Lineage (NCBI taxonomy): Eukaryota > Metazoa > Chordata > Mammalia > Afrosoricida > Tenrecidae > Tenrec > Tenrec ecaudatus. The sequence goes on along the minus strand of NC_134540.1, from coordinate 88,835,204 downwards.
GATGATAAATGAAATGAGCACAGAGGGACAGAAGCCTGGAGCCTGGTGAACAAGGAAACTGATTAAGCAATGCCTCTCTCAAGGCCATGCATAAGATGAACACTTGGCTTTCAGTATCTTTCCTTGCCATCTCCTAATGAAAGTTTGAGGGAAAGGGAGTTGGTTAGAAACAATGTGAGAAAGGATGAAGTTTAGCAGGGTTAGGAGGGGAGCGGAGGCGGGAAACAGAGGGAGGAGGTGGGTGGCCTGAGTGGTGTGGCATTGAGAGGATTGCAATGAATGAGCTGAAGCAAATGTGTCTAACTTGTTCAATGTAAAATTGATGATCTACTATAAACTTTCACTTAGATAACAATAAAAAGGTTTTCTTTAAAGCATTTACAGGAATCCCAAGTATATTAAACTGCTTGAAAACATGCACTAAATAAAAAAGTTTGTCATTAATTTTTTTCCCCAAATGGTTGTTGGTTTAAAAATTAAAGCATCTTTTAAATAGCCATCATAAGACCACAGACTAATAAAGGTCTTCCTCTAAATATTTCTGTTGAAGCTTCACCTGGCTCCTCCTGTATTTTCTACAGCATTTGATGCCGCCAACATGTATCTGCATGACTGCAAAATCCAGGGCATGACCTTCCATCCTTTTCCTGCCAAAAGCCCATGGAACCCATCCCCAGATTGGCGCTTCTCAGCAGGTTTCACCATTGTTCCCAGGGCTGCCCTTCCCATCGCCCCACCTCCGATTGCTAGCCCCAGGTTAATTGGCCCGCCACTGTTGCTCCCTAGCAGTCAGGAACCATGTCACCATAGTTAGCTTCCTTCTTCTGTGAGTATTTTTAGCGCCTATTTTTTTTCCTGCTAACCCAACTCACAGTCATGTCCCATCAGTTTGCCTGTAGGAGCAGTGTGAATATCCTGCTGTTAAATATCCTTTGCACTTATGTAGACCAAGGGAGCAGGACTGTACTGTTGAATACAGTGAAAGCGCTCAAGAAGCAAAATGTATTATAGGTCAGCAGCTTGTAGCTATTAATCTGTTGGAGGTGTCCCTTTTTTTTACGAGCATTGGTGCCATTTGAAATCTGATCCGATCTTGAGAACACCTCTCTCTGGTCTCCAAGAAGCTGCCCTGCTTTGGGAAACGGATTTGTCAACCAGCCCATCCTTACAGGCCATAGACACTGAGGTCACTACACCCATTTGTGTGGGTGCTGAGGGGAGTCCTTCGTAGAGGATGTCCTTTCTGTGGTTTCAATTCAAACAAAATCTTTTTTGTCATCAGTTTGTTTTCTGGTCTCCTGGAGTTTCCTAGTCATAGATCAGTGAACTGGCAAGACAGGGACCAAGTGAGATTTTTCAGATCTCTTAAGTTCTGTCTCTGCTTTTCCTGCTCTTTTCTAATTAACCCCTCTTTCCCATTTCTGGTGTATTATTCAAGATAGGTTAAACGCTATTAAAACAAGCCCACCCTTTCAATGGCTTAAAATAATAGCTTATTTCATCCTTATTTTACGGTCCAGTTGTGTGTGTGTGTGTGTGTGTGTGTGTGCGTGTGTATTTAGTGGGGAAGTCTACCTCATGCAATCATTCAGGGACCCAGTGACTAGAACTCCTCTTCAAAGTCACACCTGATTCCGGGTAATTTTGTAAATGAAGACACTAGGAGGCTAAGAAAGAAGATGGTGTGGGTTTGGTGAGCATCAAGCCAGTCTTGAACCACTCTTAGGATTTGTAAGGGGAAATATAAATGTTTCATAGTCAAAATTCTACTTTGGATTAGAAAACACACTTAAATTTTAAAGATTCTAAAACTTAATCTTTCTCCCCCAACCCATTGATAAGCATTCCTTTACTAACTGCTATGTATGTAGTACACAAACTCTGACATTCCCTATGTCTCTAATAATCCCTCTGTGAAATGGAAGAGATTTGTGAAAATAGAATTTTAATCGGAAACAGATTTTCTAATTTTTGTTCCTGGAAATGGGAGGACAGTGTACTACGTGGCCTTGTAATTCTCACCTGAACTTCCCAATGAGAAGTTTTTGGTTCAGGACATTTCCTGATAATGTAGCTGAGAAACTGAGCCTTTCTCTGTCCTAGGTTCTTCTTCTTTGTGAGGAAAATTCCTCTCCTGGTTTAGGCCTAATAAGTACTTGTCAATTCTGCTTCTGCATGGGCCTCATATAGACACTAGTCTACCCACTACTGTATCTGAGCCTGGAAAGGTGGATATGGGGTCCTTCCTGAAATAGATATAAGCAGATCACTATCCCTGAATCAGCAGCAGGAGGAGACAGGAATAGGAAACTGTTTAGTACTCATTATTGAAGCCATCTTTGCTTTGTTTTTTCTCTATGCAAGTTGAAGTGTTGTTCCATCCAATGCCCCTGATGTGTCTTCTTGGCAAACATTTTCCCTAAAGCACTTGTTAACACCCCATGGATCCCACATACACACTCTATTATCATAATTGTACTGGATGCTTGCTTCCTCTTTAAAAATATAAGCCACCTTCATATGCAGCTGGGGAAATCATGCTCACCCTCCACCACACCCCACGAGGCTGGGGATCTCCCCTTCAAACGATTGGAGGAACACCTACCTACACACCAAGCGCCTATAAGTGACTGGTCTATGGTGCTCATGCTTCTGGGGGAACATCTGTCCAACCTCCACGGTAATTTCTCTTACTTAGGGTAATTCCGCCTGCCATCCATGGTGCTCTAAAATGAGAAGGGTACCCCACAAACCTTCCATGGCACTCCAGTTGTAGAGAAAAATATGACACACCATCCAAGGTGCTCCAAGCCTCATGAGACACACCACTACGGCTTCTTGGGAGATCAGCCAGTGAAACACCATCCTGTGGGCCCACAACCACTCAACCCGCATCCCATGAGAGGACTATCCAACTCACATTCCATCCAAGTAATGGAATACTGGTTGGCTAGGGTAAGAGTGAAACCACAGGAAGATACAGTGGTAGCCGCCCCCGCCTCCCCCCACCCCCCAAACACACACAGCGCAACTACCTGCAGGTAATGCATAGAAGCAATCATAAGAGTCCCCCAAGAGAGAGCCAGTGCTCTTCAACTCTGGAAGATGGTGTTGGACTCCTCTAAAACAACACGTGAACAGCAACCAGTTCCCACAGCCACAATGAAAAAGCAGGAGAAACAGAATACAATGCCGGAAGTAGTCATGAACCTAATGATGTGCATAGAAATAGCAGACATTGACCTGCCACAGAAAGAAATCTTCAAAATGCTGCTTGGAGTTATACAGGGATATGAGGGAATCAATATAGAAGGATGAATTGATAGAGGAGATAAAGGTAATGCACCAGAGAGAAATACAAGTTGTTGAATTCGTTAGCATACAGGCCTTCATAGTACTGTGTATTTATCCTTTGGATTTCATTAGGGTCTGTTGTAATGTCCCTGTTTCATCCCTCCTCTGCGCTATTGAAATTTGTTCCTTCCTTCCTTTGGTTAGGTTTGCTAGCTGTCTATCAATTTTGTTAACCCTTTCAAAGAACCAACTTTTAGCTGCATTACTTTTTTCCCATGGTTTTCTCTCTCCTGTGTCTCAGCTGTGATTGTTATTATTTCTCTCCTTGTCGATTCACGACTCCTCTCTATTTGTATCCTTCTGTTGAGTCTGCTCTAACTGGTGCACGTTTTGTGCCCGCATATTAACCATAAGTCTCTCTGCCTTTTTCAAGTGTGCATGTGTTGCTATCAGCCTTCCTCTGATAAATGCCTTTGCTGTGTCCCATTGTAATTTCATTCTCATTGGTTTCTAGAAACTTCCAGACTTCATCTCTGATCTGGGTCAACATCCACTCCTTTTGCAATAGAGAGTTGTTCATCCTCCAATTGTTTGCCCTTGTTTTCTTCATCGTCCATTTATTGATTTCCAGCATTATGGCTTAGTGCTTGGAGGGAGAAGTCAGTATAATCTCGATGTGCTTGAATATACTGAGGTTTGACTTCTGTTCCAGCATGTGGTCTGTCTTCTAGTATTTTCCATGTGGGCTTGAAAAGAATGTGAACTTTTTTTTGCATATGGGTGAGCTTTGAAAATATCGTTCAGGTCAAGTCATTCAATTGTGCTGTTTAGATCTGTAGCCTCCTTGATTAATTTTTTCCCCCTGTAATCTGTCTTTTTCAGAGTCGTGTATTAAAGTCACCTACTATAATTGTTGAGCCTGTGATTTTTTTTTACATCTCTTTCATCTCTTGGAGTGTTTGATTTGCAAATATTGCCGGTCTCTCATTGGGTATATATTATGCTCACTGGTTCTTGGTCTACTGTTACCTCAATCATTACATGGTGCCCCTCCTTGTCTCCTGTTATGGCTTGTACTTTGAGATCAATTTTGTCAGAGAGCAAGATTGCTACCCCTACTTTCTTTGCATTTTCATTTGCTTGGTATATTTTCCTCCAGCCTTTAATTCTCAGCCTGTTTTTGTCTGCAAGCTTGAGATGTGTCTCCTGTAAGCAGCAGATCGATGTTTGTGTTTTCTAAGCCAGTCTGTTAGCCTCTGCCTTTTAATGCCTAAGTTCAGTGATATTACATCCATCTGTGTGCTCTGTGATGTAATCTTGTACCTTTTGGGTTGGGTGTTTTCCCAATCTTATCATTTACCAATCTTATCAGTTTTTGTTGTATGTGTGTGTGCGCGCGCGCCGCGGGTTCATTCTTGCCTTCTTTCCACTAGGAACATGGCAGAGTGGCAGGACACAAGATAAACAAACAGAAGTGTATGGGACAGATAAGACAAGAGCACAGAAGAGGCAATTAAAAGGGTAGTGCCCATTACAATAGCCAAGCACAAATTGAAATATCTAAAGATATGCCTGACTAAAAAATCCCAAAAGATTTGTACAAAGAAAACTACAGAGCACTATTACAAGAAACCAATAATGAACTCAACAAATGGAAAAATATCCCATGCTTGTGAATTGGAAAACTCAATATAGTAAAGATGTCAGTTCTGCCATGGCACTATATAAGTTTAAAGTTATGAATATGAATAGCATCATCCTTCTTCAAAGAATTGGAAAAACCGAATGCCAATTTCATATGGAGAGGGAAGATGCCCAGAATTAGCAGAGAACTCCTCAAGAAGGAGAAAGTAAGTGGGAGGGCTTGCTTTACCTGACTTTAGCATGTATTATACAGCCACAGTGGTCAAAACAGTGTGGTACTGGTATAACAACAGAAATTCAGACCAATGGAAAAGAACTGAAAACCCAGAAATAAAGACATCAGCATATAGGCAACTGATCTTTGATAAGGGCCCAAAAATATCAAACAGGAAGTGAATACCCTTTTCAATAAGTGGTGCTGGAAAAAATGTATATCTACCTGCAGAAAAATGAAGCAAGACCCTTACCTCACTCCATACACAAGAATAAACTCAAGGTGGATCACAGGCCTTGAGGTACAACCCCCAAACTATTAGGGCCATTAGTGAGGGAATTGGGACAAACCTGAGAACCAAATAAGGAAGGATACAAATAGAGAGGAGTCACAAATAGACAAGTGGGATATATTGAAGATAAGATACCTGTGCACATCGAAAGAATTCACCAAAAGAGTAATGAGACCCCACAGATTGGGAAAACATCTTTAGCAATGACACATCAGACAGAGGCCTTATTACTAAAATCTACACTACTTTGCAAGCTTACGATAAGAAAAAAAAAACAACTAACTTTCCACTAAGGAGGTGGACAAAGGACCTGAACAGAAGTTTCATAGGGGCAGAAATTCAAATGGACAATAAACATATGAGAAACGTCCCTGATAATTAGCCATAAGAGAAATACAAATTAAAACAACTCTGAGATACCACCAGCCTCAAAGATAGCCCAATTAAAAAAATCAGAAAACAACAAGTGTTGGAGAGGCAATGGGGAGAAATCCCGCCCACTGCTGGTGGATCTGTAGGTATGTATAACCATTATAGAAACTTATTTGGCAATATCTAAAACAGATGGAAATTTAGCTACCATGTGACTGAGCAATGCCACTACAGGACATAGATCCAGAAGAGGCAAGAAACAAACCATGGCCAGACATATGTGCTCCAGTGTTCATCGCGGCACAGTTCACAATTGCAAGGAGTTGGAAACAACCCAAATTTCCATCACAGACAAATGGATCAAAAAACCATGGTACATCATGCTAAGTGAAGTAAGCCAAACATAAAAGCACAAGTACAGCATGAGTCCACTGAGGTAATCTTAAAAGAAACGGGCATAGGGGAAAAGCTACTATATGCACACATCCCTGGGGTGAGGTCCAGCAAATAAGACAGGGGCCAAACCCAATCTAGGGATACATAAGGCAGCCAAGTAAATAAGAGGGGGAAAGAAAGAGAGGAGAGAGAGAGAGAGAAGACATGGGTAGGGGAGAGCAGGGCACTAACCCACCCAAGGGGATGGTATTGTTTATATCTCCACAGGAGAGGGAGAGAGAGAGAGAGAGAGAAGACATGGGTAGAGGAGAGCAGGGCACTGACCCACCCAAGGGGAGGGTATTGTTTATATCTCCACAGGAGAGGGAGAGAGAGTCCATGCTTCAATCTGATGCACCAAGACATGAATACAGCACACCAGCATGTATCAGGGAACCAATAGAGAGGTCTGCGAGGTTGGCCCCTATCCCAACTATGGGGACACCCCCCCCCCCAGAAGAATGCACTTCAGAGCACAGCACTGGGGCTACAGATTAAGGAGAGGGGTGCGTTGGATTCGAGCATGTGAGGGGAATTAAAAGGGATGGAAAGGGAGGAGAGGATATCCTGGCCCACCAAGCCCGAAGGATGATATTCCTGCTCCGAGTGGACAACTCACAGAGAGGACCATAGGGCCAGACCCACCACAAGACACTAAGTCCCTCACTAAACCTTAGTGCTGTGGGGACAACACTTGAGACACAGTGTGGGAATTGGGCACAATCGGACCCCATCACGCTGGCACAAAACACTAAAGACACGCAACAGAACAGCAAGAAGAACAAAGTGATGAAATCTCTGGGGAGTACCAAAAATAGACTTTGCAGGCAGAGTGTGGCACCCCATCAGACTCGACTGGAAAACACTCACAAAGGCCAACAAACAGACCTTAAACTATTTATAGGCTTTTCCGTTTTTGTCAGTGACTTTCTTTTTGTTATTGTTATTTTGTTTTTGTTTTGGGGGGGTTGTTATTATTTTGTTGGTTTTGACTTCCTTTGTTGTTTTATTTGGCTTCACCTGGTTTTTGCAATTATTAATGCATCTGCATGTCTATCTAGATAAGATAGGTGGGATAAATAATTCAGAGGTGAGAAGAATGGGATCAATGGTTCCAGTGGGATTCGGGAGAAGGGGAGGTGGGAGAAAGGAAGTGGGGGGAAACCAGCCCAGGAACAAGGGAACAGCAAATTAACTCAAACCAATGGCAAGAAGGTCATAGGATGCCTAGTGGGGCTCATTCGAGGGCAATGCAGCAGTGAGGGGTTACTAAACCCGAATGAAGGCTGAACATGATGGTGGGACAAGAGGAAAGTAAAAGGAAATAGAGGAAAGAACCAGGAGGCAAAGGGCATTTATAGAAGTCTAAATACAGGCAAATACATATGTAAACATATATAATGAGGGGAATAGAATGATCTACTCATATCTATATGTTAGGAATTAAGGTTACAGTATCTACTCATATCTATATGTTAAGAATTAAGGTTGCAGATGGACATTGGGCTTCTACTCAAGAACTCCCTTAACACAAGAACACTTTGTTCCAACAATCCAGCATTCCATGATGCTTACCTTCCCGACCTGATTGCTGAAGACAAAATGGGTGCATAAGAAAATGTGAAGAAAACTGATGGTGCCCAGCTACCAAAAGATATAGTGTCTGGGGTCTTAAAGGCTTCAAGATAAACACGCAGCCATTTAAGGCAGAAGCAACAAAGCCCACATGGAAGAAACACACCAGCCTTTGTGATCATGAGGTGTCGATGGAATCAGGTTTCAAGAATCTAAGACCCAGAACAAAATCATACCCAATGTGAATGGGCAGGGGGGCGGGGAAAAATGGAGTGGACACTCAATGCCTATCTCTAGACTATTGGACATCCCCTCACAGAAGGGGCACAGGGAAGAGATGATACATCAGGGTGCTGTTTGGCACAGAAGAAACACACAACTTCACTCTAGTTCTTTGGTGCTTCCTTTCCCCCCACTATCATGACCTCAATTCTACCTTACAAATCAGATTACATCAGAACATGCACACTGCTACAGATAAGAGGCCGTAACACAGGGAATACAGTGTAGATAAACCCCTCAGGGCCAACAACGAAAGTAGAGATACCAGGAGGATTAGAATGGAGGGTGGGGAGAAAAAGGGGGAATTGATCACAAGGATCAATTAAAACCCCCTCCCAGGGGGACGGATAATGGAAAAGTGAGTGAGGGGTTATAGAGGAGGATGTAAGATATGAAAATAATAATCTATAACTTGTCAAGGGTCCATGAGGGAGGGTGGGCAGGGGAGGAAGGGGAAAGAAATGGGGAGCTAATATCAGGAGCTCAAGTGGGAAGAGAATGCTTTGAAAACGATGATGGTGGCATATGTGCAAATGTACTTGACACACTAGATGAATGTATGGATTGTGATAAGAGATGTAAGAGTCCCCAATAAAATTAAGAAAAAATAAATAATTTTGTAAAAGAATATAAGCCATCATCTTAGCACTTGGATTCTCACAAAGTGCACATACTTTATGCTCAATGAACTAAATTCAACCCACCCAAATTATAGCCTAAGTACAGTCACAGAATGTGGGATTGGTAGTATGAAATGCAATTTTTGCTTCATAGTTTTGATAAGGAAGCCCTGGTGGGTGCACAAAGTCAGCAGTTCAAGGCACGAGGTAGTTCTTGAGGAAAAAATGAGGCTGCCAACCCCCCTCAGGAGTTCCAGTCTCAGAAAGCACAGGGACCGTTTCACTCTGCCCTACTGGGTTGCTTTGGACTTCGTGGTTTCGAGTTTTCTTGGACTTTATTTACTAAGAGGTAGTTGTTGTAAAAAGAATGAGTAGGTGCTTGGTTCCTGACCTTGTTTCTTACTAGAAAACTGACCTTGTTTCTTACTAGAAATTGTAAGACAAAAAGAGTCATCCGAATTCTGAATATGTCTCTTTTCTAATAGACAAATGGGCTTCTGTCCTCCTGTTGGAACCAAAACTAGAGAGTGGAATACTGTCCTAAAGAGAGAGCATTCCTAATGTCTGTCAAAATAGATGGATGTCCAAGAGGATAGAAAATTAGGATTGGGGTGATATCAGACAATGGAAAGAGACAACCCGTCCTCTATTTAGGTCTTTGTGTGTTTCCCTCAGTCTTAAACCCAGAACACACAGGAGTGGTGCAAAGAAAAATGTCTTTTGCTTCAGGAGGGGTTAAAAGTAGGCTCAAGAGATCCCCAAAAGACATATGGTTTTATTCTGTAATTCCCCTTGTCCCAGAACATAGCAGGAAACCGAGTTAAATCCCGGTGTAGGACACCTAGGGTGGTATCTGAGAACAGGGCTTGAGTCGGACGCACAAAGGGGAAAGACCTATGCCCTGGGGTACATTGACAACTCTGATGAGGGAGGTGCTCCAAGAGGAAAGAGAATCTCCGGAAGAAAAAAAAGCCTGAGATCCAGGATCCCACTGGGCGTCCCCATCTGCAGGATCTTCCTATAGGCTTTCAGTCGGAGGGCTCAGTCACTGTTTTGTTAAGAGAACTAACATTGTCATGCAGTGCCCCTCCCACCGATGGGATACACCTTCTGCCCTCTCTTCGTGATACCTCCAGTATCTCCCTTACTGTGAAAAACTTCCTGGAAAATACCTTCCTGGTGGTTTTGCTGTTCAGCGGAACAGAAAGGACCTGCACTGCTTCTAACAATATGCACTGTCACACTGAAGTTGATGATTAAATTATTTTCAGAAGTGTTATAAAGAAACAGGAATCAAAGAACAAAAAAATCAAATCATTGTGAATGAGGGGGATTGCAAACTGGGGACCCAAGATCCATCTGTAGGCAACTGGACATCCCCTTATGGAAAGGTTGCAGGGAGAAGATAGCCAGTCAGGGTGCAATGATGAAACATACAGCTTTCCTCTAGTTCCTAAATGCTTCTTCCCCCTCCTCCCCCACTATCACGACCCCAATTCTACCTTACAAATCTGGCTAGAACAGAAGATGTACACTGGTGCAGATAAGAAATGGCAACACAGGGACTCCAGGACAGATGAGTCCTTCAGGACCAGTGCTGAGAGTGTTGATACCAGGAGGGTGGAGGGAAGGTGGGGTAGAAAGGGGGAACTGATTACAAGGATCTACAAATAACCTCCTCCACGGGGGATGGACAACAGAAAAGTGGGTGAAGGAAGATGTCGGACAGTGTAAGATGTGACAAAATAATAATAATTTATAAATTATCAAGGGTTCATGAGGGAGAGGGAGTGGGGAGGGAGGGAAAAAATGAGGAGCTGATACCAAGGGCTCAAGCAGAAAGCAAATGTTTTGAGAATGATGTTGGCAACAAATGTGCTTGACACAATGGATTTATGTGTAGATTGTGTACTGGAGAAACAAATCATAAGGTAGAGAGTAGATATTGATCCCTCCCTCATGGTAGTTTTTCTTTTTTGTCCAGCCAGAGGTCAGATAAAGCCACATTGTTTACTCAGTTGTTTTCTGGGGGAAATATGGGAAGTATGAAAATAGAAAGTTTTTAAGCCCACTTGATTTCAGCTTTTAAAAATTGATATTTAGATGGTTTAAGCCATGCCTATAAAGAAAGCTTTGAAAATACATGCCTCAACAAATGCTTTGGAGTACTCAGGAACCAATGGTCTTTGTCAGAAGCTGGAACAAATCTGGACCATAGAGAAAATTCTCCTCTAGGACTGAATGTTAAAGGGAGCCTGAGAGCAGGCTGAGATGCTAGCTAGGTGACCACCTGGAGCTACTTGTTGAGTGGAAGTGGGAGAAATGCAGCAATAAAGAGACGGGTTGAGTTTGGTCACTGACACCTGTGGGCTTGGTTTACAGGAAAAAGAGAAGACAAGAGCAGGTTGGCTGGTCTAAAGTTCATGACCTAGCAGGAGAGGGCTAAGCTTGTTGAGTATTGGTGAGAGCCCATGGACTAAAGGCAAGGCAGCCAATGGGCACCCTATGGAAGCTCAGTGAGGCAGCCTACATTGAGTTAACCAGAACCTGTGAACTGGTGCATATTGTTGCTGATTTTGTGGATGGCCTGTCCAGATTTGACTTTGTTTATGGATGCAGACTTCACAAGGTTCCAAGTGGAATGAAGATTCTTCATGTCAGAAAATATGATTGTCTCCTCAGACCACTGTGTTGATGTAAGTGGGCCGTATAAAAATTGGATACCCAAAATTGGGGAGATAAAGGCATGAAGTGGTTGGCTTACAAACTTTCATAAGTGGGGGAACATATTCACAGGATTATAGGATTAAAGTATAGGGGTTACTTAATTGCAATTGTGAGGCTAAAGAATTATGTACACACACCAAGTTTGCAAGGGGAGGATTGAGGTAGTTATTTTATTGTGCCAACCTGGCCGAGAACCACATGGGGGTTAATTGAAGAGTGGAGGGATAAATGGCTCAGTGAGCCTCCCCTTTCTAGCTCTCAGGTCTCTTGCTTTCTGATGGTTGGACAAGGGTGCAGCTACCTTAGCCAGTTCCCTGCTTCAGCTAGCAAGTCTCACTTCCTGCAAGACATCCCCAAGGAGAAGCTGCATGGACCTACCCCAATGTAGCCCCGGGTGCTGGAACAGCCATGTAGAGACCCCTGCCAGTGCTGAGATGCTTACACATTCACTGATTTTTGGCTTTTCTCCTGCAGTTGGCATCATAGTAGCTGGGTACTTCAGAAAAACAAATCCACAAAAACTCATGTATAAGAGAGAGTGTTATATAAATGCTAAGTACACATCAAGAAAACATCCCAACTCAGTGTTGCCCAAGCCTATAAGTCCAGTCTTGATGCAGTGTTCTTCTTCATCTAATACTGCTTCTCTTATTACTAGCTCCCCATGCAGATGGAGTTAAGAATGAGGAAGGAATAAACGCTGATGCATACTCTTTCCCCTAATTTTAAATCTTCTGTTTGAACCACTGCCTCTTTAGTCTGTACACAAGTCTCTGAAATCCCTACTCTTCACAATGTCCTCCATGATTTATTATTCACACAGTCAAATGTCCTTGCATAGTGAATGAGACATAGGCAAATATCTTTCTGGTATTCTCTACTTTCAGATCCACTTGACAACAAAAATCATATAACATTCTACATCCTCCTTTTAATCTGACTTGAATTTCTGGCAGTTTCGTTTAGATGTACTCCTTCAAACAGCTTTCAATTGTATTCAGCAAGGTTTTACCTTTGTGTGATTTTACTGGTACTATTTTATAATTCGCTCCTTCTGCTGAGTCACCCCAGACATGAATTTTTCCCTCCATTCTTTCAACTTGAGAAATGCTGAAGATTCTTCCCTTTTCGTTTTCGAACTCCAGATGTTTCTTTATGAAACTTGGTTAGTCATCGGGACTAGTTGTTGCCAATCGTTTCCAACTCATAACCTGCTATGTAAGTCCATTGTTTCCGCCACCGTGTCAATCCCTTTGTCAAGGGTTTTCCTCTTTTTCACGGCCACTCTATTTTACCAAGCATGATGTGTTCTGTCCAGGAAATTGTCTCTCCTGATAACATGTCCAAAGGACATGAGACAAAGTCTGGCCACCCTTGCTTCTAAGGAGCCTTATGGGTGTACTTCTGAGGCAGATTTCTTCATTCTTTTGCAAGTCCGTGGTTCTTTCAATATTCTTCTCCAGCACTATAATTCAAATGCATCACTTGTTTTGGTCTTCCTTAATCAGTGCCCAACTTTCACTTGCGTATGGGATATTTTCAATCAGAGTAACATGCTTTGCTTTCTAATATCTTAAAGAGTTCTTACACAGCAGATTTATCCAAAGCAATGCATCTTTTGAACTTTTGCAGTGCCGTGAGCACTGATAATGGATCCAACCGAAGTAAAAATCTTTTACAACTTCAATCCACTCTTCATTTATCATGGTGTTACCTAGTGCTCCAGTTGTGAGCATTTTTATTTTCTTTACATTAAACTGTATTCCATATCAAAGGTTGTACTCCTCGATCTTTATCTGAAAATTCTTTAAGCCCTCTTTACATTCAGCCAGAAAAATTGTGCTATCTGCATACCACAGCTTAGTAATAAGCCTTCCTCTGAACTAACAGGAAGAAACCCATATTTGTACACATTCAAATGAAAGGTGACCCAATAGAATGTGTGAACTATAGAACAATACCATTCATATCACATGCAAGTTGCCAGCATCTTCTTCCTTTAATCCAGAACCTCTGATTATTTGTTCAGCATACAAATTGAACAAGTATGGTGAGAGGATACAAGCCTGACATACAACTTTGTTTAGTTGTAAACCTTGCAGTATGCCCTTGTTCTGTTCAAACAACTGCCTCTTGATCAACATACAGGTTCTGCATGTGCACAAGGAAGTGTTCTGGAATTTCCATTCTTCTTAAGGCTATCAATAGTTTGTTTTGACCCACACATAGTCAATGCCTAGCCATAGTCAATAAAACACAAGGTAACATCTTTCTGGTTCTCTTTGTTTTCAGCCAAGGTCGATCTGACATCAGTAATGAAATCCCTTGTTCCACTTCCTCTTCTGAATCGGGCCTGAACCTCAGGCAGCTTCCTGTTGATGGACTGCTGCAACCATTGTTGGATGAACTTCAGCAGAATTTTACAAGTATATGCTATTTGAGATATTATGCTATAATTTGCATATTTTCTGATGGTTTACCTGTCTTTGAATCGGGTACCAATGTGGATCTCTTCCCATCAGTTGGCCAGGGATCTGTCTTCACATTTTCTTGGCCCAGATGAGTGAGTGCTTCCAGTGCTTCATCAGCTTGTTGAAACATTTCACTTGGTATCTCATCAATTCCTGGGTCCTTCTTTTTGGCTAATAATGCCTTCAGTGTAGCTCGAACTTCTTCCTTCAGGACCATTGGTTTTTGCTCATGTGCTCCCTCTTGATATAGTAGAATGTCGACTAGTTCTAGTTGGCACAGTGACTGCATATTCTTTCCATCTTCTTGTAATGCATCCTGCATAATTCAATATTTTACCCATTGAATATGTCAATATTGCAACTGGAGGCTTTCATTATTTTCATTGTCTTTTGTTAGTTCCTTCATTTCCAGACATGCTATGTGTGAACAACTTCCTTTATGGTTTTCTAACTTGGGATTTGCACTAGTCATTATAATATTTTTACTTTTTCTTCTCAAGCTGTCCTTCGAAATTTTCTGTTCGGTTCTTCGGCTTCATCGTTTCTTCCATTTGCTTTAGCTGTCTACAATTAAGAGCAAGCTTGAGAGTCTCTTCTGACATCCACTTTGATCTTTTCTTTCTTTCCTGTCTTTAATGATCTTCTGGCTTCTCTGTTTATGATGTTCCTGATGTTATTACAGAACTCATCAGGTCATTACTGTTAAGTGTGTTCAATATATTCTTGTGATGTTCTATAAATTCAAGTGAGATATACTCCAGGTCCTGTTTTGGCTCTTGTGAATTTGGTTTCTTTTTTTTTTCAGCTTCAACCTGAACTTACACATGAGCAATTGATGGTCTGTTCCATAATCAGCCCCCAGCCTGGTTTTAGCTGCTGATAGTGAGGGTCTCCATACTCTCTTTGCACCGATGTAGTCAGTTTGATTTCTGTACATTCTAACTGGAGAAGTTGACTTGTATGGTCACCTTTTGTATTGTTGAGAAAAGGTATTTGCGATGGAAAAGTCACTGGTCTTCCAAAATTCTAACATGTGATCTCCAGCTTTGCTTCCATCACCAAGCCATGTTTCCCCGCTACTGTTCCTTCCGCTTTGTTTCCAACTTCAGTATTCAAATCGCTAATGATCATGAGTTCATCTTGATTGCATGTTTGATCAATTTCAGACTAAAGACAGTAAAATCCTTCCATTTCATCATCTCTAGCTTTAGTGATTGGTGCATACATTGGATAATATTTGTTTTAACTGGATTTATTTGTATTCGGATAGATATTATCCCATCACAGATAGCAGTGTTTTTCAAAATACATCTTGACATTTAACACCATTCTTCTTTAATTTTTCATTCCTGGCATAGCAAACAATATACAATATACAGATGCCTACATCTGTCCATCACAGCTCACTGACCCTGGGATATTGATGGTTATGCATTCTATTTCATTTTTGACAACTTCCAATTATCCTGGATTCAAACTTTGTACAGTCTACATTCCAACTATTCATAAATGTTTCCAGCTCTCTCTTCTCAATTTTAGGCATGCCTTATCAGTAAATAAAGGTCCCAAAGACTTTAGTGCTGAAGGTTTTACTCCATCCACATCCTTCTGGTAACTCCACTCTGAGAAAGTATTTCTCCCTCAGTCACATTTCGAGTGCTTTCCAACGTGAGGGACTCATCTTCTGACACTATATCTGACAATGTTCTGTTGCTATTCATGAGCTTTTCAGTATCTGACATGGTTCCTCTGCTAGTCACTCTGTTTTCAGTGGCAAATTCCTTCTTCAGAGTCTGGTTCTAATCTGGAAGCTCTAGTAAAACCTGTACATCTTGGGTGACCCTGCTGGTATTTGAAATACCAGTGACATAGCTTCCAGCATCACAGCAACACACAAACTGACAGACAAGTGGTGAATATGTATCTATACGTGAATATGTGCATGTGTGTGTATATATGTGTGTGTATATGTGTATGTATATGTATATATATGTGTGTATATATATAAACTCACAGCCATAGAATTAATGCCAACTCATACCACTCCTAGGGAACAGGGTAGAACTGCCTCCTATAGGTTTCTGACACTGTAACTCTTTACAGGAGTAGAAAGCCTGTCTTTCTCCTGAGAAGTGGCTGGTGGTTTCAAACTGCTGCATTTTGCAGTTAGCAACCCAACTTATAATGACTACATAATAATTGCTTTTATATATGGATATTAATGCATGATATAGATAGAGATGATAGAGATAGATATATGTTTTGGAAGATTAAAAATACCTAGAACTTCCAATTTTTCTGTAGTAGCAGTTAATCAAGTCTATCCTTTCTTCAGATAAAGGAGCAAAAATAGTGACATGGCAGAAGGCAAATAAATCCTTTGGCCCACAAATCCCAGATTGTTCTAAAACTGCCTGGCATGGTCCACCATTTTATTAATTATAGGAGATGAGAGCACTGTCTTTAAAGCATAGTGATTCTTTGATTTGGCCATTATACAAAACTTAATGAATAAAATCCTTATGAGAAAAGGGAATTGGTGAGCAGCTTGCTCTGCAGCAGCACAGGATGGTAACATAGTAAAATCAGCACAGCAAGTGGAGAATCCAGCTTGGACACTCATTTGTCTATTGTATTTGCCTTATTGCTGGCTTTATGTAATGTCTAACTCTGTAGCCTCTCCATTTTTGTATTACTTGTTTTTATCTGCTCCCTGTACATTTTTTCACTTCAGTTTGACTTAGAATAAGATGCTCTTTTTTTGACATTATAAAATCAGACATTTATGTGCATCAAAGAATAAAAAGGGAAATCAAGCAACAAATAAAAAACAAAAAGCACGTATAATTTTAAGCTGCAACATTGTATATCTATTAGTGTACAATAGACAACTGGAGCAAATATTATTGCATTTTCCTTGGAGCTATATTTTCTATCATTTCCACCTTTCAGAATTTCAAGAGATGCCGTGCACCTTTTTTTATAAATTATTTTATTAGGGGCTCATAAAACTCCTATCACCATCCATACCTACATCAATTGTGTAAAGTACATTTGTACATTCATTGCCCTCATCATTCTCAAAACATTTGCTCTCCACCCAAGCCCCTGGTATCAAGTCCTCATTTTCCCCTCCTCCCTACTCCCCCCTCCCTCATGAGCCCTTTATAATTCATAAATTATTTTGTCATATCTTGCTCTGTCCCACGTCTCCCTTCACCCACTTTTCTGTTGTCTGTCCCTCAGGGAGGAGGTCACATGTAGATCCTTGAAATCAGTTCCCCCTTTCCAACCCACCCTCCCTATACCCTCCTAGTATCGCCACTCACACCACTGGTCCTGAGGGGATCATCTGCCCTGGATTCCCTGTGCTTCCAGTTCCTATCTGTACCTGTGTACATCCTCTGGTCTAGTCAGACTTGCAAGGTAGGATTCAGATCATGACAGTGGGGGAGGAGGGGGAGGAAGCATTTAGGAACTAGAGGAAAGTTGTATTTTTCATCGTTGCTACATCGCACACTGACTGTCTCATCTCTTCCCCAAGACCTTTCTATAAGAGGATGTCCAGTGGCCCGCAAATGGGCTTTGGGTCTCCACTCCGCACTCCCCCGCTCATTCACTATGGTAAGATTTTTTGTTCTGATGATGCCTGATACCTGATGCCTTTGACACCTCGTGATCACACAGGCTGGTATGCTTCTTCCATGTGGGCTTTGTTGCTTCTGAACCAGATGGCCGCTTGTTTACCTTCAAGCCTTTAAGACCCCAGATGCTATATCTTTTGATAGCCGGGCACCATCAGCTTTCTTCGCCACATTTGCTTATGCACCCATTTATCTTCAGTGATTGTATCAGGGAATTGAGCACACAGAGATATGATTTTTTTTGTTCTTTGATGCCTGATAACTGATCCCTTCAGCACCTCATGGTCACACAGGCTGTTGTGCTTCTTCCATATGGGCTTTATTGCTTCTGAACCAGATGGCCGCTTGTTTACCTTGAAGCCTTTAAGCCCCCAGATACTATCTCTTTTGATAGGTGGGCACCATCAGCTCTCTTCACCACATTTGGTTGTTCACCTTCTTTGTCTTCAATGGTTGTATCGGGAGGATGAGCATCATTGAATGCCAATTTAATAGAAGAAAGTATTCTTGCATTGAGGGAGTACTTGAGTGGAGGCCCAATAAGACGCTATTTAAACTGAGGTCGAAACTGGGTTTACGAGGTCTGAGGATAAGACCCCTGGCCTTCCCCACTTTGTACTCAAAGAACATACTTTCCCTTAGCGGCTCAGGCTTAGCCAGTGAGGTGGTGCCATTAGTTAGGATTTTTATAAGGGCAGTGTCACTCACCAATTAGGAACTGGTTAGAGGCACAAATTTTTCAAGCTGCATTCCAGATGATTAATACAGAATATGCATTTTAACCAGCGATACAGGTGATTATGAGGCAATTTGAAGTTTGCCAAGCAAGGAAGGTCCTATATTATTGTAGGTAACACCCGGAGAACTGTGTCCAGTGCTGGGTAAAGTGGCTGAGAGGGAAGGATGCATTTCAACATCCTTTTCCAGGCCTCCGTCTGAATTCTGATATTGTGTTGGGGGATATCATCTCTCTTCTACCCAAATATACAAATTAATTGCTGGCCCCTTTTTAAAAGAAAAGCTGTTTCCAGGACCAGAACTAATGTGTGGTGGGGATAACGTTCCTGTTTTTCCTATAACTGTCCCCCCAGAGAGGTTCTTGTCTAGGAGGGCCCTTCAATATTGTTCTGTCGGCCCATCCATTCAAACGTAGAATGGATAAAGGAGAAAAAGCCTTGGCAGTATCAGAATGTCATTGATGTCAGAAAAAAATGTTTTACTATGGATTAGATTCTGAGCTACCTGTTTAAAGTCTGCCTCCCCGGTGTGAGACACCACATTGGAAGTGTTAAACATCGCTATAGTCGGACAATAAAGGAAAGTGACTATGCCAAGCGGAGGTAATGGCTGTCGTTGGCCACAATTAGCAGGGAGAGGACAGAGTTTGTGAGCCAGATCAGTGACTGCACACCAATCAAGGGTTGATTTGGAGAGAGCTTCCAACATCGAAACAATGTTAAACTGGCTCTAGCCAAGTTGGCAAAAGCTCACAAATTTTCTGTAATTCCCAGTTAACCTCTCCGATCCATCTACATTTTTGACTAGCCAAACAAGGGAATTAAAGGGTGTGTTTAAATGGTGAGGACAGATTACCCCTGGCATCCCCACTTTCTTATTGTAGTTGTAACTTTACTTAGTTAATTTGAAACCCAGAGCTGCTTTGTATTTGTAATTTTGGTGGGAGAAAGCCAGAAGTTCCCGAAGCCTGCTTAGTTATTTCCCTCTTTTCAAGGATCCCTGCTGACCTAGTGCACTACTTGTTGATCTATGATCTGCAAGGTAAGCCGTTCAAACATACCAGCCACTCGGGGTTGGGGGGGGGGGCGGAGAGACCATGTGCTCCTATAATGATTTACAGCTGCAGAAAGCCACAGGGCAGTTCTATTCTGACCTTTGGGGTCACTATGAGTCAGAAGAACTCAATGACAAGGGATTTGCTATGTATTCCATTTGCTCTACTCTCTTGACCAGGTTGAGGGTCAAGGTGGAACAGGGATGAGCACAGCTGGGTTGACCTTATGCAGAAGCACAATACATCAATTATATTCATAAATCAGACACATGGTGGTCCAGTGGTAAAAATGCCCAAATCCTAAAAAAAGTTTGATGGCTTGAACCCCAAGAGAAAGATTAAGCAGTCACCCTTGTGATTGGCAACATGGGCAGCTCTACCATGGCTTTTGGATCAATATGAACCAGCCTTATAGCAACAGGATTACTCACTGGAAATTTGATTTCCCTCTCTGTCAAATGTATTACAGTTGAAAGACCTCAACTCCTTCTTCTCAATATCAGGTTCAGATTTCTCTAACTAGAAGTCCAGGTGACTTACTGATTCCACACTGGCCTGCTAACCTCTGTGTCAGCAGTTCAAAACCACCAGCCAATGTGTAGAAGAAAGAAGAGACTTCCTACTCCCATAAAGAGTTACCATCTTCGAAAACCACAGGGCAGTTTTACCCTACAGGTTCTCTGAGTTGGAATTGACTCCATGGCTGTGAGTTAGTTTGTTTTATTCAGGCCTGCTAAAACAAAGTACCACAAACTAGGTCGCTTATAAACCAAAACCAAACCCCCTGCCATGAAGTAGATTGTGTCTCATCCAAAAACCAAACTCACTGCCATCAAGTCAATTCTGATTCATAGTGATCCTAGAACTGCCCTCATTGGTTTTGAAGGCTCTAAATCTTAATGGGAGCAGAAATCCTAATCCTTTTTTCAGTGAGTGGCTGGTGGGTGGGGATAAGCCAATAACAGGAGAAGCCCAGCCTTAACCCACTATGGCTCCATGGCTCCTGGATTGCTTCTTAGAGGAGACATTTATTGCCACACACATCTAGAGACCAGTCATCCAAATTCAGGGTGTCAGTAGGACCATGCTTGTTGTTTTAGAGGAAATGATTTCCTTATTTCTTTCACCCATTAGTGGCATTTCTTGGCTTATAGCTTCATGTTCAAGTACTAACCGTCCTCTGTCTTTTTTGAGTCCCTTCTCAATTTTAAGGATGACACACTAATGGGACTAAGGCCTAGCCTACATTTTTGACTAACCAAGCAGGGAATTAAAGGGTGTGTTTAAGTGGCGGCTGGCACTTTATTTCTGACTTGTAGGGACAGAATGAAGCACTGCCTACTCCAGCACCATCCTCACAGTATGGCTGGGTTGGTGCCTAACCACTGTGTCAGTCCATCTCTTTCTCTCACCCCCTACCTTTCCAATTGTGTTAAGCTGGGTTCTCTGGAAAAGCAAACTCAGTGGTGTTTATATGTGTATGCTTTTTAAAGAATTTTATTGAGAAATGACTCCCACAGTTTGTAGGAGTGGATAAATCCATTCCAGTTCAAGTCCATGAGTCAGATGGTAAGCTGGAGGCTTCTGCTGAGTCATGTAGCTGCAAGGGCTGACAAACCAGAAAGAAGAAAGATAGCGCAAAAAGATCACAGGGTAGATGAAGAATCTAATGAATCCATGGTTGGCAGGCTGCTGATGGTCCCTGGGTTCTGCAGGCAATATGGCAGCCGGCTGATGAACCAGATGCAGGATCTAGATCCAACAGATGTGACAAGCTTTCCCAAGGAGTCTGCTTTAAAAGGGGAAGACCACACCCCTGAGGAGTTGATTGCATTATGACAGATCTCCTCATAGAGTTGATTACATTGTGTTGGATCCCCTCATGGGGGATTACTTGCCAAACTACTGAGAACTTGCCAACCTTGGCCACAGCCAACTTGACACAAAACCTAACTGTCACACCAAGTATGGTGTCCTTATCCAGAGTCTGATCACCCTTTATATGTCCAACGTACACAAGATAAAAATCTACTTAACCTTCCTTCTGACCAGCATTCTGCCTGTATGTCTTCCAAGCCACAACTGTCTGTGCATCTCACAGGCCACGGTATACTCAATATTCTTTATCAATGCCATAATTCAAATATACTATGATTCAACTCTCCTTTGGTCTTTTTTATTTATGTTCCTGTTTCCAGATGCATATCACAGAAATGAAAATGCTATCATATGTGTTAGGTACATCTTAGTCATCAAAGTGACAGTTTTGCTTTCTAACACTAAAAGAGGTCTTTTGCAGCAGATTTGCCTAGTGCAATATGTCACTTGATTTCTTGAATGCTGCTTCCATGGGTATTGATTTTGAATCCAAGAAAATCTGTTTTCTTGACATCATTCACATTATCTTTCTCTACCATGATGTGGGTGATATCTTTATGTTCGCATATTCTGTTTTAAACTATTGAAACCATATAGTGTTTGTCTGCTGTGGTGGAATGATTTCATTCCGCAGGTTTTTATGCTATGGCTGGCGTCAGGACTTTCTTTCTCTTTATGGTATAGTAGTCATCTGCTACGCATGTATGAGTGGACCTCTAAAAGGTCATGGGGAAAAAGCCATTATCTCCCAATTCCATATTCCACAAAGCTTTTGAAGTCGTGTCGTACAATAACTCTTGGTTTAACTTTCTGAGGAGCCACCAAGCTGTTTCTACAGTGGCTGTGCTATATAGCGTAGCACCATCCCACTCTCATCCCAGCCTGTTCTGACTTCTCTTCATTTGCCTACATTTGTTATTTTCCACTCTTTTATTATTATTCTAGCCATCCTAGTGAGAGTGTGGTGGTGTCTCACTGTGGTTGATGATGCTGTAGGTTAAGCAATGGGTTGCTCACCACAAGTTCAAACCCACTAGTCACTTAAGATGAGACTGTTTGCTCCTGTAATGTTTACCGTCTCAGAAACCCTATCTAGAATCTCTATGAATTAGAAAGGACTCGATAACAGTGTGATGGGGTTAATGACTAATGACATTGAACCTCTTGTCATGTGCTTGCTGGTCATTTTCATATCCTCTTTAGTGAAATATCTACTCAGATCCTTAGCCTTTGGGGCTGTTTATCTTTTTTTCTTGTTAAATTTTCAGAGTGCTTTATATATATATATATATATATATATATATATATATATATATATATATATATATATATATATATATATATATATATATATATATATATATATATATACATATTCTGCATATTATTCCCTTGTCTAATATATATAGCTGAAGCCCAAACTGCTGCCATCATGTAACTTCCAACTCATAGCAGCGCTAGAGGACAGAGTAGAACTGCTCCCTAGAGTTCCTAAGACTGTACATCTTTATGAAGCAGGCAGCCTTGTCTTTCTCCCATGTAGTAGAGGGTGGATTTGAATCGCCGATTTTGAAGTTAGCATCCACATGCTTAACTCATTTAGCCACTATAAGTTATTGTTCAATTTATAGCTTCCAAATATATCTCCCAATCTATAGGTTGTCTCTCACTTTGTTGACAAAGTTCTTTGATGTCCCAACCCAAATGGAATCGCTGCCATCAAGCTGGGTCCCACTGACAGTGACCCTGTAGGATAGAACTGCACTGCTCCTAAAATTTCCGAGATGGGAAAACTTTATGAGCGCAGATGCCCACATTTTTCTCCCATGGAACAGCTGGGGGGGTTGAACCACCAGACCTTCAGTTAACTGCCCAACGCTTAGCCCACTGCACCACCAAGGACCCTTCTTTTTCATACAAAAGTCTTTCATTTTGATGAGACCCCAAAGACCCAGTGTATCGTTTGTTATCCATGGTTTAGTGTTGTGTCTAAGAATCCATTGTTAGAGTTTAAATCTTGAAGTAATTAATAGCCCAACATCTTCTTCAAAGAGTTTTGGGTTTTAAGTTATACATTTAGATATTTGATCCATTTTGAATCAGTTTTCATAGTGTTTTATTTATTGGTCTATTTTTATTCTTTCACAAGTTAGAATTTAAGTGTTTTAGCACTATTTATCCAAGTTTACCCCCCTTCATTTGATGGAGTTAGTACCCTTGTTGGACATTAATTGGCCATACTTGCTATGGGCTCTCAATTGCACTCTATTGGTCTATATACGTATCAATTATATCAGCACCAGATTACTGTAGCTTTATAATATATTTTGAGATTGGGATCAGATCTTTTCTTCTTTGTCAAGATTGTGTTGGGTATTCAGGTCCCTTTGCAATTCTACATATATTAAACTCTAAATTTAAAGTTTGGATTTCCGTTTCTGCAAAGAAGGCTTTTAAAATATTTAGGAGGATTGCATTGAATTCATAGATTGCTGCGGTATCATTGGTATCTTGTCAATAGTGAGTCTTTCAATCCATGAGCATAGAATGTCCTTCCATTCATTTAGGTCATAATTAATTTCTTTCAGTAGAATTTTAGAGTGTCCTATCTTTAAGTCTTCCAATTTCTTGGCTAAATTTATTCCTAGATATTTTCTCTTCTTTTAGATGCTCTTATAAATGGAATGGTTGTCTTAATTTCCCTGTCAGCTGGTTCATTGCTAATAAATAAAAATCTAACTGATCTTTATGTGTTGATCTTATATCCTGCCACTTTACTGAATTCTTATATTAGTCTAGGAGCTGCCTTGTAGGTTCTTTGAATATATATATATATATATATTCTTTGAATATATATATATATATATATATATATACAATTATGCCATCCACAAAGAGGGAAGGTATCATAATCCACACTTATGAGATCACATTTCTGTTACACAAAGAAAGCTGAGGGATGTGGTACCATTCATGTCGTGAGGAGTAGAGGTGAACATGCTTGCATCTGATAGAATCCTTGCCAAGCTAGCCTCACAGCTCTTAGGAAGAATGAGTCACCAATTATGCTCATAGACACCTTCTTTATCTTTACTTACTTCCACATTTATGACCTTTTAAACCAATTGTCTTTTAGTATTTTCTCAATGGCAGGAAGTTTACTTTCTAACTTCAATGAAATTTTTATATTGCATTTGACATTTTTATTCCATTCTTTATTCTTTCCTATATGTTACTGTCTTTTTTATAGTCCAATATTTTCATCTGTCAGCTTGTCATACCACTGTGGCTTGCATGTTGCTATGAGACTGGAAGCTATGTCATTGATATTTCAAGTACCAGCAAGGTCCTACCCATGGTGAACAGGTTTCAGTGGAGCTTCCAATCTAAGAACAGACTGCCAAGAAGGAATAGGATGTCCATTTCTAAGGCGTTAGGCACGAAAAACCTTCTGAACAGGAGCAAAGTCTTGTCAGATAGTGCTGTACAATAACCCCCTCAGGCTGAAATATGACTGAGCAAGAGTTGATTCCTCAGAGCCGACTCTAATGATGAGGATAGCTTTGGGGATCTTTCCTTATTGATGGGGAGCAAGTCAAAATGAGAAGAGACAGCTGAACCATCCATTAACAATTTAACAATTGGAATGCAGACTGTACAGAGTATGAATTCAGAAAAATTAGAAGCCATCAAAAATCAAATGGAATGCAAAAAGATTGGTATCCTGAGCAAGAGTGAGCTGAAATGGACTGGCATTGACTATTTTTTGAGTTTTACAATCATGATTTATTATGCCAGGAATGACAAATTCAAGAGGAATGTTGTCACATTCATCTTCTAAAAGAGCATTTCAAGATCTATCTTAAAGAAAAATCCTGTCTGTGATAGAATAGTATCTATAAACCTACAAGGAAGTCCAGTCAATGTACGTATGAGTCAAATTTAAGCATGAACCACTAAAGCTAATGATGAAAAAATTGAAGAATTCGACTACCTTCTTCTACCTGAGATTGGTCAAACATGCAGTCTAGATGCATGGATAATTATTGGATTGGGAAAGTTGGGAACAAAGAGGAAAGAATGGTATTTAGAAAATATGGCCTTGGTGATAGAAATAAACCTGGAGTGCATGTGACAGAATTGTGCAAGGCCAGCAACTTCTTCATCACAGATACCTTTCCAACAACATCACATGTAACACACCTATTGGCTTCACCAAAGGGAATACACAGGAATCAAATTGACTACATCTGTGGGAAGAGATTATTGAGAAGCTCAATATCATCAGTAACTACAAGTCCAGGGATCAACTAAGGAACAGAATAGCCAAAAAATGTACAGAGTCACTGTGCCAAAAAGAACTGGTCCATATTGGACCATGTTAAGGGGTATCATATGGTCAAAAAACAATGGTACTGAAGGAAGAAGTCCAAGCTAGCAGAAGACAAAGATACCCGAATTTATGGAATACCAGTGGAAATGTTTCCACAAACGGATGCAGTGCTGAAAGCATGCACTAATCTATGCCAAGAAACGTGGAAGAGTACGATGGAGACAATCACCTGGAAGCCATCCTTATTTTTCTCATCCCAAAGAAAAGGAACCCAGCAGAATACAGATATTATTGAACAATATCAGTAATATCACACACGAGTAACGTTTTGCTAAAGATAATTTTTAAATGACTGCAGCAGTACATCCACATGGAGTTGCTAGACATTCAAACTGGATTCAAATGAGACCATACAGTAAGGGATATATATCATTGCTGAAGTAAAGTAGAGCTTGACGGAAAGCGGAGGATCCTAGAAAGATGTTTTACTTGTGGTTCTGTTTTTGGCATTGGGAATGCATTCTACCATGTGGCTCATAAAAAAAAACAACTATGGAAAACACTGGGAAAAATGAGAATTCCAGAACTCTTCCTTGTGCCCCTACAGCGCATGTGCATCACATAAACAAAACAAAGGGATGCTACATTGTTTAAAGTTAGGAGAAGACTATATCTTTTCACCAAGTCATTCAGTTCATATGCTGAGTAAAGAATCCGAGACGCTGAACTGGATGAAGAAGAAAGGGGCATCAAGATGGAAGACAGTTTATGAACCACCTGCAATGTGTAGATGACCCAGCTTGCGTACTGAAGGCCAAGAGGACTTGAAGCAATTGCTGATGAAAATTCAAGACTACAGCCTTCAGTATGGTTTGAAAATCAATGTAAAGAAAAGAAAAATCCTCATATCTAAATCAACAGACAACATCATAATAAACAGAGATAAGATTGACGTTGTCACTCATTCACTTCCATGGAGTCAATGCCAACTCATAGCAAGCTGTAGGACTGGCTAGACTGTCCCAGTGGGTTTCTAAGACTGTAACAGTTTACTGGAGTAGAAATCCCCATCTTTCTCCCTCAAAGAAGTTGTGGTTTCAAACTGCTAACCTCGAGGATTGCAACCCAATACCTAACTATGACACTGGGGTTCCTTGAGGTTGTCAAGAACTGCATTTTACTAGGATCAACAATCGATGTTCAAGGAAGCAGCAGTCAGGAAATCAAAGAGCATATTGCACTGGGGAAATGTGCCAAACAAGACCACTTTAAAGTGTTAAAAAGCAAAGATATCACTTAGAGCACTCAGGTGCTTGTGGCCCAAGCCTTGTTTGAGGAGGCCTCAAATCTAGAAAGCAAACATACCTGACCAAGTGTCTGTGTGGACATGAGTAAAGAACACTAGAAATCCCAGTATTACATGTGAATGTCATTGCCCTCAGAAAGATCAGATCAACCACAGTAGAAACACCTGAGCTTGACCAGCTGAGCTGGATAAAGTTTCTGTTCTAAGACATAGACAGAGAAGTATGAATTAGATGAGTATCATCATGAGAGCCCCAGCCACAGAGAGATTTGGGAAGCTGGTTTTTCCAAGACCGATAAATCAAGCTTTGCAGCTCACATTTGGCTCAATCCAGCCACCATCTGATAGGCACCAGAAATGTTCTCTCAGACAGTATAATTGCTTTTGTTAAATGAGAACTACGTAAGGAGCTGACCCTAGCTTTCACCACTTTCTTTCACTCTTGAACTTCCTCAACAGGAAGCATTAATAGGCTAGACTGAATGAATCTCATAAATGAGTTCAATACCAAACGCTCTCTACCAATGATTGATGTCCATATAAAATATGACACATCAATGTTGTTCTAGAATCAGCTGAACTGTTTTTACAAAAAGCTTTCCTTCGTGGAAATGTTTAAAGAGGTGAAAATATTTGCACCTATGCTCCCTCTCTGTTTCATTTAGATCAGGATAGCTTGGTTCCAGTTTTCAGTGGGGTTTTCATCGGCTTCCCGGTCAAAGGAAAATCAACATGCTGTTAAGTGCGCACAACATTGCCTCATTGCCCAGAGAAAAGAAGAGCCAGACCCTGGAATCTTAGAGCTGCCCAACAGTCCTGCTTGATACTGTATTTGACAATCCACTTGACTTGAAGTACACAAATATTCTACTCGTACCCACTATGTATTCCTTTGAGGTTTTTTTTTTTTTTTACGGCCAAGATAAATTTCTAACCACGGTTGCTTTCAAGTTTTTCTAATCCAAATTCAACTATTGAAATCTGATGACTCTTCCACTGAATTCTGACACAGAAGCAAAGTCGCTTGAAAGATATTCCTGGTTCCTCCTGTAGGTAGCCCCTTGACCCACCTCCAAATACAGGGTCCAAGCTTATGCTGTCAGTTCTGCTGCTTTCCAAATGGGATCAGTCCTGTCCTCGGTCATTTGATTCTGCCAGTCACATAAAACAACTGTGAGTATCAAGATTACCAGCTACTCTATTTATAGAGAATAGCTCTTCTGAAATGGATCAGGTTTTCACACGGTTGGATTGATTTCTTACCTAAATTTTGTTGTTTCAAACCCTCCCAAGGGTGAGTTTTCCTGAATTTTCATTTGTTGTTTGTTGGCCATTGTCATTCTTTGGGGAATGACTTGACACAGGCCTCTGGCTCTGATTGCCATATTCAAAATGTGCAGTATCACTTAAGATATTACTCACTTATATTGCATCTCCTTTATAAGAACCTTCAAGATAACTATTTCTGGATGTCATATTAATAGTGCTTTCTCCTAGGCAAATGGTTTATTTGATTTCATCGATGTGTTCATCAAACATACCTTTCTCTTTGCAGTATTTGCTAGAATGCTTAGAACTTAACCATGAGCCCTATTTCTAAAAGGAATTCTCTATTGTTTATGCCTCATTGAACTTTTTTTTGCCCTTATTTCTCATTGTTTTGTTTCCCTCATCGTTATTTTATCCTATTTATATTAATGTAGTTGTTGGGAGCTGACACGGAGTCTGTTCTGACTCATAGTCATTTGCTACAGAATATAACTCCTCCATAACATAAGGTTGTCTTGGTGTCATCGAAACAGAAAGAGATGAACAAGCCTTTTCTTCCATCACCTTTCTAGATGGCTTTGAACTGCCAACCTCTAGGTTAGCAGCCGAGGGCAAACAATGTGTGTCATCTGGTGGCCCCGTGTTTATGCAGGCCATCTTAAGGGTCCTTTCATTGGAATAAGTTGGTGAGCTAGCCAGCGGTAGAATTCTCACGTTCCATGCAGAAGAGCTGAGTTCCAGTCCTGGCCGAGACCCCTCCCATGCACTCACCCCCCCACCCCCATCTGCCTGCAGTGGTTTGCATGTTGCTGTGATGTCGAACAGGTTTCAGTGGAGCTTCCAGGCAAAGATATATTTTCATCTGAAGAAAACAATGTTTTTTGTCATAAGAAAAAAATGTTTGGGACAATTGGCTTCTGAAAATGAGCATATGAAAACACTATGCAAAAAGTGAGTTGATACCAAGGGCTCAAGTAGAGAGAAAATGTTTTGGAAATGATGATGGCAATGTATGCACAAATGTGCTCGACACAATGAATGGATGGATGGATTGTGATAAGAGCTGTAAGAGCCCCCAATAAGACTATTTTTTTTGTAGGAACAGAGTCATTTTATTAATAACTTCCCAACAGTATCTGTAAACATCGGGTACAAAAATATTCCATGAAACTCTGTTTTCCAAGGTGGCCCAAATTGCCCCTAGAGGCCCTGGGAGAGGCCTGCTGGGGCCAATGGGGGTCCTCTGGGGTGGCCAGCCTCTACCTCAAACCTTCTACCCATCTCCATGCCCCACCCCCACAAGATACAGATTGGAAAACAAATTTTATATTGTCATCAGGAAAGGGACAGGGAGACGAGTCAGGGGGGCTGGGGCAGCTGACATTCTCTGCCTCCAGGAGGGGTTCCAATTTTTGTTAGTCTCTAAGTGTTGTTTGGGTCAGCTCTCAAGCCCTGGCACCCCTTCTGAGGGCCCCAGCAGGGTTGGCCACACTAGTGCGCTGGGGGTCATGTCTGCAGGAGGAAGAGGAAGGGTGGGCAGGAGACAACCTCAGAACCCAATGCTCAGGAACCCCAGAGGACAGACGGGAGCCTCAGGAATCCGGAGCAGGGCTACTTGCCCGGTGTCTCCTCCTCATCGTCCGTGGGGCCGCGCCCATTGATGGTGGGGGAGCAGGGCCGGGCCTGGGACAGGTCCTCGAAGCCGCGGCTGAGGGGGAGCGAGATGAGGTTAGGGCTCGTGTCGCAGTAGCCTGTGCTCTGCTCCGAGGTAGCAATGGTGGTCATGGTGCTGGGTGGGATGGGGTCTTCATCTTCGTCCTCCAGCAGGGTTGCCTCTGGGATGTGGCTGAAGGCTTCAGGGTGCTGCCAAGCCAACTTCCCTTTCAGGGTCTGGATCCTGCGGAAGATGCTGCCCAGGTCCTGCTTTCTCCACCAGGGTCCTCATGTGATGCAGAAAGCGCTCGTTCATCTGCTGCAGGCGGGCGCTCGACAGGTTATTGAAGTTCAGCAGCATCTCGTTGGTCTTCTCAAACCGGTCCAGCATGTTCTTCTGGACCAGGATGATGGCGTTGACGTCGTCCGCGTTGACCATGCTCAGGACGCGGCTGCAGAAGACTCTCGAGGCGGAGTCTGGGGCGTCCATCTCTTCTTCCTTCTGCGCTGCCTGCACATCTGGCGGCCATGCTCGCGCTTCCCAAGACTATTTTTTTAAAAGAAAGCAAAAACTATGGATTATAGCGGTTCTAGTCACAACCCATTACATCAGTGGTGCAAGCCCTGGCAACATTCCATCACGTCATGACCAGGGCCCCATGACTGGGAGGCTGAGTGAACAGCAGTCATAAACGTATGCTCAGTCAGAGAGCAAACCACCATGGCTTTCAATAACCCCAGCAACAGTGTTACCTTTGAATGGCTCTTAATAGTCCTCTTAAGAGAGACAAAAGGATGAGAACACTGCTCCCACCTTGCAAGCCAGGAGACAGCAGGAATATAATGGGAAAGGGCAGAAGTTGTGGCAAAGACATCATGTTCATCAGGCGTTGATAGACCTGGGTCCTTGGCCATCCCTTCCATCAGCATCATCAACTTGTAGGCGATTCTCTCCCACGCCTCATCCGCGGCCCATCATGCTTCTGGAAAAGGCTGTTCTGGGATGACTCCACTACTGTCAGCCAGTCTCTCTGTTTGCACCTTGACCTGAATCCTTGTACCACGTTCAGACCTCACACTTACCAATGTGTGATTTTTACGTGACACAGAGGACATGAGTTGTCCGGTGTGACAAAAGGGTAAGCTTTAAAAAAATGAGAGTGTGAAAACACAATCAAACGTATGATAGACATAAAGGCAAATCAGAGAGAGCTTACTAACATGCCAGCAAAGACATTGAGACTCAGAAATCTGATAACAATAATTTTTAACCAATGTACTCTGGCTGTGCCCATATGCCTATTTGATTTTTATGATTTGTGCTTGAGTCCAACTCTGGATACATTTGTTGCAGAGAGATGGTATGGGGGCTCTTAGTTTATCAATATTGGAAAAGTATGGACTTGATGTCAATAGTATTTTATGCATTTTGTGAAAAAATTAGAATTTCCATAAGCCTGATGGTCTGAGATAACTACTTGCTAGATTAGACAATTGTAGCTTACTTATTGTCTGACTCTGGACTGTTTTCTGGAGCACACCAGAGGTTTTTTCTTTTTTTTTAAGGAGTAGTAAAATATATCTAATTAGCCTGAACATAACAATTGAGAGTGTGTTGTGGGACCCCACAGTGCTTCATTCTGTTGTATAAATAATGGCTGTGGAGTTAGAGCAGATTTGACCGCACCTACTAGCAGCAATGATACATTTGGAAATAGATAGTGACCATGATTCACAGCATGAAGAATATAGCCCATGCCACTAACATATATGTGTAGAAATTGTTGAATTGGTAAACATTTTGTTGTGTATATTTTCACTAGAATAAAACTGATTTTTTAAAAGTCAGTTATAAGCAATGCTGTCAAGCTTCTATCTAACCTCTCAATCATATAAATGATAATCATGCCCATCATAATATTGGCACTGATTGACTATTCAATTGTAGGCTCTTTGTCAACAACACCAAATGTCAGATGAGAAGTATCATTCCCATTTTACAGATGAGAAAACTGAGGCAGTCTAAATCTGAGGACAAAACCTGTCTCTTTTTTTCTGAGTATTTCTTCACCATGGCATCCTATATGACCATCCCATCCTTCACCATGGCATCCTAAAGCATATATTTCTTCACACGTGGTATCCGTGTTAAAGTAAAAATTCCCAAACAGCCAAGCATTGTCTCCTCACCAGTTGTGTTAGTCTGCGTACATTAGAGAAACAAATCCACAGAAACTCATATGTATAAGAGAGGGTTTTATATAAAGGGTAAGTACACATTAAGAAAACATCCTAACCCAGTGCTGCCCAAGCCCAGAAGTCCAACATTAACCCATATGTCCAACACCAATCCACAGTCCTCCATCTCACAAAACACACACTATGATGCTGACTGCAGGAGGAAAGCTGAATCCGTGAACGTGTAAGCATCTCAGCGCTGGCAGGGGTCTCCACATGGCTACTCCAGCACCCAGGGCTGCATCGGGGTAGGTCCATGCAGCTTCTCCTCGGGGATGTTTGGACATCCTCTGGGATGTCTTGCGGGAAGTGAGCTGAAGCAGGGAACTGGCTAAGGCAGCTGCACCCTGATCCAACCATCACAAAGCAAGAGACCTGAGAATTAGAAAGGCAAGGCTCACTGAGCCATTTATCTCTCCACCCTTCAATGAGCCCCACATGTGCTTATCGGCCAGGTTGGCACAATAAACTTTAACTCACCAGTCTTCT
Source organism: Tenrec ecaudatus (assembly GCF_050624435.1). Lineage (NCBI taxonomy): Eukaryota > Metazoa > Chordata > Mammalia > Afrosoricida > Tenrecidae > Tenrec > Tenrec ecaudatus. The sequence goes on along the minus strand of NC_134540.1, from coordinate 88,802,676 downwards.
CATCACTTTATTCATACATAAAACCTATCAGGTCATAAACCACAATGGAATGGAATTTCAGTGGTTGGTTGTTTTTAGTACATTTTTCATTTCTGATAGATTAACAATTTAAATCATATGAGTTACACTGCCCTGCTCTTCCTCAGTCCCTCGGAGTGATGTGGTCATTATGACCACAAGCACTTTACTGCCGGCCCAATTCTCCACCCAAAGCTTGGTCTTCTCAATTCAGAGGATGTTCCTCCTTCCATAAACCAGCCCTGAAGCATCCACCCGGCTGCAAGAGAGGTGTCGCTTCAGAGCACTGGCCCTATGGCAACTCGTGGCCATGCACTTTCCACTCCCCATCAACAAATTGCTGAGACCTGGTGGAACTAAAATCATGTTCTACATGAGTTTGGTCCAAACACCTAGATGACCGCCTTCTAGAAGCCTCATAAAAATTTTGGTCCCTGTAGCTTGATCTACTCCCCAATGCCTAGGCTAGCTTCCATTCACAGCTAGAATTGTACAATGTGAAACTGAACAGTGGATTCCATCAGGGCTGGGCACTCTTGGCCCAGTCTCCTGTTTTTCAGAGTCAGAACCTGAAGCCTTGGCTAATGTGCCTCTGAGCTGCGGAGATGGACATGTCCAAGGACCGTGTTCCCACGGAGCCTCCCGGTGTTAGGTGTCCAGTTCCCAGGGCCCCGGGTCTCTGTTCAGGTCCCGCATCAGTTGTGCAATCATTCAAATAAGCTGAAATCCATCATATAATGAGCCCCATATGATACTCATCTCTGAGGAGCAATGAATAAATCATTGTGCCCAACAGAAGACTTATGTCACAAATTAACCCAGGAAGTGGCATAACAACACTTTGATGAGGAGTACTGTGAGACAGTAGCAATTTAAGAATGAATGCACCTTTCTGTTTTGACCCACTTCAGTCCCTGGCACCTGTTGAAACCAGAACTGGGCAAAGGGCACAGGCTGGCCGTTAAAGAAAGAGAGTAGACACAAAGCTGTCTGCTATCAGAGCTCAAGGCAGTCGGAGCTGACGGACGAGCCCCCCACCCACACAAAATGCATCTGGGAAGCCCAAGAAACTGAGCTGCCCCTCTTTGCTGGGAGACGGCTCTTGAGCTCACTTGCTCCGTGAGCTTCCCACTCCTGGGGCCCATCCTGCAGAGCCCCCTGCCCTCGTCCCCCTTTGCATTCTTCAATTCTTTCGTCGGGTTACTTTTTATGGCTAGGCCTCACTGCTTTCATGAGGAAATGGAAACATGGGGCAAAAAATGAAAAAATAAAAGATGTTAGTGCCAATTCTGGGTACACCTCCTTCTGGGGTGGGGTGTGAGGAACATAGTTTGCTTCCATCGGTGGCCACAATGGCCTGTGGGGTTAAATACGATTTATTTTAGTTTACATTTTTAGATTTTATGGGATTTATGTATTGTGCCTGGCCACCATCAGTACTGATTTGGCATTTGCATGTTTTCTATATAAGCATAATGGTAATCTGGTGACTACTTATAAATGCTGCAGAGCAGATGTCCCAGTCTCAGGCCTGTGTAAGCCCTAAGAGGAGTCGATGAAAACCAGTCCTTCCAAACCCCAGCATTTCCGAGCATCCCCAAGATTGTGCTTGCTTGCTTTACATTATATTTTTATATATTTTTCCTTCCCCTCGGCTCAAGGTAAGGTGAAGTGGAAGGCAAAATAAATAGATAGATACGTAATGCTCTTAAAGCAATACAGTACGGGTATAAATGGAGGGGTGAGGGAGTGGAGGCTCTGTTCACACTTGAGCTGAAGGAAGAGGAAGGGCAGAGAGGCCTTGATAGTAATGCTAGGTGCCTAGTGTGTTTTGAACCTCTTCCCCTGTGTTGGGACTTCCCAAACCAAATCACACTTGCTGCCACCTGAATTCATGCTGACTTGCAGTGAGCCCTCCCTGGGGGTTTCTGAGACTGTAACTGATTCGGGGAGGAGAAAGCCCAGTCTTTCTCCTGCAGAGCTGCCGGGGGTTTCAAACTGCCAACCATGCAGATCGCAGTCCAACACTTACCCAATTAAGAAAACAAACCAGCAGACAAAAAATGCCTCAGCTTTCAAAAAGGCAGAGGCTCTCTGGCACGGTTCCCCGTGCGGTGTGACATACTGGTTTGCATAGAATTGCCCCGATGGCATAGTAGTTACGAAGTGGGCTGCTAACCGCAAGGGCAGCAGTTCAAAGACACCAGCCACAGCACCAGACAAAGAGGAGGCTTTGGTATCCTGCAAAGACCCACAGTCTTGGAAACTCACAGGGACAGCTCTGCTGTGCTCTAGGGGGTTACTGAGAATCCGAATTAATTCAGTGGCAGGGAGTCTGGGGGTTGGTTACTTAATATTATATTTTTGCCCTTTTCTTTTCAAGGAGATAAAATACATAGAAATATTCATCACAGAGGAATTGGTATCAGGCTCACAGGTGGGCGAACTCCTGAAGTTCACATGAGGGGCATGTCTGAAGCAGGAGGGCCAATTATTTTATCAGCATAAATTAGTTGAAGAAGACCTCAGCGACTGTCCTATAGAACTCGCTGCATCTACCCAAGGAGAGCCGGGGAGCCTGAGGCCATTCCCCACATCCCACGATCATGAGACCTGTTTAACCTTCCCCCCTGCTTTTTCTTTTTGTGTGTGGGAGGTTAAGCTTTTGGTTATTCTTACTTTAAAAAAATAATTTTATTGGGGGAATCGTACGTTTCTTATCACAATCCATACATACATCCATTGTGTCAAGAACATATGTACATTTGTTGAATCATCATGCTCAAAAAAACATTTGCCTTCTGCTTGAGCCCTTAATATCTGATGCTCATTTTCCCCCTCCCTTTCCACCCGCCTACCTCATGAACCCTTCATCATTTATATATTATTATTATTATTTTGTCATATATTACACTGTCTGACGTCTCCCCCTGCCCTCTTCTTTGCTGTCCCTCCCCCAGGGAGGAGGCTATACGTTGATTCCTGTAATCAGTTCCCCCTTTCTACCCTACATTCTCTCCACCCTCCAGGTATCCCCACTCTCACCACTGGTCCTGAAGGGATCATCTGTCCTGGATTCCCTATGTTTCAAGTTGCTATCTGTACCAGTGTACATCCTCTAGTCTAGCCAGATTTGCAAGGTAGAATTTGGATCATGATAGTGGGGGGGGTGGTATTTAAGAACTAGAGGAAAGTTATATGTTTCAATGTTGCTACCCTGCACCCTGCCTGGTTCATCTTCTCCCCACAACCCCTCAGCAAGGGGTGTCCGGTTGGCTACCACTGGGCTTTGAGTCTCCACTCTTCACTCACCCACATTTTCAATGATATGACTTTTTGTTTCTTGATGCTTGATACCTGATCCCTTTGACAACTCGTGGTCACACAGGCTGGTGTGTTTCTTCTATGTGGGCTTTGTTGCTTCTGAGCTATATGGTCACCTGTTTATCTTTGGGCCTTTAAGACCCCAGACACTATATCTTTTTATAGCTGGGCACCATCAGCTTTCTTCTCTCTCTCCCCACTGCTTTTGTTGGGGACTTCTCACATTGCCACCCACTTAGAGCAATTTAGACCTCAGACAGGACTTTGATAAGGAGTCCCTGCCCTAGATGGATCATGTGCTGATGTAACCTAGCCCTGTCGCTCAGACCCTTAGGCAGGTTTTCAAAACCCTTTGTTGAGTCTCTGATGCGTTCTTCCAGCCTGTGCTTGTGGTTCTTGACTCTCTAGTCCAAAGGTCTCTAGGAAACTTCAACCATTTTTCTTCATAGGCCCCTAGTACTTTTGGAAAAATACATATCCCTTAATACATGTTTACCATGCATTTGATATTTTACAGGATAATTTCAAATAGTTGCAGAGTGCATATGTTTATACATATAATACATATGCATTCAAAAAGATTACAGAAAAATTACAGTATTTTATTCTATTTTTTCCGTGAGCTTTTGGAAGACCCTCTCATATATATCATATATTGTAGGTTTGCACTCAGCTGACACCCTAAATTTTGGCAGTTCAGAAATAGCCAGAAGAAAGATTCTGGCAATCTGCTTCCATAAAGATCACAGGCAAGAAAGCACTATGGAGCAGATCTACTTTATAAAGTGAGAGGTGGTTGTGAGTCAGAATCAACTCAATCTCATTAGGTTTGCATTGGTTTGGGAGATGGTGGCAATGTGAATTTTGGCTTACTTCATGTAGAGAACATATTAACCATGCCGGTTAATAAGAAAATCTGGTCCTATTTTTAAATCAATCCACCCAGTCCAACATCCTTTCTGTATTAGTCAGTTGGCCCGGGCTATGCTGTTATAAGAAATAATCCCCAAATCTAAACAGCTTCACATCCCAGAGAACTACATGTTCAGATCATCAGAGGGGATTCTGTGCTCAGAAAACATGCTGAGAGAGGGCCCTCAACATGTGCTTCCAAATCGTTACACCAAAGAATGGAAGAGTCAAGTACATCCAATCAAGCACAGGAGTCAAGCTCAGTAATGAAATGCTTTTACCTGGAAGTACCACAACGTTACTTCTACTCAGAGTATGGTGGCCAAAACAAGCCACAAAGCCACTCCTACCATCAAGCAAACACCCAGAAGGAGAAGAACAAAACAATTTGGAGGCAGCTTGGATGATGAGCAGAAAAATGCTAATTTCATTGTTAACTAGCATATTACATATTAATAGATGGTCATATGCAGTGTTCATTCCACCATGAAGATAGAGCTGACAGAGCTGGGGAAAGGTCGTAGCCTTGCAGTGAGTTTTCAGGGAACGAAGTGCCACCTTCCACATTTCTGTGTGTCTTGGTCTCTTCTTCCAAAGCAATGCATCCTCTAATTGGTGTCCCAGAGGTTTGGGTAACTTGGGGAAAAGCGCCATTGTGAAATATGCCTTTCCTTTCTAGTAGAAAGAAGGGCAATAAGGAAAAATAAAATGAGGAAGGAGAAATGGCAAATAGCAGACACCTCCATTTTAGAAGAGGAAGCATCGAGCACTTGGTGGCCTGCAGCGTTATCCCATGAAAGCCCATGCTGCTGGGGTATACCAGGAGCTCAATTCGTGTGTCCACAGTGTGGTGCACTCCCCAATTGGATGGCAACTCTTCTGGTCTGTAATACCTGCTTGGTTCTAGCTGTGATAATTAACCTTTCTGGGGTTGATCTGGGGGCTCCCTGACCTTTGAGTATGTTCATGCCCTATCCTTAGGGGAACACTTGGCCCCGCCCTCTTTAGCCCAGTGCTGGGATGATTTGACGAAGCTTTCTGCACCTGCAGGGCCTTTCAAACACTTTTTTAAAAAAACATCAGCACTATGTCTTCTAATGCAAACTTACATAGTCGCTGATCACAGAACAGATCAGGGCAAAGATGCTCTAGCTGAAGAACGATAGAAGTTCAGAAAATTCACACTCTATCCCAGGGCTCTCCTCAAATACCTCACAACAATTCCTGCAACACCTCTTCCCACCCAGGAGCTTCTCCAAGCATGTTTTGAAACGGTCCCACTGACTGTATCAAGTGTTTAGACCGAGACATTTGGGAAAGCAGGTGTAGCTTCTGTGGGGTGCCTTTACTCAGAAGCAACTTGATCTCAAATGTCTAGGCAGTCCCTCTGCTAACAGAGCTGCCTGAATCATTTCTGCCCAATGTAGACGACGCACACATTCCATGTTGTCATTTGGTCACGTTCAGGAATCTGGTGGTGTTTAGGGCCCTCATTTGGGATAAAGGATTGTGTCAGCATTTCTGTTTTGGATTCCTATTTTCAGTGATTTATAATGAAGCATCTTTTTAAAAATGATTTCAGCTGTTTGAGCTATATGCAGCCAAGAGAATAGCTCCTAAGGCGTTTTAGCACTCCACTAACTATGAAATTGTTTGATTTTTACAAAACATATTTAGCAAATTGTTAAACGTATTGGCTAAACACAGCATTTCATAAATGAAATGTTGAAGTGATCAAGATGTTGAACTTTAAAATCATCTGCTTTCGCTGAACAGTGCCTTATTTTTACAAAGTTCAATAAGAGTTTTTAACATAATTTTATACAACATTATCAGTGCATTACTACATGTGGTAAATATCACGTCATTACACATTCTAATTACCTGATTACATTCATTTGCATTAAATTTGTAATTGAATGTAATTTCATGCTTATTTTGTAGAAATCCTGTTGAAACTGGGCGATAGTACTCTCCATTGCAGGGTGTGAACCCCAAGTACAGTTCTGATCTGAGAAAGTCACAAAAGCAATGAGCAAATCCTGTAAATTAAATCACAAGCCCAAATATAATCGTGGACAGGAAAATCACTTATAACCGAGTTACCTTGCAATGAAGGTGTTGGTGGTGCAAAGATTGTTTTTCTACAGCTCTGGATTTTGGGAGTCCTTGGGTTATAAAGTCTAAGGAGACATCGGGACGGTTCCCCAAAGGAGAAGCTTTTATCAGTGTTACGATGATGACTGCATAAAGGGGAAAAGGCAACCAAACACTCCTGCCGACATCTTGCCCAAGGATTTCCGCCTCATAAGCATCTCTCCTCCTCTTGCAATGGTCTAGTCTTTTCCAAACTCGGTTCCCTCTCATCGCTACAGCAACTCACATCCCACGGAAAGGACGGCAACATTAGCAGATCATTTAGGAGGAGGAGAGTTACCACCGGATTTGACCTTAAATGACTTTTTTCTCATCTTCTTGTGAACATTAATGTTTTGTGATATTTCAGCAGTCAAGTACATACAATAAAATACTTTTTTACAAATCCTATTCAAGTATACATATAGTAGCCAACTATATAGGAGGGGGAAAGAATGAGGAAACAACCAAAAAAGATGAGTGGCAGGGATCAGGGAACTAACTCACCCAAGGGGAAGGTATTGTTTACATCTCCACAGGAGAGGGAAAGAGAGACCAGGCTTCAACCTGATGTGCCAAGACACGACTATGACATACCAGCATGTAGCATGGAACCAATAGAGAGGTCTGCGAGGCTAGCCCCAATTCCAACTACGTGGGGAACCCCCCACCACCACCACCACCACCACCAAGAATGCGTTCCAGAGGACAATACTGAAGCGATGGCTCAGGGAGAGGGACACCTCTGATTAGAACACACAGGAGCAAACGAAGAGGGAAGGAGAGTGAGTGGAATACATTCCGGCCCTCCAAGCCCTGAGGATGATATTCCTGCTCAGAGCCAATGCACAGAGAGGACCATAGGGCCGGCCCCACCATGAGACATAGTGCTACGGGGGACAACACTAGGGACACAGTGCAGGAATTGGCCTGATGTGACCCCATCACACTGGGGTGAAACACTAAGGACATGCGACAGAGCAGCAAGGGGAGCAAAGCAATGAAGTCCCCAGGGGAATATCAAACAGACGTTGGGGCCAGGGCATGGCACCCTATCAGGCTCAACTGGAAAACATGCCTAAAGGTCAACTAACAGACCTGGAATTATTTATAGGCTTTTCCTTTTTGTCATTGGTTTTTTTCTATTGTTATATATTTTAAAATTTTGTTTTACTTTGTGGTTTTGTCTTGTTTTTGGACTTATTGCTGTTTCTCCATGTCTATCTAGATAAGATAGATGGAATAGACAATTGGGAGGAGAAAAACAAGGGGACTGACGGCTCCGGGGGGACATGGGAGAGGGGGAGGCAGGAGAAAGGAAGAGGGGTATCAACCAACCCAGGGACAAGGGAACAACAAGTGATCTAAAATAAATGGAGAGGAGGGTATAGGATGCCTGGTGGGGCTTAATCAAGGGCAATATAACAAAGAAGAATTACTGAAACCTGAATAAAGGTCAAATAGGATAGTGGGACAGGAAGAAAGTAAAAGGAAATAGAGGAAAGGACTAGGAGGTAAAGGACACTTATAGAGGTCTAAATACAGGCATGTACATATGTAAATATATTCATATATGATGATAGGGAAATAGATCTATGTACTTGCATTTATAGGTTAAGTATTAAGGTAGGTGACTGACATTGGGCCTTGACTCAAGGACTCCCTTAACACAAGAGCACTTTGTTTTAATAGTCTGGCATTCAGTGGTGCTCACCTTCCCAACATAATCACTGAAGACAAAATGGGTGCATCAGCAAATGTGGTGAAGAAAGCTCATGGTGTCCGGCTATCAAAAGGTATAGTGACTGGGGTCTTAAAGGCTTGAAGATAAACAAGCGGCTATCTAGCTGAGAAGCAACAAAGCCCACATGGAAGGAGCACACCAGTCTGTATGACCATGAGGTATTGATGGGATCAGGTATCAGGCATCAAAGACCCAGAACAAAAAATCATATCAATGTGAATGAAGTGGGGGTGGGGGCAGAGTGGAGCCCCAAAGCCCATCTATAGACAATTGGACATTCCCTTATAGAAGGGTCACAAGGAAAAGATGAGTCAGTCAGGGTGCAGTATAGCACCAATGAAACATACAATTTTTCTCTAGTTCTTTAATGCTTCCTCCTCCCCACCCACCCACTATCATGACCTCAATTCTACCTTTACAAATCTGACTAGACCAGAGCATGTACACCGCTACAGATAAGAGCTGGAAACACAGGAAATCCAGGATGGATAAACCCCCACAGGACCAATAATTAGAATAGAGCTACGAGGAGGGTAAGAAGGTGGGGGGAGACAGGGGAACCAATCACAATGATCTAAATATAACCCCTTCCTAGGGGGATGTACAACAGAAAAGTGGGTGAAGGGAGACAGCAGTTGGTATAAGACATGGGAAGGGCATTTATTAGTTATCAAGGGTTCATGAGGGAGGGAGCATGGGGAAGGGAGGAAATGAGCTGATATCAAGGGCTCAAGCAGAATGAAAATGATGATGGAAACATATGTACAAATGTGCTGGACACAAAGGATGTATCGATGGATGGTGATATGAGCTACACAAGCCCCCAATAAAATGATTTTTTTAAAGGTTCTTTTAGATGGCTCTTGGCTTTCCTTGCCGTTTTGATACCAAAGATATTGTTTGGGCCTTCGTCTATGTCTAGCATAACAATATCAAGGAAAGTGGAAGTATAGATGTCTTGCGTGTTAATTACGGAGGACAGGTGACAAGGGCAGCATGACCTGAGAGCAACTTCTGCAGCCTCCCTCCATCATTCTTCCTAAAGTAGTCTTCACTTTGAACCCTTTTGCCTGAGTGAGGGTTCTAGAATAGCCCCCTCGGTTCTGCTTGAAGTCCCCCTCAACCACGTGATTATTTAAACCAACCAAAGAAAACCAACCAAAATTCCTTCCATCGGAAAGAAGAAGGATGGTAGACCCGTGCTGTTCAAGCTCCAGCATCCATGAGGAATTACCTGGAGACTTATTAAAACACGGATTGCTGGGTCCATGCCGAAAAGTTTCTGATGCGGTAGGTCTAGGCTAGGGTGAGGCCCGGCACTTTGCATGTGTATCTAGCTCCCAGGTGAGGCTGTCCTGGTCCTTTAGGAACCATAGCTTGAGAACCAGTAGTCCAGATAAGCCCTCTTCTCGGTAACAGGTATCACCTATTAAGACTATAAGAACAGCCTCTAGGATCAAAAGGGTCGAAATGTCCTTGGGTCATTAGGTCCTTTGTTCCTTTCAGGAGGACAAGCCCCCTGACTGTGTGCAGTCCCACGACATTGACGCTTCTGTAGGTTCTAAAGGAAATGAAGCTTGACTGGGGCAGGTGACCTCATTCCATGTGCCCTATGCCTATAGTTCTTTTTTTAGAAAAAGCAATGTCGCCGCCCATTCTCTGCAAAAGGAAGGAAAATCACATGCCTGCACAGTCCTAGTCTTCCCCAGACACCAAACTACATGACTGTTGCCAAGAGATCACTGGATTTAGAAATCTATTCAATTCGATCTATCCCAATGAATATTTACGATTGCATAGGAGAGATTTTTAGAGACATATAAGACTTGGACCCTGTCCTCGAAGGATTTATGCTCCGAAATTTTCTTTTTATTTTATTTATTTATTTATTTACTTTTTAATAATTTTATTAGGGGCTCATACAACTCTTATCACAATCCATTCATACATCAATTGTGTAAAACACATTTGTACATTCATTGCCCTCATCATTCTCAAAACATTTGCTCTCCACATAAGCCCCTGGCATCAGCTCCTCATTTTCCCCTCCCTCCCCATTCCTCCTCCCTCATGAACCCTTGATAATTTATAAGTTATTATTTCGTCATATCTTGCACTGTCCGATGTCTCCCTTCATCCACTTTTCTGTTGTCCATCCCCCAGGGAGGAGGTCACATGTAGATCCTTGTAATCGATTCCCCCTTTCCAACCCACTCATCCTCTACCCTCCCGGTGTTGCCACTCACACCACTGGTCCTGAAGGGATCATCCACCCTGGATTCCCTGTTTCCAGTTCCTATCTATATCAGTGTACATCCATCCTCTGGTCTAGCCAGATTTGTAAGGTAGAATTGGGATCATGATTGTGGGTGGGAAGGAAGCATTTAGGAACTAGAGGAAAGTTGTATGTTTCGCCATTGCTACATCACACCCTGACTGACTCGTCTCCTCTTCAAGATGCTCTGAAGATTTCTATGACCAATTAGAAGTCCAGAAAATATTCTCCATGGTAAAGACATCTACTTTGGGGATAATAGTTTGCAAGGTGTGTCCTTTCATGTTTATGCACTCTATCACAAAGAGAGTGAGAAAATGAGAAATGGCTGCATTTGACTCATAGTTTTCCCAAGAATACAAGTCACTAATCTGTTCTTTAGCTCAAGTGTGCAGCCCCCAAACCCAAACCCACTGCCCTGGAATCCTTCCCAAGGTGGGTTCAAACCACTAATCAATTGGTGAGCAGCCTGACACTGAATCCCCTGTGTCACCAGGGCTTCTCTTAGATACCCACCATTCTTTTAAAATTAAAGGCATTCTGAAATGTAAGCAAAAAGGTGTCACCATAAAAATAAGTAATATTTCTAGAAGCCAAAGGTGGTAGCAGGTCTCTTGCCCTTAGGTCAGGAAATAACACTTATTATGGCATGTAAGTGCTATATTCTATTTCTAAGCATTGCTGGAGAAAGGTGTAGATTAATGCATACAAGAATATTATTTTGAAACAAGTTATTTCTGATAATTTTAGTATAGTCACAAAAAAACACTAGTTTACTAACATCAAAATATTGGGACCCCAGATTTTTACCTAGTACTTACTCAAGAGTGCTGAGCTACTTCCAAATGTGAAGAGATTTTCCCTTTCCAACAGGTAGTCTGCAAATACCTGTCTGGCCACTGTGGTTACTGTGCTAACTAGTGCAATTTGCTTAGCATGACTGTTCACAGCAGAGAGGGAAAGTGGCATATCCCCATGAGTTATCATTTTCCATCAACACAACTGTTGGTAAAGCATCCCTGGACCACTAAATTGAATAACCTTGTCATGCACATATCTAATGTTTTATTTCTATTGTGAAATAACCACCACCATGTACTACACACTATCCCTTGAAATACTTAGCCAAAAGCTTTTCATGAACGTAGAGAGATTATGGAAGAATTATGACTATGGTTGAAGTTTGGATCCCGTGAGGGACCTCCCTCAAACACAGGTTCACACTCTGCCTTGAAAACACCCTGTGTTCCCTCGACCTCTGACCTCTGACCTCCACAGCTCTGACCTCAGGGCTGAACTGTCGCCTGGGTAGCAATGAGGCCAGCGCTATGGCTTCTTTTCTCCTTACTTACGAGTGTTAGTGTCATTTCCCTCGTCTTTGCTAGAAAAGTGCCCTGAAGCATATAGTAGGCTTTTCCATTTCCACATGCTTAAATTAACTCTCGAGTCTAAATGCAGTTCTCTCCCTTAGCGTGAATCCATCCATCTAGGAGAGTGTCGTTCCTCACCGAGGAAAGGAAGGAGGGGATGTGACTGCGTAGTTGTGCAACATCTTCTAAGTTCCACAAGAAAACATCCATTAAGTCTGTATTTCCAGAAGCAGCTTTGCAACCTAAAACCAGAATCAGACAAGCACCAAGAGCGTTGGGGCGATGGCTGGGTGCTCCCTGATCTTTCAGTGACCAGCCAAGGTAAATCATCCATTACTCAAGTGCACAGCCTGAATAACATGTCACAGGTGATAAAGGGGTTCTTTCAAAACATCTGCAAAGCCTCCAGGCCTCTCATCCATGCAACCTGCTTCTTTCTGCAGGTTGAGCTGTGGTCTCTGCTTCTACTGTCTGTGGGTGTCTGTACCCACTCCCATACCTCGTCTTACTCATCGGTGCCCCATCCCCTGTTTCTTAGATTGAATGGCGCTCTGTTTTGCTCTCAGGTCTCTCCCGCAAGCCTCTCTCGTCATGCCTTTCTGACGGCTGCAGATACTGTTGTTGAGGGGCGCTCCCAAGTCTGCTCTGCTGCATGGCAACCACGCTTACAGCAGAAGGAAGCGTTGCCTGGCCCTAAGCCATCCTCATCACTGTGAACATGCCCAAGTTCATTTTTGCAGCCACATTCTATTTTCAGTGCCTTCCAGCCCATAGGGCACTCTCCTTCCAGCACTATCTCAGAAAGTATTTTTGTATGGCCCAGGGGGGTTTCATTTTCAGAAATTAGATCTCAGGGCCTTTCTTCCCCGTGGACGTACATTCACAACTGTGGCCAAGGAATCAACACCAACGCTACACTTGGTGACCCTAAGCATGTCGGAACTGAGCCTGGAGCATTTTCAAGAGCTGACTTTTAAGAAACAGATTGCCAGGCCTTTCTTCCAAGGTGCCTCTGGGTTAGTCCACTGTTTCCATTAGAGCTGAGCACTCTAGCTATTGGTACCACCCGGGGCTCCTCCCCCTATGTGACCTGATTTGTTTTCTCCATTTCCGGTCCTCCTTCAAAGATTTTGTATCAAACATGCCCCATGAAATGGAAGTAGTATCATTTCTATTCCTTATAGTAAACGGATACTACTCTCTTCTTGGTATTTTTTAAGTATTTTGATCATTTAATATTTCTGTTTATAATAAGGACAAAAAGGGGAGCCACTGTGAACGTGCGGTTTATTATTGTATCCTCTAAGGACTCGACACCTCTTACAGAAATGTTCTTGCTTCTCCGTTGGTAACCATATTCTTTTAGAGGCCCGTGGCCTTCAGCATGAAATGGGCTCTCATGTTAAATAATCCTTTAAAGGAAGATGACCGTAATGGAGATAGCAACCATTGTAATCACAGCAACTGCTAACATTGTTTCTGGACACTGTTCTAAGCCTTGGGCACATAGTGTTATTATTTAAGCTTCACCAGAACCTATGAAAGAACAATGACCTCTTCCTAAGGATGGGGAAATTGAGGCTCCAGAAATTTAAAAAAATTTCCCAAAGCCGCACTCACTGAAGATCTGAGTGCTAATCCCATGTTATTGTTTAGATATATGGGAATAAAATACGATGTGCCCTTTGGTGATATCGAATTAAAACGTTTGTTCTCCCTAGGGAAAAACATTTGCATACACCGAAAGAGTTTAAAGTCATCCTTGAAATGTAAGCCCGCAGATCATCATAAATGGTAACTCCTGCTGAAATATATTTCAAATCTCTGAAACGTACCCACTTGCAAGAACATTTCTAACTCTCTGGCTTCCAGGTGAGGTGGGAGAATAGTGAGGGGGAAAGAAGCTGACCTAGTGACATACCAAGACCCCAGGGTTATTGTGTGACCATTAAGATTTTGCCCCACGGGCCATTCACACGGTTGCCCCTCTCTCTTGCTCACCTTGCTTTCCCCTGGCATTGTCAGTTGATCATAGCCCTAGCATCAGACTGAACCCATCTAAGATGCTGCTGCTGACATTTTTTCAGCTAAACAGGTGCAGGAGGGGAAAGGGAGAAAAAAGGCACAGCCGCTCTCTAGGAAGTCAGATGGCATTGTACAGCGAACAGAAGGCAAACGACTGATTTCAAAGCCCCAAATCAGATCCTTTTATTTGCGTAGAATATATCAATTTGGAATGCACAATTTGAAATTGCTGGTTATAGAATTTGATACATTTGATTGTAGTATAATTTTCCAAAGGCTGCAATATCCAGATCCCAACCCAGGGATGACAAGCTGGTGCTCAGGTCTATTCCTTTTGGAATCGTCACCTGGCACCCAAAGAAATGCGCTCTGTGGAGAATGCTATTTCTGCTCCTCTGCTTTGGGCATGTGAGTGACACTCTTGGGGTGGCTTTGTTTTCCTGAAGCATTTATCCACTTGTCATATGTTCCTTCTGATGATTTTTCAAAGTGTTAAGATTTTTATTTGTGTTTTTACTTTCTTTCTTACTGCTTTCTGCTTAACTAAACTTCCATGTAAACAAAATCATGGGAAACGTTCCTAGATTGTAGCATCTGCTCTCATTGCTTTCAATGAAAGTCTTAGCCTTCCGTTCTTGAGGACCGTGCTTATCTCCCACTGGAAGCCGAGTCAAGCTCAGAGGAGATGAAAGTTGGAACATCATAGTTTTACATAGATATATTATGATCATCGTGTAACTATCACGGTAGAAGCCACAAGGATCCCCTGAAACCATTTACCAACACAAAAGGTAAACTTTCCTTCTTGTGAAGTCCCCAAGTGGAGTTAGGGGAAAACTGTTGGCAAGAGAGCATTCCCAGGGAAGACGCCCAGAAATGTGTTTCCCTAGAATTAGAACAGACGTGTTAGCATTTCAAAAGCCAAGCGGAATTAGGGCAGCTCATGCTAAAGTGTCCCAAACAACGCTGGGGTGGTGTTGGCCATCCCAGGCTGGCTTAGAGAGGAGATCTCCTATCATTTTACATGGCTCCGGGTTAGTATATCAGCCTGCAGAGGCCTACCTCTGACCTTAAGCCTTATCTAAACATGAAAACTCTTAGGTCCAGGCACCGCTGGGATTTGAACCCAGTATCTCTTGTTTCTTCTGTTACCAGACAGGCACTAGTGCTTATGTCTTGGGCTGCTACTCTCAAGGTTAACAGTTCAAAACTACCAGCCTCTCCATAGGAAACAGAGGTGCTTCCTATCACTGTAAAGAGTTAGTTTCAGAAACCTACAGGGGCAGTTCTACCCTGTCCCATGGTGTCACTGTTGGAATCCACTCTGTGACTATGAGTTTGTTTTTTGAGTTTAAACAAGGAAGAGCCTGAGTCACAAATGATTCTTTTCCATCTATCTCTCTGACATCACAGTATCCACATTCTGACCCCCATTAGGAAAGGTGGTAAGCTAGGAGGCCCAGGCCAGGGGTGCCTAACCCATGCCATGGTATTTTGGATTGCATAGGAGTATGCATGTGAAGGTTTCACAGTGAGTAAGGAAGACCAAAGAAGAACCGATGCCTTTGAATCGTGGTGTTGACAAAGACTATTGAAAGTACCATGGGCTGCACGCTGAAAGACACACAGCCAAACATACAAGGATGATCAGACTTCCTCTCACATACTTTGGACATATTACCATTAGAGACCAGTTCCTGGAAAAGGACAACAACATGCCTGGTAAAATAGAGCATCAACAAAAAAGATCTCCAAAAGGTCAAACTGGCACACTGGTTGGACAATGAGTTCAAACCGAACAATTTTGAGAATGGTGAGAGGTGGGCAGTGCTTCCTTCTGCTGTACGTCGGGTATCCGTCAGAATGGACTTGATAGGACCTAGCAACAACAACAATATGCACAAATATATATATATATGATTTCCTTTTTTAATAAATCATTTTATTGGGGGCTCTTATAATATTCCATACATCAATTATATCATGTACATTTGTACATATGTTGCCATCATCATTTCCAAAACATTTTCTTTCTCTTGAACCCTAGGTATCAGCTCCTCCTCCCCCTACCCTCCCACCCTCATGAACCCTTGATAATTTATAAATTATTTTTATTTTCAGATTTTACACTGTTCACTGTCTCCCTTCACCCATGTTTCTGTTATTCATCCCCCTGGAGGGGGGTGTACATTGATCATTGTGATCAGTTCCCCCTTTCTCCCCCTTCTCTCCCCACCTTCCCCCTACCCTTATACTTTCAATGCTGTCATTATTGATCCTGAGGGATTTATCTGTCCTGAATTCTGTGGGTCAAGAGCTCTTATCTGTACCAGTTGCACATGCTCTAGTCTAGCCAGATATGTAATATAGAGCTAGGGTCATGATAGTACGGGGGGGAGGGGGGAGCATTAAAGAACTAGAGGAATGTTATGTATTTTGTTGGTGCTATACTGCACTCTAGATGGCTCATCCCTTCCTTGTGACCCTTTTGTGTGGAAATGCCCAATTGTCTACAGATGGGCTTTGGGTTTACATTCTGACTCCCCTTGTTCACATTGACATGGTTGTTTGGGTCTTCTGATGCCTAATACCTGATCCCGTGAATACCTCGTGATCACACGGGTTGGTGTGCTTCTTCCATATGGGCTTTGTTGCTTCCTTACTAGATGGCCGTTTCTTTAACTTCAAGCCTTTAAGACCCCAGATACTATATTTTGTAATAACCAGGCACCATGAACTTTCTTGACCACATTAGCTTATGCACCCATTTTGTCTTCAGTCATGTCAGGAAGGTGAGCATCACAGAACACCAGGTTATTTAAACAAAGTGTTCTTGCATTGAGGGAGGACTCGAGTAGAGGTCCAATGTCCATCTGCTACCTTATATATTTCATTTCTTCTAGGTCTTCATCATTTTACAGACTTGCAGAACAAGTCTTATCTGCTCTGTGGCTCATCTTTATATATATATTTTTTGGTACAAGGATAATTCTAAGCTTTTTGCAATTCCACCCTTTGCATTGACATCTTCCCACCGTATGTTTGGAGGATTTTTAGGGCATGTTCCAAGGCCACTGGTGACCAGTCTTTTGCATAATTCAGTCCGCTGGGTAAATTTGCCTGCAATTCAACACCATTAGCTCCCCACCGTGTCTCCAACACTGGGGAATGGCCCCTTGCCAATCTGTATGACACCACCTGGGACCACAGCAGGCTTGCAAGATCAAGGTCTTTGTGCAGTGGTCAGTTGGAGCACCTCTGAAAGGAAGCCAAGAAATGCCAGGCATACCTAGGAAGTCTATATTTTTCAGGTGCCCTACCTCACAGGGTCATTATGAGAATCAAATGAATTAAATGGGTTAGTATTTGTAAATTGCTTAGAACATGCCATGCACATGAGTAAGCGCTGTAGAGGTGTTTGCTCCATAAACAGGAAAGTCATTTTGCCTTCTTTTCCTGCGATTTACCAAATGCCAGGCCATTGGTTATTACTTTTTAAAGTGGGCTGCATTCATCACCCCCACCCTTCCACACACGCGCTCACATCATCTCAATCTGTGTTTAAAAACAATATCAAGCTAAAGATACAGTAAACTGTTGATTCATGGTAATTAACATGAACAAAATTATTTCGTCTGGGTGAGAAAAAGAAATAGACTTTTTTTTTAAGGGGTAGGTGTATGGGTGGAAATTGGCTTTTAGCAGCAACAGATAATGGAAACCAGCAAGATTTTGTTAGAACATTTCAAAATTAATTATCATACAATTAGTTGAGATAACAGTATAATACATTCACATACCATCCATCCACCGGTCCCGGTGGCAGGTGAAGCGTTCATCTGCTCACTGCAAGGTTGGGAGATCAAGCCCACCAGTTGTGCCAAGGGAGAACAGCTGTGCCTGTCACATTCCCTGGAGATTACAGCTTGAGGCCCTCCATAGGACTGTAGGACTGTTGTCCCCTCTGTCCTGTAAGGTGGCTTCAGTCAAAATTTACTCAAGACCAGGGCTTTGGTTGACTTTGGTCCTCTTCACCAAGTCTCCACAATTTTCACTATTTTATTATGGAGCTTCATCCATTCTCCTGTGTTCTTTTTTCTAGAATATTTTAAAGGAGAGCATCTCACATTTTTAATATGTATACCCAACAATCAAAGATCTTGTTAAAATGCAGAGACTGCATCAGTCAGTCTGAGACAGGGGCGAGCTTGTGCTCGTCTAGTCATCTGCCTTGTGATGGCCGGGCAGCCAACCCTTCCCACACTTTGGGAACCACACTCTTAAAGAAACACCTGGCTACAAATATTTGCATACCCAAGGCCCTTTTTAAAAAAAATTTTTAAAGAGGAATTAACGTACTAAATTTAAACCAATATCTTCTACCTATAGATCTTTATTACTTTAGAGGATAATTAATATTCAGGATGATGGCTCACAGAACTGCATAATCAGCAAAGAAAGACCAAATTGCATTTCCTTTTAAATATTCATAAAGGCAGAAAAACATTCTAACACATTTTACAACTATTTTCAATGACATTTCTCAAACCCCAAAATCACATCTGAGTTAATTATACTAATTGGCAGGGAGGGACTCTAATTAACAAAAATGTCCTGTTCTTGAATTACAAATCAAAACCACAATGTAAATCACCTCCACTAAGATGGCTATGAAAAAAATAAAAAGGGAAACAACAGGTGCCGGTGAGGATGTGGAGAAATTGGAATCCTCTTTGCTGGCGGGAGAAATGCTATTACTACTCTGAAAACCAGTTTAGTGGTCTCTCAACAAGTTCAATATAGCCTTATCCTACAACTCAACAATTTTGCTCCTAGGTATATGCATAAAAGATTCAAAAATATAAACTCAGCTCTGTGTACACCAGTGTTCATTTCAGCGCCCTTCAGAGTAGCCAAAAGATGAGAACTCTCTAAATGCCTATCAACAGATCAGTAAATAAACATGCTTCTGGAGAAGTGCCCCTGTCTAAACCTGAGGGATGGACAGAAAGGAGTCACCACACCAAATGCGTGGGAGAGAAGAGCATGGAAGATCAAAGCTGTAAATCTGACCTAACAGTTAAACTTCGTCAGTAGATTCCCCATTATGTTGCAGGCTAGACCCGATCTGGTTTCCAAAATTTTCTGGTTTGTATTGTTTTGTTTGTTCATATTAGGGTGGATCTCAGAGGTATGTCATTGGAGGTCACCCTCATGAAGCTGTGGTATCTGTTTTTCTGCATATGAAACCCAGGACGGATGAAACTACAGGGACAGCCAATAGAATAAGGGCTTCAGAGGGACAGAGGTGAAGGTGATGCTGTCAGTGAGTCCATGTAGAAAAAGAATGTCTAGACACTGATTGTGGTAGCAATTGTACAATTCCACTTGACATGTCTGAACTTTGCAATGATAAGATATGTGTATTCAATCCCAATGAATAATAAATGTAATAAATGAACAAAGGTTTCATAGATAAATAGATATATATTACAAATAGAGTTCCAGTGCCTACAAGCATGGGTTTATTCCAAGCAAAACAAGTTTAAACTTCTCTATGTGGTCAGTGGATGTCTGCGGACAAGTCTTCTCTGTAATATATTTATCTTAGTCTCATTAGGGTGCCTTCAACACAAATGTCCAATTGAAACAAGGACCTGCTTCCCAAGGATCTGCTGGTCCACTTCAATTCAATGCAGAGAGGTCTGAGTTGAGAAGCTTATGGTGACTATTTTGAAGACCCCAAAGGGGTAAACTTAATGGATTTTCTCAACGGATGCTTGACCATGATGGGTGCTTATTATAAAGAAGTTTAAAGAAAATTGAAAACTACATTGGTGAGAACACAGCCAGGAAATTTGTATCAAGGAATTTCCCCCCAAGTCAATGCATTCTTCAGAGCCAACAAGGAAGGTGTCCTACAAGAATATTATTTGGAAACCTCACCCTATTTACCCTACAACCCCAATCTTCCCCTTCAGGCTGCCTTTTGTTCCCCAAACTCGAAGAGCATTTAAAAGAACAAAGTCTGAGTCCCTCAAGGATGCCAACAGTTCTGTTTTGAAGCGGTGTGAGTAGAAGACTCTAGTATTCTTCAGGGAGAGGTTAGAGAGAGTGAAACACTGCCTTCAGAAATGTATAGGCCTATGTTGGGAAACAATGACTTTGCATTGTGCTATTTTTTAAATAAATTATGATGATTTTAAAGTGTTAACTTACACTATTAAAAGGCCAGATTTAGATACAATGAAATAGGCCTCAACCATTGAGAAGAATGAAGTCCAGATCTATACAGGAATCTTGAAAAGTATGCTGAGTAAAAGAAGTCAAACACAAAGGGTAACTATTGAATAATCCCACTTACTTCAAGTATCCAGACAAGGCAAATATATAGGGACCAAAGTTCATTAGCGATTATCAGATGTTAAGAAGATGGGGAAAGAGAGTCATTGTAAGGGACACTGAGGTGAGAGGGTGATAGGAAAATTTAGAAATGGATAATGGTTATGATTGAATGTTTTGAGTATAATTGATATCCCTGAAATTTCTATATTAAAATGACAAACATTTGTTATATATAGCTAAGAAAAAATTTAAAGGCCTTAAATTGAAATATGTACATATACCCCATTGTTGGATCATTTCAAATCATGGAGATTATTGCCGGGCGGGAAGTTCAGGACAATGGTGTCCCCTTAGCTGTGGGGTTGTGATGTGCACCCCAGATTGTACAGGAAATTCATGGCTCCTTCGCTCATCATCAATTCCAGTGATGCTCTACTTCACCGAATATGACTCTCCTGAGAACATGTCCAAAGTATATGAGAAAAGGTCTATCCATCTTTGCTTCTTTTTTCTTACCCTGGATCTTTATTATTATTATTAGAAATCATTACAATATTTATTTTGACTTAGATTATTTATCAAGTGAAACAGGAAAATTATTACATGTTTATATTTAAAACTAAATACATGATAGAAACATTGAAAAATTATGAAGATTGGTACACAATAATGGAATATATATCAATTTATAATCTACTAAAATATAATTTTATATTGAAGCTGAAACCATGAGGGTTCAAAACATCTTAATGAAAAAGGCTTGTAATAAATAAATGACACACTGGAATTGATTATTGCTTACTGCCCAGGGAAGGATATTCAAGGTAGAAAAATGTAATATCCTTACAACAGATTTATCAGGAGATAATCAAATTGTACTCAATTTCTTTTTTTTAAATCATTTTATTGGGGGATCTTACTGCTGTTATCACAATCCATCTATCCATCCATTGTATCGAGCACAATTGTGCATATGCTGCCATCATCATTTTCAAAACATTTTCTTTCTACTTGAGCCTTTGATATCAGCTCATTTTTCTCCTTCCCCCCTTCAAGAACACTTGATAATTTATATTTTAAATTATTTTTATGTATTACACAAACCACTGTCTCCCTTTACCCACTTTTCTGTTGTTCATACCCCTGGGAGGGGCTTATACATCAGTCATTGTGATCACTTTCCTCTGTCTCCCTTCACCTTACCCTTACCCTCCTGGTATCACTACTCTCGTTACTGGTTCTGAGGGGATTATCTGTCCTGGATTCCCTGTGTTGCAAGCTCTTATCTGTACCAGTGTACATGCTCTGGTCTAGCTGTTTTTGTAAGGTAAAATTAAGATTATGATAATGGGGTCTCAGGGAAGCATTAAAGAACTAGAGGAAAGTTGTATGTTTTGTCAGTGCTATACTGCATCCTTACTGTCTCATCTCTTCTTTGTGACCCTTCTGTGAGGGGATGTCCAATTATCTACAGATGGGCTTGGGGTCTCCACTCCATGCATCCCCGCATTCACATTGATATGATTTTTTGTTCTGGGTCTTTGATGCCTGATACCTGACCCCAGAAACATCTCATGATCACACAGGCTGGTGTGCTTCTTCTATGTGGGGTTTGTTGCTTCTCAGATAGATGGTCTCTTGTTTATCTTCAAGCCTTTAAGTCCCCAGACACTATATTTTTTGATAGCCAGTCACCATCAGCTTTCTTTACCACATTTGCTCATGCACCCATTTTGTCTTCAGTGATTGTGTTGGGAAGGTGAGCATTACCCATCCTTGCTTCTGAGGAATATTTTGGGTTCTTCTAAAGAATATTTTGGGTTCATTTCTTCCAAGACAGCTTTGTTTGTTCTTCTGACAGTTAACACACACAACTTTCAGTGTTCTTCAAGGTTACAATTCTAATGCAGCAATACTTCTTTGGCCTTACTACTTATTCAGTGTCCAACTTTTACATGCATGTGAAGCAATAGAAAACATCTTAGCTTGTATCAGGAGCATCTTAGTCCTCAAAGTGACATCCTCGTTTGTCAACACTTTAATGAGTCTCGTGCAGTGTGCAGCAGATCTGCTCGATGCAGTACATTGCTTGTCACTTCCATAAACATTGATCGTTTATCCAAGAAAAAAAACTAAATCCTTGACAACTTCCATCTTTTGTCCATTTATCATGATGTTGCCTAGTGGTCCAGTTGTGCAGATTTTGGTTTTGTTTTTACATCAAGTTGCAATCCATACTGAAGAGTGTAGCCTCTGATCTTCATCAGCAAGTGTTTCAAGACCATTCTTTCAGCAACAAGTTTGTGTTATCTGCATATCACAGGGTATTAAAAAGCTTCCACCAATCCTGATACTGCATTCTTTTTTATATAGCTCAGCTTCTCAGATTATTTGTTCAGCATACAGATAGAATAAGTACAGTAAGAGAACACATCCCTGATGAGCAGTTTTCCTGACTATACACCATGCAGTGTTCTCTTGTTCTGTGCATACTGTTGCCTCTTGATCCGTGTGCAGGTTTCGCATGAGTGCAATCAAGTGTTCTAGAATTTCCACTCTCACTATTATCCGTAGTTTGTTACTGAGTAATTATATGCACTGATATTATTACAACAATGGTCTCACGCATAACAACAGTTGTGAGAATGGTGCAGGACTGAGCAATGTTTCCTTCTGTTTTACATAGGGTCACTGCGAGTCAGAAACCACTTGGCAGCAGCCAATAGCAACATGTGACTAGCAGTAATGATGTCTAATACAAACTAACTGCCAACTCTCTAGTCCACAAATAACAGACATACATTATGATCCACGGTCAGGCCCATCTTGTCTTTCAATGCCTGATGGTGACTGGTCACAGAACATATGTCACTCAGTGCACGCACAAATGGCACAGTACTGAATTGTGTTGCTTTCTTATCTCCCAGTGATAAACTCATCTGACGTTTACCAAAATGAGTCCTGGAAGTGGGAATTGGCCAACAAAGAAATGTAAAATCATTACACTGGGAGTGATAGATGAAACAAACATATATGGATATGGGTAGGTTGACACTGCTGTCATTTGAAAGACGATGGAGAGCCAGCCAGAGGATCACAGTAAAAGAGAACATATTAATATAAAGAGAGAAATTGGTTAGGGTGAAAATATTCCAGAGAAAATGACCC
Organism: Tenrec ecaudatus; assembly: GCF_050624435.1. NCBI lineage: Eukaryota > Metazoa > Chordata > Mammalia > Afrosoricida > Tenrecidae > Tenrec > Tenrec ecaudatus. The sequence continues at coordinate 88,779,359 of NC_134540.1, read as the reverse complement.
TGCTAAAAGCTTCACATTACAAAAACTCTCAGAGATATTTAATGACATCAAAAGTACAAGGAATAAAATGTGGAAAGCTTATCCAAACTTAGTAAGTTATATAAATATTCCCAAGGTGTAAAAAGGATGCCCATGCTACATTATGATATACAGCATGGAAGGAAGGCAAGCCCTGTTCAGAGCCCTTTTGATTAGACCTTTACAAAGAAATAAAGCACTTTAATTCTCAGTGTCTCTATTGCATTAAATTATGGAACAGACACACCTTGACGATGCTGTTTGTTTTGGTTCCAGACCACTAGACTACAGCAAGTATTGCAGTAACGCTAGTTGCACAATGTCGGCGTGTTTGCTGCTATCATTTTTCTCATTGCTCTATACACATGTCCCCATCTGTCACTCACCTGTCAGTCGTTATACTGTGGTGGCTGCTGTATTCATTCAGTGTTGGAAGCTGTACCACCAGTATGGCAAATAACGGCAGGGTCTCTCATTGTCCTAGGTTTTCTCTGAAGAAGTAAAACCAGTGATGCTTATATATGTAGATGGAGAGATTTGTATCAAGAAAATGATCCACACTGTTGTAGAAGCAGACCAGTCCAAGTTCTGGCAGGTTCCAAGCCTACAGGAAAGATGTTAAGCTGAAGGCTTTTCCTGATTTTCATAACTTTGAGGGGATGATGAACCCACGATCAGCAGGCGGTCCACAGGTGGACTGATGGCGGAGGTGGATGAATTCAAGATCAGCAGGTCAGGTTCGTAAATGGAGAGGCGACTCAATTCAAGGTTGGCAAGACAGATGGCAGGTAACTGATGGCTCCTTGGATCAGCAGGTAATAGGACAGGCTGTTGGCAAAGTTGAAAGAAACAGAGGTCAATTATCCAGATGCAGGATCCATCAAAAAGCAAGCAAGTTTTCCCACAAAATTCACTTATATAGGAAGCAGGCCAGACCCCTGAGGCAATTGTATCAGGGCTGTGACCTGAGAAAGGGGTGTACATCCCACCCTAATCTTATCTCTTTATGGAAGTTGACTACTGATTGATGATGATTCTATTGTGTTAGATCAGGGTCATGGTGGTTACTAGGTGTTCACTGCCAATCTACTGTAAATCCAGGCCATTCCAAATTGACATAAAACCACGACTATCACAAACACAGTTTCAATTGGTGCTTCAAGACTGAGACAAACTAGGAAAGAGGACCTGGTGATCCACTTCTGAAAAATTATACTGGCCAGTGACAATAAATAGCAGTGGAACGTTGTCTGATATAGTGGTGGGTCTGTTAATGCTTTCTATTTCAGATTGTATTTTTGGGGCAAGTAGGGTCCTTCAAATTTTTTGTCTATTTTTCCAGGTGTTCAAATTTGCAACAGTACAATTCTTCATAGTTTGCAGTTATCATCTTTTTAATTTTAGTTAGTTCAGTTGTGACACTGCCTATTTAACTTCTTATTCATGCTATTTGTATCTTCTCCATCTTTTTCCTTTGTCAGTAGTCAGTAGTCAATGTTATTAATCCATTCTAAAAAACAACTTCTAGTCTTATTGATCCTTTCTATTATTTTTCTGTTTTCTAGTCATCTATTTCTGTTTGACTTGACTACTTTTATTATCCTAGTGGTTATAGGTTTATTTTCCTGCTCTTTTTGTAATCGTTGGAGAGTTGGCATTAAAGCATTCTGTTTTAATGTGTGTATTCATTGCTAAAAATTGTCCTCTGAGCTGCTTTTGCTGTGTCTCAAAGATTTTGATATATTATATCTTAATCTCATTTGATCCAGGGAATTTTTATGGAATTTTAAAATTATTTCTTCTGCTGCCCAGTGGTTTTTACACGGGATGTTCTTTAGTTTCCATGTATTTGATATTATTTATTCAATATTCTTGATGTAGTTTCCTAATTTTAAAGTACTATCATCTGAAAGTTGATTTCTAATATTTTGATATTTTAAAATTTATTGAGGCTTGCTTTGTAGCCTAACATATATTCTATTCTGAAGAATATTCCATATACTGCTTATTGGATAGAATGAGCTGTGCATGTCTATGAGGTCTAGTTATTTCAGATACTCTGATCTTGGTTGAGTTACTGTCTAGTTTTCTGTACTTAACAGGAAATTGTGTATTAAAGTTTCCTGTTATTGTTATAAATACACAATTTCCTTGTAGGAGCCCTGGTGGTGTACTAGTTACACATTGGGTTGCTAACTGCAAGGTCAACAGTTTGAAACCACCAGCTGCTCCATGGGAGAAAGACAAGGCTTTCTATTCCTGTAAAAAGTTTGTTTCTGAAACTCAAAAGGCAGTTCTACCCTGTCCTATAGGGTCTCTATGAGTCAGCCTTGACTCAAAAGCAGTGAGTGGTTTTTGAGTTTGGTTATCATTATAAAGTTGTTTATTTTTTTCCTTTCAATACTGCTAAAGTTTGATTTATGAATTTGGGGGCCTTTACACAGTAAATGAGCCCTGGTGTCACTGCTGTATAAATATTTAACTGCTGGATAAACACTGAAAGGTTGGTGCTTCACACCCACCAGCCATCCCATCGCAGAAAGTTGAAGGTATCTGCTCCCATAAAGATTTACACAGCCTCTAAAACACTGTACAGCCTCACTGTGACTTATAATACATAGCAGTGGGGCTTGATTTTTGCTCAGTTAGTTTATTTGTTTATTTATTGAGTGCCTAAGTATTTATTGTGGTTGTGTCTTCTTGTTGAAATAACCCTTTAATCATTATATAATGTCCTTCCTTTTCTGGTTTGTTGTTGTTGTTGTTTTTGCCTGTGCCGGGCTGGGTTGTTTAGAGAAGCAAAACCAATGGCACGCACCGATGTCTAAGAAAGAACTGGATATCAATAAGTCATCCCAACCCAGTCCGACTCAAGTCTACAAGTCTAGTGCTAACCAGGGCCCTCTTCAGATTCCCGTAGCTGCGGGCAGATGATGCAGAAATATGAAGCGGGGCATAGAGAGGTTACAGGCCGGTGGATGCAGAGCCACATGGATCCAAAGTTGCTGGAAACATGGCAGGGCACCAGAAGCACTCATGATGGGGAAGTCCATATGGAAGCATGCTTGGAGGCAGGCAGAGTCCCAGCAAACAGGAAGTCAAAGGGCAGAGAAAAGGGGAGGGGAAGTTTTCAGTTTCTCCCTTGTAGCATGGCCACAACCCCAGGAGTCATCCTCAGGCTGTGACCTGATTGACAGACTGGACTCCACCCCTACCCTATCATAGAAATTCCAGCTGAATAAAATTATCCAACTGCCAAATTGATTTTTGTCTTAATGTCTGTTTTATCAAAAATTAATATTGAGAACCAGTGTGAGGATGGGCCGGAGGTTGGTGTTTCATTCTATTGTACTATGAGAGGGAACTGACTTAATGCCACCTAATAACTGATAGTTTACATATCTTTAAAACCCAGGAAAAATTTAGTATCGCCAAACCTATTATTGTTTACTTATTATCTATTTTTCCATGTTTTGACTTATTGCTTATTTGTGTCTCTTGTAGACAGCATATTGATGGATCCTGTTTTGTTTATTTTTAATCCATTCTGTTAATCTGTCTCTTGTAGGTATGGGTTTGCTGCTGTGATTTTGATGTAGGGTTTTTGTTTTCTGGTGGTGCTGTTGATTTCTTCTATGTATTTTTTTGTGCTGAGTTATTTTGGCCTATAAATTATCTTTTCATTTCATTCATCGTTGTTCTTTAGTTTTTACTGAGACTTTATGATATTTTTACTTCTGTGAGAAAGGTTGTTAATTTTCTTTGAGTTTATCCTATAATTATTGCTCTTCCATCAAGTTTAAAACTATCCATTCTATCTTAATATCATCTTTACTTCCTCTCCACTTGGAAGGTCTGTAACTGCATCATTCATTACCTCTTTTGTTATGTAGTTGTCATCGTTTACAAAGCAACATTTCTGTTTCCCTATTTTCAGTCCTGTGGATTAAATTTATTTTTAATGTTTATATAACCACGTTGACTTCTGGTTGGTGTTCCTGGATGTCTTCATCTGAGGTTATTGTCTGAAGTTGTTAGTCCTCTGTCTGAAGAACTCTCTTGAGCATTTTTTGTAAGATTGGTCTGATTTTCACAAATTCTGTTAATTTTTATTTATCTGAAAATTCCCTAAATTTTCTGTTATATTTTAAAGATACGTTTGCTGCATATATAAGTCTTGATTGATAATATGCTGTCTTTCATGATTTTATATACATCATCCTATTGCCATCTTGCCTGCAGTTTCTACTGGGAAATCATAGCTTAGTTTTAATGGCTCATTATAGGTAACTTGTCATTTTTCCCAAGTCAATTTCAGAATTCTTTCTTTGTCTTTGGTTTTAGAAAATTTGCTTATGATATGGTTTGATGATTTTCTTTTGGGTTCTTCAATGTTTGTATTTTTTTGAACTTCTTAAATACTTATATTTTTATTACTCATAATAGTATGAACATTTTTTCTAGAAAGTCTTCAATAATTTCTTCAGTGTGGTTTTGCTTTGTTTTGTTTTTATTTCAATCATACATAGAATATTCCTTTCTTCTTGGTGGTGGTGTTCCACATAATTTTTATTTCTTTAGTTTTTCTTCATTTTTTTCCTTTTGTTCTGATTGTTCCTCTAACAAATTTGTATTAAGAGAGTTGTCATGAATCTCATGCATTCTTTCTTCCAGTAATTCAATCCTATTCCTTTTCCCTTTTAATGAATCATCTATTTCTGAAATTCAAGAGCTAATCTTCTGAATTTCTGTTTGACGTTTTTGTATGGTATCTATTATTCCTGTTTTATTAAATCTTTTTTTCTTGTATGAAGGAGCTTTAAAAAGCTCATGGAAATTTTTAATTATATTTTAAGTTTCTTTTTCCATAAATATTTTGAAGTTTCCTATATAGTTTTCCTCAACTCTTCTAGAATTTTGTTCATATTCTCCTTGATTTTGTCTAGAATTCCCTTCATATTGTCTTTGCTTTCTTGATCTTTTTCTTAATCTTTGAAGGATACTAAGTATAACTTTATTTGAATTCTTCATCAGAAATTTCTTCCTCTAGAAGATTGTATGACTGCACTTGCGTCACTTGCTTTAGCCATCTCGTCCTAGTTGTTGTTGTAATGGTAGTGGTGGTGCTGGTAGTGGTGTGTTTGTGTGTGTGTGTGTGTTGTTTCTGAGATACTGTGGTGGTGTCGTATTAATTTGTTGATTGTATGTTAGTTTTCCTTTATATATGTAGGTAATAGGGTGGATGTACTATTGTGATTGCTAGGTTGGCATTACTCAGGTGTTTACGACCTGACTCCAGGTGAATTTGGTAGCATGTGTGAGTGTGGGCCCAAGTCTTGTGTAGAGCAGCTAAGGGAAAGCTGGTGGATATTGGTCAACATCTGTCATCTATCCAGTGGTGCTGGAGTGGATGGTAGAATTCTCCCAATTGGTGGGGCAATTGCTGGTGGTTATGGCTGAGTAGGATTGCTGGCTTCAAAGGATAGATGGGGGTCGGGGGAGGAGGAAGAGGAAGAGCAAAACTGTGAGGAAGAGAGAATAACTCAGGAAAGGGTGGAGGCAGGGCAGGTGGAGTAGTCCTCCTACCAAACACCGCTGCCATGGAAAGGACAGGGCCGTGTTTCTGACTGCAGACCTGTTGGGAGAGTGGAGCACCCACTCTGGGATCATGTAGTTCAACAGTAAACAATCACAATAAGGTAAGAATTGGGAAAACCAGAAGAACTGTGATTGATAAAAGGGGAAAACGCAGTCCAGGAGAGGTGCAAGCATTAGCTGCGAGTGCAACTGTTTCGGGAAGAAAAACTCTAAATGAAATGTGCTAAAGAAGGAATCACTAAGAAGGAGGAAGGAAAACAAGAAGCAGCAGAGCACAGGCGGCGGAGGCCTCACTGGGCTCTCCTCTGCTCGCCTGGCGGCTGTGTGGGATTGGAGAGAAGATCACGCCTGTCCGCTCACTGACCACCACTGCCGAGCCCAGTGAGGTTCTGGACAAGGCCCAGCAAGTTTGTGGTTCCTGCCCCCAAAAGAATACTGATTGTAAGAATTCAAGATGGCCACTTTTTGCCAGCTAGTTATTCTCTTCTTTGTATACTCACTGCCCTCAAGTCAGTCCCAGCTCACGGTGATCCTATAGGAGACAGGGTTGAACTGCACTGCCCCCCCACCCCCGGGGCTTTCCAAGCCTGCAGCAGAAGTGGAAAGCTTCGCCTGTCTCCTCCTGGCCAATGGCTAGTGGTTTCACACATCTGACCATGTGGTTAGCAGCCAAAGCCCTTAACAACTATGCTGCCAGGGCTCCTCCTCCTTTGTGTACTTCCTCGTTTATATTTGTTCAGACTCTGGTTTTTGATATATTTCTTTATTCTTCCTTTTGGGGGTCAAACGACCCTTTCACAGGGGTCACCCAATTCACAACAGTAGCAAAATGACAGTGATGAAGTAGCAATGAAATAATGTTATGGTTGGGGGTCACCACAACACGAGGAACTGTATGAGAGGGTCGCAGCATTAGGAGGGTTGAAAAGCACTGTTACAGAAGGTTGTCCAGTATATCTGCCTAATTGGCAGTCTTGGATCAACCGACGCCTGCGTTGGTTATGAAGATCATTTTGCACGGTTTCGACCCGCTGGCACCATTATTTTTCTGGTCCTTCACAGTTAGGCAAAGCAAGGACTGTATGTGTAATAAACCTGGAATTATGCTGTAATTAATTTTACTCTGAAAATTCATCTTTCTGTGTCAGCGAATGTAGACCCACCTCACTGTTGTTAGTGGATTCCAGGGAATAACTATAGTTTGTTAAATCCTTTGCAATGGAGTTTTAGGTAGCTTTTTAAAATAAGAACTATGTATAATTGCAACCAGTGCTGGAGAACACATTCATGAACAGCTTTTAATGTAAATATGGAAGCATTTTCACAGAAAGTAAAATTCCTAGATCAATGCGTATGGACATTTCAAAAATGGATCCCTGTTGCTGCTGAGCTGATTCCAGTTCATAGTCCCCCCACGTCTTGTTGGGGAGAATGGTGCTTCAAGGGGTTTCCAAGTCTGTGGGCTTTCGGGTGGAGATCACCAGACCTTTATTCTGCGGAGCCTGTGGGTGAGTTTGGACTGTCATGCGTGCCAGCATTTCAGTGAGGAATTTACACTACTTTATGCTACTGCACACTACTTACTTCTCCTAGACATGTATGAACTCTGATTATGTTTCTGCTCTCTCTCTCTCTCTCTCACTCCAATGCTGACTCATAGTGATCCTTCAGAACAGGGTAGAACTGGTCCCTGTGGGTTTCTGAGACTGTAACTGTTTACAGGAGTAGAAATCCCCATCCCTCTCCTGAGGAGAGACTGGTGGTTTTGAACTGCTAATTCAGTGGATCACAGCATCACAGCCCAACCCGTAACCACTACACCATCAGAGCTCCATATCTGTTTCATTTAGGTGATTTAAGTCTTTTTATTGATTGATGAAATTTCTTTTGTTACATATATATGTTTCAAGTACATTTTCAAGCTATCTTTTTCTTTTCAATTTTATTCATGCCCTTTTTTTGCAAGCTGAAAAAGTAGGGGTTTTTTAGGCACCTAAATTGCATTGGGTAAATCTACTGTACAAGAGCTCTTTAAAATGTTCAAATACAAGGGGATTTCTCTGAGGACTAAGACGCACCTGACCCAAGCCATGGCATTTGCAAGTGCCTTGTGTGCATGTGAAAGTTGGACACCGAATAAGGAGGGCCCAGAAGAACCAATGCATTTGCGTTGTGGTGCTGGCAAGAGCACGGACTGCCCAATGAACAAAGAGATCTGTCTGGGAAGAAGCACAGCAAGGACGCTCCTTAGAGGCACGGACGAGAGACCCGTCCCATAGTAAAGCAGAAGGACAGAGTAAAAGAAGGTCCTCCATGGGATGAACTGATGCCGTGGCTGCAACATGGGTTCAAACACAAGAACAGTTCTGAGGCTGGAGCAGGAGCGGGCAGCGTTTCATTCTGTTCTACATGGGGTCGCCATGGGTCGGAACCAATTCGATGGTACTGAACAATAGCAGCAAAAGTCTAGTGGCCTTTTCTGGGTGTTTAAATATTGATAGATTAGACAAAGATACTCAGTACCTCAAGGTCATAGAAATAACATTCTAATAGCATATTCTGCTATTGTTTTTACGGTGGTATTATACGTTCCTCTTCTGAATCCTTCTGAAGTTGATTATTTATTAAGAACCTGGCTCTTTATATACATCAAGTACACATATCTTTATGTACTTATTTGGTTTTTTACACCTTGTTAGCAAATTGTCCCGTCACTATTCATTGATTCTGTATTCATCCTTCCCCAGCTGATGTGAAACTATCTGTAACATAGTAACGTGTATTAAGTCCCCTTGGTTTTGAGGGTCAGTTTAGAAGCTCTCCATTCTGTTTCTGCTGTTCTGTCATTCCCTCACTACAAAACATATTGCTGTTGATTCCAACTCCTGCTGACCACCGAGGACAGAGTAGAAATGCCTCCGTGGCAATTCCGAGCCTGTAATCTTCTCCCCCTGGGGCACAGCTGGTACGTTTGAGCTGCCATGCTTCCGCTAGAAAGGGCAGAGCTTAACCCTGTGCTGCCAGAACTCCTTCTCATCACACCACCCATAGCGGGCTGGTGTGCTTTGATGTCTGGGAAGCAGATATAAGTATTTTGAAAACTGCTTTTGAAAATAAAGTTCATGGCTATTCAATCATTGCAACCATTGTACATCCAGATGAAGTTTCTAACCCACTTATCATGTTCCCCCAAAGTAGGAGTTTTTATAAGAACTGTATTATAGTTTTGGATTAAATTAAGAGTGACTTATTTACCATATTGAGCCTTCCCATCTAGGAGCATGGCTCGCCTTTCCATTCACTCGGACCTTGAATGAGCTTGGGGAAAGAATCAGGACAAAATTCTGTCATTATCCATGATACTCTTTCTCAGAAGTTCTCTGTCATCACTGAGCTGGAAAATAGTTCAAGAACTCAATATAAAACTGCACATTGTTAATTAGCATGCACGTAGTCCAATAAAGATGTGCAATGATATAATCCTCTTGCTTTTCTTCATTCATAAGAGAAGTTACCCATAATGTCCTGACTGACCCAGAGAAAGGTTAGATTGAAATCTATGTTAGCTGAGTTGACAAGAGAAACAAATTCATGGATGTTCATATGTGTATAAGAAAGAGCTTTATAAAAAAGAACAATTGAATATTGAGAAAACATCCCAGTCCAGTCCAAATCGATTCCATAAGCCTGATATTAGTTCATATGTCTAATACTAGTCCATAAATTCCTCTTTAGACTCACGTAGCACATGCAATGATGCCGAATGCAGAAAGATCACAGGCCAGTGGGTGGAAGGTCCTGTAGATCTAGTGGCAGTGCAAGCATCTCAACACTGGTTCGGGTCTCCATGTGTTTCCTCCAGCTCTCTGAGTGTCTCAACAGCAGTAAACGGAAGGCAGAGAGAGTGGGTCTCTCATCTAGTGAGCTGTTTATCTCAGTCACGCCTCCAAATGAGGTCATCAAGCTGTGACCTGCTTGATAGGCTAGATTCCACGCCTTCACTCAACTTGACAGGAAATTATGTAATTATATAATCCTTCAAGGGTCTGAACCAAATCCCAGGCTGGCTGTGTTCTGCCAAGGGTCTCATTAAAGATAGGGGGTCTCAAAATGTGTGTCTGTTGAACACTCTTGCTGGAATACTCAGGGATTATTCATAAAATTCATAAAACTCACTGGCGAGTTTCTGAATCAACACAGCTGGGAGTGGAGCCCAGAAATATTCTTTTAACAGGTACCCCAAATGGCTGATCGGCGCTCCAAAGACTGAGAGCCACTCTTTGCCATTCGAATAATAAACAATAACAAAGAAATAGAATCTATCTGTAGACTGTAAAATGAAAAATGATGGGCATATTTTATCTCTAAGTACACATACACTGGAGAGAAGCTACTTTGATGCAAAACAAACCCTCATGGCACAGTCGGCTAAGTGTTGGGTTGCTGACCAGAAAGTAGGGATGTGAATCCACAAGCAACTCTGTGAGAGAAACATGAGTCAGTCCACTGTCGTCAAGACTGAGAGCCTCCGGAAGCCTCGGAAGAAGTTCCACACCATCCATAAGGGTGTTACGAGTAGGAATTGACTCAACGGCAGTGAGTTGGGTTTTTTGTTTGTTTGCTTGTTTGTTTTTCATATACAAGGGTTTACAGAAGGTATTTTTTCTTGTGTTCCAATTCATCCATGCATGGGTGTATTCCAAACAGAAATGTTAAAACCTGTATCTGTGACCAGTGAATGAATGCAGACAAGTTCTATCAGTAATGTGCTTGTCTTAGTCCATTAAGTACACTCAAATAGAAAGATCCAATCAGAACAGCTAGCCAGTGAAATTCCAGGCAGAGAGGTTGTATTGGAAGGTGATAGGAATTGTTCCCCATGGCTCCGAAGGGGCAATCTTGACAAATTTTCTTGAAAGACACAGGATGATCATGAGGGTTTATTCTTAATGAGTTTGAAGAAACTTGAAAGCTGCCTTGGTGAGATAAAGGTTGCATCAGGAACTGTTTTTTCCCTTGACAACAATACACATACTCAATCTTAGGAGAATTTCTTTGGGAAATCTTACCCCATCCACCCTACAACCCTGGTATTGCCCTTAGAGACGTAATTTCAAAAAGTCAAAGAACACTGAAAAGGAACATAATTTGAGCGCCTTGATGACGCTGTACCTGCATTTTGATGGTGTGAATTGAAGAGTGCCGGATATTTCAGGGAAGGTGTAGAGACACGGAGTGACGGCCTTCATCTTATTGTCCTGGTCACATGTCTCCCTCCATCCTATTCACGTGATTGTAACTAAAGTAGTAGAGAGTATCCTGTTGTCAGTCCTTATCCTGAGTTGGGTAAACTTGAACAAGTGGCTTCACCCCTCTGAATCTGTTTTCTCATCTATAAGAAGAATATCAGTAATGCATACCTCTCAGTGAAGGTGCTGTTTTTAGCATGCTGAAAATAGAGACTGGCATTTTTAAGTGCTTAATAAATGGTAGAAAAACAAAACAGAGACTCGGTATTTGTGTGGGCTCGCTCCCTCTATTTCCTATGCAGAAAATAGGGTCTCTGGGGGGACAGGGTCTCTTAATGTTATAACTATTGATGTTTTGAAGTGAATAATTCTTTGTTGTGTTGGCTGTTTTACACGTTGTAGAATATTAATCAGTGTTCCTGGATGGGAAATTACTGAAAGGTTTAAAATATGAGAAAAATATAATGAATATCAGAATTTACAAGAATAGTATAGGGGTCATGGAGATAGGGAGGAACCAAGAGTTGGCAGATGATGAGGAATTAGTGAACTGAACTTGGTCTTCCTCAGGTAGGGATGAGAGTTTTAAGGAAAAGAAGGAATCTAGGTTTCTGGCCTCAGGGACTGGATGATAAATGATAGAAAACCCCAGTTTAAGAATACAAGAGGAAAAGTTGAAGTTTAGAGACAAATGAGACAGTCAGTTGGGGACATGTGAGTTTGGTGCTGGTAGGAAACTCAGGTGGGTGTGAGCATCAGGCTACTGGAGAGGAGTGTAGGAGAGGAAACCATTCTTCTCCAACTGGTCCTCATGTTGCACATCCAGAAAGACAAACTACCTAACAGAAACTTGGGCGTTGGAGTCCCACTAACCTGGGTTCAAATCCTGGTTCTATCTGTTACTACTTGCTTGATTTTAAGCAGATTACGCATTCTTTCAGAACCTCCGTTTCCACGTGGGTAAAATGGGGTGCCAGTGAATGCTGAACCCAGTTGTCTGAGGATTAAATGAGATGATGTACATAGTGAATGGGGCACTGTCTCAGGAAGAAGCTGAAACCACTTAGAGTGATGAACACTCCAAGGAGACATGCCAGGGAAGACATGACTCAAGGACAGAACTTGTAGAAACGGTTCCTACTGTTGTTTAGGGACCTGCAATAGAGGAGTCAGCAGAGGAAGCTCATAGTCAGAATCCGAGAGAAGACAAATAGGAAAGAGCCGTGTCATAGGAAGCAAAAGAGAAAACATTTCATAAAGGGGAAAGCACTCACTCCTCCGCTGGTACGCTAGGCACGTTGCCAATTTTATTATCAACATATCCCGTGATACGATTTGCTTACCCTCAAACAAACTCTCTCTTCATGATGTCTCCATTGGAAAACTGCATCCGTTTGTGTTACAAACAATGAACCCTAGGGGATCCTACCTGTTATCCACTATCTACTGATGAAGCCTGGTCATCTACTCAGATCCCGGGAGGGACTGACTTTAATCAAATGACATAAATTTAACCTACAAAGGGCTTGTGGATGCCAAAGAAAACAACTCCCCTTACCAGTGTCCAACTAGCTCCAGAGATGACTTTCAGCTGCCTACCAAATAAACTCACACTAATTGTTACAGGAATACAAGTAGACCCAGCTTCATCAGAAGCACACCAATGTGGAATAGGTCATCCCTTTCCATTCTCTCCTGCTCTGTGGACTCGTGATGAGTCAGCATTGACTGAGGTGAGCAAGTTGATGCTTGATTTTCAATAGGTTATAGTTGCCTATGGAACAAATTCAAAGGGCACAAACATGATTGTACAATAAATTGTGCCAATTCCTTGCCCCCATTCACCCAGCATGCCCCTTCCCTGGGCACAGCCAATGTTTGTAGAACCCTATTCTCAAAAATAAGTAGAAGGAAATTTGCTACAATAAAATAAAAGCTCTAATATCCTAATGTCCTATATTTTGTTCCAAATCAACCTACCCACCTGCGGTCCCTCAAGTGCGCACGGAGTTGATTGGAATGCGGTATGTGTGCCACCAGCCAAGCAAGTAAACGCACCCCACACACACAAAAAGGCAGCCTATTTCCTTCCCCTTAGCGGCCTCTTATCTCCTGGACAGATCAAAATAAAATCTAGTTCCATTTATTCTGCTACCCCTGCTCAGATGATCTGGTCCCGACCCGGGTGAGTGGCTGTTTGCTAATCTGGATAGAAGCACGTTGCTTATCTGCTCATGTTGCCATTAGTTGTCATTGGTGGTGCCCAATGCGCATCACTTCTTGGCTCATATAAATCCCTGGATGCTCCCACTGTATCTGCACAAGGCATGCATCATAGTGTAAAGTTTTAATTGTCTTTGTTAAATGTATGTATTTTCTGCCCTTTTTTATTACAGCTACTCGTTACTTCAGAGAATCATGGCTGTAAACTGAAAGATGTATGAAATACACAGCTATGACTGGAGTCCAAAGCAAATCACCAGCGTCAGATCTAGATCGTTCCACTGATTTATCTCTCACTCACCAAAGTCAGCAGTGCCCACTGTTTAAGAGGGGCTAGAATTAAGGTTGTCACCAAAACACGAAGCATTTTTACTTTTTAAAAAAAAATGTCTCATTTTCTTCTTTATCATTTTTCAACTTTTCACGCTCCTGATTGTGCCAGCTATTTATCTAATACCATAGGTCTCATATAATAGCTATCAGCTCTGTTTCTGACTAAACTTGCTTCCAATAAGACTTCACCTTTTTCTTTTTTTTTTAATAATCTGATGTGCGGGGCGGCGGGGGCGGGGGGGTATTGTGATAAATTGCCAGGGTTTCCAAAGAGCAGAGCGGACAGAGAGAAATCACATGAATGAGTCAGATCACAAGACGGTTTCATCCATGCTCCTGTCCAGCAAGGACAGGCTCCTGCATACAGGGTCCCTACGCTTGTTATTCAGTTTAAATCGATGTCAGAAATGCCAGAGGGGTTTTTGAACAATCTGTGAGTCTCGGCATTTTTGTGAGAGAGGACGGAAGAAGAGCGAGAATGAAAATTATCTGTTCGCTATTGATCTTATTACAGCAAATATAGGATTATCTGCACCTAATTGCTTGTTACATTGGTTGCATAACCCTCTTTGATGCCCCACAGCCTTCGACGCCTCTTGGAAGCCAACTTATGGAGGTCTACTCTCTTCCCTCCAGTCAGCGCATGCTAGGATCTGCCAGTAGCTCAGCTGTAGAGCCGTCTTCTGCTGTATTACCCTAGTGCCTTCATCCACGTTTGCTAAAAGGAATTTCCATTATTTTCCTTCAAGCCGTCTTCATGGTGACTCTCTGGGTTGGGCCATGGAAGGGTTGGAATACTGCGGCTTTGCTGTCTGCGCCTTAGAAAAGCCCAACACCCACTTGCTGTTTCTTTGGCCCAGAGTCCACAGTGCACCGCTAGCGTGGCAGTTTCAGAGAGCAGACGGGGATACCACATCTGAGAGCTAATTATTAGGGGGACCACCGGTAATTTGCCTTCATCCTTCCTGTATTTGGGGGCTGGTTTTTCTTTTTTGTCCAGAGCATTTTGGTCTCTTCTATGGCTTATCCTTTGCCGGTAGGCAGAAATGTTGAGGCAAGCCAACCTTAACTTGTCACGGAAGTTTTCCTGGCAGTGAAAGGAAAAAGTCAAGGTACAGCAATTAACTTCTTATTTTTGGGGACTTTGAACAACGATACTGTAAGAAAAGTAATATACCATGGAGAACGTGGAACTCAAAAGAGATGCCGCCGAGAAACGGGGAGAGCACTCTGCCTTCACTCTGCCACTTCTACAACAGACGGCTTCTGACTTCTTCTCAAGTGACTTAAGCTCTTTGGTCTCATTTCCATTAGCTGTAAAAAGTAAGAGGAAATAGTCTTTTGAATCTCAACGTATAAAACAGAGAGCAATGTAGTGATCTGACAGAAACAGATATTGGAAGAAGCAGTTAAAGGGAAGTCTATTTCTTTCTCCATAGAACTTCCTCAAAGAACCTCAGTTGAGCCTTATGTGATGATCTGATCTTAAAACTCTAGATCAGCTAATGATAAATTCACTGTGGAAATTCATTGAAGCACAAAATATGGTGAGGGTATTATATTGAGAAGCCTTCAAAACCACCTGAGAAAACTCTACTATCTTTTCATTCCATTTTTCTATGAACTTTTTGATGTCTCGCTCATATGTGTCTGATGAATGATTACCATTTAGATTCTGAATTGTTTACTGCAGGTGTTGTGTTACTGTGTTGGAGGGTGTGGTGTATGTGCGTATTTGCGTGCATGTGTGTAAAAGAAACGAGGTGATTAAAATCTCTTGATCTTCAACCAAAACCCAAACTTTCTGCCACCCAGTTGATGCTGACTCATAGTGACCCTATAGGACAGGGAAGAACTGTCCACGTGTGTTTCCAAGACTGTAACTCTTCATGGGAGTAGAGAATCTCTTAGTTTAGTTCAATGATTTGCAAGCTCTTTAGATATTTTTAATATTCTCTGTGTGTGTGTGTGTGTGTGTGTGTAATTTAATACCCCCACAAGGTAGAGGAGGTTGGCTTCCGTAGGGAGGAAGTGCTGACTAACCCAGAGCTAACTGAAGAGCAACATCAGTGGTAAGAGAAACTTTTCTAGAAAAGGCGCTCTCTTAGAAACCATTTCAGACCTGGTTTCCATGCCATCCTTCTCCATCTCAGAGCTGGTTTTCTCTTTCCCCTTCAATCCAGCATCCACCACACTTTGGGAGCAGTGTACCCAAAGGAAAGCTCATCAAAGCCTTCTCTGAGTTCTACCATATGAACTATTGCTTCTTGGTGTGGTGAACATTCCCTCCTTTTTGACATTCCTATAAACCGCATGTTCTTCAAGAAGATAATGTGTAACCCTGAACAAGATAAAGACAACATCTGAAACGAACTGCTATCAATTATACTATTGAATATGCTACTTTCAAACTCTGCGCTGCCAGATTTTTCTGATTTACGGGGTGGCTGATTATGGAAAAGGAGCCATGGTGAGTGGTTCAAACCCACTGGCCACTTTGAAGGAGAACAATGAGGCTTTCTGCTCCAGAGAAGATTGACAGCCTAAAAACCTCTTCTAGAACCATAAGGTCACTCTGAGTTGGCACACAGTTGCTGTTAGTGGGTTTGATTTTTGTTTTTCAGAATGGGGAGATGACGCAAACCATTCCTCTGTTTATATCAAGAATGACTCTTATTAAAGCTTTTACTTTCTGACGCTATAAGAAAAACTGCCCACACAAGTCAGAGTTATTCTGAATTCTCTAAGGCAGTAATTGTGTTTTATTGAAAAATGCTCCATATATATCTCACTGAGCAGATCTTCTCAATCAAAACAAAAATACATTCTGCTTCAAATGAATCTGAACTATAGCAACATAAAATGCAAAAAAAACAGTCAAAGTGCTGGGGCAAATTAGTTGTTTTTAATACATACTGTACGTGTATGTACTACTTTTCTACGAAGAGTAAGTGCTCCCCCGAGATATTTAGAATATGATTAAATAAACAGGGGACAGGAACACATGGATTTAAATCGTCGTTAAAGCTGTCATCTGCCTGGTGAACCTAAATAGAGTTAAACAAACACGATAGAAACATTTTCACATAAATGGTCATCTGCTCTTGTGTATGTACACACAATAAATGCTGCAGTGTAAACTAAATAAAGTCGTTTCCATTACTTAGGGGCTATTACAGTCATTTGTTTAGTGACCACTGTGAGCCAGGTGTGCATAGATGAATAAGACTTGCCCTAACCTAGAGCAATGAATAGTGTGGGTCTGAATGGGACATACCATTGGTAAACAATGCAACGCACGCTGTGGTAGAGGGTTGGAAGATGTACTCAGAGGTCATAAAGAAGAGAGTAATGAATCAGCCTGAAAATTTGCACAGGTGAGTAGGTCACCAGGTGATGAAGAGGTGTTTTTTTGTAAATGGCTTTCTTGAGAAAGTATTATCAAAGCTTGAACGTCTTCAAAAAATATCCTATGGACAAAGGATGGTCTAATGAGGGTGGTGGTGGTTGGAGGCATTGTGTGAAAAATCTAGAATGCCATAGTAAGATGAACTGTACCTGTCAGCTCTCAGTATCCTGTTCATGGTCAGACTCATTACTGCAAATCTATGAAACCCAGACGGAGATCTTTCTCTCACCACAAGGATATTTCCATCACGTGGACAAGGGTACATGTGCCAGATTGCCATGCCGAAGCAATCTCCCACCAGTAGTGGGTGAGAGTTGGTGGATAAAATACTACAATTGTGGATTAGGCAGAACAGCAAAGGCATGTTCTACACAGATTCCCAGGATCCCTAGAGGCACTGAGCCTCTGGTACCCACAGCAATAACCACTAAGACATAAGAATCTAGATTTGTCTTTCTTTCCTTCGCTGATCTCCTTCCCTTCTGCTTCCTTAGTGCTTCTTCCCAAATAAACCACTTGCATTGCAACCTCCATCTCTGCACTGCTTCTAGAAAAGTCAAACATGAAAGACCTTAGGCTTGAAGGAAGCTTCCAAGACCATAAAGCAAGGAAATGACAGGCTGAGAGGAATGTTTTGAGAAAGACACCTCTTTCGGGCAACAACGTGGAGGAATGATGGACCCGGGGACAAGAAGATTTGAAAGCAACTGCTCAAGAGGAGGAAAAAGAATAAACAGAAAAAAGAGGGTGACAGAGGGAATCCTGGAGAATACCAATGTTTACAGGAGAAAGACACTGAGAGAGAACCAACAGCGGTGAGAGGGCAACTGAAGATTCCTCCACCAGCTTCTCCTAAAACCAGTGGGAGTTCTATACCTTGGGGGTCCCTAATGTTTTGTAACAAGGTGCTACTTTTCATTTCGCCAAAGCCATGAGGTCCATCTTGACCGGTGTACCGATAATCAGGCCCCTGACAGACTAGAGATGATAACGTGGAGAGAACTCAGGGTTCCCATTTCTTACTGAATTTGAGTTCCAGTAAATAACTGAGATTAGAAGGCTAACGAAGAAGGCGATACAATCATGGCAACTAGCTTAGAAGGTTGCCTGCAAGAAGTTCTGAAACTACCTAGAGATTCTGATTGACAAGACCCCACCCATGGTGGAGGTAACAAAGGGAATGTGGAGAAAAAATGGGTTTAAAGATAGTCCGCTGCATGTAGGTTTTCAATATGTTTATGTTGAATTTAGGTAAGTGATTGATTTGATATTGATCATTTCTAATTATTTCTCTTCAACTTTGGGATAAGTGCCAAATCAGCAGGCTTCCCAAAATGCAAGCTGAAACCCCTAGGCTGGTTGTATTGAGATCTGAAGGAGCACCGGCTCTGTTTCTTCTAAGACAGACTTGATGTTCTTCTGCTCTTGGTGCTTCCGGTATGCTCCACCACTGCCAGAATTCAAATGCATCAGTTCTCCGCCATTTCTCTGCGTGGCCAGCTTTCTCAGCGGCCACCCACTCAGGAGGACCAGGGGAGCTGAAGCAGAGAAAACACAAAGAAATTGACACCTGGTTATATCATGTGGGGTTATTATAATCTACTGGAGTAAAGGAGGTTGTGGGGAAGGATATGTATGTATTCATGATAAAACTAAATATGGATGAAGATAGAAAACTGTGCTCATTGTATTTTCTAAGCGAATGGGAAAAAATTTAGAGAAGTTGGAAGGAAAAACTACCCCAAACAATAATTAATCTCAAATGACCAAAACTAACAACTTACGTATGACCAGAAAAATTGGAAATCAGGAGCTGGAAGAGTGCTCATTTCAATGAAGTAAAGAAGGAAGAGGCGTTCAACTTACAACTGTGTAGTATTTTTTTTAATCCATCAATAGAAAGTGTAAAGTAGAAAATGATTTTTCAACAAAACATGAAGATTTGCTGCCCAAATATTTTCTACCTAAGAAAAATTATCTCGGGTCTAGATCAGCTAGGCAAAAAGAAATTACAATCTAGTGTTAATCTAACCAAATACTGGCTGTATGGAAACAGATACAATTAAAGTATAATGGCAACAATCAAGTTGAGGCGATTAAAGTTAAAATGATCTTAAAGGATTTTATAGATAGGAATAAGGGTAGAGATATTAACCATCTTCAAATGTGATTAAACATCTAACATGTGGGGACTAGCATAGGAAAACACAGTGTGTCTAACTTCCAGAGAGTAGCAGAAGAAAAAATGAGATGAGATCAATATTGAAGCAAAACAATCCAAACAAACAAGGAAGTAGAGAAAAAATGAAACATAGGGCAGATAGGTAAAAGACAAAACAAGTATATGAATAAATAAAATGGAATGGACTAAATAGTCTGTGTAAAATATAGATAGTCAGATTGAACTCAATAACACAAAATCCTGCCAGAATCTAGTTAAATAATATACCCCTAAACTTAAGAATGTATAAATATGAAATCAATAAGAATAGGGAAAGATATTCCAAATAAATACAAAGTTTACTGATATCAGAAATAAGTGTACATTAAAATCAAAAAGTTTTATCAGCTATAAATTCATCACTACATGTAAAACTTCCCATTGACTAGCTAGATATGCTTTCATTGTTTTGAGGTGCCACCCAATCGATTCCAACTCACAGCTACTCTGGGGAACACACAGGACTAATGCAGAGATTGTCAAGCCTGTGATCTTCACACGGATGCTCGCCATGGCTTTCCTCTGAGTGGGTTTGAACAGCCAATCTTTCAATCAGCAGCTGAGCACTTAACATCTATTTTTTGTTTTATGACCTTAGAATAACTCTCTCAGGAATTCATAGATAAAGTAGACCAAACAAAGAATAAGGGATTTAAAGAGTTTGTAACATAATCATTAATTAGTTCAATGGACACATAACTCAAAAAGTGATATACCACTCCTTACTCACTCTTTCCTCACTCACTACTCACTCACTCACTCCTCTCATTCACCACTCACTCACTACTCACTCTACTCACTCACTACTCACTCTTTACTCACTCTTTCCTCACTCACTACTCACTCATTCCTCAATCACTCACTCCTCTCATTCACTACTCACTCACTACTCACTCACTCACTCACTCCTTGCTCATTCATTCCTCCCTCACTACTCACTTACTTCTTACTCACTCATTCCTCACTCACTCACTACTCACTACTCAACTAAAAACAAAAACAATCAAACAAAAGTGATATACCTTACCAAAACTGACCACAAGAATGACTATTAAATATGTTTTATGAAATTTACACAATTCACAATCTGGTGATGATGAAATTAATAAAAATATAACTCTTTTGAAATATGACCTATGAGTCAAAATTAATTCATAATCACAGGAACTGGAAAATATTTACACCAAAGTGATACTATAAAGTAGTACATAGAAAAACGAGAATATAACAAATTTTTTTAGACTAAAATTTTTGCCAGAAGAATTTTAAAAGTTAATGTATTGGGAATTTAAGAAGTTAAGCTGTTACCAAAAAAAACAAAAAACCTAAATGTGTTTTTAAAAAACATCAATGGGGTCAAAATGGCCGCAGGTCCACCGTTGCAGCCTCAGGCCGGTGGCTGGATGGCCTTTGAAAATGGTACTGCAACGCTGCAGGGTTCAATAAACTCTGGCTAATGCGAGGTGACACGATACACGAGACCGAAGATGCGATAGAAGCCGTAAAAAGGCTGCCTGAAAACCTATATCATGACCGGATGTTTCTCATTCAGAGAGCCTTGGACCTGGGCATGAGGCAACAGGTCTTGCCTAAAGAGCAGTGGACAAACTATGAGGCGGATAAATTCTACTTGGAGCCATATCTCAAAGAGTTGATTCAGGAAATAAAAGAGAGAGAGGAATGGGCCAAGAAGTGATCATCTCATTGAACTCTGTGAAGGGAGCTGTCTGCAGAGTATTTTTATGAAGTTGGTACAACCTGAAATGTTTAATTTAAAACCTATCCTAGGCTGCAAATGCACTACTTTAAATAAATATGTATTGTAATCTTAAAAAAACATTAATGAATTTAAGAGTAAATAGTAAGAAAATTGGAGAACAAAACTCAAACCTTATTGTCTGAGAAGCAAATAAAATTGACAAGCACCTAAGAAGATTGATCATAGAAATACTAAGCAGGTAAATACATACAAACATACAAGTACATATATAATCTTATCTGTCTAGGAAGACGGACAGCCAGATGCATCTTAGAATCAAGGATGCTAAGAGTTAGTCTCTAGTACTTCAACATGTCTTCTGGATCAGTACCTGAAAAAGAACATCTTGCTTAGTATCATAAAGGGTTAGGGAAAAAGGAAGACTCTCAATGAGATGGATTCACACAGTATCCAAGACAATTGCCTCAAGTCTAGCAATTGTGAGGTTGTGTTTTGTTAGGTTGGACATAGGGTCACAATGGGGCAGAGTTGACTTGAAGGTAACGAACAGCAACAATACAGTAACGACGGATTTGGAAACAATGTGGTATACAGTATTAAACATCTGAAAGGTGGGGAGAAATACAGATAATGTAGAAACACATTAGATGATAAGGGTATATGTGGAACAACATGGCACTAGTAATTTTGAAAATCAGAAAAAATGGTATTTTTCTATAACCATGAATTGAATTCAGATTTGGAAAATATTCCTCACAGAAAACCAGAAACTACTTTTACTAGTACAATTTTCCTAATTTGAAGAAATTTAAAAGGGGTATCCCCCCCAAAAAAAAATCAAGAAAAAGCTCGACTGGGTGGAGTTTCATAGTAGGCATTTTTCCCACAAACCAAGCATCAAACAACTCACTCTGAGTTCGTGCACCCACTGTCTGGTCACAGTGAATTTGTTCATAAAAGCAGTTTCACTGGAACTTGGTTTTTGTGATGGCTGATTTAGGAGAACTGGGTGCAGCTGTGAAATCTTGTTTCCTGCTCGGGAAAAATGCCACCGAAACTGCTGCGATGCTGAGCACAGCTGACAAGGACAGCACTGTGGGAAAAACTCAAGTGTCACAGGGGTTTCTCATTCCAAAAAGGGTAAAATGTCGATTGATGACACATCTTGTTCTGGACATCCATCAACTACACAATTGGACAAAAATTAACAACGATGGACCATTGAGGAGATGGAGAAGTTATCTATACATTGAAGGTGGTAAGTTTGCTTCGTGAAAATATTAAATACGTAGCTTTGAAAAACAAATTACCCCCAGACTGACCCTGTGACACTGAGGCAAACCACTAAAAGAATGCGGCAGTGCAACCCGGGGAGCAGAGCAGGGAGGCCCGAGGGAGTACAAAGGACAGACTCTGGGGCCAAAGCATGGCACCCCATTGGACCTCACTGAAGGACATGCCTAGAGATCCAAAATCAGACCTTGATCTATTTACAGGGTTTTCTTTCTTTAAAATTTTTTTCTTTTAATTAATTTATTTTCTATGGGTAATTGGTTTCCTTTTTGTTGTCATAGCTGTGTTCTCACTCATCACCTATCTTGCTACGACTTGATTTTTGGTGCATATTATTAACTCTACAGATCTATCTAGATAAGATAGACTGGATGAATAGTCTAGAGGAGAAAACAAAGGGACCAATGGTTCCCGGGGGACATGGGAGAGGGGGAGGAGGGGACAAGGAGGTGGTGCTGACCAACCCAGGGACAGGGGAGCAATAAGTGATCCAAAATCAGTAGCAAGGAGGGTGTGAGTGGCCTGGTAGGGATTCAGCAAGGGCTGAATGAAGGCTGAGCATGATAGTGGGACCAGAGGAAAGTAAAAGGAAATAGAGGAAAGAACTAGGTGGCAAAGAGTATTTATATTTATTTTAGTTCTAAGGCAGCAGATGGACATTGGGCCTCCACTCAAGCACTTACTCAATGCAAGAACACTTTGTTCTATTAAATTGGCATTCCAGGATGCACACCTTCCCGACATGATTGCTGAAGAAAAATGTGTGCATAAGCAAATGTGGTGAAGAAAGCTGATGGTACCCAGCTATCAAAAGATATAGCATATGGGGTCTTAAAGGCTTGAAGATAAGGAAGCAGCCATCTAGCTGAGAAGCATCAAAGCCGACATGGAAGAAGCAGACCAGGCTGTCTGACCACAAGGTGCAGAAGGGACCAGATATCAGACATCAAAGAACTAAAAATCCTATCAGTGGGTGCCCACCTTCCTGATATGATCACTTAAGGCAAACATGTACATAAGCAAATGTGGTGAAGAAAGCTGATGGTGCTCAACTGTCAAAAGATATAGCATCTGGGGTCTTAAAGGCTCGAAGATAAACAAGTAGCCATCTAGTTCAGAAGCAACAAAGCCCACACCAGCCTGTGTGACCATGAGCTGTCGAAGGGATCAGGTATCAAGCATCAAGGAACAAAAAGCATAACATTGAAATTGTGGGTGAGTGCAAAGTGGAGACTCAAAGCCCATTGGTAGCCAACCAGACACACCTTACAGAAGGGTTGTGGGGAGGAGATGAGTCAGTCTGGGTGCAGGGAAGCAACGATGAAACATGTAACTTTCCTCTAGTTCTAAAATGCTTCCTCCCCTCCACTATCATGATCCCAATTCTACCTTACAAATCTGGCTAGACCAGAGGATGTACATAGGTACAGATATCAACTGGAAACACAGGGAATCCAGGACAGATAAAGCCTTCAGGACCAGTGGTGAGAATGGCAATGCCTGAAGGGTGGAGAGAATGTGGGATAGAAAGGGGGAACTGATTACAAGAATCTACATATAGCCTCCTCCCTGGGGGATGGACAGCAGAAAAGGTGGGGGGAGACATCAGACAATGTAATATATGAGAAAATAATAATAATTGATGAATGATGAAGGGTTCATGGGGTAGGGGTGTGTGCAGAGGGAGGGGCAAATGAGCAGCAGATATTAAGGGCTCAAGGGGAAGGCAAATGTTTTGAGAATGGTGATGACAACACATGTACATATGTTCTTGACACAATGGATGGATGGATGGATGGATTGTGATAAGAATTATACAAGCCCCCAATAAAATGATTTTTTTTAAAGAAAACCAAATTACCATTTTCTTTGGTAGGATACCCCCTCGTATAATTCAAATCTTGTGCAAAGTAAATCAGAGACAGGAAAAAGAGATAGAGCATTCTCCAACTTATATAGCAAAGTTATCATAAATGATTCAAAACCTAACACAGATAGTATAAGAAACAATTCTATATTAATCTTACTCAGAGATTCAATACTGTTAAATTACTGACAAATTAAATCTAGAAGTGTATAAAAACCTAAAATAATATTACTATATTGGGTTTTCTCAAGGAATGAAATGAGAGCTTGATCTTAGGAAATCAACAATATTAAAATGTGCCATGCTAACATTGCAAAAATGTGATCAGAACAATAAATGCAGAAAAATCAACATTGAAATTCTATTTGTGATTTTTAAAAAACCTACATAACTACAAACCCTAGAAGAAATCTTCCTAACTAAGTAGGACCTACAAAAATCTGTAACAAGTAGTTTAGTGGGGAAATATAGAAAGTACAGGATATCTGATATCACCATTGCTAGTCTACATTGTTCAAGAAGATATGTGTATATATCTACACACAAGGACACATGTGTATAGATATGTGTATATTTGTGCATATATGCATACATATATGTATACTGTTGTAAAAGTGATGTGGTGGTGGCATCTGACCTCTGCTAACTTTACAAGCGAAAAAGAGAACCAAAATCAGTAACCCAGGTCTGATTAATAGGGGTTGGAAGTCAGACATACCATCTCAATCATGCATGTTTACCAATTGTGTCACCACCTGCCCCTCCACAACCCTCTCTTCTCCTTTGCTGGGTTTCATTTTTCAATGAGAGGGCCACAAAGACCTCACAAACAACACAATTATGAGGTTGATTCAGGAAGCAACAGGTTGCAATTAATTCAGGATCAGAAACTCAAGATACAGTTCTTCGGTCAAGACTGCTTCTTCTTATCTCTCTCTGGCTCTCAGCCTCTAAGCCGCTAGGCCCCAAGCAAATATTATGAAACTCAGACAAGTGTTACAGTGCTCTTTAGCTCCACCAGTGAATGCTCAAAGGCACCCTATTCTACCATTGTGCCTTCTTCCTGAAGGTGCTCAGCTTTCTCACCCCATGGGCAAGAAAGTCTCCTACTGGTCTCCTGGTCGTGCTGCTTCTGCTGCCACCATTTCTCTGCTGCTGCTCAAGCCATTTTCTCCGTGCACTGCTGACATTTTCTTTCTCTCTCTTCTGGGTCTAGGAGGTTCTCAGTTCAGAGATCCCAAGTCCAAAAGATGCACTACACTCCTGGTTCGTCTTTCTTGGTGGTACTGAGGTCTACCCACTTTCTGAGCCCGAGATGGCTCATTTTGAGCCTCGTAGGATGGAGTGGGAGGGCAAAACTGACCAATCCTTTTATCAGAGTTCCAAACACCTGTTTATGTGGCCCAGCCCCAACAAGTGTACCAGGCAATGTGTAGTACATGTGTATCATTTCATCCAATCACCTTGATGGGCCATAGCACCCTGTTTCATAGTCCAACCCTATCCTTCAGTAGGAATTACAAGACCACGGGTGGAAAGGCCACATAAAAATGATCCATCACATAACTATGTACCAGTATGTATATATAGAGAGACACACATATATACATGTGAATACACATAAGAGGGGGCTTCAAAATTAATATAAAAAGGAATTAAAAGATAATGGAATTTTCACACAAAAGTTGTGACTCTGGCACACATATACTAGAAGACTAGATATATGCATCTAGAATATATATATACACACATATATAATCTAGAAGAATATAATTATGAACAACCTATAATTATTTTCAGATAATTATAATTGTCTACATAGAAAATCCAAAGGGGTCTACAAATGTATTTTTAGAATAAATAATGGAATTTGGCAAGTTCTCTGGGTACAAACCCGATATACAAAAGTCAGTACATAAAAATCACTTATATTACTATGTGTGAGCAGTCAAAAACGCAATCGTATAAAACATGCAAATCTAAGGACAACTATAATGAAAATTGTGCAAGGCCTTTGTAGAAAAAAAAATATCGTAACTCCCCCTCTGATCATTTGTGTTTGTTTCTTCTGTTTTAATAGAATATGCAAGATTTTAAAATGAATAATGGGTCCAGAGTAATTCCAGTTATTTCTGAACAGCAAGGTGAAATTCCTTTGATATCAGATATAAAAAATACTATAAAGCTACAAAATATGGCATTGACACGACATACTTATTGATCAGAGTGACAAATCACATTATAAGGAAAGGTCCCTGAAGTCAGTTAAGGATTTGGAGCTTTGTACCATTGGATGGAACTCTGATCTTGAGCATGGAAATGCCTATAAACAAATTAGGATGCTATTAAAAGTATCCTTACGATTAGAGGTAGGAGTCGCAGTAAAAATGAAAAGAATGGAAATTTCTAGGCACGAGCAAATGATTTTCTATTTATTTCCCAAGCTCAACATGCTGGTGAAAGAAAGAGAAAAGGCAATGTTGTCACCAGGATTTTGAGCTTGGGAAATAGGATTGTCTTCAATAACACTTGTGAGTCGTGTGTGTGTGTGTGTGTGTGTGTGTGTGTGTGTGTGTGTGTGTGTAGCAGAGAGGCAACAGTGAGGTAGCCACATGGAGATATCTTTGAAACAACCAGTGATATGTATTTGGATATTAGATAAGAGGTAAGGATTGGCGATCCTCGGGGGGCTAGAAACAATTCCTTCAGGAAAAAGACGAAGAGGAGATGCGGATGGGACAATTCCAACAGTGACATCTGTTCAGCCACAGTTCGACTTCTCTGGTGCTGGCTCCGATTTCTAAAACCTGCATCAAAGTTAGGAGCCCAGACAGCACAATAGTTAAGGGCTCATTAGCTTTCCCCCAAGGCTGGGTGCTTGAACTGAACCTGCTCCTCCAGAGAGAGCCTGGAAATCTGGCTCCCCTTTTGGGCCGTTTTCCTGTCAAGTGGGCTCTCTGAGTCAGCACCTGATGCCACACAGCAGGTCCAAGGCAGCCTCTGACCATGAATATTTGCCTTCCAGGAGGATTATCAGCCCTATGTTTGACAGGTGCTTAAAGATGGTGCTTACTGGCTTTTAAAATGCCTCTCCTTCTTCACCTGCAGCTTTGATTCAAACACAAACACGAGGAAAGGCAAAGTAAGCAAGGAGGCCCACGTATGTGTAGCTTACATGTGTGTTCCCCTGTGCCTAACCAGGGGGCGCGGGGGCGTTGGGGTGGGAGGCGCTAGCTCGTGGGGAAGGCTGGCTGTGGGTGACAGCGTGCAGTGAGGGGGTGGCGCGCACCGCGCTGGCTGAGTGCCAGGACGTGGCAGAAGTTGAGAAATCATGTGTCATAAAGAGAAAAGCGAACCACGTTGCTTGGGGTGAGATGTACCTTGACGAACGTTCCCATGTGACCGATGCATTTTAACTACTCACGCGCTCAACGTGAAATGCCTTTTTGACAGCAAACAGCCGTCTTTTTTTATTTTGCGCTTTGTTTCCTGTGGGTCTCTGCTGGGCTTTGCCTGCCTCTTTCAATGCCGACTTGTTGGCGTTCCGTGGTTCTGTGGAGAAGGAGGCAGGACAGTGCTCTGTGGTCCCAGGCCCCCCGCAGCAGCAGCGCACGAGGAAGCGAGCTGTAGAAAGGGGGACAAAAGGCCACAAAGAAAGGCTGCACCCTGGTATCTCCGTCACTCCTTACAAGGTTCCATACAGGCAGCCGGCCTGCAGGAAGTTCATTTATAACTGTCAATTTAGCAGCTCATTTACTTCATTGAAGCAATGAGACACAACAGGGGTGTGGTAACCGGGAGATAATCACACCTCGGGGGTGTTCGGAGGCAGGGAAACAGCCAGTTCGCTGTAATCCCACAGGGGTGTGATTAGCGCTCCTGATCATTTTACAGCTGAGGGGGCTGAGGCAGAAGTTGTGCATTTCTCTTTCTGGGAAAAATAAAGGGAGAAGGAACTGGAACATGAAGTATGCTCAGGAAGTCAGCGATCCTGGACAGAGACTCAAGAAACCAGGCGTGGCAGCAGACACTCGGGAACCAAGTGTTGTCTTAGTTTGTCCCATTTCCTTATGGCTTCTTGTTGAATGCTCTGAATTAAGACATGTAATTACTAGTGGGAAAATGGTTAGGCCTCTAACAGAATCGAAAATGAAAATCCCAAATTAATCCTGCGTTCCAGCCACTGTGTTCTTTGGCCGTGATGGTCCTCCAGGTAGTCAAGTCCTTTGTGTTTTCCAACCACGCTTCCTGAGTTCAGTTTCCAAGGCCCCGGCTCCACGGTGCTTCCTGTATACATACGAGCACATCTACAACATGTGCCCAGTCAACACTTTTCAGGTGTAGACGCGTACTTCCATGCTACCAATTACATTAAGTTGTGTGCCCATCACCCATAATCACTGTCACAGTTCTGTAGACAGAAGCCCCCTGTTCCCTGCACACTGACTCACCCCTCTTCCGTCTCTGCATTCTGGTAACCCAGGATCTGTTGTCTTTAACCAACGGCTCCATTACGTTTGGCCAGCAGAAATGCCCAGCCCATCCAACCTGCGCTCCAGAAGTCCCTTTCTTCAATTGTTCTAGTCCCAGTAGTCCTGCCTCATCGAGGGTGGCCTCCATCCTCAGGGTTCCTTGTATCTTTCCACAACAAAGTCGCCGGTTTCACCCAAGAAATATCTGATGCCCTTTCTAGCTTCAAGAAAAGGAACTCATCTTTGCCAGAAGCCCAGTTAAAATCATAGAACAATAATAACAATGACAAGTGTGAGCAGTGTAATGCTGTGCATTTGTCCCATTACCCTTTCCCTTTACTTTTGGATGTGCATGGGACTCGCATTACCAAAGAGAAAATGGTATATGATCTCAAACCTCCTTCTCTGCTTCTAGGGGAAGGATTTCTTCTGTGCTTCTGTGGGAAAGGATTTGAAATTCACCCGTTGTTTGACTACGAAGCCAAGAGAATGCACCTTTTTCTCTTAATTTGTCCAAATTCAATTCTATGCATACCATCCAGTGAGCCTGTCGTCAGTCATTCCCTCCTTTTTTGTGCATCATTCCTTGTGATTCTCCCCAAAGAAACCCAGGCAGAATATTCTACATATAGCACATCAACATTTCAAACGTATCTTTATTTAAATCAATTGCAAGTGGCTGCTTCACTCAACATTACATTATTAGAAATTGAGTAATTCCTCAAGGATGAGATAGACAACACCACATGATACAACCTGGAGACTGCATGGAACAAGGGCCAAGGCAACAGCGCTAAGCAAACTCAACAAGCAGCTCGGCCATTTCTGGAAGTTAAGTCCCATGGGGAGGAATAGCTAGGTCACTGGCAGGAAAACTGAGGAAGGCTGAGGAGAAAAACAAGGCCGAGTGTCGTTTGAGATGTTCTGCGGTGAAATACCTGGATGAACTGACTGGTAGGCTGCAGAGTGATATAACTGTGTTTTAGCAAGTCAGTGTCAAACTAGTGGCCGTAGAGACATCCATAGAAACGAGTGGCCATAGAAAACGATTTCATCAGAAAGGTCCATTTCGTTCCAATCTTTGAAGACCTTGACATGTTTCGGAAAGTCGGTTGCCTTCTTTCCAACCTTAATTACAAAAAATAATTTAACATTCATTGATGATTTTGGAGTTGTGTTCCTTTACTCCACCACTGGCTATTCCATAATGACTTTGGCAATGATGTGCTTAGTACCTGCCTCCTATACTTGTCTCATTCCCGGAAGACTGTCAGCCTCATAAACCCTAAGGAGCTCGTCTGTTCTACTACACAGGTTTCCTGGGATCGGGGTTGAGTGAGAGCGGTTGAGGGGACAGAACAAGGAGGAGAGGCATGAAGGCTTTGCCAGTCAGGCGACTTTTGAACAGGAAAAGAAGTGCACCAGGCAGGGTTGGGAATGTCATTGGCAGAGGGAACAGCAAGGACAGTGGCAATAAGATGTCTGTAACCACCAGGGACTCACGTAGAAAATAAATGTTTAGAAAACGATGATGGCAACACATGTACAAATAATGCTTGATACAATCAGGGTATGGATTGCTGTAAGAGCTATAAGAGCCCCCAGTAAAATGATCTTTTAATAATAAATAAAATCAATAAAGATGTCTCCAACCATACACACCCAAATTTTTTTCCCCAAATGTTTTGTGACTCAGTGGTTTGACTCCTTCTCCCAAAGTCAAAAGGAGAAGAAATTCCTACTTAATTACTGTTTTCAAGTTTATGAGCTCCTGTGTTTGAGGCCTGGCTGTACCTGTCTGGATTTCAAACTTGAGACATGGTGGCTGGGTCCTGGGAGCAATCTGGAAGCAACCGTCACTAGTGTGTCCTGAGAGTCCATAGTCCACAGGGATACCCTGAACTGTGTGTTTAGGGAATGGAGGAAGTCTCAGAGGACATAGATGCCAGATGCAGTCCAGGCCAGAGCATGTCTACTGAAGTTCCCACTTATAACAACACCCAGTCCAGTGCCCTAAACACAGTGGACTCCTGAAACCACTGGAATTAAAACAAAAAATTTAAGCAAAACCCAAGGGGTCATTGCTTAGTGGGCACCAAACTCTTGTTAAGGTGGACATGCTCACGGTGTCTGAGGGTGGCATCAGGATATTTCCAAAAGCTCATGAAAAATCTCACTATCTCTTCATTTCATTTTCCACAGACTTTTTCAGCCTCTTCATAGATATATTTGCCACAATAATGAAAAAATTTTGTATGCAGAATATATAAAGAGCACTTGCCATTCAATAAGAGGACAAGTGATGTAATTTAGAAAGGGAAACAACATTTCACCCACAAAGATACATAACTGATTAGTAAGTGCATGGAAAGATGCATCTGAGATGTTTTTAATCATTATGGATACTAAGAACATAGGTATGCAAATGCCATGAGAGAACTTACTGTTTCTGTTTCTAAGTGTTCTCACAACTAAATTAGGACAGTAATAGCCAAGAAAGGGCTTAGTAGAACCATTCATCATGTAATCCAGAAAACGTACAGTGACTTCATCTCTCTCTTTGGTAGTCAATGAACGTGCCCCGGACCTTCCCCTTCCTACATCCGCACAACAGTTTCTTGGAGTCCTTAGTCCTTTTCCCCACGAAGCTGAAAATGCCTGCGAAGACCGGGATGTATCCTCAGGGGCCATGCGCCTGTGACCAGGGCTGCAAACCTTACAATAAGGAGGAAAGCTGTAAAGAGAGATTACTCCCAGCCAATAACGACTAGCAGAGAATTGGGAGGACAGTGAAAACCTAAATGTATTGTTACCCTGGAAATGACATTATATGTAAAGGTCCCTAACATGAAAGATGTAGCCCTGTATCATGAAAGGAAGAGGAAGGAAGGATGATTTTTACCACTTATTAGCTTCAGGCTAGTTGCTCAGCCTCAGGACCTTTGCAGTTGCTATCCTCTGTGCCTGAAACAAAGGAGCCCTGGTGGCATCGTGAGCTAAGCATTGGGCTGCCTGCCACAAGGTAAGCGGTTTGAAACCACCAGCCCCCTCAGCAGCAAAAAGATGAGGCTTTGCACTCCCATAGAGATGTCCAGTCTTAGAAGCCATCTGGGATAGTTCTGCTCTGTCCTATGGGTCCCTGAGAATCCGCTGTACTGCTGTCGCAGTGAGGGAGCCGCCAGAAACCGGCTTCCCCAAATACTCCCATAGCGGGCTCCCTCGTGTCAAATGCCCTGTTGTCAGGGACTCTCCCTGAATCTGTTAAGGAAGCCATTCCTCAAGCTCCCCTGCCCTTCTCGCCGTCTGAGAAGCCAAGTCCTTTACTTGTTCATCAGTGCTGCTGTTCTCCAGTAGAGAGTAACCTCCGCTCCAAGGGGGATGGGGGTCTATGTGTGTTTGTTAGCACTCCACGGCTTTTAGTAAAGGTTGTTCATAACTGGCCTGGCAAGGACACTGGTCAATGAGAACAGAGGCCCTGGTAAACACCAGTGCAGCCAGGCCCACCGCCCGGCCGCTCAGCAGCACGGGCCGCAGTCGACATGCAATAAATGCTTGCTGAGTGTTGAGGCGCAGCGAAAGGAAGGCGGCAACTCCTTCTGGAAGGCCCGTTGCAGATTTAAACAACACGATGTGGGTTAAGTGACGTTCAGGCCACCTCTTCAGACTGAGGGATGGGCCCTGACCCACCTCGCAAGATTTCACAGACTCTGCAGCCCGTCGTGACCTTGCACAGCCTCTGGTAGTCTCTGCAGAGCCCAAACAGAGCCCATCTGGAAAGGCAGCTTTGCCGATGGATGCAGTTGTGCAGATCTCAGGGGTGAGGTCTGGCCTTGGCCAGGAGAACACTGGCAGTGTTTCTAGGGGTTCAGCCCCAGAAAACGAACCCTCCGACCCCTGTGGTGCGTGCTGCAAAAAAGAAAAAAAATTAAGAACCAATTCCCCTTTAAAAACCGCGTGCCTTTGAAGCTGAATGTGAATTATTAAACCTTTTATCATAATTACAGGGAAGGCATGCTTAACTCCTGCATACGCCATCTCTCCAGCCTCCAAATGTTCATACTTGCATCGTCGTATGAAGTCCCATTATTTTTAATGATATGTCAGGAGGTCTGGAAGAATAGCAGCCTCCGTGGCCGGGTGTTTGGAACTGCACCCTCCCCCCAAAAAAAGGGTGGAGCTTTCCGGAGCTGCCAGTGGGTTGGCCGGTTTTCCCCTGCTGTTGACTCGCATCACGACACACAGGTGTTGGGCTGGAGACCTTATTAGGCACAGTCATTTGAGAACAAGCAGGCAGAAATGCTTAGCACCCGCTGGGTCTGAGGGGAGTCTCTGTGTGGTACAAACCGTTCATAGGCCCAGCTGCTAACTGAAAGGTTGGTGGTTCAAGCACACCCAGAGGTGCCGCCGCAGAAAGAACTGGTGATCTGCTCCTGAAAAAGCAGCCCTTTAAAATCTTACAGCACACAGTTCCCTTCCAACACACGTAGAGTTGAGATGAATCAGCCCGGCACCACGAACGGAGGAAGTGATTTCTTTTCATGAGAAGGGTGGGGGTCGGCTCTTCCTCGCCTCACCTAAAAGAATTAAGTTCAAATGTTGCCTCCCCACTGCCCCCCACCCTGCCGAATCCATGGCCTCTGTGGCATCCTCAGACAACGTCCCAGCTCTCACTATGTGGTCTTCTATCTTCATCGCTGGGCTGGGTTTTTTTTTTAGGGCTCAGCAGCCTTGATATTAGGCTCCCAGTGATGCTATCCATTACACTGTCAGGAAAGCAGGCTGCCCTAGTGTAGGCCAAGTGTCAACAGAAGGTGAGGAAGAAAATCAGCCACAATCTAAAGCTAATTACCCTGCCTCGAAGTTAATTAAATACTTGTTAGGAGCAGCGGGGTAGATCCTAATTAAACTTGTCTAATAACAGTACACTGACATTCTCTGACACTGGGAATTCCTACAGGGTTTAAATAATTGTACAAAGGGCAGTAATACCTGTCACATCCCAGTGTGCAGGCGAACGCTGGAGAGACACATTTCTCAGTATTTTCGATTCTAATTTGCCACATATTGAGCACTTCGCGTGTGTTTAATTTACACACGTTTTAATTTGGGGGACCCCGGATGGCTCCTAATGATTTTGTCCTTATCCCCTGTTCCAAGCGGAAAAGAAAAGGCATACACACAGAAATAACCAAATAAATCACTGAAGCGGTCAGCAGTATTATTTTGTATGATTTGGTGTAATGATCATGATTAATGCTTGTTTATTGTTATATCTCTTGTGTTATGTAAATAAAGCTGTGGCCTTCTCCTTCCAATTTCAGGGTGGCCAAGCTGCTTTCATTTGGAAGCAAGCAGAGGGAGCCAGCCGGGGCAGGGAGAGCCCCTGCCAGCCTCCCGCGTGCACTCCAAAAAAACCACAGGCATGCTTTCCTCCCCACTGGTTGGCAGTGCCCACCTCTGATTTCACAAAACCCACATGGCATGTGGGTAACGGAACTCTGCGCCTCCAGTGCAGAGAGGAAGTAATCACCTCCCCAAATGGAGCTTTCGATACTAAATGCCTGCGAGCATCAGAGAAGGAGCAAGGTGGAAGGCGGATGGGAACTGGCCAAGGCAGCTGATGAGGCTATATATAGACCCAAACCTTTTAGCAAAAAGGGAGTGTCGCCGGCACTTTTTAAGCCTGGGTGGGAAAGGAGTGGAGAATGTGGGAAGAAAAGTTAGTGCCTCTTTGTGTGTGATGGATGGGGCCGCTGGAAAGGCAAGAAAGGCATCCTGTTATCTCCAACACGCGCAGGAGCTTGGGATTGGAAATGGGCGCATTGGGGGACCGATTTGTAAGGCCACGTAGGAGTTTAAGATAAACCTAGGCCCTTGGCTCATCCTAGGAAGGTTTCTGTTCTTACTTGTATGTTTTAAGAAGCATAGTCACTTCAACACAATTTTATGCCTTTTTAAAAAAATCCTGACTTTTGACCAGGTTCTGCTGTTCAACTGATGAGTTGTCAGACTCTTCTGTGTGCGGGGTAATCCTCCATTGTGCTGCATGTCCCTCTGAAAAGAATGTTAATGGCAAATAGGCAGTTGCTGATAAGACAAATCCTCTCTCCAGAACGCCCCAGAAAGGCTCTGTCCAATGTTCCCGCTTTGTTGCCACGGCAAAGTGCTGACTGCCAGGGGCAGGGGAACGAGCGTGGAGATGGAATCACTTGGTTTGGGTTTGGTCTTGATTATTTGACAAGCACACAGGTATTTTTGCTCTTCTGAAAACTTGGGCACGTGTTCACTCACCGTGCTGCTGCAATCTGATGCAGGGACGGGGCGCGTCCAGGCGGTCCCTCCACGTGTCTGCGGAAACCAGTTGCTGAGAGGGTTAAACCAAAGCAGCCCCCTTCTTGTGTTTCACCTTCTCACCAAACAGCATGCATTAATGACAAGATGTAAGCACTCCGATCTTTTCTGGCAAGCATGCTTGTTGAAATAATCAATTCACCTCGGAAGATCAAATTGACAGGGCTTAAGTGCGAAGTTATTTCAGATGCTGCATTATCTAGCCCGGGGCCCGCACGCGGCAAGAGCGCTGTTGAGCAACCCCACGGCTTCAGAAAGATTTCGTGTGATTTCCCCCATAGAATGAATCTGTCCATTAAAACACAGGTTAGCCTGTTACAGGTAACATCCGGGGATAACTTTAGTTTCCCTCTTTCCTTTACTCCTCCAGTGAAAAATGATTGGGAGACAGTCAAGACTTAGATGCATCTCCAGCTTTGGCTCTCATGTCTTTTTAAATGGAGGTGAACATTTTTTTTAAAATGAAATCTCTGTTTGCATCACACTTTTATTTTCCTTCAGATACCCTAAACTCAACCAATGTAACCTGCGCCCATCCTTTACCCACCCCCACCCCCAGGCAACGATACTTGCTTTCTATAATCAAGAGGAGCACAATTTGTTCAAGCCATACTTCAATGATGAAAGTCACCATGTAATAGCTTCCTGAGCAGTCAGAGAGTTTAGGCAGGAAACAGTTGCCCACTGCCTTGGCGGAAGTTGGGAATGGGGAGGGAAGTGGCATTCAAGGGGTGCACAGAGTCCAAGCAGCATTCCCATCACTGAAGACTGGGCCCCAGTTTTTGTGGGGCCCATCCTCACAAAACCATGCTACCAGCAGCAGGTTTTTCCATGGTGTTTCATTGCCGGTGTCCCCCCACCTTAAAAGTCATTTACAAGATGGAAGCATTGCTGTAATTTGGAACGGTAACTCTGGAAAAGAGAGTATAATTCAGATTCTGTGTACTTCAACCCTGGCTGGCTCCATGACAGTTTTTGTTTCTATGAAAGCAGCCTGCTTATTGGTAACTCCTTTAAATAAAGGAATTATTTCCCTCGGCAATTTGTTTTGATTGTGTTATGTTCTAGCTTGTCCTCCTCTGCTGAGATGGAAGAAAAGCTAATCTGCCGGTTTACTATCTAGCTGCACATAAAAGACAAGCGGAAAGTGAAATTTTTCAAAACGCTAAACTCCTAATTTTTGTGACAAAATGTGAATGGAAATGATGAACTTATTCATGAGAGATGAGAATTTTGAAATGAATGATTTATGGGTGTGCGCATTAAAATATATTAATCTGGAATGGAGGCAGCAGATTTAAGTATTATTTGGCAGTCGAATGCAAAGAACATGCACACTTGTATTATGGTGTAAACAATGCACTTACCCAGATGTGCTCTTTGAGTGGGTATGATTCTAAGAGTTCTAGGGGGTAAAAGTGACCCCGTCAGGGTCAAGGAACCCATCGAAAAGGAGTACTAATAGAGCACAGCCAAACATTCCCATGACCGCCTTGATGGAGCCTAACTTTGAGAATGAATTCTGTAGTTTGCACTCTACAGGTTGAGTTGATTGATTAGTGGTTTGTAATCCATAAAGCACATCTGTAAACACATACCCAGCTAAAACTTGGAGTTTTGCAACCCGAACACTATTTTTGAGTAGGCGATTTGTCGTGCTGGGCTGCCACGTGCATCAACTGTCTTGATTCCAGGAACACCACCCCTGCCCAAATCAGGACCAAAAAAAAAAATGGTCTCCAAACATCACCAAATGATTGCTGGGGTCAAAATTGCCCTCAATTGAGAACCACCGCTGCATCCCACAACAACTCAGACCACATGAAGACTATACTGAGCCCTCCACAGAGGCCAATATACGGTGAAGCTAAGGAAGTTTAAGATTGGGCGACCATCCCTTCCACGAGCACCTTCAAATGCTCTGGACCTAATTTTGTGTTTATTATTTTCTATTTTTGATTTATTAATACTTTTAATATTTTTATTTTGGTTTTGTTGAGAATCTACGTAATATGTATATATATACACTAATTCAAGTGTCTAAATACATGAGAGGGCTTCAAAAGGTCATGCAAAAATTGAATTGAAGGATAGCAGCATTTTTTCACAAACTTTTTGGAGGCTCCTTCATACAATTCAGTGACACTGATTCCATCCTGCGAGTTGTGCAAACAGCCCCATCCTTTCCCGTGTTTCTCTTCCCCCAATAACATCACTCACTGCCCTCTACAGGGCCTTGTAATCTTTCAAGTTGATTTGTTAGTTTGATCCCATACAGATAATTCTTACAAGAGCATAATGAGAAGGCAGGCATTTTTTAGTAGTTTAGCTATGATGTCTTAAAGATGGCCCCCAAAATTTTAGAAGTTCGGGAGCTATAACAGCCTGCTCCTATCCCTCCTAGGACTTGGTTCTGTATAATAATACACTTTTCAGAACTAAAGCCTGTCCCAAAAGACTCCGTACTCTAAGGTCCAACGAGGCTAGCAGGGAAGAGCAGAGAAGACTGTGAGCAATTTGTCCAAAGGACTTACTTCGCACAGCCCATCCAATTACCCAAGAAATACCATCACATATGGGTTGTAATTTACTTACCCTCCTTTATCTCCAACCCTCAAGGTTAGATAATCACAAACATAACTTGAAGAAATTATCCTCTTCGCTCCTAGATTCAGATTCAATTACCCTTAATTGAACACCTTCTATCTGATCCTTATCCTGTGACACACATATTACCATCCTCCTTAGATTCTGTTTACATGCATAAGGATCTGGCATGCTCTCTATATTTTTAAGACAAAAGTAAAGTTATTTAGGGGAGATATCTAAATAAGAAACAATTTTTCTACCCTATATTATACAGGTCTTCATTCCAAGGTTCTGGGGACAAAATTCCTCACCATCTGGGAATCAAGAAAAATATAGTATCATGAGAAACTGTCTCTTGTAGAAAAAGAAAAAAAATCCTGTTTGGCCCCAGAAAACTCCGGACCAAATTTGCTACCTATCACACCTCATTATCAGGCCAAATAGTAAACATGCCTGGGTCCAGCCCTGGGTGTGGTTTGGAGTAACTGTGCTGCACCAGGTATCACTTGAAGGCTAAGGTTTGTGTGATCGAGCCATGGTACTTTCAGTCCCCTGATGGGGAGCTCTGCCGGCTGTGTGGGTGACATGGTGGGCTGCAAACCACAGTCAGCAGTTTCAAACCAACAGCCACTCCTTGGGAGAAAGGAAAGACCTTCTACTTAAAAAAAAAAAAGCCAGTCTCAGAAACTTAGGAGGGTGGTTCTACACTGTCCGTCCAAGAGCCCTTGTGTCATATGGATTGGACTTCTAACCACAAGGTAAGCAGTTCAAAACCACGAGCTACTGCACAGGAGAGTGTTACAGTCTCACAAAGCCACAGGAGCAATCTACCCTGCCCTACGGGGTCAGTGTATTAATCTGGGTACTTTAGAGAAGCAAATCCACAGAAACTCATGTATAAGAGAGAGCTTTATATAAAGGGTAAGTGCGCATCAAGAAAACATCCCAACCCAGTGCTGCCCAAGCCCACAAGTCCAACATTAACCCATTAACCCATATGTCCAACACCAATTCACAAAGTCCTCCTCTATCTCACAAAACACACACAATGATGCTGACTGCAGGAGGAAAGCTGACTCAGTGAATGTGTAAACATTCAGTGAATGTGTAAACGTCTCCACACGGCTGCTCCAGCACCCAGGGCTGCATCGGGGT
Organism: Tenrec ecaudatus; assembly: GCF_050624435.1. Classification (NCBI taxonomy): domain Eukaryota; kingdom Metazoa; phylum Chordata; class Mammalia; order Afrosoricida; family Tenrecidae; genus Tenrec; species Tenrec ecaudatus. Next base: position 88,740,861 of record NC_134540.1, on the reverse strand, counting down.
AGATCCATGTGGCTTCTCCTCGGGGATGTCTTGCAGGAAGTCAGCCTTGCAAGCTGAAGCTGCAACTGCTAAGGCAGCTACACCCTGGTGCGACCATCACAAAGCAAGAGACCTGAGAACTAGAAAGGGAAGGCTCACCGAGCCATTTATCCCTCCACCCTTCAATTAACCCCACATGTATTTATCGACCCGGTTGGCACAATAAACTAACTAACTCAGTCACGATGAATTGAAATCAACATGATGGCAGGGAGTTTGGTTTTCTTGCTTTGAATATGCCTATGACAGCTGAACCATGAGTAAGGAAGACCAAAGAAGAATGGACATCATTGAATCATGATGTTGGTGACGAATATTAAATATACCATGTACTACCAGAGAAAAAAATGATCAAATCTGTCTTGGGAAAAGTATACAGTCAGAATGGAGAATGGGAAAATGTTGTCTCCCATACTTTGGGCATGTTGTGGAGAGAAATCCGGGCCTAAAGGAGGACATCCTGCTTGGTAAAGTAGAGGATTAATGGAAAAGAAGGGCACCCTCCCTGAGGGGATTGACCTGTGACTGAGCAACCAAAGCTCAAACCTAGGGACATGCGAGAGGGCGGTGCCGGACCAGGCAGTGTCGCTCCGTTGTTCTGAGGCTTGCTGTAAGTAGAACTGACTCAGCAGCACTGAGCAACAATTCTACTCTGACTTTGCAACTTTCCCTTTACCCTGATTCGCCAAGTACGTGTTAATATTTTAATAACTGTGGGTCAGTTCAAGGGGCCTCTGATTCTTTAGTGAAAGATGAAACACATGTCAATATTACAGCAAATGACTATTCGCCTGAAGGCAAGTAGACAGAAGAATACAAAATTACTTACTTCAACGCCAAGCCACACAGTCCAGTTTGAACAGGAAGTCAGCGGTGGCTAGCTGTATCCCCAACCACCGAAAGAGCCCTCGCATGTAATTAGATGCAAATATAATATGTAAACACTCATTGCCATATAGATTGCTTCACTGTTATCTTGGGGTACTTTTGCCCATAAACTTGAATCTGTGAAATAATATGACTCTTGCTTATTTTCCACTTGGGCCTCCTCCAGAGCTCAGCCCACCTTGGAGGTGCTCCCTGAGCTCCTGTCCGTGCAGAGTCTCTTGCACCTGTGCCCCCCTCCCCCCACCCCCCAACACACACACACACTGCCCCTGCCTCAACTCGGATTGTGTTCCTATCTGTGCTTCTTTGTCCGATGCCAAACTCTTTATGAGACTCAATCTCTGTAGGACAGGCACCAGGTCTATTTTATTTACTATCGTTTACCAGCATCTACTACAGTGCCCACCATGTTGTTCTGTTGTTCATTGTCTTCGAGCTGTCTCAGTCACAGCGGCCTTATGTAAAAGGGAACAAACTGTGGCCTGGCCTGGTGCCATCTTGAACACCACTGTTGTCCCGTCGTGCTTTCTGCTGCCTGCCCCGCTACTTTGGTCATTGGTATGGACATAGGTTCTCTGCTAAGGATGCTCCCGAGCTGCCTAGCCTCTGGCATACCAAAAGGCCTGCCAAGTCCCACCATCTCCTTTCAAACCTCACTTTGCCTCAGACATACGGTGTTCCCCAGGCCTCCTTCCATGTGGGTCACGTTGTGCTGCTAAGCTTCCGACTTCAGAACATCCTAGAAACAATGCACTCAGCTTCTGTCTGCGGTTCTCCTCACCACCGCCCTTAAACGAGTGCCTACTCTAAGAAGGGAGGTAGACACCATTTCATCTCTTCTATTGAATCATTTCCTACAGCTCTGCAGAGAGAGCCTCAACTGCAACCTCCTTCAGACAGAACCAAGACCCCATCACATAAAGTCAGGTGTCTAATTTGACTGACATAAGGATGGCAGGGGAATAAACTCCAATCTCACCCTTTGAGACTCATCATTCTTATGAATAACTGCAATGACAGGTTGGGGTGCTCGGGGCGCCGGCTGAGTCATGTGACAGAAGAAGGCTGCACCCGAGCAACATGTTTACCTGCCTTTGGGACTCGGTGCCTTCAACATAGGGTGTTTGCCACAAGATGGCAGAATGGGGGATGGGTCACCTCAATAAAAGTTATCGTGCAGGTAAAGATGTCTGAGAGATGGGACCAAGACACATTACAATCAGAGTTTGTAGTTTTCCGAACCAAAAATAAAGCCGTTAAAAACCAAGACATGGTTATTCTGAAGAGAAAATAAAGGAAATGTGGCATCAAACAAAATAACTCTGAAATCATGTAGAAAGTCTCTTACTAACCTCATGATGACATATAGCTTGCCTAAAAGTGCCATGAACATTCATTTCATCTGTAGATTCTCCAACTGGCTCGACTACCTTCTGGTCTATAAGTCCTCTGGTTTTGAGTCTTAACTCTCCGGCTAGCTGTTTTTTATTGATTCACTATGTAGCTTTGTACCGCCTGTCCATGGTTTGACGTTCACTCCAGGTAAATGAGCCTGTCTGTTAGTTTTTCTCTAGAACAGCAGTTCTCAACCTGTGGGTCCAAACCCCTTTGGTGGGGTCCAGTGACCCTTTCACAGGGGTTGCCTGATTCATAGCAGTAGCAAACGACAGTTATGAAGTAGCAGCGAAAATAATTTTATGGTTGGGAGTCACCACAACATGAGGAACTGTATGAAAGGGTCGAGGCATTAGGAAGGTTGGAACATTTCCCAGGATGGGTGACACCATCCTTTGGGGGTGCTGTAACAATCCAAGAGGTTGCAAACGTAGATACCCACACTTCATCCTGCAATATAGGCTATAGTTAAAAAATTAAAAAGAAGTATTTCATTGTCAGGAACCATTGACTTTCTTTTTTTTTTTCCTCCTTAAAAAGGAGCAGTAGATCAAATAAGTTCAGAAACCTATGCTCTAGAAAGATGATTTTAACTCCACGAGGAAAAAAAAACACACAAAAGAAACTTCCTACCATTGAGTCTATCCAAACTCACAGCGAACTTAGAGGACAGGGTAGACTCCTCTGTGGGTTTTCAAAGACCGTAACTTGTTCATGGGAGTACAAAGCCTCCTCTGTCTCCCAGAGAAGGGCCTGATGGTTTCTAACTGATGACCTTGGAGCAGCTGGGCAGCCCAACGTGTAACTTCTATGCCCAGGGGGCTTCTTGAAATCAACAAATGGGAGATGTTTATCTTCTCAGAGCTAAAGCATAGTCAAGAACCCTTATGGCACATGGCTTCATCGCTTTATCCCATGCACCACCCGGTCCCTGTTGAAGAGGACCGTCCAGCAGCATTAGCTCAAAACCATGTTCTGAGCGCCCGATTTGGGGACCAGCACATCTACAGTAGCTGTTCTGCATAGGCGGTTATTGTTAGCTATCATCAAGTCGATTCCAACGAGGGGTGACCTCACTGGTGCAGAGGAGCACTGATCTAGATGGACAGCGCTGTCTCCAAGGGCATCCCCTGGCTGAGTTCACATGAGCAACCATTCCATGAGCAATCTAGTGCTTAGCCATTCGGGCCACCCAAACTCAAGGGCTCGATATTTTCACTAAGCCCCTACCTTCTCAACAGTGGTGCTTTCTTGCTCTCAGCGATCTTCTTACTCATTCAGGCATCAAACACATTGCTCTTGGATTTTCATCGAATCTAGAAAATGTATTTGGACACATTCGATTCTATTTAAAATTAATTTTGACTGGATTATTGTAATGATGGTTTTAGATCTGTACGAATGTGTAGATAAACTCTACAGACAGAATGCTATGCTGTGCACCATTGTGGTTTTCCAGGCAGCTCCCAGCTTGGGATAAAGCAAGCCCTACTTGCTAAACAATGACCCAGGTGTTCCGAACCACTCTCTCTCTGCACAGAGCCCTTCACTGTTGATATTTCGCTGTCAAACAACATCAACTATCGAGTTAGAAGTACAAAAAGGGGAAATGTCTTCACTCAGCAGGCTCTGCTCATCAAATTTATTTCCTCAGAACGTCCAATCTTTGAATACTTTAATCCAATAAAACACTAAATGTCTACCACCCGTCTTATTTGCATTACACTGAGAATCTGCCACCTGAGCATTTCATCACAGGTGTATTGGTACATAAGGAGTGAGATGACAGGGTGAAAATCAGCGGTAGGCACTTCCTTCTGGAATTCCCATCTGCTGGTACATTGTCATGCTGCAAAGAGAGTTCTCCCCAGGAGACTTGCAACCTCTGAGATCTCAGAAATTGTGTCAGGATGGCCCTCAGAGCAACACTCTGTAGTCTGTAGGGGGCAGTATAACATGATGAAAGGCGTCCACCTCTGGTGCGATGGAACTTGGCATGGAGTTTCGGCATCCATGTGTTTTCAGTTGTGTGATTTTTTAAAAGCTCCGCCTCTTTAAACATTAGTATCATCTTCAGTTTAATGGAAATGGTACTTCCCCTGGAGTCATTGTGGCAATCAAATGGGATACTAAATATAAAGCACCTCGTATTGCATTTCAGGAGACCAGGTGACACCGTAGGTTAAGTACTAGACTGTGAATTCAAAGTTGCTGGTTCAAACCCACCAGTTGCCCCTCAGGAGAACGGTGAAGCTATCTGTCGGCCCCCATTTGGATTTACAGTCTCGGGATCCTGAAGGAGCAGATCTGCTGTGTTCTGTGAAGTCATTATCAGTCCGAATTGGCTTGATGGGTGTGAGCCTGGCTTTGGTTAGCAACACATTTGTCTCATAGCAGGAGACTAAATAAAAACATGATATTAGTTGGCAATAAATATGATGAGGTGAATGAAGTGTGAGTATCTGGTTATAGATACAAAGATAGAATTTAAGGCAATATTGATAATTAATCTTACACCAGAATATCTAGGCATTTATAAAAAGGTAAATTTTCAAGACTGCTCCCAAATCTTCTATATCAAAGTCTCTGAGGGGAGAGCCGGGAATGCTGTGTATTTCACAAGACCCCAGTGGTGTGTATATGCATCCGCTTGACTCTAGGTAAGTACTTTTGTTTAACTCAGTACATTTTAGTTTTATTCATATCCCCACTTTTCTACCAACCCATTACATGGTCTTTGACTTAGAAGTGCCACCGATCATTTAGGGCTCTCTAAAGATCAAGCAATCATCCTCTCTTTGAAAGGTTTCATGATTTGGTTTTGTTTTCATTTTTTAAATGTTCATTCTTTGGTCCATGGGTGAAGGCTTGGGTATATTAATAAATCCACTGCCTGTTGCAAAGGCAAGGTCATTCAGACACCACAGTCCTCTGGGAGTGATCGCTAGACAGGAAGGGAAAACATGGTTGCCCATGAAGAAGAGAGATTCGAGTTAAATAATGTGTTGATCCCGGGAAGTATTTTTATACCTTAAAAACAGCAATAAGTATGGAGCTCCTGCCTGCTTAGCTGGTAGCCTGAAAGCTAGACACCACGTGCTAAATATTCCTCTCTCAGTGCTGGCTTTCTCATTGGCAACACAATTGCACATTTCCCTCCTGATAATTATATCAAAGGCACCCTTTCTGCACCTTAAATGTGTCCCGGAGCATGAGGCCACAAAAGGGGGTGGACAGAAGAGCAACGATATGGAAGAAGGGAGTCAGGGGTGTCGAATCCTATAGAAAACTTGGACTCCTAACTCAGAAGTCAAGGAAATAATTTAAGTTCCCTCTAATTATAGCTACTGCGCATCAACAGTTTATGCAGAACAAATTACAGTTGCTCAGCTCCGTGATACTTTGGCTGTAACTACGTGACCTTAAAATATCTGCAGGCGAAGTAAAAAATGCAGTCAATATCTAGGGACTGGTATTCCCAAGGGACTATTTTCCATAGACAGAGTTGGTTTTGTTGTTGCTGCTTTGCACACACCCTACTAAGCCCAATAGAAGCACCCAAAGGGGTGGATGTTGTACCAAAGGGGTGGATGTTGTTAAGGATGTAACAATCACTGTAAATGTGAATCTGGCAGAAACTGATGAGAAGACTGCTTCTAATCATCGGAGCCTGTGTACAGCAGGCCATGCCCGTGTAGGCGTAGGCCTGTTTCAGCCAGCATGTTGTTAGCTGCCACTGAGTGGTCCCCTATGCACAATGGAACAAAGCACTGCCTTGTTCGGCCCCATCTGCATGATCTGTTGGGAATCAGTGCATTGTGATCCACAGGACTTTCATTAGCTGAGGTTCAGCCGTAGATCACTAGACCCATTTTCCTAGTCCATCTTAATCGGGGAACTTGTTCGACAGCATAGCAACACCCAAGCTCCCAAGGACAGACAGTGGTTGAGCATGTATGGGGTTCATTGGCTAGGAATTACACCCAGGTCTCCTGGCCTCCCCAACTCCACCTCCCTGCCAGAATTACTTCGGACTCACAGTGGCCCTATCGGAGAGGGTTGAACTGCTTCTATGGGTTGCCAAGACCAGTAACTCTTCCCAGGACTAGAAAATCCAGTTGTTCTGTGGGTCTGCTGCACGGAAGGTCCGAATTCTAGCGCAGAAGGATGGCTGCTCACTGGGTCTGCCCAATATGGGCTCCTGAATTTTCACCACAATGGCACCTCTTGAAAGGACTTTTAGTCCTTTTTTAAAAATGCAAACGTGATACAAATAACAAAAGCATTCCATGGCGCTGCCGCTGACATAGAGCCTATCATTAGGCTGCCAGGCATTGGACCGATCACAGAAGGCTGCCAGGCATAGGGCCTATCACAGCAGGCTGCCAGGCATAGGGCCTATCACAGAAGGCTGCCAGTCAACCTTCACAGCTCTTTATGTTCGTTGGTTCACTTAATCATTTCAACAACCCTTTGCAAACGTTTCCATTATTGTTACTCTCTCAAGAGAGGAGCACTAGGAGCTCTGGTGGCACCGTCACATGGGCACTGATCTGCCACCTTCCAGGTAGCCACTCCATGAGACAATGGTTAGCCTTATCGACTCCTGTAAAGACTGCTGTCTCGGGCCACTATACAGGTTCTCTATGAGTCAGAATCGACTCGATGACAGTGCAGTTTTTAATAAAGGAAGTGAAAAGAAAAATTAAGTGACTTGACCAAGGCCATACAGCTTTGAAATGGCAAAGGGAACATCAGGATGCAGAATGCCTGGTGCCAGAGTCTACACTATTTATTAGCCAGGATCGGTTTCAACTCTACATAGAATTTACTGAAGAGATAGCCCAGGTACGTCACCCTCCTATCTACATAAACAAATAAAATAAACAGAAATGTGTCCTTATGTTAGACTGGGTTCTCTAGAGAAACAAAACCAGGACCCTAATGATTTCCTATATATCATAAGAAATAAGGTTAATTGATGTATAAAGCAGTACAAATGGCTCAGTGCAACCAAGTCTTGAGAGCTGCTGGGTAGTCCTCTGTAGAGCAATTCAGGCTATCCTGGCACAGGCAGCAAACAGCAAGGCAGGTCACCAATAGTCAGTCAGATGACAGGGTCCCACAGTCCCCAGCTCAAGTGATGTATACTCTAGTAGCGTGGCGAAGCAGGTCTTGAAGGAACCTCAAACTACAGCAACGCAACCCACAGGTTAGGGATCCCAGTTAGTGTAGCTTGCAATTGAGGAACAGAACAACTAAGGCAACCTCACACCAGTCTGATCATCAAAGGGCAAGAGACAAGATAGGCGAGTCTCGCTGAACCATTTATTTCTCTGCCCTTCAATTAACCCCACATGTGTTTATTGGCCAGGTTGGCACAATAAACCTACCTTTCAGTCCTAATGCCCCCTCTTTGTCATTCGTTTTAGAAAGCTGATAATACACTTGACCAGCTTGACTGCTTCAACGTATTCGGTTGCTTTTGAGGGGAACTTGACTTACATGATCCCATGGGTGTCAGAATGTGTCCAATGGTTGATTTGGGGGGAAGTAGATGACCATGCCTTCCATCCAAGATGCCTTGGGGTGGACTGGAACTTCCAACCTTTCATTTAGCAGCTGGGTGCATCAAGGATGTGTGCCATTCAGTGACTCCTTCAGCTGACCTAAAGATCCTGAGCCTGTCTGGATCCTCCTGTTTCTTTGCCTGCTCCAGACTCATCTCTTCCCACCACTTCCACTCGGGTGAAATGTGTCATCATCCTGCTCTCATCCATTAGAAATAGGAAACCTGAAATACTCCCAGCAGTGCTACACCGTTTGGACTTTAAAGTGTAGCAGCTTCCTCCAAAACTCCAAACTCAACTGCCAGTGAGTTGATTTTGACTCCTAGCCGTCCCATAAGACAGAATAGAACTGCCCTGTTGGGTTTCCAAGACTTTAAATCTTTAGAGAAGTAGAAAATCTCATCTTTTCTCCTATAGCTCCATCAGCTTTACAGACAGAACTCCAGTTATTTGCCCCATTTTTTCTTGCAAGCTACCCTCAATTGGCTTCCTTGTGCCTGCAGCTCCTCCGGGGAAGTTCACCAAATGGTTGAAAATGGTCTGGCCAATCAGTAATAAACATCTAGAAAGGTGCACGAATACAACAAAAAGTTTAGGTGAATAACGTGGTCTCTACCTTCCCATGTGCCAGCTGGAGATAGAGAGTTCCTGCTCATTGCAAACTCCCTGACTGTAGGTAGATAATGTGTTAAAGTGCTGCTGTCACTGTGTTCTTATGGGGGGGGGGTGTTCTTGTCATGGAGGAGGGGAACAGAACACCAGCCACGGGTAAGCAGAGAAAGAATAAAAGTGACTCTGACTTATCTAGAACTGACTAGAGTTTGATATTAATGTTAACTCATAATGAACTTGCAAGAAATAGCAAGATGTACATTTTACCTCATTAAATTTTATTTCAAATTCCAGACCTACTAGCTAGGAAAGAGTGGACGTAAATTGTCTTGGGATTGCCCATATTCTCCAAAATATGCTAGAACCTTCTGCAGTGAGTTTGCGGCTTCTGTTTTGTTTTCGAAGAAGGGTATCGGTGGGAGGGTGGGGCTTATCTGACTGCTTGGTGGCCAAGTGCTATGCTCTCTGCTGATTCCATGGGTCTACGTCACATTTACCTTCCGGCGTGGTTTCCTGGGATCTCCAGCACAAGCATATGGATATCCAATATAAGCCACGCATGTAATTATAAATTTACAACCATATTTTAAAATATAAGAATAATCAGGTGAGACCAAAAACCACTGGAGCTAGCGGCTCCCTTTCTCATCCATTTCGGCTCTCCACCTCCACCCCTGCTAATTGCCTGCTGAGCTAAGGAAGAAAGGAAGGGGGGAAGAAAATGTGGGTTTGAAGCTTAAAACACTGCTTTTCAGATGCACTGAGGATTTTAAGGTCAATTATACTTTTGTTGTTAACTAGCCTCTTTGTGAAGTATAAGACATCGTTTTAATTAATAAATATTGCTCCCAAATTGTAAAAATAAAAACACTGTGAATTATCACTAGGGCATTCCTTTAGTCATCCTGATATTTCTCTTCAGCATAACACATCCTTGTTCTCGTGGTGGTTGTTCGCTGCTGTTGAGTCAATAGTGTGTCATAACAACCGTACGTACAATGGAATGAAACACTGACCAATCCTTCTCCAGCCTAACAATTGTTCATGATGTTTATAAGTTGATCACGCTTTATGGATGAGTTATAAAATGCTATAGCTCATGGGGAAATGTATGCTAAGAAGGCATCTTCCCCGACACACACACACACACACACATACACACACACATACACACACACACATACACACACATACACACACACACATACACACACACACATACACACACACACACACACACATCGATTTTACTTTTTCTTTCTCAAGCACACCAATGAGCCGAGTCATTATGCTTGGGTGTTCAAAGTTTCCCTTCTAAGACTTTGTTAGTATTTCCTCAGTCTTTTTTCACGATACAGAGTCTGGCCACTATGTAGCAGCACCTTGTAGATATATAATTCACATCCATTGAACTGACTGGAGAACTATTCCTTTAGAAAAGTTCTATATGTTAGATCAATTAGATGGACAGATATAAGAAATCTTGCTTTGCTATATAAAAGGTGGATAGTTTTAAAACAAAATTTTAGAAAAATTCAAATTGTAAAGCATCAATTACTTTCTATTAGAATCAACTACATCTAAAAACTTGAATCTTGGCTGAGGGCAGAGATATCCAGGAAGATATTTACTTGTATTTTATTGCCTATGTAAGGCATTCGACTGTGTGGATTGTAAGATGAGTAGTCTTGAGAAGAATGGGAATTCCTAAACACCTAATTGTGCTCGTGCAGAACCTGTACATGTGAGAACAGAACAAGGAAATGTGGCATGGTTTTAAAATCAGGAAAGACGTGAAACAGCATTGTAGCCTCTCTTCATACTTACTCAATCTGTACACTGAACTAATCATCAGAGAAGCTGGATTCCATGAAGAAGAATGTGGCATCAGACTGGAGGAAAACTTATTAACAACTTGTGATATGCAGATGACATGACCTTGCCTGCTAAAAGAGAACATGAAGCAATTGCTGATGAAGATCAAGGATTGCAGCCCTCAGGGTGGATTACAACTCAATATAAAGATAACCAAAATCCTCACAATTGGACCAATAGGTAACATAATAATAAACAAATAAGGAATTGATGTTTTCAAGGATTTCCTCTTGCATGGATCTACAATGCTCATCTACAATCAATCAGCCAAGAGATCAAGCAATGCATTGCATTAGGTATATACACTGCCCACGGCCTCTTTAAAGTGCTGAAAAGCATGGATGTTACTTTAAGGACTAAGGTGCACCTGACCCAGGCCATGGTATTTTCAGTTGCCTCACATGCATGTGAAAGTTGGACATTGAAGAAAGAAGACAGATGAAAAACCAATGGATTTGAATTTGGGTGCTGAGGAAGTATATTGAAAGTACCATGGATTCTGAAAGAACAAATCAACCTGTCCTAGATGAAGTTCAACCAGAATGCTCCTGAGAGGCAGGAACAGCAAGACTTCTTCACACACTTTGCACATGTTGTCAAGAAAGGCGAGTCCCGGAAGAAGGGCATCATGACTGGTAAATAGAGGGGCAGTGAAGAAGAGGAAGGCCCTCAACAAGATGGATGGACACAGGGGCAGCAACATTGGGCTCAAGCATAGGAACAATTGTGAAGAGGGCACAGGACCCGGCTGTTAACTTCTGTTGTACCCAGGGCTGCTATGAGTTAGACAGAACAACAAAAGTGCTTTCAAATATTTTCATTATCAACTGCTCAGGTGATGATTACGCTTGTTAGTCATTAATGAATATGATATAGTGCCAAAGGGTCATCGTTATAGATGTTGTGATCATGAGGTACTTTATATTTTTTAAACCACTTCCACTTCCTGCAGTTCATGGATCCTCACCACATTCCTGGGCAGAAGGCAGAGCTGTGCAAGGCATTCCTCGAGGTTCATGGACACAGGCTCCCAGGAGCATTCTTTACCCTACAGTCATGGGTAACCCCTATGTCCCAGGAGCCAGTTTGAACTCAGGACAACTCTCCGTGTGTGAGAGCAAAGCTAGACTCTATGAATTGCTGGTAGATGTTTTCCCAGTCCTCGCTTTGAAGTGCTCTTGGTCGACTCACACCACCAACCTTTCAGCTACAACCTCGTGAGTGCACCATTGACGCCACGTCCACGTAGGATGCTCTCAGAGAGCATCCTGAGACACAGTGCGGTGCTGCGGTGACTGATGAGCTCTAGCATCAGACTTCCTTCAGTTGAATTCACAACTCAGTCATTTATAAGTCCCCTTTCCTCTTACATAAAATGCGGCTAGTAACAGCCCTTCCCTCTTAGAGTTGTGAAAATGTCCATGAGAATATTCAGCGGTGGAGATAGCACCTGGCACAGTGTAAGTGCTCAGTGCGTGTTGGCAATGATGGCTGTTCTTGTACACCAATGAGATCTCATCTCCAAGGTGGTGAGGAAAGTTATAGCAGGTCTTCCGTAGTGCTTACCAAATATCCAGAGACTGAGTTTACTTGTAAGAGTTTGAGGGGAGACATGGAAAGGGAAGTGGGGGATTGGGGGGGGGCGATGAGAAAAGGTCCTGGACGCCCTAGAATGGGAGGGACTGCATGGCAACGGAGGAAGGCGAAGCCCTCACTTCCTGGGAGCAAAGAAAAGTACGGGAAACGCTTGTTGGTGAATGAGAGGGCAAGATGCCAAGTTTGTAATAAAGAAGTGATTAATTGAGGCAGCCCGGGAAAGGGTGAGAACAGAGAGCTTTTGATATTGTGCAGTTAGGAAGGAAGACTGGAAAGAATTTTAAAGCATATGAAAAAATGAAGAAGAAAGAAAAAAAAGAAGCGCCCCCCCCCCCCAAAATTAAAGCCTGGAGAATTGATTTGGGGTTGTTTTGTTTTGAAGGGGCTTGCTGTTTAATCCAATGAAGTAGGCAATATTCTGTTAATCGTGTGAATTTCTCCTTTGGTGACTTTTACCTAGGGAAACAGAGTTCCTTGTTTGAAATCCTAAACATACCAGGACCCAAATATGAAAGTTGAGAAAGAAGGCATGAAGCCATCATGCAATGCAAGCTTTTGAAGGGACGTCCCCAATCAGAGTGGCATTAGCTAAGCTCACCCTGCTGTGCGTTCCTCATAAAACTGCAGATTCTTGTATGAGGCAACATCCAGAATGAAACAGATGGACTTCTAAGCATTCGCTTCATAGTAGGAGCTCTGAGGCCAAGTAGATGAATAAGAGACTCTGAAATATTTAAGATAATAAAGACTAAGTAGAGAACCATGTGTGACAGCAGAATTTCAACCCCTTCACCTACAGTCTTGCATCACCTATACTGGATCTAGCAGCTCTTGTCCTAAGATGCTTCTATATTGCTAATGTATCCCCACTGACATTCCTGTTGACTAAATAGCATAAGGGCATTTTAGGTGACTAGAGAAGAAGATGGAAATCACCTCTCATGGACATTTTAAAGTTAAAGAATTGGGAACCCAAGAGGTACAAGTACTTGCCTCCAGTTCCCAAATCTGAGAGAGATCTAGAATTCATTTCCTACTTCCCACCCTCTGCCACAGCCACTGACTTGTTTGACTACCCAGGAAACAAGAAAGATACAACCAAACTACGTATTGTGGAACCTGGCAGTCCATTATTCCTCCAAAGGCTTAGCAAATAGGATAGGAACCAAATTCAGTAGCCAAATTCTATTTTCCGTTCCCACGAGTTAGGCCAGTTGTCTATAATGTCACTCAAAGATCCGATGAGGATTCACTGGGTCAACACGGTGAGAGGAGGGTAAGACATCTGAGTGTGTTACATGGAGCATGACCCACTTATCAAATGGCATTTACTCATTACCTTATTTATTATCAAGCAGAAAATAATCCACAGAAGCGAAAGATTTCCCAAGCTGTGCAATCTGAGTCTTTATTAACTTTGTAACAATCATGCGTGTAATTCAAGTTCTTAGAATCTTCTCAGAATATGTAGAAGAATCATGCATCGTTTAATGGAGGTTTGCTGGAAAGTCTGCATCACAAAAGTAATTATATTAATATACTTTGCTATTGCTTTGCACAGACAAGGAGATTGAAATTTCTAAGTAGTTGGATGATGGGTTAAGAGAGGCTTCAATTTGCCTATGAATTTGGAATAAGTCACATTTTTCTGGACCTCAATTTTTACATCTGTAAAGCGGGCCTACTAGACCAAGTTAGTTCTAAGATTTTAGCAAGTTCTGTTATTTTATGAGCTTCCTGGACCTCTATTTCCTGAGACTGGGTCGCCATCACTGCAAAGTGAAGATGTTGGAATAAGTTATCTCTGAAATAACTGGCTAGTAAAACACATACTTGATTGGCATTCATGGTAGCCACCTAAGTATAATGGCATATTTTTATAAAAGGGAAGTATCCGATTTTCAGTTAAGCTCTAGGAATGCTTGATATCAGACACCATATCATGGCTATCTTTGTGAATCTTTTCACAAACCAAGTATTCCGTACTGTGGAACCTGGCAGTCCATTGTCCCTCCAAGTGCCTAGAACCCTGCCCAGCATGTGTTATTGCTGTCGGGTGTCATCAAGCTGAATCCACGCCATAGTAACCCAATGTGACAGACTAAAGCTGAGCAAGGTGTTTGTTTTGTAATCTTGAAGGACGCAGGTTGTTCAGTATGTCCTCCTGCAGAGCATCTGCTGAGTTCAACCAGCTGTACCTTTCCATTAGCACTTCGCCATCGGGCCATCGCCATCACATTAAGGTAGGTTCTAGTTCTCTCGTTCACAACCAAAAACATTTGAAAGGCTCACTATTTATCTCAATTCTAGGCAGGCAAACAGGGCTTTAGGTTCCTCTCAAGGAATTCCTCATAATGGGAATGTTAATTATGGAGTCAGAATATGCAGATACAGACAAAGGACAAGAAAACAACTTGAAGTCTCTCTTCAGAATCTTAGGAGGACTCATATTTAGTGAGAGACAATGGACTCGCTTTTCTTATGTAAGTACCAAAATCAAAGCTGAATCACTGATTTTCCCTCTGAGGGTATGTTGTCTAAAATGATTTTACCAGAAGTCTAGTATTCAGTCACCATTCTCATTGACGAGGGAAATAGAAGTACACAGCTTACAGACAGCTCTTTTCACATAACGCCAAAGCAATATTTCTTTTTTTTAAAAAGTTAGCTTCTAAAATAAAAGATTAAATTCAAAAGGAGTGCCTACCAATAACAGCAAGGTGCAGGCATGCCAGTCGTAGGCTAGTCACTAAAGGATGCTCCGAAAGAGAGATGCTCAGGTTTAGGGAAAGTCAAGCCTGCCCTTTGCCTCAAAGAAGCACTTCCCCTATCCCAGGGCTGGCCCTGAGCAGGCTGGTGAAGGCGTGTCATCATATTGGGGCCAGCACCAAGTTTGGGGAAACTTGGGGGGGGGAGGGAAGTGGTACCATCTGAGCTAGCTTTGGGGAAGACTGGCTTCTTTTAAGTGGAAGATTCTGGAAACTGCTGACAGTATCTAGCCGTTTACCCAGGCGCCACTGGCAGGATCCACGCTCCCTTCCCTGGCTGGTCCTGGCGGCTGAGCACCATGGGGCCGGGGTCGCAGGGCCCAGCACGTTCCTGTTCCCTGGGCAGCGGGCAGCTGTCGCCCTACCCCAAATGGTGCCATTCAGAAGTGTCCCCCCCCACACCCCACCCCCGGCTGGGAGGAGGAGGAGAAAGCCGGGCGAGAGGGCTGGGGAAGCTCCCGGAGGTGCCTTTATCAAATGAACTGGGATAGGGCGTTTAGCTGATTTAAGTTTTATTTTTCAAGAGTTGCGTTTTCCCTCCCCAGAACTGGTGGAATGGTTGAATCGAGTGTGGCCTCGCTGCCCGTATGCCATTCAGCTTCTGTCTGTCTTTTTGTTTACACTGGGAACACAATAGAAACTATAGTCTCTCCAATACATCATTTATAAGTGCATTCTACCTCGGAATGTACAGACAGAACTGGCTGCGTGTGAATAACGCTGTGAATATTGCCAAGACACTGTGCTTTGTTCAGCATTATCCCTCACAATAGATACCACACTTTGGAAGTAATTTTAAAAAGGGAATCAAAATAGTGGTACTTTTAGCCTTTGTTTCTTTTATACCACACTGCATTCTCTGCCGCTCATTCAGGCGCTCCCATCATACCGGCAAATTAAATAAACCACTCCATTGCTCAAAGAGGCTTGGGCAGGCAGGACTTCGCTGCAGCCCTGGGAAGTCGAAATAAACGCGTATGCCGTTTCTCCTAGCAATCGCAGTTCACTTTGAGTCCCGAATCAAAAATATTAAATTAAATTAGAATGGGGGCTTGGAGGCGCTTGAAGAATTTGAGGCGGCCAGCAGCACCCAAGAGCAGGCATCCGCAGCGGTGGCGGCCTCGAAGGTCCGGGACCAGGTAATGGACCACCGCTTTGAGGGCCACTGTTTCCAGAAGCTCAGAAAGTTCCCCTGGGAGCTGAACTGGGTAAGTTACAGAAGGCGCTAGCTGGGCTCCCACAGGGGCTGGTTAGGGAGGGACACGCAGGCTGGTGGAGGGGCAGAGTGGAGTCCCAGACTTTTTCTGAGCGATCCAGAAGTTTCCTCCTTTGCAAGCAGCTAGGCATCTCTCCGTGTGTGTCTTTTGAATGGTGTCATTTATTCATACATTTGTTGAACTGCTGACGAAACAGTGAATGACTCCAGAGAGCCTCTCTCGCTCTGTCTTTCTCCCTCGCTATCAACTTCGCTCTCAAACTCTACTTTGCCATTTAAAAGGTTTTGATCAGTGTAATCACAATCTAGCGTTTAAATTGAGGCCGGAGAGACGTGGTCAAGGGAGGGAAGGAAGACCCCCTTAGGGTTTGGGTCTTTTGAAGCGCCCAGACACACTGCGTCCCCCAAATGCTGCACGCTTCCCACCCTGGCCGGGAAACACTGGTTTGTTTTCCATGAAAAAAGTTTATTTTGTATTTGAGGAGGGAGATCATTGTTAAAGTAACGTTGCTGATGGTTGCTGGTCCAAAACGAAGCAGGCACAGATAGACTCTGAAATGCTGTGTTCGTTGGAATTGCAGTGGTTAGAAATCTAGGGTTGTAACTCAGCGTACGATTCTAAATCAAAAGGCAGTGTGTGGGTGCTCTTTCTAAAGTGACTCCGGGGGGGCCCGGAGGCAGCAGGAGTGGAGTGGGGGTGGGGGTGGGGCGGTGTTGAAAATACTGTAAAATTAATCTTCCGGTGTCTGTCCTCAGACCCCAGCTTCCCCTTGCCCCTCCCCGCTACCCCTATCCCACTCCTCACAAAATGAGTGGAGCTGCTGCAGAAGAGTATTTGGCAGCAGCCTGATTTCCTTATGAAAACAGAACTCCGGTAAATGCCAGTTACAGGAGATGGCTTTGAAGACTTCAGCCACCAGCTAAGATGACCTCATTTAAAATGCAAGGAGGCTAAGGCAGCGAGTGGAGAACTCTGTGTTCCAACAGAGACGTCCCCTGGCTTCTAAGTCAGAGAGGCCTGCAGGCGAAGGAAAATATTGAGCCAAAGTAGTTTGAACAGAACCATGCGGGTTCATCTTTTATTACTAAAGAAAGACTTGAAAAAGCCCAGGTGAAATTTCCTGCCATTGTCTAGGAAAATTCTCTGTAATTTGCCCCAAGGGAAATCCAACTGCCTTGTGGCTCAGGTCCCCCACCCCCACCTCCCCTCTGTCCATCTCTCGCCCTCTCCGTAAATGTCTCTGGGGTCCCTGGAGAAAGGAGTGGGTTGTGTGGGGAAGCTGAAGGTCAGGGTTGCCCACTGTGGCCTGACTTTTAAGCTAAAGAGGTTTTTATTCCTCTTGTTGCCGTGTCAGGTCTAATTTGGCCGACATTATGCTAAAGGGGTGGGCCTGCTCCTGACCGGAGGGGGTTAAATGAGATTACAAGCTTTAGAGGCTGTCAGCAGCCACTGCTGCCTAGGGATGTTAAATTGCGATTTAATGGTCAGCTTTATCTGTATAGTATCAGTGGAAATCTGCTGTTTTCAGCAACTTAATTGGCACTGTGTTTGCAGGAGGTTTTCCGTGAGGCAGGAGAGCTGACCAGATTTTAATGCTGACTTTTAAAAAGATTACCCTGGCAGCGTGGACGTGGGAATCCATGGAGGTGTGCAGCCGCTGTGGTCCTGGTGGTTCCTGGAGCACAGGGCCCTTATGAATGGGGCGCCGCTGAATTCTGCCGCCGCACACTCCAAGTTTCTAAAAATATTCGTAGCGCCTGATGTAGCACTGTGGGCTTATTTATAGCGGGAATAAACAAAGAGTAACAGTTGTTACCACAGCGTATGTACTGCGTCTGACTTTCCAGGGGCCGTGTAAATGTGCAGACGAAGAGGCAGGCAACTCCACACAAAATTGAGTGTGTTGTCCCTCTCGAAATGGTACCAGATGGAATCAGAGTGCTGGCTGAGTATTTTCTGGGGGGGGGGGGGTGGGGGGGGATTACCGGTGACTAGGGCAGTGAAGTCCAACACCAAAGAGAAAACGTGTGTGTGTGTGTGTGACAGCGAGTAATCAGTGACAAGTTTGCTGGTTTGTCTCTGGGTCAACGTCATGTAAGCAAAGGCTGGGCCATGTGAAATTGTCAACATTTGATCATGCGTGACGTGCAAGCCCATCAATTACGTATGGCTTAATCCGACGTGTGTACCGTGGATGGGTCAGCAAGCCACAAACCATTCGGCTCTTTTAAAACCTGCAGACACAGAAGGAAGTGGGTGCAGGCGCCCCTTTGGGGTTACCAGTGGGGGAGGGGGTATTTGGAGGAAACTTGGAGCCTCATTGAGGAGCAGCGGGTGTGGAAGCCGAGAGGCTGCTGCTGTCTGTATGGAGGGTCCTGGCAGTGTCTGTCGCAGGGAACACAAGGGAGAGATGTTTAGAGGAGGGGTGAGGGTGGGGAGAGATGAGTGTGGGATTGTTGGAGGGGCAAAGAAGGAAGAAAGCAGGGAGAGAAAGTGTTTCACCGGCAGACATCGGTATTGTCTATTCCCGACTTAGGGGTCAGTCCGCAAAGTTCAGGATTAGTAAATTTAATATCCTGTCAAAATTCTCATGATAATGAATCCTGCCCGGCTGGGCTGGCACAGCAGCTCAGCACTGCAGCCAGCGAGATAGCACAGCTGATTTATGAGCACGGAATTGTGCTGCGCTGGCAGGAGCAGGCTGGGCCCACGGAGCGGCACAGGGGCGGTCCCCACTGAGCTGGGGGTGGGCGCCTCTGGAGCGGCCTGCGTGGTCTGCCATCTCTCAGCTCTGCGCTCCCCTGGCCGCCTCTGAAACAGCCCAGGACACGCACAGGGGTGACCGGAGGGCCCACGCAGGGCCTGTGCCCTCTGAGCCCTAGCTACTGCTGAGAAATCACAGGGGGGTGGCGTGGGAAGGGGGGGGGGCATGCCTTGTAGAAAAATAGCATTCTAAAACGATTTTATTCCAACTTATGGTGACGCGTGACTAGTGTTTGGGCCCCAAAAATGAAGGTTGAAATTAGAAGGGTGGACACCAAAGTTTATGAGCCAGATGGAGAGAGGAGAGAGAGAGAGAGAGAGAGAGAGAGAGAGAGAGAGAGAGAGAGAGAGAGAGAGAGAGAGAGAGAGAGAGAGAGAGAGAGAGAGAGAGAGAGAGAGAGAAACAGAAGCGAGTGGAGCAATGGCAGCCAGGAATGTGGGGAGCTTGATAAGAAAGAACAAATCACATCTGCAACCGCGGCCCTTCCGGTCGGGGGGCTGGGTGGTTTTGAAGCTGCTGCGAGGGGAATGCAAGCTATACTGTAAGTAACATGAAACAGGGGAAGTTCCTGTGCACTCGTTCAAGGTTCTGCACCTCTGTAAGCAGCTGTCACATCCGTACATTATGGTACATTGAATCTGAATGAGGCTCTCCACATCAAAACCTTGCATCC
Organism: Tenrec ecaudatus; assembly: GCF_050624435.1. Classification (NCBI taxonomy): domain Eukaryota; kingdom Metazoa; phylum Chordata; class Mammalia; order Afrosoricida; family Tenrecidae; genus Tenrec; species Tenrec ecaudatus. Next base: position 88,721,464 of record NC_134540.1, on the reverse strand, counting down.
ATTATGATATCATCTCCTGCTCTAAGCTGTAATGCTTATTAATTCTGCACCCATACTCTCCCGGCTGCAGCAAATGTATTCCATCAGCCTAGCATTTAATTTAATTAGTACAGCTGGGCTCTCATTCTCCTTTCTGTGTCAGAGGTATTGTCAGCACGTTCTGCTGTAACACAATTACTGATTGCTTTTAGATAGGCAGAAATATGATTAGGGTATTGGGTGACTGTATCATAAGCCTTATTAGATTCATTTGAAATCTGGAGATAAATAGGAAACTTTTATTTGCAGTGTAATGAGATTATGCTTATTAGGCCAAGGCCTCACAACCTTTTGCAAAGAACATAGTGTATCAGTAGGATTAGACTCTGGAACCACACTTTCTGCCCACAGCCGCCAAGCCTCTGCTCAGTGCCTAGGAGATGTCACCGTTGTCGCTCTGTGTACATTCAGGATTGTGGCTACTTTGATATCTTCCTGTCGATAAAGAATGTGGATAGGCCTTTGGCTTCTCAATGCAAGCTTGAAATGGGATTTTTAAAAAATGTTTTGAAGAATCAGTGCATAGGCAAAAAGAAATTATTCTTTTGTACGCGTTCACTTGCTTTTCAGAGATGCTTGAATTTCTTAGGTGTAGCTTACAAAGATTGGCATGCACTGAATGCCTGTAAAATCCCTACAGTTCCCGCTCTAAAATACAGATCACTGCTGTCTCCATTGGCATTTCTTTGATGGGCTCCAATTTCTAATATTTCTGGAGGATGCCTGCTGACATTCTCTTTAAGAGCAGCAGATAAACCATTTCTAAAGAGTGGGGAACTACCATGAATGAGTTAACAAGACTTAAGATAAATCTGCTGAAATAAAAAGACTTTAGCATGACAAGATAGTTAACTGAGGTGGGATATGATGTCAGATATGATGATGATTGGCTATAAAATATGGTGTTTTATATTCAAGGACACTATTATGGTTTTTCTGAATATAAAATTTTATAATAATATAATCATCATCAACAAAGATCAAATTTATATGCGCACACTGTATACTACTTCATTAAACTGGGAATCTCTGCCTGCATCGCACCCCCTTTCTACTCCATTTTTATCTGTTCACCTATGGAGCACTATTTGATTTAAGTAAACCCCACTATATTGTTTTTGTGAATCTATTTATTTATTGTCCAATGCAAGATCTACAGATACAAAGGAATGTTCTTTGAGGGTAAACTTACACAAAGTAAGGAACTTTTTCTTCCTTAGGCAAATGTGTGCTCATTTTCAAATACGTAACATGGAAAACCTTTTCTGACTCCTCAAAAGGCACGGCTCAAAAGGAGTCAGGGGCTGGTGTGAAACTCTTCCGTGTAAGCTGACAGAGGATAGGTTATAGTCGGTGACTTCACATTTCAGCCCGCAAATGTACCCATCAAGCAATGAGGCCTTCGGTTTTCATTTGAAGTTCAGATTTAATGAGCTTTTCATTCATTCCTAGAAGGTTCATGTCACCCTTTCTTGACAAGTAATATAAGAAACCTAGTGAGCTTATTTGTCCTTTCCCCCAAAGAGTCCTTGACAAAGATTTTGTTTTTGGTATTAGCAAGAATATTTGGTGGCATAGTTTGCATCTAGGTTTAAAGTCAACTGGTTCTGTTCATGCGTCAATAGTCAACAACAACAACTAAAGAAGGTGAGGGTGTTTTGTTTGTTTGTTCCCCAAAAGGCACTAAGGAGATGGTACAAGGAGCCCTGGTGGCATAGTGGTTATTTATCTGGCTGCTAACTGCAAGGTCAACAGTTCAAAACTACCAGCCACTCCGTGGAAGAAAGATGAGACTTTCTGCATCCAGAAAGAGTTATGATCTCAGAAACCCACAGTGGCCGTTCTATCCTGTCTTACAGGGCTACTGTGAGTCAGAATTGACTCGAGGACAGTGAGTTGTCTTTCAGGGAATAGGTAGTTAACAGTTCTGGGTTCCGCTGCCATTGTTTAATTAAAGGAATACCATGGAGAGGAGATGCGAGTCCAGAAGCATACACATGGAAGGAAAGGAGGCAGGCGCATGATGGCTGAAAGGTACTAAGGATTTTTTTTTAAATATAGGATATGACATGGGTGAGAGAACTGTAAATTATTAGGGAAAATAATTGATGCCTTTTGTAAGTAGCTTTAGTTTCTTATTCACTTTAAAGAAACTTAGATGATGTGTTACAGCAACTCAAAGACTACACAGAGACCCTTAAGCCAATGTCAAAATGTCTATGTGTTTTAAGTTTCAATTCCACAGGGACAGATTTGCTTGGGGAGGGGAAGGGTTGTTTGTTTATCATGGTTTTCTTATTTTAACAGTTTTTGTGGTGTTGTTTTGTTTTTTTAACCAGTCAATTCTTAGTTACAGTATACTGAGCTTGGAGGGCTTCTGTGCTAGTGGGAGCCAGGGAGAAAACATGGAGAGATTAGCTATGTGGCCCCTATTGGGGGACAGTTCTTTTGTTATTATTATTCTTTTTTTTTATTAGGGGCTCATACAACTCTTATCACAATCCATATATATATATACATACATCAATTGTATAAAGCACAACTGTACATTCTTTGCCCTAATCATTTTCTCTTTTTTCTCCTCTTTTCTTTTTTTACATTTTATTAGGGGCTCATACAACTCTTATCACAATCCATACATATACATACATCAATTGTATAAAGCACATCCACACATTCCCCGCCCCAATCATTCTCAAAGCATTTGCTCTCCACTTAAGCCCTTTGCATCAGGTCCTCTTTTTTTTCCCCTCCCTCCCCGCTCCCTCTCCCTCATGTGTCCTTGGTAATTTATACATAGTTATTTTGTCATAACTTGCCCTATCCAGAGTCTCCCTTCCCCCCCTTCTCTGCCGTCCCTCTCCCAGGGAGGAGGTCACATGTGGATCCCTGTAATCAGTTCCCCCTTTCCAACCCACTCACCCTCCACTCTCCCAGCATCGCCCCTCACACCCTTGGTCCTGAAGGTATCATCCACTCTGGATTCCCTGTGCCTCCAGCTCCCATATGCACCAGTGTACAACCTCTGCCCCATCCAGTCCTGCAAGGTAGAATTCGGATCATGGTAGTTGGGGGAGGAAGCATCCAGGATCTGGGGGAAAGCTGTGTTCTTCATCGGAGCTACCTTGCACCCTGACTGACCCATCTCCTCTCCTAATGGGGCACAGTTCTTACTTGGATTTTTTTGTGTGCTCTGTAAAGGTTATTAGTAAATTACCACCCATATAGATAAGCAGGTACCCATATAGAATTGCCCAACAGAAGCATAAGGGGCACAACTAGATCCAGTCACAATGATCCTGAGAATGGGGACAAAGAAAGCACTAAACTAGACTGGAATAGGAAGAAGTGAAATGAGAGAAAAACATCTCAGTAGCTGGTCACTCATGACATCCCCAACTCCTTCCCAGAAGCTTTGTACGCTATTCTAGAAACCCCTCATTTATCTGTTCTCTGATTGGGCTCTCCCTCTATTTTCTGTCCAGTCTTAAAGGGGACGCCTCTCTAGGTAACCTCAAGTGCTCAGGATAGCCGTGCTTTATAATCAGCAACCCTCTGGCAGACTCTTAGTTCTAACCCTGAGTCAATCTTGCTGAATTTGGTTGCTTATCTTCAAAATGAATGGACTGGTTCTGATTCTTCACAGTCCTTCAGACACTGGAATGGTTGATAACCTCACGTAACTCATGGCAAGAGAAGAAATGATCACGTCTCATATTTACTTTATTTTCTACTACCACTTAAAGAGGTTCTGGGGGGAGATGTCAGACAGGGTAATATATGACAAAATAATAATAATTTATGAACGATGAAGGGTTCATGAGGTGGGGGGAGTGGGGAGGGTGGGGGAAAATGAGCAGCAGATATTAAGGGCTCAAGTAGAAGGCAAATGTTTTAAGAATGATGATGGCAACAAGTGTACATATGTTCTTTACACAATGGATGTATGTATGGATTGTGATAAGAATTGTATGAGCCCCAATAAGATGATTAAAAAAAGATTCCCCCCAATTATCATGATCCCAATTCTGCCTTGCACCTGGTTAGACCAGAGGATGCACAACAGTGCAGTAGGGATCTGGAAACACAGGGAATCTAGGACGGATGAACCCCTAGGGACCATCGGTGAGAGTGGCGACCCCCGGAGGGAAGGGGGTGTAGAAAGGGAGAACCAATCTCAGGGATCTACTTGTAACCTCCTCTCTGGGGGATGGGCAATGGGAAGGTGGGTGAGGGGAGGTGCTGGGCAGAGTAAAATAAGATAAAATACTAATTTATAAGCTATTAAGGGTTCATGGGGGAGAGGCGAGCGAAGAGGGAGGGGGAGGGAAAAAAGGAAAAGGAGCTGATTCCAGGAACCCAAGTGGAAGGTGAATTTTGAGAATGACGAGTGCAATGAATGTATAAGGGTGCTTTGCTCAATTGATGTATGGATGGATTATGATTAAAAAAATAGGTTCTGTCTGTGGCTACCTGGAAAAAGTTGCATGATTTCTAGGAATATGCTTTATTCAAAAGATATTAACAGTTTTATTGCAGGAATATTGTCATGATGAAATGAGATTTTTCAAAAGAGTGATCTCATATGATGGTTTATATGATTTTATCATTGTGGTGAGGTGATATAGAATCAATCCCAATTCATAGCCACCCTATGGACAACAGGACAAAATACTGCATGGCTTTGTGTCATCCTCAAAATCATTGATAAGTTAGAGCTCCTTGTTACAAGCACCCCCACTCCATTTCATTCAGGGCTTTCTTCTGTTTCTCTGACCCACCTATTTTATCAGGCATGATGTCACTCTCTAGGGGCTGGTCCCTCCTGGTAACATATTCAAAACACATGAGAGGTTCTCCCCAGTATAACTTCTAAGGAGCATTCTGCTTGTACGTCGCCCAAGAGATATTTGTTCATTCTTCTGGCTGTTCCTTGCATTTTTGATATTTTCCACAAAGTGTTCTTTAAGGATGTCAATCCATCCTTATTCATTGCCCAGCTTTCACAGACATATCAGGTGACTGAAAATAAGGTCAAGTTGGCCTTAGTACCCAAAATGACAGCTTTGCTTTTTAAATCTTTAAAGGGGACGTTTGTGTAATACATTCTATGATTTTTGATGGTTGCTTCTATTGGTATTGCTCATGAATTCCAAGTAAAATTCAATCCTTGACAACTTCAATCTTCTTCAATCATCATGACATTACTTGTCGGTCCACTTGTAAAGATTTCTGTTTCCTTTATGTTGAGATCTAATCCAGAATTAAGTGTTTCGATTTCTCTTTGCATTCAACAGGCAAGATCATGTCATATGTGTATCAGATTGTTAATGGGTCTGTCTCTGATTGTTGCATTTTTTTTCTTAATACAGCCCAGCTTCTCCATATATAGATTAAGCAAGGAAACAATCCTGATTCATACCTTTCCTGATTTTAAGCCACACAATATCTCCTTATTTGTTCCAATCAACTGCCTCTTGGTCTATGCACAGGTTCCACATGAGTACAAATGAAGTGTTCTGGAATTCCAAGTCTTCACAATGCTATCCATGTTTGGTTGTCATCTGAGTTTTGTGTGTGTTGGGGGAGGAGTGTTGCATAGTCAATAAAGCCCAGAAAAATTTTTTCTGATGCTCTTTGATTTCATCCCAGATCCATTTGATATCAGAAATGATAACCCTCATTCCATGTCCTCTTCTAAGTCCTGCTAGAATTTCTGGAAGTATCAATGCATGACTACATCTGCCTTTGAATTATCTTCAGCAAAATTTTACTTTTGTGAGATTAATGATATTATTTCATAAATTCTACATTCTCTTGGGAGTACCTTTCTTTGGAATGTGCATTAACCTGGACCCCTTTTGATATGTCTTTCAATTTCCTTAACATAGATTAGTGAGTGCTTCTAGCTTTGCATTTGTTGGCTGGAATATCTTGAGGGATAGTCTGTCATTCCAGGAACCTTGTTTTTCATCAGTGCCCTCCATGAAATTTGGACTACTTCTTTTAATACCGTTGTTTCTTGATCACATGGTACCTCCTGACATATCCGAACATTGACCAATTTTTGTCACCTAATTCTTTTTTCTTTCTTGTAAATAATTTATTTTTTATTTGATCGTTTTATGGGGAGCTCTAACAGATATCATGACATTCCATAGTGTAGCCACATCCAGCAGTATTGTACCATTGCTGCAACAACCAGTTTGAAGACAATTCCTTTCTTCTTGGACTCTTGGATTTTGGCTCCCCTATATGCCCTGGAACCTTATTTTCTTTTCCCTATAATACTTTTTGTTTGTTTGTTTTGCCATATCTTGCACAATCCAACAGATTCATTCACGTACAATTCTGTTGTTTGATCGCATCCCGTTGAGTGGAGTTACACAGTCATCAGCGCTATCAGCTCCTTATTCCCCCGTTCCCCCACCCTCTTCCCGACCCTCAGGGAACCATTCACTGTTCCTGAAAGGTTATCTTTCTTGGTTTTCATATACCAAACAATCTGAAATATACAAATGAACATAAGTAAATCTAGCATGATTAATGAAGCAAATGAATAAAAACCATGATAGTAAGGAGAGGAAATGTTATGGAACTAAAGGAGAGTAACGCACCCTGGATTTGTTATGCCTTGGGAGTGGGGCATTGGAGAAACAAATCATAAGATGGAAAGTAGATGTTTGTTTGACCCCTCCTTCATGGTAGCCTTTCTTTGTCTAGCCAGGGGTCAGATCAAGCCACACTGTTTACTCGGTTGTTTCTGGAGAAAATATGGGAAGTATGAAAATAGAAAGTGTGTAAGCCCACATGCTTCAGTCATTAAAATTTGATCGTTAGATGGATTTGGCCATGCCTGCAAAGAAAGCTTTGAAAATTTATGTCCCACCCAGTGCTTTGGAGTGCTCAGGAACCAGTAGTCTTTGTCAGAAGCTGGAAAAACTCTGGAACCATGAAGAAAACTCCTCTCTGGGACTGAATGCTAAAGGGAGCCTGTGAGCAGGCTGAACTGCTTGCTAGGTGACCACCTGAATCTACTTGTTGAGTGGAAGTGGGAGAAATGCAGCAATAAAGAGACTGGTTGAGTTTGGCCTCTGACACCTGTGCACTTGGTTTACAGGGAAAAAAGGAGAAAATGAGAGCGGATTGACTGTTCTAAAGTTCATGACCTAGCACAAGGGGGCTAGGCTTGTTGAGTATTGGTGAGAGCCCATGGCCTAAAGGCAAGGCGACCAATGAGTACCCTGTGGAGGCTGAGTGAGGCAGCCCATATTGAGTTGACCAGAACCCAACCAGATGGAGATTTTTGTGTCTATGAACTGGTGCACATTGTTGCTGACTTTAGAGATCACCTATCTGGATTTGACTTTGCTTATGGATGCAAACTTCTCAAGGTTCCAACTGGAATGAAGACTCTTCATGTCAGAAAATATTATTGTCTTCTCAGAGAACTAAGTTGATATGAGTGGGAAGTATATAAATTGGATACTCAAAATTGGGGGGATAAAGGCATGAAGTGGTTGGCTTATAAACTTTCATAGGTGGGGGAACATAGTAACAGGATTATATGATTAAGGTGTAGGTGTTACTTAATTGCATTTGTGAAGCTAAAGAATTATGTACAGGTGCCAGGTTGGCAAGGGGTGGATTGAGGTAGTTTATTGTGCCAAGCTGGCTGATAAACACGTGTGGGGTTAATTGAAGAGCAGAGGGATAAATGGCTCAGTGAGCTTCACCTTTCTAGTTCTCTGGTCTCTTGCTTTGTGATGGTTGGACTAGGCTGCAACTTTCTTAGCCAGTTCCCTGCTTTAGCTGGCAAGGCTCACTTCTGTAAGACATTCCTGAGGAAAAGCCACATGAACCTACTCCATTGCATCCCTGGGTGCTAAAGCACCCGTGTGGAGAACCCTGCCAATTCTGAGATGCTTACACATTCACTGACTCAGCTTTCCTCCTGCAGTTGGCATCATTGCGTCTGTTTTGTGAGATGGAGGAGGACTTTGTGGATTGGTGTTGGACATGTGGGTTAATGGGTTAATGTTGGACTTGTGGGTTTGGGCAGCACTGGGTTGGGATGTTTTCTTGATGCGCACTTACCCTTTATATAAAACTCTCTCTTATCCATGAGTTTCTGTGGATTTGTTTCTCTGAAGCACCCAGACTAGCACTTTATGGTACCCGGAGTGGGGTTTGAACCCATGCAGATATATGTCCATTGGATATTAAGTGTGTGTGGCCCTTCTGAGAGGGACTGTCCTTTCTTTCTTTGATACTTTCTGTGTTCTTCAACATTTTGCTCCTAGAATCCTTCGCTGTTACAACCTAAGGTTTGAAATTTCTTCAGTTCTTTCAGCTTGAGAAATAAAGACACTTTTCCTTGTAATACTCTACTCACGCTGCCATTTGAAATCTTAAATTCATCATTTCTTCATTTCACTTTAGCTACTCTATGTTCCAGAGCAAGTTTCAGAGTCTCTTTTGATGTTTATTTTGGCTTTTCCTTTATTTCCTATTTAGTAAGCTTTTGCTTTCTTCCTACATGATGTCATCCCACAGCGCACCTCGTCATTGGCCGTTAGTGCTCAATGCATCAAGTGTGATCTTGAGATGCTATCCAAATTCAAGTGCAGTACTCAAGGTGATAGTTTGACTCTCAGACATTTGTTATAAGTTTTCAGCTTGGGATTTGTGGGGCGTTGGCTTCTCCCTCCCCTTTGTGTAACTGGAGTGGTCTGAAATTGCCCCCACACTATGGCTCAGGTCACGGGAGGCTTGGTCAGTTTTATCCTGCTGCTGGGTTTTAAATGAGCTATCTCAGAAGTGGAAACAGAGCTCTGATGACCATTAAGAAAGGAGAAGTGAGGTGGATTATGTTCTTTGGACTCCGAGCTCCCCATGCTGAACCTGTGTGATGCAGGAGACAGAGTGGTGGTGCCAGAGGAGCAGAAAGGGCCGGCAGAGGAGCAGAAGCAGTAGATCTCAGAGCAGGTGCAGGAGACAGGACAGGCTTCCCAGCCTACGGGCAAATGAAGATGAGTGTCTTTGGGCAGTGGGCTGACATTGGGGAGTAGGGGAACATTTGGACATGTATTAGCAGTGCTAAATGAGCTTTGGAACACTTGCCCGAGCAGGGCAAAGGCCAGTGCGCTGCATGGCTGAAAGGCGTAGGTACAGAGGGGATGCCTCTGTGGGCAGGGTTGAGAATCAGTGTTGCAGATCAAAGAACTGTGTCATCACTATTTCTGATCTCGAATTGTAATCTGTCAACTTCCCTCGTAAATCCCATATTCATGCATGCTATCTGTGAGTTCTGTGTGGCCATTGCAGCGGCTTCTCAAACCCAGAAAAGTAGTGAATGCTCTGGGAGGGCAATGGGGGTCAGAATGAATTTAAAAGGCTGGAGGGTGGAGGCATAACTGAATCTGCCTCATAGACATTGGTCATGGACCGATGGTGACTCTCCTCCTCCCCCTTATGAAGCCAAAGGACATCAGACATGGATCCCCACAGCACCGTTCCACTTGACAATATGGTACCTTGGGATAGATTCCTCAATTCAAATGGTCTATGCTAGTCCATTTCCACCTGGGATATCAATGTGTATATGTTCCAGGTCTTTTTTTACAGCTTCCTGTTTTCCTAGATTCATTTTCCTTCCATGCTATATTGCAGTTATTGACAGATGCTTGCAACTGTTTCTTCTCATCTTGACTAATATTCCATAAGCAAATAAAGGTCCTGAAAGCTTTGCTCCATCTGTATCCTTAAGGTGGACTCTACTGTGAGGAGGGACCCCTTTCCGAGTTATATTTTCAGTGCCTTTCAACCGGAGAGGTGCGTCATCTGTCACGATTTCAGACCGCGTTCCTCTGCGATTCATAAATTTGTTACATACCGACTACTTTTAGAAGAAGAACACCAGATCTATCTTCCTTGTCTTACTCTGTGAACTCAGCTGTAACCCATTCACCAGGTAGGCTTTGTTGAAGTATCGGTAGTAGAGCTTCCAACATCACAGGATCATAGTCCACCAAACCGGCAGATGAGCGGTAGATTTATATGATGCCTATGCTGTGCAATATATGGCTCATATCTGTGCATGCATATAGTCATATATTATGCATATACATACAACATATATATCACTCTACATCCTAGCATAAATTCTTTCTAGTTTACATTATTACCTGACTAGTCTTATACTACTTTAGAATATGTAATTAACTGAAATGAAAATACTTCTTTAAACTAGTTATATACATTAGAAAAATCATCATTTTGAACTATTTTAATTTTTACCTAATTCAATCAAACTAATTAATGTGTACAGGTTCAGCATCAAGTTTCCTACTTCATTCTTTTAACCAAGGAGAAAGGGTCTGAAGGACAAATATGCAGTGGGTAAGAGAAATCAACATTTTCCTCATAAACAATACATTTTGCCAAGTTCTTGAAAAGAAGAGATTGTCATGCACTGCCTTCCTTGGCACCTTCTCAACAGCCCGGAGGAAAGTTCACCAAACTTGACGGAAGCAGCTGGCCCTTGAAATTCCATGGGAACTTCCGGACAGTGTCCTGTCAGGCCAGCTTTGTGTTGTCGTGTGACAATCCTTGGCAACTTACTGGGGGTTTTTTCACCTGAAATAAATGGGTAACCTCAGTCTAATTTCTCAATAAGGAGAAATCTTTGAAATATCTGTGGTCTTAGTAGGAAAGAAAATTTGCACAGGGTTAGAGACCCAATAATGGTGGGGGTGGGGGAGCGGATTTAGTACTAGGATTCTCATCTTTTATTAAGGAGACCCAGGTTTGATTCCCAGCCAATGCACTTCATGTGCAACCCTGACCAAGCTGCCTCTCAGTGGACGCTGGGGTGTTGCTACGATGCTGAACGAGTTTCAGTTGAGCATCCCGCAAAGCTGGACAGGGAAGGACGTCTTGGCAAAATACTTCTGAGCAACCACCAGTGAAGACGCTGTGGAGCACAGCAGTTCGATGTGCAGCTGGTCGTGGGGACAGTGCAGGGCTGGCAGCACGTGATCCCACTGTGCCTGGGGTCACCATATGTCAGGCCCCAACGCTATGGCAGCTCACAACAGCAGAGGCTGGGTATCTGCTGCCAAAAAGAAACCAGATCACCCAGATAACTTGGTAGAACTCGTAGCAGTGGAGCCAGCTACTGAATCTTTAAAATACAGACTCCAATGCCCAACCAAACCTGTTGTCAAGGAGTTGTTTTCCACGCGGAGCAACTCTGAAAGACAGAGTAGGCCTGCTTCACAAGGTTTCAAAGGAGTGGCTGTGGTCTGTAGGCTTAGCCTCTGCTCCACCGGGGTGCCTTACCCATTGGCAGTGATTCACATCCGAGGTGCTCAGTGAAATCTAGAATCGAAATAGCAACTTTCAAACTTTTAATGCTGAACCTTCCCCAAGACCAATTAAGTCAGATTTCCCAGGGTTCAGCCTAGGGAAAAAGAAAGAAAGAGAAAGAAAAAAAAAAAACCAACTACTACCAACTAGTTTATTTTGAATCTTAGTATACTTATGTAGGATTTTCAATGCTATAAATCTTTTTTTTATCTTGTATCAAGATTTTATTTCTCATTTGACCATGTGATAACCCATTTATGTGTACACTACTTGCGTGTCCATTTATCTGTTGATGAATATTTAAATTGTCCAGCTTTTGGTTATGAAATAGTAAGATCATGAACATCAATGTTTGTGTTCCAGCTTTCCGTTCTTTTGGAAATTTGAGGTTAGAATGGTTGGGTCCTGTAGTTTTTCTGTATTTCAATTTTTGAGGAATCACGAAGCAATTTTCCACAGTGGTTGTACTATTTTGCATTCTGATGGGAGCAGACAGTTCAATTTTCTCCCAAGTGCTGGTTCCAAACTGCTGGTCTTGCAGTTGTTCAACTCCTAACCAATGGTGGTCTAAGACTACTCCATTTTAGGAGAGGGCTTACCTCTTGGGGTGATTCTAATAGGCAGCCAGTCTTGGGGCTGTAGGAGAGAAAGAGCAGGTTTTAGATTTTTCTAATCCAATTCTATCATCTGGCTAGTCTATGTTGTAGACTTCTCAAAAAAAAAGGAAACATCCCCAAATCACTGCCATTGTGCCAATTCCAACTCATAAAGACCCTATAGGAAAGGTTAGAACAGCCTTTATGGATTTCTGAGACTGTAACTCTTTATGGGAGTAGAAAGCCTCATCTTTCTCCCATGGAACAGCTGGTGGCTTCAAACTGCTGACCTTGCCACCAGCACTCCCTGTAGTTGACGTAGGGAGTGGTCAGTCAGTTGTCTGCATAGTTTTGCTTGCCTCTCAGTGGGTCTTTCTGCCCTCTTACAGTAACAATGCCCCAGGATCCATGTGGCACACCCACTATCCCTCAGCCCTCTCTAACCTTCTTTCCCCTGTCCTCTCATTGTCTGAATTTCTCCAAGCTCCCTTCCTTGGTTTGACCTGAGTCCATTACCTCAAGGTCATGTACCCTGTAAGGAATAACCAGATAAATTAATTAATTTAGATGGTGTGGTGAATGGGCACTAGTGGGCCATATTTTGTACACCTGTAAGCACCTATCCTTTTCAGTAGATTCCTGGCTTAATCTATGGAATGCTTACTAGGCCGTGAACTTTTGCTGTTTATTATTTATGTCACCTTTACACCGTATCATGTTCTCAGTCAAAAATATTTCTAGGGTGGTTGTTAAAAAGAGCTACTGTGACCCTTCCTGTCCAGTCTGAGAACTTCTGAGTTCGACTCTCAGGTAAGGATTCTAAGTTCTGGTTGGGCTATGGTTAGTGCTAGGCTACGAACAGAAAGATTGACCCTGAAAACCTACCGGCTGCTTCCATTCAGATCACAGCCTTGGCAACTCGATGGGACAGTTCTTCTGTGTCACAGGGTCCTGTGGATTGGAATAGCCTCAAGGACAGTGGATTTGTTATTTGGTTTCCTATTGTTTTAGTTTTAAGGAAAAATTGGAAAACAAGTAGTTTTCCAAAAACATTTCTGTTGGCCTGACAAATCTAGAAAATACTGTATTCTGTCATTTGTTTCATCTCTTTGAGAGAGAAAAAAAAAAGGAAAAACCATTTCCACCAAGTCCATTCTAGCACGTGTGTGTCAGAGTACAACGGTGCACCGCAAGATTTCCTGTCCGAATTAGATCAACAGGCCTTTCTTCTGAATAACTTTTGAGTCAACTATAAGCTCCATCCCTTCTGGTTAGTAGTCCAGCACTTTAGTCATTTGCAGCCACCAGGGACTCGGCAACTCTGACGGTAGTACCACTAGTTATTCATGAGGAAGCTTAACTTGGAGAAGCTTGGCCAAAGTCACACAACTAGCAAGCGGTGGATGCCACTTTAGGTGTTCTAGAATCATCTTTAAGAACCCCTGGTGGGGCAGGCAGTGCTTACAGACTCAGCTAACAGATAGGCTGGTCATTTAAACCTACCTGCTGGGTGTTGGGCTGCTAACTGAAAGGTCAGGAGGTTGAAACCACCAGCGGCTCCTCAGGAGAAAGACAGGCCTTTCTACTCCCTTAAAGAGTCCCTTACAGTCTCAGAAACTCACGGGGGCAGTTTCTACCCTGTCCTTGAGGGGTACTATGAGTTGGCATCAACTTGTTGATAGTAAATTTGTTTGTTTGTTACTGGCTCCAGCAGTTTGAAACCATGAGCCAATCTGCTGGAGAAAGATGAGTCTTTCTACTCCGGTCAAGAGTTCCAGGTTCACTGTGAAGGGTATCTCTCGACTCCATCCCATAGGCTCACTAACTCCAAATGGACTCAATGGCAATGAGTGTGGTAATCACCTAATCTGTGTCAATTTAAGAAGTAAGAGTGGGGGGAGTCTAGGCTATCAATCTGTGGATAGCCAATGAGACTTCTGTGTGGGCTTGGTCTTCTCTTGAGAATTCTGGGAAATCTAGTACTTCCTCCTTGGAGGCAGAAGATACCTACTCTCTCTGCCACTCCCTGAGAGACACTGCAGAAGACAAGTCACATGGACGCAACCAGATCTCAGAAAGCCAGAGAAGCCACAGAGAGACCCCTACCAGTGCTGAGATGTTTCCAATGACACTGGATCCAAAGAATTTCTACCCACTGACCTGTGATCTTCTGCATCCTTGTCCTTGCAGGTATTTTGTGAGTCTGAAGAGGACTCTATAGATTGATATCAGAAATATGGACTAATATCAGACTTATGGACGATCTGGATTGGGTTGGGGTGTTTTCTCAATGTTGAATTGCTCTTGTATATATACCTCTCCCTTATATACATATGCGTGTTTATGAGTTTGTTTCTCCAGTCTACCCAGACTAACGCAGTGAGTTTGTGTACTAGCTCAACAGAAGAACGATTGTGCTTGGTGTGTTTGCTTCCATAAAGATTACAGCCAAGAAAACCCATTGAGAAATTCTACTCTGTCTCATGGAGTCAACCTAAAGACAACCAACAACAAGTAACAACTGTAGACACCACAGCACAGTGCACAGGAGAGCTAATGTTTAGAGAAAAGAAGTTAAAAGTCTGCCTATCTTTTGATTCACACTCAAACACATATCCACCCCTCATGTGTTATTAGCTTGGGTGAAGAATAATAACCATTAAGCTATTTTCCAGAAGAAAGCTCTGGAAATATTTTAGACCACAAGGTGTTTATCAGCTGCAATGCCCTGGTGGAATGGAGACAAAGAAAGTAGTGCATTGTGGGAAATTTCCCATTTCTGTTACCTGCAGGATTCATGAGTTGTATTATAAACTCTGAGGCAGACAACATGACAACGGCTTTCAGAATACTCAATACACTAAAATTATGTGTAAAAGTAAAATGTATCATTAGGTGCTAAATATATGTTTACCACTAAATAAAAACAATTTTTATCTCTGACCTTGTTTTACAGGCGAAAGTGTGTAAGGAAAAAATAATGATAGTCAGTTTTCCTAGTACTGGTGGATTAAATGGAAGTGTAATAATTGTTACATGTTTGTTTGATGTAGATTCAAAGGTAGAATCACAACAGAAGTAATTAGAGTAATTATTAAAGTCTGCATTTAATCCAAAAGCCCCAGGGAATATTACATGTTCATTCATCTGAACCTGATATGCTTCCTATTAAAAATATACACTGCCTTCTGAACTTTCCACCAGGTTTGGGGGAACACCAGTTCAGATTATTATCTTCTCTTTGGCCTCATGAATCTGCTGCGATATTTTCTACCACATGGTCTTACTGTCCAAGGAAGCAAAAAATAATAAAAGAAACTGTTAATCCTTCTAGAACCATCTTTTTAACATTTCATAATAACCCTATATTTTATATAGAACTATGCTCCAAAGCTAGAATGGGGGAGAGAAAACATTCTCAATGAAAGATATTAGACCCTTTGATCTTTCTAATCTTCAGATCCAATAGAGCAAAATATCCTTCTGGACAGAGTGATTACCTTTGACCACAATGATGGAATTTTTATAGTGATCGTCTAGAACCCAGGGTCACTTCTGGAAAATCCTGTCCTGAAAATAACTGGTCAAATAAAATGCCTAAGGCCACTGATTTTAATCTATTCATAGTTTATTGAATTTTAATCATTTCATATGAACTACAGATTTCAATAAAGATGACAATTGTTTTCTCTATGTTTTACTGCAAAGCATAATGATGTAAATTCTTAATGGTCTTTATAGATGAAATACCCCCACGTAAAGCCACGGGTACTCACATTACTTTTGGTGCTCGTAGTACTATATTCTACAATGAAACTAAATGTGTGATGTTTATTTATATAGGAGAGAAATATATATATTTATGTAGCAGGTTCAATTGGATTGTTTGGGAGTTGACCAATTCATTTGATTAAAAACTATCTCTTAAAGGCTTATGGAAGTATTAAATAGTAGGATTTATCATCTTATTGAAGAGAAGCAATGCTAGCACAACACCAGGAATGCCACATGAGAGATTAGGTGTCTGTCACAGCACCAGGTATGCCACATGAGAGATTAGGTGTCTATCTTCCTACTGTAGCACCTGGATGTTAATTCTGTCCTTAACTAAACCTGTGAACTTAGGAAAGTTACTTAATCTCTCTACCTCTCATTTTTCTTGTCTTTAAAATTATGATAGAGATAATATTTATAATCACAAGCTTATTGTAAGGAATAAATGGAGTAATTTATGTAATAAAATTAATAAAAGACCCACCCACTACTCACTACCATTGAGTCAATTCCAGCCAATAGTGGCCCTACACAGGGTTTCTGAGACTGCAGATATTTACTAGAGCAGACACCCAGATGTTTCTGCCTTGGAGTGTTAGTTTTGAACCACCTTTCTGCTGGTTTTAGCCCAACACTTACCCCGCAGTTCCACCCAGGCTCTTTAATGCAGAACCCCAAACATAGTAAATATGCAATACACATTAGCATTGCTTCAAACAGGCTTTTCCTGGTTCCATCTTGGCCAATACAGCAAAATCAGAACAGACCCATTTTTTTCTTAATTTGGGTATGCTGGTTTGATAACTGGCATGATAAAAATTATGAGTCAAAGCCTCGGGTTAGGAGATGCAGAAATGTAGTGAGCCTTTTCAGAGCCTGATGTAGGAGGTCGGATATTTGCCAGAATGATGGAGGAGGACATATATTCTGAGATGCACACTTGGTCACTAGCTTTGAGAGGGGTACAGCTCTTTCTGACTCTACTAGTCAACACATTTGGTTGCTATGCAATGCCAGTACTGTTCTTCTTTTCTAAGAGGGACATTAAACTTCTAGAAGGAAGTCAATCAACCATAAATTTTCTCGTTCTGTTTATCGCCTGGGCGATGATGATCTTGGTTTCCCTTCGACAGCCATGATTGACCTGGAAAGAACCACTTCTATGCCCTGCGTTATTGGAGCACTTTGTACCAATGAATCAGTCCCTGCTCCAGATAAAAGTTATGCATACTGACTCTTGGAAGAGAGCCACCGTTTTCCCTCTTTAAAGAAGGAGAGGCTGCAGGGATTAAGAAAAGAATTTCGAAGGAACTGGATCATTTCCGTCCAACTCTGGATTGAATCGTGTTATTACCCGCTGTGACAACCCAAGCTGAGCTTTCTGCCCTGTGAACTTACTAGAAGACTTGAAACCCACCCCCGCCCCGCCCAAGTCCAGGCTCCCATACCACTTCTTTATATACCAGCTCTCCAAATGCCACGGTGAAACCACCGGGTGCCCCAGTATGAACCATGGGAACTTCTTGGTGCTGCTTCTAAAACTTTCTGTCCTCAAAAAGACAACATCACACACCCTCTCCGTCATTGCTGGAGAATTCCTGTGTAGGGTACAGGAGCTTGGAACCATCAACTGTGACAAGGTCAACAATCATAGGACTACCAACACCAATAAACGCTGAGATTGGACAGTTGGTTATATTTGAGCTCATGGAAGCCTAGATAACCCACTCTTGTATCCAGTGCCAAACAATCATCTCTAAAGCTGAGGTGCGCCCCCAACAAGCTCCGTAAGTACATTTTACCTTCATTGCCTCTTTAGAAAAACAAAATCCTGAAAACAAATACTTGGGAAGAAAAAAAAAAACACCAACCAAAAGTCCCTGGAAATTAATGCACTTATTGGAATCATATCTATAACAGTTAGCTTCAATGCTTGTAAAGAGTGAATGGCAGCCAGTCATCCAAGATATTTTAAAGTTACTATAATTGTGCTCTGCCATTTTTGTTGAATGTGACAAAACCATGGAATCCTGAGAACCAAAAATATACACCACCTGGAATATGGTGACTGGAAAGATGATGACAGGATTCACTGGGAGAGAAATTTTAGCCAGGGTGCAGCCGCCTTAACGAGTTCCCTGCTCAGCTGGCAAGGCTGACTCCCTGCAAGATAACCTGAGGAGAAGCCACGTGGACCTACCCCGATGCAGCCCTGGGGGCTGGAGCAGCCACGTGGAGACCCCTGAGATGCTTACACCTCCACTGGATTCAAAGACTTTCTACCCACTGGCCTGTGATCGTTCTTCGTTTGGCACCATTGCATGTGGTTTGTGAATTTGAAGAGGACTTGTAGATCAGTGTCAGACATGTGGGTTAATGTTGGACATATGGGCTTGGACTGGACTGGCTTGGGATGCTTTATTAATGTACACTTACCATTTATAGAAAATGCTCTCTTATAAATATATGAGTTTCCATGGATTAGTTTCTCTAGTCTACCCAGACTAACACATTATGGTTAGTGAGTTGTGAGTCTGAGTGGCTATCCAACTCTAGCTGCCGATGCTATGCATTCATGATTTCTACCTCCTTCCAGAATGATCTTAAGAAGCCCTAGTGTCCAGGAGAGATAAATCCCCAGAGCCAACAAGGAGAGTAGAGATACCAGGAGGATGGGGGAGGGTGTGGGGAGAAAAGGGGAATCCATCACAAGGATTGGCCTAGAACCCCCTCCCAAAGGGATGAATAATGGAAAAATGGGTGAGGGGCAATGGAAAAATGATGTAAGATATGGGAAAAAATCTATAACTTATCATGGATTCATGAGGGCGGGTGGGCGGGGAGGGAGGGGGAAGAAATAGGGAGCTGATATCAGGGGCTCAAGTGGGAAGAGAATGCTTTGAAAATAATGATGGCGGCATATGTGCAAATGTGCTTGACGCATTGGAGGAGTGTATGGATTGTGATAAGAGATGTAAGAGCCCCCAATAAAAGTATTTGAAAAAGCAAGAAGAAGCCCTAGTGGTGCAGTGGTTAAGTGCTTGGCTACTTTCTATCAGTAGGGATTTAACACACACATGTGGAATAGTGATTACGCCTTGGGTTGCTAACTGTAAGATGGGGAATTCAAAACCACCAGCTAGCTCCCCAGAAGAAAGACAAGGCTTTCTACTGCTGTTAACAGTTACAGTCTCAGAAACCCACAGGGACAGTTTTGCCCTGCCCTATAGAGTCACTATGAGCCAGAATGGACTCGATGGCCATGAGTTTGATTTCTTTTTAATCCTGTGGAAATCGTCTTTAAGTAAAGAATCTTTTTTTGGGGGGGGCCTAGATGAAACTCGCTTTATTTTTCTTCTAAATAATTTGGGGGGGGGCTCGTACAGCTCTTAGCACAATCCATCCATCCTTTGTGCCAAGCATATTTGTACATATGTTGCCATCATCATTCTCAAAACATTTTCTTTCTACTTGAGCTCTTGGTATCAGCTCATTTTTCCCTTCCCTCCCCTCCCCACTCTCCCTCTCTCATGAACCCTTGGTAGTTTATCTTTTTTTTTCTCCATGTCTTACACTGACCAAAGTCTCCCTTCACCAACTTTTCTGTTGTCCATCCCCCTGGAAGGAAGTTGTATGTAGATCATTATGAGTGGTTCCCCATATCTCCCCCATCATCCCCTTCCCCTCCTGGTATGGCTACTCTCATTATTGGCCCTGAAGGGTTTATCTGTCCTGGATTCCCTGTTTTTATAACATTAAAATCTATCAGCATTTTGGGCATTTTTCAAACTCTTTCATAAGCCACAGAACTTAGCAAGTCAAAATAAAATCTTC
The DNA here is from genome assembly GCF_050624435.1 of Tenrec ecaudatus. Lineage (NCBI taxonomy): Eukaryota > Metazoa > Chordata > Mammalia > Afrosoricida > Tenrecidae > Tenrec > Tenrec ecaudatus. Next base: position 88,701,851 of record NC_134540.1, on the reverse strand, counting down.
CTTGGAAAACCAAAATGCCCTGAGTGTGTGTGTGGGGAGGGTGTGGGGGAGATACAGGGGGCGGGGGGATGCCTCCATTGGCAGCCCAGCCCAAGTGAGGGCTCTGAGAGCAGTCCAGTCACTTTCCTTCCCATAAAGTACCCAGCCCCAAACAGACCCCGACAAGCCCCCTTCTCAGTCCTGAGAGACAAAATTCTATTTCATCCAGTTTTCCAAAAGTAGAAGCATTAGTAAGTTGTTTGGATTCAAGATCCTCCCCGGCCAGGCAGACATTCTCATGATTTGCAGAAGGTTGGGAAGCCCAAAATAGAAATGGGTATGAGCCTATCAAAGTTGATCCTATATTCTTTTCGTGTTATCAATTTAGAGTTCAATTATCTTGTCTTTGCTGCTGAAAAATACGTCCATTGCGTCTGTCAACAAGGACACACTCTGCAAAAGTCACTTTACATTTACAAACTGCTCTCAGTATACTGCAGAGCTTGCCTCCCTCTGCTATAATCAATATTCTCATTCATGCCCATACTTCAGTATTCACTGAACACCGCCTCAAATTAAGTACGATAGGAAAAACCATGCACCACTGAAGGGCCCGGTTCGTTACTGATCCCTTTGCTCTGTGTCATAATATTCGGATCGTCATTAGTCTCTGTCGGGCAGCAACCTTCTTTCCATCACCCAGGTTAGAAACCTTCCAGTGTCTCTGACCTTTCTGGCTGCCTCCGCCAGGCTATGTCTTCTCTGATCCACCCAGAGCGCCTCTTGCAAATTCATCTTCCTAAATCACTGCTTTCATCATGTCACTTCCTTCTTCACAAAACTTCCAGGGCTTTGCACTGCTGGAGAAGAAAGTCCAAATTCCTTCCACAGCCCTCCGCAATCTGGCCCATGTTCTCCATAAGTATTCTCCACGGCCTTTCTGCAACAATGGATGCTGGTGACATCGCTCTGTTTTTACCTTGACTTCCTGGAAGCCATGAGAGCCTCCCTCTTCTAAATGATTTTTCTCTGTCACAAACTCTCCTTCTACCTATCTTTTACATGTGGGCTCCTGCACGTTTTTGTCTTGGGCTCACTTCCAACTTTTATCCCAGACTCAAAACCACATTTCCAATGATGGGCTGATTGTTTTCACACCGATGCTCCACCTTCACCTTCATTGTAATGTAGCTGCAACCAAGTTCTCACTCAATGTGCCAACTGCTTCTAATGGTACCACATTCTCTGATCATGCCCTCCTCCTTAAGTGTCAGTGCTTTAAGGCTTCAGCCTAGCCTCAGAAATCCACATCCCTGATGGCCATTTCTACATTAGTATTTCACCATGACCTAAATGTGACATACCCCAAACAAAATGACCATCTTAGGCTTGAGTCCAAGGGAGGATCTAAGGGTCCCTTGCCTTCTTGGCAGTCCCAAAGCAGACGCTCTCCGGTCCTGCACCCAGGGACCAGGAAGCAGAGTCTGACATTCCACCTCCACACCTGGACGATGCTGCTTTTCTAAACTGGCAGGACATGCAGTTCTTTAGCTTGCACATATTTCCCCGAGCTATTGGTATCTGTGATGCCAAGCAGAAAATACTGGTAAAATGGCTAAACAAAGGACACACCCATGAAATGAAAAGTTCAGCATCTTGCTGAATATGCTTAGTCCCAAAACAAAGCAAAGCTCACTGACAAACAACAAGTCAACACCAACTCACAGTGACCCTATAGGATGGGGGAGAACTGCCCATGTGAGTTTCTGAGACTGTAGCTCTTTGAGTAAGTTTAGTTCAACAATACATTTTGTGGGTTGCACTTTTGTTTCTTTTTCATGGAACCTGGTACTCTAAGTTTTGATTTTACGTTAGCTACAGATAACCAGATCATATTTTTCTGCTAATAAAATTGTTCTTAAAGAATGATAGAGTAATAGGAAAAAAAACAAAAATGCTGGACCTAAGTTCTCACTCTGCTATTGACCAACTGAGAAACTCAGCTCTCAAAAAAACTTTGACCTTAAATATTTGCTTTTACATCATGACATTTTATACATTCTCAGCCTGCCAGAATCATTGTGATAATCAAATGGCATATGGCACGTGAGTGTGCACATGCACTTTAAAGCATTGCTTAAATACAGCAGACACAGGGGCCAAAAAAGTCAGCTTTGCTATAGTGCTTATTAATATGTTTATTATTATGTAAATTTTTTATTCGGTTGTGTTAGTCTGGGTAGACTAGAGAAACAAATCCGTAGATACTCAAATGTGTATAAGAAAGAGCTTTATATACAAGAGCAAAAGAATATTGAGAAACCATCCCAGCCCAGTCCAGATCAAGTCCATAAGTCCAATGTTAGCCCATATGTCTGATACCAATCTATAAAGTCCTCTTCAGACTCATGGAACACATGCAATGACACTGAATGCAGAAAGATCACAGGCCAGTGGGTGGGAAGTCTTGTGGATTCAGTGGCATTGGAAGCATCTCAGCGCTGACAGGGCTTCTACATGGCTTCTGCGACTCCAGAGATCTGGCTCCATCAGCCTCTCCCCCATGTGTCTTCTCCATGGAGTTGTCTTGCAGAGAGTGAGCCTGTGTACTGCCTGCAGGGAGCTATTTATCTCCTGAGCACCTCCAAATGAGGTCATCAAGCTACGACCTGATTGACAGGCTAGACTCCACCTCTTTACTCTGAATCCTTAAACTGACACCAGATTATTTAACTACCACATCGATTATGCACGGTTTCCTTTAAGTAAACAAGAAACATTCCCCCAAACCCAAACTCACTGCCAGCATGTCAGTTCCCACCCATAGCGACCATATAGGACAGTAGAATGATCCTTGTGAGGTTCCAAGACTGTAACTCTTGATAGGAGTAGAAAGCTTCATCTTTCTCCTCATAGGAGGTGGTGGTTCCAAACTGCTGACCTTTCAGATATCAGCCCAAAGTGCAACCCACTACACCACCAGGCTTCCACCAAGAAATGGATGAATGCCCAAAGAATAAACTCCTCCAGCTAAACACAGGAATGCATAAAACACACACATGCAGGCACGTCGACCCCCCACCAGAAACCCCACTCACCTTGTGTTATAACCCAAACCCATGCACTGAAACTCATGTATAAGAAAGAGGTTTATATATAGGTTAAGTGTGCATCAAGAAAACATTCCAACCCAGTGCTGCACAAGTTCAACATTAACCCATATGTCCAACACCAATCCACAAAGTCCTCCATCTCACAAAACACACACTATGCTGCCAACTGCAGGAAGAAAGCTGAATCAGTGAGCATGTAATCATCTCAGCGCTGGCAGGGGTCTCCACACAGCTGCTCCAGCACCCAGGGCTGCATCGGGGTAGGTCCATGTGGCTTCTCCTCAGGGATGTCTCTCAGGAAGTGAGCCTTGCCAGCTGACGCAGGGAACTGGCTAAGACTGCTGCACCCTGGTCTGACCATCACAAAGCAAGAGACTTGAGAACAAGAGAGGCGAGGCTCACAGAGCCATTTATCGATCTGCCCTTCAATTAGCCCCACATTTGTTTATCGGCCAGGTTGGCACAATAAACTAACTACCTCATGTGTTACAACTGCCCTTCTGGCTTCCGTAAAGGAACTGTTCTGAAAGGGAAGTGCTAGGTAGGCACCATCTAGACCTTCTGGTCTCGGGGTTGTGGAAACTGATGGCCACATGATCCACTAGTTTATGGGACTCCCTCCATGTCTGATTTTCATGACTCTTTTTTTCACTTGGACAGGGATATATCAATAGTTTCACCTTAGCTGGCCACCACCAAACCTCTTATGACTCTTATTGCTTGATTTTGCATAACCGTGTTTTTTTTAAACTTCAGATCAGAGGCATACTTATGGGAAAATGGTGCCTTTTGGCAAGCACTGAAACTATACCCAATCTGGAAATCTGACACCATCTTTTAATTAACTTAATAATGATCAAATTATCAGCTCAAAACTACAAGTCAAGCTTGTACTGTTTTATGTAACTCATGATGGTGCTACATGAAAATTACAACTGCACCTTACTTGCTTTCATTTGTCTATTAAAAGAACAACAACGCCATGCCATTGAGTCCATATCAATTCGATATTTGGGGTATAGCAGCCCTTCAGGATAGAGTAGACCTGACCCCTGTGAGTTTCAGGACTGTAACGCTTTACTGAAGTAGAAAGCCCTATCTATTCCCACAGAGCAGCTATTGGTTTCGAACTGCTAACCTTGCCGATCAAAGCCCAATCTGTAACCACTATGGCATCAGGGCTCCTCAATTGGTCTATAGTGTGCTTAAAGTCAACCTCGACCCTTCCTTCTGTCTCTACACTCTAGAGAGCCAGATCACACCATGTTCAGCCATGGAAACTCTCAACCATGAAAGTAGGTTTTAACTTGCTAAAGGAGCTCTCTTAGCTGATGGTGGAGCTGTGATGATTCATAGACACTCTAGAAGTGGCCCTTTCGTATGGCAATGAAGGTGAGTACCAGGCATTCCAGAGATTAGATGCGCCCCTGCTCACCCCATGCACCATCTGATTCTAGCATTTGGAGGAAGCTAACTGTGAGTTCAGATCATCACTTTAGAAGGTTGGAATGTGGGGGGGGGGGGAGGGAACAGTGCTGTTGTATAGAAAAACCGAGAAGATGACATAAGATGACACATTGCATTCCCAGCACGGTAGCTGATAAAGGCATTTTCTAAACTCCCCAGGTTCATTTCATGACATTGAATATACCATGCCCTGAAAGGAGCAGCCTTCCTTCCAAGAATTGTGTCCCTTGGACATAGTTTGAGGACCTCTGGCAGGAGGATATCTTAAGGTGGAAAGAACAGGAAGACTAAGCATGTGGTGTTTGCACTGATGATTACATCAGGAAAATCCTTTCTTCTTGTATGCACAGGGAGGCTCCAAAAAGCACATGGGAAATTTCCGTTATCTTTCCATTCCACTTTCCACCAACTTCCTCTTTGTATTTTTAGAGGTTGACCATGTGTACCTTTGAGGTCTGCCCAGAAGGTTGGCTACACAACAAATGCATTGCCAAGCTTGGAGTTGGTTTTTGTTGTTGTTTTTTCATATTTTTAATTTATCATGTATTTTTTATTTTAATAAATCATTTTACTGGGGACTCTTACAGCTCTTATAACAATCAATTCTATGAAGCACACTTGTATATAAGTTGCCATCAACATTTCCAAAATCCTGTATATTGTTCTGCTCTGGAAATTATTTCCATGTCAAATACACATAACAAGTAATAAAAACAAATGCTATTGTAACTCTCTATAATTTGCTATACACCCATATATACTCCAATACAAAATATCTATCAGCAGATTCTCATAGATATCAATCTCTATTTCTCCTACTAACTCACTGACATCCAGTCGATTCTGACACCGAGTGACCCTGTAGGACGGGGTAGCACTGCCTCTGTGATTTTCTGACGCTGAAACCTTCATAGAGTAGAAAGACCCAATTTTACCCAGACCCTACTTACTAAGGAAAGTGGTCAGTATTTGTCTCAGAATTAGCTGGAGTTTGACTGAACACATTTTTAAAATCTCTCTGTTGAATTGCTTTAACCAAGAGATTGCATGAGTAATTTCTTTTTCTTGTAATCATTTTATTGGGGGCTCATACAACTCTTATCACAATCCATACATCCATCCATTGGGTCAAGCACATTTGTACATTTGTTGCCCTCATCATTCTCAAAACATTTGCTTTCTACTTGAGCCCCTGGTATCAGCTCCTCATTTTCCCCCTCCCTCCCCACCTCCCTCCCTCATGAACCCTTGATAATGTATAAATTATTATTTTGTCATATCTTAAACTGTCTGATGTCTCCCCTCACCCACTTTTCTGTTGTCCATCTCCCAGGAAGGGGGTTATATGTAGATCCTTGTAATTGGTTCCCACTTTCTACTCCACCTTCCTTCCACCCTCCTGGTATCACCACTCTCACCACTGGTTCTGAAGGGATCATCTGTCCTGGATTCCCTGTGTTTCTAATGGTTGGAGTTTTTAATATTCAGATATAGCCTGACAAAAACAAAAACAAAAAGGATTGCATAAATTCCAAAGCCATTGCTTCCATAGATTAATTGGAAGTGTGGAGACTTCAAAACATTCACAGTGAAGTGGAATGAAAAGGTAATGGGATTTTCCCACAGACTTTTTGAAGCCCCCTCTGACATGTGTGTGCATGTGTACATGAATGTATACATAAATATGTGTATATACATATAAGAATAATGCAAGATTAAAAATATGAGTATCCAAACAAAACCCCAAATGACTTATTGTGTCCTTCATGGGGGCTCCACGCAGGTCAGAGTAGACCTGTGCTCCATCCGGCTTTTAGACGATGACCATTCAGAAAGGAATCACCAAGTCCTTTCCCCAAGGTACCTCTGGATGGATTCAAACCACTAACCTTGCAGTTAGTAGCTGAATGGCTAATCATGTGGACCCTCGGGTATCCCATAAGTGCCATAAAATCAAAAAGCCAGACTCAGTGCCATTGAGTCGATTCTGACTGAACGGTGACCCTATGGTGTCTCCCCGGTTACCCAGCTTTATGACAGCAAACAGCCTCCCCGGTCTCCCAATGACTTCTCTAAGAGACCAAAAAGCTTAAATGCTATCAGGCTTCAAGGAAGGGGAGCCCCTTGGCTGAAGGGGTCAAAGAGAAATCAGGGAGTGTTCCTTGCTGAGATGACATTTGAGATGGCTATGAATCATGCATATGACATTAATAGTTCATGTGTGTCCCAGCCCTGACTTTGAATTGCCTGTCTTGTTAAATGACTGTTGTGAGAGCATGCTAAAAACAAACAAACAAAAAAACACCAGCCCTCAGTATTACAGATATAATCTCTATCCCCAGAACGTTCTATTCACAATTGTTTTCCTGTATCTTATTAAGTCAAATTGGTTTATAGAAATGTTTCCCTCATCCACATATGACTCTCCACAGAGCAGCAAGATTTACTTTCAAAACTCTCACCTTTGTCATGAACACCAGATCCTAACAGCACATGAAAGAAATCTTGGTGCCTTTTCACTTCAAATCCACTTGATTTGACATCCCAGGGTAGACTGCTATTGTGGAGGACTAGCACCAGGGGCCGTTTAAGTGCAGCGAATTTCATCCATAGGTGCCACATTTGCATTTCATGAGTAGTTTTCAGTGAATAGCGTTTATACAGTCCCTCCTGAATGAAAACAGCATGGCAAAGGGAGTGTGAAAGCAGTCAGTACGGATGCCCAGGCCACCTCATAGCAACCACTAGGTTTCCAAGAACAAATAGCTCCTCCGACCCTAAGCAACTGGATGAGAACATCAAAACACGCCTTGTGCGAGACCTCCAGTACCCATTAGTGTTAGAGACTGTTACCTCAATCATGAGTGACAGAGCCCTAATTATTAAGGTAATTAGGAGTTATAACACCGGCAATATTAAAGGGAGAACTTCTAGAGCCCATTAACAATGTTACTTTAAGTGATCTGGCTGTGAACTGTTCAAATCTCTAATTACATTATACGTCTGTCTTAAAGGGTGATGTAATTAAGTGATGGGAGAGGGAATTAATGTATAGTGACTACTGTGTAATGCTTGTAAGTACTATTTTCACAGAAATGGGCTTCAGGAATGTCATCTGGTTTTTCCTTCTACTTAACTGTATACAGAATGTCGCTAAAAAATAAAATGTTGGTTTTGATATACTTATGTACATTTTGTGCACAAATAGTGTGTTCTTTGTCCTCCTGTTTATGTTTGTCCATATCTTTATAGTGTGTTCACCTCAATCTGGTTAAAGATAGGTGAGGTGCCTTTAGTTTATACAAAAATATTGATTTTACTTTTTGTGATATAAGGATTAAAACATGGTACTTCTCTATAACAAAAATCCTTGCAGCTGGACCAAGAAGAAAACTCATGATAAGTAGAAGAAATAATGAGGCTCCTAAGGACTTCATGCTACTGGGATCCACAATCAGTGTCCAGGGAAGGAACAGTCACGAAATCAAACAGCATATTCAATGGGGTAAATCAGCGACAAAAGCCATCCTTAAAGTGCTGAACAGCACAGACTGTCACTTTGAGGACCTAGTATCCCAGCTCAGCCATGAGAAAGCTAGACAATGAGTAAGGTAGGCTGAAGGAAAGTTGATGCCTTTGACCCGTGGTGACTGTGAAAATCATTGAGCAGACCACAAACTGCCAGGAAAAAGAACAACTCTGTCTTGGAAGAAGTATAGCGAGAGGGCTCCTTAGAAGGATGGTGACCCTTTGTCTCATATGCCGCTCCTTTGAGCATGTTATCGCTGGAGAAGATATGACGGTTGGTAAAGCAAAGAGTGAGTACAGAAGAGGAAAACCCTCCCCAGGATGGATGGACCCAGTGGCTGCAACAATGGGCCACCGTACAGTGCTTTCAAGGAGCGCCCAGGAACGAGCATTTGGACCCAACTTGGTGGCCCCTAACAACAACAAGATGCCTAGTTGTAAAAACCCACACCAAACTCCCTGCCATCGAGTTGGTTCCAACTCATGCCAATCCTACCTATAGCAGGAAAAAAAAGGTTTCCTGGAGCAGAACTAGTCCCTGAGATTTCCAAGATGATAAATCTTTACGGGAACAGACAGTGTCGTCTTTCTTACATGGAGGGGCTGGTAGATTTGAACAGCCAACCTCAAGAATAGCAGCCTGGTACCTAACCCACAGTGTCACCAATGCTCCTTCAAAGATCTAGTCATTCTGACAAGAAAAAGATAAAAGAAAATTTAAATAATTAATAGATCATTGATTTGGGGGGGAAGGGTAACCCAAGTAATATGCTTTATGTTGCACATACCATTGTCTTCATTTCTGAGAACAATTTATCCTGATATCTAACTTGCTTTTTATTTAAAACTCATTAAGATTTAGTTATCCTAAATCATATCTGTTGACAATGTTTATATGAGGTGGTGTTTTTAAAATGAGGCTCCAGAAAGGATAACATTTCAAGTTGTCTTTATTAAAAGCATTGCTCTTGATTTTATAAGTCATCTTTCATTTGAAAACTACTAATTCATTACAGTACATAAAATTTATGGATAATGAAAATGTCATTTGCTTGATTTAAACCTAGTTATCTTCCTAGGCCATTCATACTGGATTAAGGTTAATGTTACCATTTCTACTTCTTCCTTAAAATCAATAATGTCCTTTTGCGCTTTGCTACCATCTGACTTGAGCCTTTTGCCGCTCCCCTGTGGTGTTGAGGAGTAAGCAGACATTTAGTGAGGACAACCGTCCCCCTTTTTCCTTCATTTCTATTTGTAAAGGAGCAAGCTGCCGTCGCAGGCCTCTCTAGTTCCTTTTTAAAGGGCTTTCTTCGTGTCTAACTGAGGGAAGAGCAGATGCTCTGTGATCTCAGGGACCTGAATGCTGTATCCGTAAGTCAAGCACTAACTGTTCAACTTGGCAACGTCAGGTTGACCGTGATTTGTAGAGAGATATAAGGGAGGAAAAAAGAAATGGTGAGTCTTCTTCCGGCACCTTGTTATAATTCGTGCTGAAGGGAATTAGAAAGGCAGTACCCTGGATCTGCTCACAGGAGCCCTGCTGGCATAGTGGTTTGAAGGCCATGCTGCTAACAGGTAGGCTGGCAGTTCAAAGCCATCAGCAGCTTCACCGTGGTTTCGGCTCCTGTAAAGGGTGACAGTCTCAGAAAGCCCCAGGGGCAGTTCTACTCTGCCCTACACGGTCACTAGGAGTCGGAATCTACTTGATGGCAGTTGACTGAGTCTTGCTGGCAAAAGCCATTCCTTTTATTAATTGAGGTTCGTGGCATCTGAAAATAACATGTAGACAGCAGGGAAAGGAAATGAAAGCATGCTTTAGGGGATGGCAGTGCTGATATCTGTGTATCCAATGGGCCCAATGAGAGAGATTGTCTCAAGATTTTTTAAGTCTGTGCCAGATGTGGAAAACAATGGGAAAGATGATAGAGGATTCTTTCTCATTATGACGTATGTACTACTCATTACCTACTCAACAACCAATTACACACACTCTCTCTCTCTTTTTCTTCATTTCTAATTAAATCCTGATCCCGGTAATCATATGCTTCAAGGGAAATGGTACCAATCCCAAGTCCAGAGAACTGTCCAAATTGTCCTGGTGTCTTAATCCCCTGTCAGAGATACATTCAGTCCGAAGTATACGGCAAAGTGCAAGGCAGCGAAAGGTGAGAGGGAGTCTGCTCTGGACTTCTGATTATATTTCCTTCGCGCAAGGGCTTCCCCTGGCCATTGTCATGAATAAACTTAATGTGTCCAAATGTGATGCCTGGGAGGGTGCTACCAGGAGAATAGTCCGAGGACAACAAAACACTCTGAATAGGACAGAAGAGAAAGACGAAATAAAGCCTGTCTTCATTCACTAAACTGAAAACCTGGAACCAAACTTCTTTGCTATTAGATTGCATTTGAGATGAAAACAAAAATACCCCTAATTTTTAGGCCATTTAAATGGGCAGTTTCTCCTACTTGCAGCCCAAAGCATGTTGTTTATTGTTTGACTATTCTTATCACTGCTGGAGAGAAGAAATAAAAAAGCAATCTAGGGCCATTCATTCGGAAACAGAGTACAGTGGAGTCCGTCCTTCTGCTGGAAAAATCAAGTCAATTTGACTTATCAAAGGTTCCTCCCTCGTAGCGCTGTTACATTCTAGTAGGTTGATAAGCATTTAATAATTATGAACAAATGAGCGAATCAATGAACAACAAATTGATGAAAAATTGGATTCCTACTGCAGCATAAAGGAAGCCGGGTGACACTCTTTGGTAAAGGTGGGACTGCTAACCACCGGGTTGGAGGTTCAAGCCTACCAACTGCAAGGCAGGACCAAGTTAAAGCTATCTACCTCCATTGATATGACATGAAAGTACAATTTTTCTGAAGCTCATCCAACAATGATTGGAGCAGTACATTGACAGGGAGCTACTAGAGATTCAGGCCAGATTCAGAAGAGAACACGGAACAAGAGATATCATAGCTGCTATCAGGTGGATCTTGGTTGAAAGCAGCGAATACTAGAAAGATGGTTACTTGTGTTTTATTGACTATGCCAAGACATTTAATTATATTGATCATAACAAACTATGGATAGCCTTGAGAAAAATGGGAATTCCAGAATATGTCATGTGTTCGTGCAGTACTTGTACTTGGATCGACCGAGAACAAGTTGTTCAAACAGAACAAGGGGCTACTGAATCATTTAAAATCAGAAAAGGTGTGTATCATAGTTATATCCAATCACTGAAGTTATTCAGTATGTATGCTGAGCAAATAATCTGAGAAGCTGATTTAAATGAAGAAGAATGTGGCATCAGGATTGGAGGAAGGCTAATTATCAACCTGCTATATGCTGATGACACAACCTTGCTTGCTGAAAGTGAGGAGGACTTGATGCACTTGTTAACGACCATGAAGGATTTCAGCTTTCAATATGGATAGCAACTCAATGTAAAGAAGACCAAAATCTTCACACCTGGACCGATAGGTAACATCATGATAAGTGGAGGAGAGATTGGGTTTGTCTTGCTTGGATCCCCAGTCAAAGCCCATGGAAGCAGCAGTCAGGAAATCAAAAGACGTGTTGCATTGGATGAATTTGTTACACAAGACCTATTTGGAATATTGCAAAGCAAGGAGGTTACTTTGAGGACTACGGTTAGCCTGCCCCGAGCCGTGATATTTTGAATTGCTTCATATGCATGTGAAAGTTGGTCTTTGAATAAGGAAACTCACAGGAGAATCTATGCGTTCGAATCATGGTGCTGGCAAAGAATACTGGAAGTACCACGGACAGCCAAGGAGTTGTGGTGGTGTAGTGGTTACAGGTTGGGCTGTGATCTGCATGGTCAGCAACTCGAAGCCACCAGCAGCTCCTCAGGAGAAAGACTGGGTTTTACTCCCATCAACAGTGACAGTCTCAGAAACCCAGAGGGTGTCTCTATGGGTCAGTATGGCCTCAATGTCACTGAGTCTGGACTGCCAAAAGGACAAACAAATCTGTCTTGGAAGAAGCATGGCAGGAGTGCTCCTTAGAGGACAGGATGGAGAGTCTCTGTCTTACAGACTTTGCACATGTCCAGAGAGACCAGCCCCTGGAGAAGGACATCATGCTTGGTAAAGAAGAGAGGCAGTGAAAGAGAGGCAGGCCCTCAAGAGTGGACACCGTGGCTGAGCATAGGAACAGTGGTGACAATGGTGCAGGACTGGGCAGTGTTTCCTTCCCTTGTGCATGAGGTGATTATGGGTCAGAACTGATGCAATGTCACCTAACGACAACAAGCCCCATAAACATATACAGACTTGAAAACATTATATAGGGTCCCTCGAAGTTGGTATTAATTAGATGGCAGTGGGTTGGGGGATTACCACGGCATAAGCTACCTAAGAAGAGTTTTCTGGGCTCACAATACTGTGTCTTAAGATAATTATGTGCTAACCGCCGAGAGGGTGGCCTAACTTCATAGTTGTCCTCTGGCTTCAGATACAATTTATTGTTCATGAAAACTTTAGCTATACATCTTGCCCCAGTTAAGAACCGGCACCAATTTCCAAGCGAAATTGTTTCATGACTCGAGTCTCTTTTTCTTATATTCACATCGAGAAACGGAGCTTATACAATTCCACCAGTCACACAGCAGCATATACCTACAACATCAGGAAGATCATTCTTTCATGGTGGTTAATTATAAAAGGATTTCATATGGAAAAGATTAACATCTAGCTATTTATTGTTGTATCCCAAGAAGCTAATAAAACTCCCAGTACATTCTAGGCACTCACTCAATGGCGAATGCATAAGCAAGTGAATGCCATTAACTACACTTGGCCCTTCGTCACCTTATCTAGCTAATCCTCATATCAAACTTGAAAGAATGTCTAAACTGAGTCAAGAAGCCCTGGCGGTGCAGTGGGTTAACCAGTGGGCTGCTAACTGTAAGGTCAGTGGTTCAAACCCAACTACTAGATAAAGATGAGATGGTAAGTTCCTATATAGCTTTGTAGTCTCAGAAACTATAAGAAGTAGTCCTACTGTGTTTTTAGGGTCTCTAATGAGCAGTAATTCGCTAGATGGTAGTGGATTGTGGGTTTCGTTTGTTTTATGTTGGTTTCGCTTCTTGTTTTGGGGGGTTTGTTCTTTGGGTTATTTGTTTTGTTTTAATAAATCATTTTATTGGGGCCTCTTATAGCTCTTATAACAATCCATACATCAATTGTATCAATCACATTTGTACATATGTTTCCATCATCATTTTCAAAACATTTTCTTTCTTTATGAGCCATTGGTATCAGTTCCTCTTTTTTCCCTTCTCCTGCACTCCAACCCTCATGAACCACTGACTATTAAAATTATAAATATAAATTAAAATTATAAATTATTATTGTTTTCATATTTTACACCACCTGCTGTCTCCCTTCACCAACGTTTCTGTTGTTCATCCTGTGTTAGTCTGGGTAGACTAGAGAAACAAATCCATGGAAACACATATGTGTATAAGAAAGAGATTTATATACAAGAGCAACTGAACATTGAGAAAACGTCACAGCGCAGTCCAGATCAAGTCCATAAGTCTAATAATAACCTGTATGTCTGATAACAATCTATAAAGTCCTCTTCAGACTCATGAAACACATGCAATGATGCCGAATGTAGAAGATCACAGGCCACTAGGTAGGAAGTCTTTGGATTCAGTGGCATTGGAAACATCTCAGTGCTGGCAGGGGTCTCTGCATCAGGGTGGGTCCATGTGTCTTATCAGTTGCTATGTCTCCCAGGGTGTGAGCAGAGAGTCTCCCACCTCCAAGGAGGAAGGACCAGATTTTCAAGAATTCTCAGGAGAAGGTCATGCCCACATAGAGGCCTCATTGGCTATGATCTGATTGATAAACTAGACTCCACCCCTACACTCTTAATCCTCAAATTGACAAACAATTATATATCTACCACAATCCCCACTTGGACAGGGGTGGGATGGATTATACATCTATCCTGTGATCGGTTCCCCCTTTCTCCCCCTTCTCCTCATCCTCATGGTATCACTACTCCCATTACTGTTCCTGACGAGTTTATCTGTCCTGGATCCCATGTGTCAAGAACTCTTATCTGTACCAGTGTACATGCTCTAGTCTAGCTGGACTTGTAAGGTAGAACTAGGGTCATGATCGTGAGGGTTGGAAACATGAAAGAACTAGAGAAATGTCAGTGTTATACTGCCCCCTGGATGACTCATCCCTTCCTGTGACCCTTCTGTGAGGGAATTTCCAATTGCCTACAAATGGGTTTTGGGTCTCCACTCCAACCTCCCACATTCACATCGATATGGTTGTTTATTTTAGGTCTTCTGATGCTGATACCTGATCTTGTCAACACCTTGTGATCACACAGACTGGTGTGATTCTTCCATGTGGGCTTTGTTGCTTCTCTGCTAGATGGTCATTGTTTAACTTCAAACCTTTAAGACCCCAGTTGCTATATATATTTAATATCCAGGCACCATCAGTTTTCTTCATCACATTTGGTTATATACCCGTTTTGTCTTCAGAAATTGTATCAGGAAAGTGAGCATCACAGAATGTCAGGTTATTAGAACAAAGTGTTCTTGCATTGAGGGAGTACTTGAGTAGAGGTTCAGGGTCTGTCTGCTTCCTTAATACTTAACATATAAACATATGTACATATAGGTATGGGCAAGTGATAAAGCTCACAACACATGGAACCCAGGAAAAGGAATGGGAATAAAGATAACAAGAGGGTAGGGGGAGGAGATGAGGAGGGAAGGGAGGGGCCACCGATCACAATGAATGGCACATAACCACACACCCCCATCCCGGGGGAAGAACAACTGAAACCAGAGGGTAAGAGAACAGCTGTTGGTGTGAAATTTGAAAATAATTAACAATCTACAATCTATCAAGGGGTCATGAGGGTTGGGGGGGGAGGGAAAAAAAGAGGAGCTGATCCCAGAGGCTCAATGGAAAGTAAATATCTAGAAAAGAACGATGAGCTAGATGTATGAATATGTCATATGCAATTGGTGTATGGATTGTAACACGAGTTGTAAGAGCCCCCAATAAAATGATTATTTTTTAAAAAATAAATAAATCTATGTATGTAGGCCTATATACCTATCTTTATTTATTAATATAATTACATATGTACATGCCTAGATTTATACCTCTATAAATGTCTTTTGCCTCCTAGTTTTTTCTTCTACTTCCTTTTACTTTCCTCCTGTCCCACTATCATGTTCGACATTCATTCGGATCTCTGTACTTCTTCTCAGCTACATTGCACTTGATTGAACCCCACCAGGCATTCTATGCCCTCCTCACCATCAATTTTAGATCTCTTGTTGTTTCTTTGTTCCTGGGTTTGTTGACTCCCTGCTCTCTTTCCCCCACATCCTCCTCTTTCCTGTGCTCCTGGAACCATCAGTCCCATTGCTTTCTCCTTGGGATTGTTTATCTTGCCTGTTTTATATAGATAGACGAGGAAGGGGAGGAGGAAGAGGAGCAGCAGCAGCCTATAAATAGTTCCAGATCTGTCTGCTGATCCTTATATATGTTTTCTGATTGAATCTGATGATGTGCCAAGTCCTGCCCTTAGAGTGTGAAGTCTATTTTCAGGATTCCTCGGGGACTTCATTGCTTTGCTCCCCTTGCTGCTCTGTTGTGCTCCCTTCATGCTTTGCCCCAGGGTTGGAGGTGGGAGGGGGGTTTTCAGACCAGTCACAATTCCCACCCTGTGTCTTCAGTGATGTCCCCTGCAGGGCTTTGGGTCAGTGAGGGGACATTGTGTCTCCTGGTGGGGCCAGCCTTATGATCCTCTCTGTGCCTTGGGCTGCACTGATCAAGAATGCCATCCTCAGGGCTTGGTGAGCAGATTGAGGTTCATTCTCTCTCTCTCATTCACTCGCTCTCACTCTCACTCTCACTCTCACTCTCGCTCTTTCCCTCTTTGTTTGCTCCTGTAGGCCTGGGCAGACCTGCCCCTCGGCCTGGGCTGTATCTTCAGAGCTGCCCTCTGTAGTACATTCTTGGGGCGGGATGGGGGTTGAAGTAGCTGGGATTGGGGCCGGCCTCACAGACTTCTGTTAGTTCACAGCTTCATGCTGGCATGTTGCCCTCAAGGCTTGATGCACCAGGCTGAGGTCTGGTCCCTCTCTCCCTTTCTTGTAGAGACAGAAACAGTACCCTCATGATTTTCCGACCCAACAGCAGGAGCACCAGGCAGGTGATTCGACCTGGATAGCATCTTGGAACGTCTCCCCTGTTCTTTGGTTTTAAGTGAGTCAGAGATATTATGCGTTTTGTCCAAAATTACAGAGTGAATAACTTCCCATTTTAAATGTATGTCTCCCTGTATAACCAATGCTTTTATCATGGACTTTACAAATGTGTGTCAAGATATTTAAGGATTAACATTTCTAAGTTACCCAATATTACATGTGTGTTGGGTTTTCTTTTTAAGGTACAGGTTACAATTTTATAAATATGATTGCCTTCTAATTTGGATATTATAATTCACTGTCACTAAAAATATGTAGGACTGAACTAGCAAAAATTAAAATATCTCTGATTCGTATGCCTTATAGTTTAAAGGGAGTAGTCATGATGGCGGGATGAATAAGTATTTCACTTTGAAGCAGAAGGTGTGGCATTCCGCTTTCTGAGACTACAACCTGGGAAACCAGGTGGGGCAGTTCTCTTCTACCCGAGAGGGTCACAACGAGTCGCCATTTACTCCAACGATCCTACGGGGGATTGGTTTGGGATGTGTTTGTAGCAGTATGCAGTGGGGCAGAGTGGTGGTTCGGTGACTTGTCCTTCTTGGAAGTGACGTAAGGTTAAGGTCTGACCAATGGACCTCAAGTGTCACCCCCACTCTCATGTCCATCAGTGGAGGCTTGCGTGTTGTTGAGGAAATTTCAGGACAGCTTCCAGAATAAGATGGACTAGGACGAAAGTTTAGCCATTTATTGCTAAAAATCAGCCAAAATTGAGCCTGGGAATGGAGAAGAAATGGCAGTGTTTCATTTCAGTGTGTTAGGGTTGGCTCAACCACAGTGAAGCACAGCATAACACATAGACAGTGTGCATCTACTCCAGATATTCTTTTAAAAGTAACATTTATTGAAATAAATGAAAGCGCATTCATAATTATGCACACATGCACCACTTCGTTGAAAGTCTTAGGGCTTTCCCTTGGAGAACAAAAGCAAAGAGCACTGGTCCAAGCCTACAAGTCCCTCAATGGCCCAGTGAAACAAAGCGATCAACTCTGCACCTTTATATTCTTTGCTTCAGTACACGGCAATATCTTCATTGCTTCCATCAGAAAGGCTACCAACTTTGCACTTGAACATGAGGTTGATGACAGCTGTTGCTGTTGTCTGGTGCCGTCAGGTGGGTTCCAACTCAGAGTGAGCTCATGTACAATAAAGGAAGTGCTGCCTGGTCCTGCACCATCGTCGCAATTGTGCTCCGGTTTGAGAACAGGAGAACATTGTTGCCGCCACTGCGTCAGTCCATCCTGTCAAAGGCCTGCCTTTCCCTCGCTGCCCCTCCACTTCACCAAGCCTGGTCACGGGCACAAGCTGTAAGTTCAAATTAAAGTAAATTCAGGCAGGCCTAACAAAGAACCCCTGGCCTGTCTTCCCTGTCTTCCTGGGGGCAGGATTTCATACAAGCTCACCAAACACTGGAACATTGGCTCTGTGTCTTGAGGACAGCCTCTGAAACCTATGTGTGATTAAAAGCAAGCCAGTTTCCTAAACATTTCCCCCTAATCAAAAGCACCGCTACATAAATCTAAAAACTGAATACATTATTTGCACCTGTGGTTGGAAGCATGATGGCAATATAGTTTCTGATAAAACTTAAACTCTGTTTGCTTCAGATAGCTCAGGATAAAAAAATTTTTAAACATTTTATTAGGGGCTCATACAACTCTTATCACAGTCCATACATATATCAATTGTGTAAAGCACATCTGTACATTCTTTGCCCTCATCATTTTCTTTTTTTTTTTTTAACATTTTACTAGGGGCTCATGCAACTCTTATCACAATCCGTACATATACATACATCAATTGTATAAAGCACATCTGTACATTCTTTGCCCTAATCATTTTCAAAGCATTTGCCCTCCACTTAAGCCCTTTGCATCAGGTCCTCTTTTTTTCCCCCTCCCTCCCAGCTCCCCGCTTCCTCATGAGCCCTTGATGATTTATAGATTATTATTTTGTCATATCTTGCCCTATCCGGTGTCTCCCTTCACCCCCTTCTCTGTTGTCCGTCCCCCAGGGAGGAGATCACATGTAGGTCCTTGTAATCGGTTCCCCCTTTCCAACCCACTCACCCTCTACTCTCCCAGTATCGCCCCTCATACTCATGGTCCTGAAGGTATCATCCACCCTGGATTCCCTGTGCCTCCAGCTCCCATATGCACCAGAGTACAACCTCTGCTCTATCCAGTCTTGCAAGGTAGAATTCGGATCGTGGTAGTTGGGGGGGAGGAATCATTTAGGAATTAGAGGAAAGCTGTATTCTTCATTGGTGCTACATCACATCCTGACTGACTCATCTCCTCCCCTAGACCCCTCTGCAAGGGGATCTCCAGTGGCCGACAAATGGGCTTTGAGTCTCCACTCTGCACTTCCCCCTTCATTCACTATGGTATTTTTTTTTTTTGGATGATGCCGTATACCTGATCCCTTTGGCACCTCGTGATCGCACAGGCTGGTGTGCTTCTTCCATGTGGGCTTTGTTGTTTCTGAGCTAGATGGCCACTTGTTCACCTTCAAGCCTTTAAGACCCCAGACACTATCTCTTTCGATAGCCGGGCACCATCAGCTTTCTTCGCCACATTTGCTTATGCACCCGTTTGTCCTCATTGATCGTATCATGGAGGTGTGCAGTCAATGATATGATTTTTTGTTCTGTGATGCCTGATAACTGATCCCTTCAGGACCACGTGATCACACAAGCTGGTGTGTTCTTCCATGTGGGCTTTGTTGCTTCTGAGCTAGATGGCCGCTTGTTTATCTTCAAGCCTTTAAGACCCCAGACACTATCTCTTTTAATAGCTGGGCACCATCAGCTTTCTTCACCACATTTACTTGTTCACCTGCTTTGGCTTCAGCGGTTGTGTCGGGAGAGTAAGCATTGTAGAGTGCCAATTTAATAGAAGAAAGTATTCATGCATTGAGGGAGTGCTTGAGTAGAGGCTCAAGGTCCTTCAGCCACCTTAATACTAAATCTATAAATATAGACAAATAGATCTATTTCCCTCTCCTCATATATATATATGCATGTACATGTCGCTGTCTAGACCTCTATAAATGCCCTTTGCCTCCTAGCTCTTTCCTCCCTCTCCCTTGACTTTCCTCCTGCCCCACTACCATGCTCCGTCCCCACCTGGGTTACAGCTATACCTCTTCTTTATGTTACCTTACCCTTGATCATTCCCTACCAGGCCTGCCACTCCCCCCTCACCACCAATTTGGGTCCCATGTTGTTCCCTTGTCCCTGGGTTTGTTAACACCACTTCCTTACCCACCCCACCTCCCCCTATCCCAAGTCCCCCCGGAACTGTCGGCCCCATTGTTTTTCCTCCAGATAGTTCATCCAGCCTGTCTTGTTTAGACAGACCTGTAGAGATAATAACATGCACAAAAACAAGACAGAAGAAAACAAACCAACAGTATACAACCAGACAACAAAACATCAACAACAAACCACTGACAAAGAACAAAACACATCAAGAAAGAAAAGCTTGTAGTTAGTTCAAGGATCTTTTGTTGGCCCTTAGGAGTGTTTTCCAGTCCAGTCTGTTGGGGCACCACACCCTGGCCCCAAAGTCCACTTTCAGCATTCCCTGGGGCCCTTGCCACTCCATTCCCTTGCTATTCCGCTGCACTCCCCCAGTGCTTTGCCTCGGTGTGGTGGGGTCAGATCAGGTGCAATTTCCACACTGTCTCAGGTGCTGTCCCCTGTATCACCATTGGTCACTGAGGGGCATCATGTCTCATAGTGGGGCCAGCCATGTTGTCCTCTCTGTGGACTGGCTGCTCTAATCAAGAACATCATCCTCACGGCCTGGTGGGCCAGGCTGTGCTCCACTATCTCTTCCTCCCCCTTCATCTGCTCCCGTGTGCGCTGATCAGATATGTCCCTCTCCGGGAGCTGCAGAATCAATGTCGTCCTTTGGAACAAATTCTTCTCGGGGGAGGGGCAGGCACAGGATAAAATTCTTAAGTCATTTTTAAGTCACTGTATAACATCAGAGAATTAACCTAGAACACGTGGGAAGGCCTTGGTGTAGAAAGGAAATCCGATGAAGTGTAATGAATTCTTGAGCTAAAATTAGTGAGATTATTAACATTTGAAAATTATGAACTCAGCAGGAGCCCTAAAACATTTTCATTTTTAAGAGCATTCTATCAGAAACACACTCTGAAAACATGTGCAGAACTCAAGAAAGACACAATGAATAGAATCAAGTTTAATGAAGGCATTGAAGCCCAAAGGAGATCTTCTCATTTTTTTTCTTTTTAAAAATAAGTATTAGGTTCAAAATTTACTATTTTAAAACAAAAGTCTTGAGGAACTGTACGTTTCTGTGCTGATCTTAAATTGTCTTTGTGATGCTCTGTTTATGGATGTGTGACTGTTCACAATGGAACAACACGTTAATTCAAAGACTTGAGCTTTCAACTCTAACAAATGGTTTTATTAGTTTTTGTGGGATGTTTTGTTTGCTTTTTAGGTTGGTTGGTTGGTTGATATTTGTCAGCATTAAGAACCCCACTGTTTCAAGGAACCAGTCAGTGTTCATGTGGTAACTCTCAGCCTTTTTGGAAGAGAAGTCAAAATCAGTATGTGCACTACTAAGAGTCATGCGATGCCTACAGAACTGGTGCTGAAAAATGACCCACGGAGCATACTTCTTTTCTAGAAACCTAATGCCTATAGAAAACTAAGGAAAAGATTCCATTTTTTCAATCTAGTCCTTTCTTTACAGTTAAAGTAATCTGACAGCAGCGCCATTTCCACATATCAGGAATTAATTTCTGTATCTGAATTTTCTGCATCAACAGCTTCCACTCTAACTTTTATGAAATATTATTCTAAGCATTCATAAAATTAGTTCTGATTTTACAGACAACTCTATCCAATGAGCATACATTGGCTGGCATTCTTGGTAACCAATCTAAGATTACCAATGAAGCTGATAATTATTCTGATGGTTATGCTATCGCATGACAAAGCGTGATGCATTTTAAACATATTTTCATGAGCTGGAATATAAGCGAAATCGATGTTCGTTCTGAGTTGACTTAATTTTATCACCAATATGGAAGAAGTACAATAGCATTTGCAAAGAAATTTGGTGAGAGTCGCTGGAGTTCAGTAGTAGAAGTGCAACCCAACCCACTACCAAGGACTCAATGCCCATGCGACCAGCTAGGGTGTCCAAGGCTATATGTGCTTATAGGACAAACAGTCCCACTTTCTTCTATGGAGCAACTGGCGAGTTTGAAACTCCGATCTTTCGGTGAACAGCACAATGTCTAACCCACAGCACTAGGTGGCTCCTTAGTTTCAGGGCAGTGGTACTTAATGGAAGTGCTCTGTATGTCCCAGGACACCTTTTAAAATGCTGAGATTCAAAACACCTTTTGTTCATGTGACATAGGTGTATCAATATCTACAGCCATTGGAAATAAGAACTGATAAAATTTTAAATAATGATCCATGCATTTAAAATAACAATGAGTTAATGCTTAGCAATATGTTTTAGTTTAAAAAATAGGGCTACATTTTCTAAAATAAAAGATATTCAATAAGACTTATATCATCTTAAATCTGGCTTACTAGAAAACAGGTGAATTCTCATGTCTGTTCCTCTATGAAGTCTATTGCCGTCTGTGTTTGGTTAATGTATATGAAGAAAGCAAGGCCTTACCCAGATAGTATTTGGAAAAGGGTGGAATATTTTAATGGCCATTTTTAATTATTATAGCTGTTTCTGATACTGAAGTTATTATCTTAAAGGTTAGAAACAGTGGAGAATCTAAAACATATCAATGAACATTTTGCCATCACTCGTATTTAAATTCATTAGTCTAACTTACCCTAATCATTTACCCATCTAGGATTTTGTAACATCATCAATTAACCATTTGGAAAATATTGGTTCTCTGAGTTATACAGCTGACACATTTTGTTATAAACTATCTAGAAATTTCTTTAATTAACATCACCGTCAATCAGAAAAGTCTTTCAGTGTGAGGAAGCTGTGATGCTCAGTGTCAGATGGGTGTTTCCAGAAGTTCTCATTCTCACTGGTAAAATCCAGTCTTATCAAATACTGCTTTCCTTGAAGTGACGGGCAACATTTTCCTCTCTCAAGAAAATGTCTGCCAAATGCCCACGTGTCAATGCAGGTCATTTGTCTCTCAGGTGTTCTTCCAAGTAAAGATGCTGTCCCCAGAAATAAATATGTCTAGCTTAGCTCACAACTCAAAGATTCTCGCAAGTGCTTTTCTTGAGATAACCATTGTCCCTCGGTATGTATACTTCCCATGTCATCAGAGTATTAAAAAGGACCAAGGATTAATCAAAAGAATCACTTTGAATGTACCATCAAGGCCATTCTTAAGTGAAACAGACATTTACCATTTGAGCAGTCAGGGCTGGGAACATGTAACAATAAAGAGTCTGAGTGTTGCGAGACAAGGTTTAATGCCACTGTCTTGATTTGAGCCTAGGCACTGGCAATTTGCCCACCATTATTTCAACACCATCAATGCAAACATCCACACAGGTTGAAAAGAGCAAATAACATCCTGTTATCATTTTGAAAAATCATTTTGATGTTGGGACCCCTTTTATAAATTTAGAGTCTTCTGGCTGCCTGGGTATCATTTGAAGAACTGCTGAGATAGATAATGGGTAAGGGATATTATCAATAAAAATAACTACATAAATACGTGAATGAGTGAATGAATGAATGCAGTCACTT